>NC_082697.1:30553850-31214510 GCF_949987515.2 Delphinus delphis | reverse complement strand
GAAAGAGAAAAAGGACAGCTTTCCCAGGGACAATTCTGGACCCTTGGGAACATCCAGAATCACCAAAGCCTAAACTTGGCACGGCCTGGGCAACGCTCTTCCGCACGTCCAGCAATCCCCACGTCAAAACCTTTCTCGGCAGAGGCAGGCACTCTCTCCCTTGTACTAGATAGCTCGGCAGAACCTTCCGAGAAACACGCTGCGTCATTCAGCTTGAAAGCGGGACGCGGATGGGAGAGTACGCTTTCTCCCCGTTTGGAGGCGCCGTGCGCTTGGCTTCAAAGCTGCCCGAACAGCACTAGCGGCCCGACGTCTCTGCACGGCAGGATTGTCGTTGTGGGCCGAGGCTGCGTGTTCTCTCAAAGCGGAAAACCGTGCTGGCAATACCTTGCTAGAAACTCCTCCCACGGCACTACATGTTCCGCTCCGGCCAAACGAAAGGTCACCTCAGGCCTCAAGGTAAAAGTTCCAGCGTTTCACGTCGGGGGAGTTGGGTGTGCAGTGGTTTCCGTGAGGCCAGACTCCACCACGGAGTGCCTTAACTCTGCGACGCTCCTGGGGGCACACAGGATAGGAGCTCGTTCGCCAATTGCGCAGGATGACTCCTCTCCGTGGCGGAACGGCGGCTCCCGGCTTCTAGAGGAACCTTAGCCTAAACAGGCCCCTGGAGGAAGCTCTTCACATTCAGAGCAAGGGCAACGTACTGCTCTCTGGCTTGCCTGGGTTGAGTGCCCCAGTCGTCAAAGAGCCTCGCGAAAGCAGTGCTGCGCAGACTCCCTTTGCCAGTCGAACGGCCTCCTTGACTGAAAGAGAACTGCAGTGCCAAAAGGCACCGTGCTGACGACTGGCTCCAGGAAGAGACTCGGGACAGCACTCTCATAGAAGCGAAAGCTAGGCTGTGCGCCCAGCCTGAGGAGCAGTACGTGCGTTTGCCACACTTCTTTACACAGCTAGGCATGAGCCAGAGAGCCTTGGTCACTGAGGCCTACCTAAGGGACTGCCATACTTACCCAGTAGCTCCCACGCAGAGGTCCCTGTGCCCAAACGGGCCTCCACGGAAGGGCCCTGCTCCTCCCGTTGTGTTTCCTTGAGGTAAGCAGAAACCGCTGAGCATCCCTAGAGGAGCTCCGGTTTGAAGCTGGGCGACCCTGGCTAAACCTTATTCCCCTCCGTGGTAAACGAGACAGTGGCGGGTCCTAAGCTGCCTGAAGTACACTGCTCGCGCCCACCTTCTCTTTGCTGCCGGAAGGCCTCCCATAAGAAGTCTGAGTTTACTCGTGACAGCAGAAGTCTGAGTTTACGCGTGTGAGGCCTGCTGCTCTCAGTTCCTTGCTGGGAGCTTCAGCAGGAGCGCTCGGGAGCTCGCCGGCACAAGAACTGTGAGTCCCCTCGCCCCACCCCGGCCTCAAGCAAAAGTCCAGATTTCCCCCGTCAGTAACACCTCGGAGTGCCCTAGGAGCGAAGAAGCATGCCTTAACGGAGGGCTTCAACAGTGCTAGGGCTTTATTTCACGAGACACCGTGCACTCACGTTCGTTGTAACAACTGTCAAAGGGCACTGGATGCCTTCCAACTCCTCTCTTGCGTTTGAGCCACAGGAAGTAAATGCCTTCGTTTGATTAAGCTCCGTGAACGTGCGACGACGATGGCGAAGCGCTGCCCTGTTCGCTCGAAAGATCTCGTTTGTACGGCCTTCACACGGCCTCAAGGTACGCCGTTCTAAACAGCCTTACATTCCACGCTGGCGTGCCCCCAGTTGGGAATGTGGGCTCTTCTGTGAGACACCAATGTGCGTCCCGAAGGAAACCGGGGTGGGGGTGGCTCCCCCAGGACGCCTGCGTACGGCAGTCGGTTGCCAGATGTTTACTTCCAGCCGGAGAAAGAGAAAAAGGACAGCTTTCCCAGGGACAATTCTGGACCCTTGGGAACATCCAGAATCACCAAAGCCTAAACTTGGCACGGCCTGGGCAACGCTCTTCCGCACGTCCAGCAATCCCCACGTCAAAACCTTTCTCGGCAGAGGCAGGCACTCTCTCCCTTGTACTAGATAGCTCGGCAGAACCTTCCGAGAAACACGCTGCGTCATTCAGCTTGAAAGCGGGACGCGGATGGGAGAGTACGCTTTCTCCCCGTTTGGAGGCGCCGTGCGCTTGGCTTCAAAGCTGCCCGAACAGCACTAGCGGCCCGACGTCTCTGCACGGCAGGATTGTCGTTGTGGGCCGAGGCTGCGTGTTCTCTCAAAGCGGAAAACCGTGCTGGCAATACCTTGCTAGAAACTCCTCCCACGGCACTACATGTTCCGCTCCGGCCAAACGAAAGGTGACCTCAGGCCTCAAGGTAAAAGTTCCAGCGTTTCACGTCGGGGGAGTTGGGTGTGCAGTGGTTTCCGTGAGGCCAGACTCCACCACGGAGTGCCTTAACTCTGCGACGCTCCTGGGGGCACACAGGATAGGAGCTCGTTCGCCAATTGCGCAGGATGACTCCTCTCCGTGGCGGCACGGCGGCTCCCGGCTTCTAGAGGAACCTTAGCCTAAACAGGCCCCTGGAGGAAGCTCTTCACATTCAGAGCAAGGGCAACGTACTGCTCTCTGGCTTGCCTGGGTTGAGTGCCCCAGTCGTCAAAGAGCCTCGCGAAAGCAGTGCTGCGCAGACTCCCTTTGCCAGTCGAACGGCCTCCTTGACTGAAAGAGAACTGCAGTGCCAAAAGGCACCGTGCTGACGACTGGCTCCAGGAAGAGACTCGGGACAGCACTCTCATAGAAGCGAAAGCTAGGCTGTGCGCCCAGCCTGAGGAGCAGTACGTGCGTTTGCCACACTTCTTTACACAGCTAGGCATGAGCCAGAGAGCCTTGGTCACTGAGGCCTACCTAAGGGACTGCCATACTTACCCAGTAGCTCCCACGCAGAGGTCCGTGTGCCCAAACGGGCCTCCACGGAAGGGCCCTGTTCCTCCCGTTGTGTTTCCTTGAGGTAAGCAGAAACCGCTGAGCATCCCTAGAGGAGCTCCGGTTTGAAGCTGGGCGACCCTGGCTAAACCTTATTCCCCTCCGTGGTAAACGAGACAGTGGCGGGTCCTAAGCTGCCTGAAGTACACTGCTCGCGCCCACCTTCTCTTTGCTGCCCGAAGGCCTCCCATAAGAAGTCTGAGTTTACTCGTGACAGCAGAAGTCTGAGTTTACGCGTGTGAGGCCTGCTGCTCTCAGTTCCTTGCTGGGAGCTTCAGCAGGAGCGCTCGGGAGCTCGCCGGCACAAGAACTGTGAGTCCCCTCGCCCCACCCCGGCCTCAAGCAAAAGTCCAGATTTCCCCCGTCAGTAACACCTCGGAGTGCCCTAGGAGCGAAGAAGCATGCCTTAACGGAGGGCTTCAACAGTGCTAGGGCTTTATTTCACGAGACACCGTGCACTCACGTTCGTTGTAACAACTGTCAAAGGGCACTGGATGCCTTCCAACTCCTCTCTTGCGTTTGAGCCACAGGAAGTAAATGCCTTCGTTTGATTAAGCTCCGTGAACGTGCGACGACGATGGCGAAGCGCTGCCCTGTTCGCTCGAAAGCTCTCGTTTGTACGGCCTTCACACGGCCTCAAGGTACGCCGTTCTAAACAGCCTTACATTCCACGCTGGCGTGCCCCCAGTTGGGAATGTGGGCTCTTCTGTGAGACACCAATGTGCGTCCCGAAGGAAACCGGGGTGGGGGTGGGCTCCCCAAGGACGCCTGCGTACGGCAGTCGGTTGCCAGATGTTTACTTCCAGCCGGAGAAAGAGAAAAAGGACAGCTTTCCCAGGGACAATTCTGGACCCTTGGGAACATCCAGAATCACCAAAGCCTAAACTTGGCACGGCCTGGGCAACGCTCTTCCGCACGTCCAGCAATCCCCACGTCAAAACCTTTCTCGGCAGAGGCAGGCACTCTCTCCCTTGTACTAGATAGCTCGGCAGAACCTTCCGAGAAACACGCTGCGTCATTCAGCTTGAAAGCGGGACGCGGATGGGAGAGTACGCTTTCTCCCCGTTTGGAGGCGCCGTGCGCTTGGCTTCAAAGCTGCCCGAACAGCACTAGCGGCCCGACGTCTCTGCACGGCAGGATTGTCGTTGTGGGCCGAGGCTGCGTGTTCTCTCAAAGCGGAAAACCGTGCTGGCAATACCTTGCTAGAAACTCCTCCCACGGCACTACATGTTCCGCTCCGGCCAAACGAAAGGTCACCTCAGGCCTCAAGGTAAAAGTTCCAGCGTTTCACGTCGGGAGAGTTGGGTGTGCAGTGGTTTCCGTGAGGCCAGACTCCACCACGGAGTGCCTTAACTCTGCGACGCTCCTGGGGGCACACAGGATAGGAGCTCGTTCGCCAATTGCGCAGGATGACTCCTCTCCGTGGCGGAACGGCGGCTCCCGGCTTCTAGAGGAACCTTAGCCTAAACAGGCCCCTGGAGGAAGCTCTTCACATTCAGAGCAAGGGCAACGTACTGCTCTCTGGCTTGCCTGGGTTGAGTGCCCCAGTCGTCAAAGAGCCTCGCGAAAGCAGTGCTGCGCAGACTCCCTTTGCCAGTCGAACGGCCTCCTTGACTGAAAGAGAACTGCAGTGCCAAAAGGCACCGTGCTGACGACTGGCTCCAGGAAGAGACTCGGGACAGCACTCTCATAGAAGCGAAAGCTAGGCTGTGCGCCCAGCCTGAGGAGCAGTACGTGCGTTTGCCACACTTCTTTACACAGCTAGGCATGAGCCAGAGAGCCTTGGTCACTGAGGCCTACCTAAGGGACTGCCATACTTACCCAGTAGCTCCCACGCAGAGGTCCCTGTGCCCAAACGGGCCTCCACGGAAGGGCCCTGTTCCTCCCGTTGTGTTTCCTTGAGGTAAGCAGAAACCGCTGAGCATCCCTAGAGGAGCTCCGGTTTGAAGCTGGGCGACCCTGGCTAAACCTTATTCCCCTCCGTGGTAAACGAGACAGTGGCGGGTCCTAAGCTGCCTGAAGTACACTGCTCGCGCCCACCTTCTCTTTGCTGCCGGAAGGCCTCCCATAAGAAGTCTGAGTTTACTCGTGACAGCAGAAGTCTGAGTTTACGCGTGTGAGGCCTGCTGCTCTCAGTTCCTTGCTGGGAGCTTCAGCAGGAGCGCTCGGGAGCTCGCTGGCACAAGAACTGTGAGTCCCCTCGCCCCACCCCGGCCTCAAGCAAAAGTCCAGATTTCCCCCGTCAGTAACACCTCGGAGTGCCCTAGGAGCGAAGAAGCATGCCTTAACGGAGGGCTTCAACAGTGCTAGGGCTTTATTTCACGAGACACCGTGCACTCACGTTCGTTGTAACAACTGTCAAAGGGCACTGGATGCCTTCCAACTCCTCTCTTGCGTTTGAGCCACAGGAAGTAAATGCCTTCGTTTGATTAAGCTCCGTGAACGTGCGACGACGATGGCGAAGCGCTGCCCTGTTCGCTCGAAAGCTCTCGTTTGTACGGCCTTCACACGGCCTCAAGGTACGCCGCTCTAAACAGCCTTACATTCCACGCTGGCGTGCCCCCAGTTGGGAATGTGGGCTCTTCTGTGAGACACCAATGTGCGTCCCGAAGGAAACCGGGGTGGGGGGGTCTCCCCCAGGACGCCTGCGTACGGCAGTCGGTTGCCAGATGTTTACTTCCAGCCGGAGAAAGAGAAAAAGGACAGCTTTCCCAGGGACAATTCTGGACCCTTGGGAACATCCAGAATCACCAAAGCCTAAACTTGGCACGGCCTGGGCAACGCTCTTCCGCACGTCCAGCAATCCCCACGTCAAAACCTTTCTCGGCAGAGGCAGGCACTCTCTCCCTTGTACTAGATAGCTCGGCAGAACCTTCCGAGAAACACGCTGCGTCATTCAGCTTGAAAGCGGGACGCGGATGGGAGAGTACGCTTTCTGCCCGTTTGGAGGCGCCGTGCGCTTGGCTTCAAAGCTGCCCGAACAGCACTAGCGGCCCGACGTCTCTGCACGGCAGGATTGTCGTTGTGGGCCGAGGCTGCGTGTTCTCTCAAAGCGGAAAACCGTGCTGGCAATACCTTGCTAGAAACTCCTCCCACGGCACTACATGTTCCGCTCCGGCCAAACGAAAGGTCACCTCAGGCCTCAAGGTAAAAGTTCCAGCGTTTCACGTCGGGGGAGTTGGGTGTGCAGTGGTTTCCGTGAGGCCAGACTCCACCACGGAGTGCCTTAACTCTGCGACGCTCCTGGGGGCACACAGGATAGGAGCTCGTTCGCCAATTGCGCAGGATGACTCCTCTCCGTGGCGGAACGGCGGCTCCCGGCTTCTAGAGGAACCTTAGCCTAAACAGGCCCCTGGAGGAAGCTCTTCACATTCAGAGCAAGGGCAACGTACTGCTCTCTGGCTTGCCTGGGTTGAGTGCCCCAGTCGTCAAAGAGCCTCGCGAAAGCAGTGCTGCGCAGACTCCCTTTGCCAGTCGAACGGCCTCCTTGACTGAAAGAGAACTGCAGTGCCAAAAGGCACCGTGCTGACGACTGGCTCCAGGAAGAGACTCGGGACAGCACTCTCATAGAAGCGAAAGCTAGGCTGTGCGCCCAGCCTGAGGAGCAGTACGTGCGTTTGCCACACTTCTTTACACAGCTAGGCATGAGCCAGAGAGCCTTGGTCACTGAGGCCTACCTAAGGGACTGCCATACTTACCCAGTAGCTCCCACGCAGAGGTCCCTGTGCCCAAACGGGCCTCCACGGAAGGGCCCTGTTCCTCCCGTTGTGTTTCCTTGAGGTAAGCAGAAACCGCTGAGCATCCCTAGAGGAGCTCCGGTTTGAAGCTGGGCGACCCTGGCTAAACCTTATTCCCCTCCGTGGTAAACGAGACAGTGGCGGGTCCTAAGCTGCCTGAAGTACACTGCTCGCGCCCACCTTCTCTTTGCTGCCGGAAGGCCTCCCATAAGAAGTCTGAGTTTACTCGTGACAGCAGAAGTCTGAGTTTACGCGTGTGAGGCCTGCTGCTCTCAGTTCCTTGCTGGGAGCTTCAGCAGGAGCGCTCGGGAGCTCGCCGGCACAAGAACTGTGAGTGCCCTCGCCCCACCCCGGCCTCAAGCAAAAGTCCAGATTTCCCCCGTCAGTAACACCTCGGAGTGCCCTAGGAGCGAAGAAGCATGCCTTAACGGAGGGCTTCAACAGTGCTAGGGCTTTATTTCACGAGACACCGTGCACTCACGTTCGTTGTAACAACTGTCAAAGGGCACTGGATGCCTTCCAACTCCTCTCTTGCGTTTGAGCCACAGGAAGTAAATGCCTTCGTTTGATTAAGCTCCGTGAACGTGCGACGACGATGGCGAAGCGCTGCCCTGTTCGCTCGAAAGCTCTCGTTTGTACGGCCTTCACACGGCCTCAAGGTACGCCGTTCTAAACAGCCTTACATTCCACGCTGGCGTGCCCCCAGTTGGGAATGTGGGCTCTTCTGTGAGACACCAATGTGCGTCCCGAAGGAAACCGGGGTCGGGGGGGGGCTCCCCCAGGACGCCTGCGTACGGCAGTCGGTTGCCAGATGTTTACTTCCAGCCGGAGAAAGAGAAAAAGGACAGCTTTCCCAGGGACAATTCTGGACCCTTGGGAACATCCAGAATCACCAAAGCCTAAACTTGGCACGGCCTGGGCAACGCTCTTCCGCACGTCCAGCAATCCCCACGTCAAAACCTTTCTCGGCAGAGGCAGGCACTCTCTCCCTTGTACTAGATAGCTCGGCAGAACCTTCCGAGAAACACGCTGCGTCATTCAGCTTGAAAGCGGGACGCGGATGGGAGAGTACGCTTTCTCCCCGTTTGGAGGCGCCGTGCGCTTGGCTTCAAAGCTGCCCGAACAGCACTAGCGGCCCGACGTCTCTGCACGGCAGGATTGTCGTTGTGGGCCGAGGCTGCGTGTTCTCTCAAAGCGGAAAACCGTGCTGGCAATACCTTGCTAGAAACTCCTCCCACGGCACTACATGTTCCGCTCCGGCCAAACGAAAGGTCACCTCAGGCCTCAAGGTAAAAGTTCCAGCGTTTCACGTCGGGGGAGTTGGGTGTGCAGTGGTTTCCGTGAGGCCAGACTCCACCACGGAGTGCCTTAACTCTGCGACGCTCCTGGGGGCACACAGGATAGGAGCTCGTTCGCCAATTGCGCAGGATGACTCCTCTCCGTGGCGGAACGGCGGCTCCCGGCTTCTAGAGGAACCTTAGCCTAAACAGGCCCCTGGAGGAAGCTCTTCACATTCAGAGCAAGGGCAACGTACTGCTCTCTGGCTTGCCTGGGTTGAGTGCCCCAGTCGTCAAAGAGCCTCGCGAAAGCAGTGCTGCGCAGACTCCCTTTGCCAGTCGAACGGCCTCCTTGACTGAAAGAGAACTGCAGTGCCAAAAGGCACCGTGCTGACGACTGGCTCCAGGAAGAGACTCGGGACAGCACTCTCATAGAAGCGAAAGCTAGGCTGTGCGCCCAGCCTGAGGAGCAGTACGTGCGTTTGCCACACTTCTTTACACAGCTAGGCATGAGCCAGAGAGCCTTGGTCACTGAGGCCTACCTAAGGGACTGCCATACTTACCCAGTAGCTCCCACGCAGAGGTCCCTGTGCCCAAACGGGCCTCCACGGAAGGGCCCTGTTCCTCCCGTTGTGTTTCCTTGAGGTAAGCAGAAACCGCTGAGCATCCCTAGAGGAGCTCCGGTTTGAAGCTGGGCGACCCTGGCTAAACCTTATTCCCCTCCGTGGTAAACGAGACAGTGGCGGGTCCTAAGCTGCCTGAAGTACACTGCTCGCGCCCACCTTCTCTTTGCTGCCGGAAGGCCTCCCATAAGAAGTCTGAGTTTACTCGTGACAGCAGAAGTCTGAGTTTACGCGTGTGAGGCCTGCTGCTCTCAGTTCCTTGCTGGGAGCTTCAGCAGGAGCGCTCGGGAGCTCGCCGGCACAAGAACTGTGAGTCCCCTCGCCCCACCCCGGCCTCAAGCAAAAGTCCAGATTTCCCCCGTCAGTAACACCTCGGAGTGCCCTAGGAGCGAAGAAGCATGCCTTAACGGAGGGCTTCAACAGTGCTAGGGCTTTATTTCACGAGACACCGTGCACTCACGTTCGTTGTAACAACTGTCAAAGGGCACTGGATGCCTTCCAACTCCTCTCTTGCGTTTGAGCCACAGGAAGTAAATGCCTTCGTTTGATTAAGCTCCGTGAACGTGCGACGACGATGGCGAAGCGCTGCCCTGTTCGCTCGAAAGATCTCGTTTGTACGGCCTTCACACGGCCTCAAGGTACGCCGTTCTAAACAGCCTTACATTCCACGCTGGCGTGCCCCCAGTTGGGAATGTGGGCTCTTCTGTGAGACACCAATGTGCGTCCCGAAGGAAACCGGGGTGGGGGGGGCTCCCCCAGGACGCCTGCGTACGGCAGTCGGTTGCCAGATGTTTACTTCCAGCCGGAGAAAGAGAAAAAGGACAGCTTTCCCAGGGACAATTCTGGACCCTTGGGAACATCCAGAATCACCAAAGCCTAAACTTGGCACGGCCTGGGCAACGCTCTTCCGCACGTCCAGCAATCCCCACGTCAAAACCTTTCTCGGCAGAGGCAGGCACTCTCTCCCTTGTACTAGATAGCTCGGCAGAACCTTCCGAGAAACACGCTGCGTCATTCAGCTTGAAAGCGGGACGCGGATGGGAGAGTACGCTTTCTGCCCGTTTGGAGGCGCCGTGCGCTTGGCTTCAAAGCTGCCCGAACAGCACTAGCGGCCCGACGTCTCTGCACGGCAGGATTGTCGTTGTGGGCCGAGGCTGCGTGTTCTCTCAAAGCGGAAAACCGTGCTGGCAATACCTTGCTAGAAACTCCTCCCACGGCACTACATGTTCCGCTCCGGCCAAACGAAAGGTCACCTCAGGCCTCAAGGTAAAAGTTCCAGCGTTTCACGTCGGGGGAGTTGGGTGTGCAGTGGTTTCCATGAGGCCAGACTCCACCACGGAGTGCCTTAACTCTGCGACGCTCCTGGGGGCACACAGGATAGGAGCTCGTTCGCCAATTGCGCAGGATGACTCCTCTCCGTGGCGGAACGGCGGCTCCCGGCTTCTAGAGGAACCTTAGCCTAAACAGGCCCCTGGAGGAAGCTCTTCACATTCAGAGCAAGGGCAACGTACTGCTCTCTGGCTTGCCTGGGTTGAGTGCCCCAGTCGTCAAAGAGCCTCGCGAAAGCAGTGCTGCGCAGACTCCCTTTGCCTGTCGAACGGCCTCCTTGACTGAAAGAGAACTGCAGTGCCAAAAGGCACCGTGCTGACGACTGGCTCCAGGAAGAGACTCGGGACAGCACTCTCATAGAAGCGAAAGCTAGGCTGTGCGCCCAGCCTGAGGAGCAGTACGTGCGTTTGCCACACTTCTTTACACAGCTAGGCATGAGCCAGAGAGCCTTGGTCACTGAGGCCTACCTAAGGGACTGCCATACTTACCCAGTAGCTCCCACGCAGAGGTCCCTGTGCCCAAACGGGCCTCCACGGAAGGGCCCTGTTCCTCCCGTTGTGTTTCCTTGAGGTAAGCAGAAACCGCTGAGCATCCCTAGAGGAGCTCCGGTTTGAAGCTGGGCGACCCTGGCTAAACCTTATTCCCCTCCGTGGTAAACGAGACAGTGGCGGGTCCTAAGCTGCCTGAAGTACACTGCTCGCGCCCACATTCTCTTTGCTGCCCGAAGGCCTCCCATAAGAAGTCTGAGTTTACTCGTGACAGCAGAAGTCTGAGTTTACGCGTGTGAGGCCTGCTGCTCTCAGTTCCTTGCTGGGAGCTTCAGCAGGAGCGCTCGGGAGCTCGCCGGCACAAGAACTGTGAGTCCCCTCGCCCCACCCCGGCCTCAAGCAAAAGTCCAGATTTCCCCCGTCAGTAACACCTCGGAGTGCCCTAGGAGCGAAGAAGCATGCCTTAACGGAGGGCTTCAACAGTGCTAGGGCTTTATTTCACGAGACACCGTGCACTCACGTTCGTTGTAACAACTGTCAAAGGGCACTGGATGCCTTCCAACTCCTCTCTTGCGTTTGAGCCACAGGAAGTAAATGCCTTCGTTTGATTAAGCTCCGTGAACGTGCGACGACGATGGCGAAGCGCTGCCCTGTTCGCTCGAAAGCTCTCGTTTGTACGGCCTTCACACGGCCTCAAGGTACGCCGTTCTAAACAGCCTTACATTCCACGCTGGCGTGCCCCCAGTTGGGAATGTGGGCTCTTCTGTGAGACACCAATGTGCGTCCCGAAGGAAACCGGGGTCGGGGGGGGGCTCCCCCAGGACGCCTGCGTACGGCAGTCGGTTGCCAGATGTTTACTTCCAGCCGGAGAAAGAGAAAAAGGACAGCTTTCCCAGGGACAATTCTGGACCCTTGGGAACATCCAGAATCACCAAAGCCTAAACTTGGCACGGCCTGGGCAACGCTCTTCCGCACGTCCAGCAATCCCCACGTCAAAACCTTTCTCGGCAGAGGCAGGCACTCTCTCCCTTGTACTAGATAGCTCGGCAGAACCTTCCGAGAAACACGCTGCGTCATTCAGCTTGAAAGCGGGACGCGGATGGGAGAGTACGCTTTCTCCCCGTTTGGAGGCGCCGTGCGCTTGGCTTCAAAGCTGCCCGAACAGCACTAGCGGCCCGACGTCTCTGCACGGCAGGATTGTCGTTGTGGGCCGAGGCTGCGTGTTCTCTCAAAGCGGAAAACCGTGCTGGCAATACCTTGCTAGAAACTCCTCCCACGGCACTACATGTTCCGCTCCGGCCAAACGAAAGGTCACCTCAGGCCTCAAGGTAAAAGTTCCAGCGTTTCACGTCGGGGGAGTTGGGTGTGCAGTGGTTTCCGTGAGGCCAGACTCCACCACGGAGTGCCTTAACTCTGCGACGCTCCTGGGGGCACACAGGATAGGAGCTCGTTCGCCAATTGCGCAGGATGACTCCTCTCCGTGGCGGAACGGCGGCTCCCGGCTTCTAGAGGAACCTTAGCCTAAACAGGCCCCTGGAGGAAGCTCTTCACATTCAGAGCAAGGGCAACGTACTGCTCTCTGGCTTGCCTGGGTTGAGTGCCCCAGTCGTCAAAGAGCCTCGCGAAAGCAGTGCTGCGCAGACTCCCTTTGCCAGTCGAACGGCCTCCTTGACTGAAAGAGAACTGCAGTGCCAAAAGGCACCGTGCTGACGACTGGCTCCAGGAAGAGACTCGGGACAGCACTCTCATAGAAGCGAAAGCTAGGCTGTGCGCCCAGCCTGAGGAGCAGTACGTGCGTTTGCCACACTTCTTTACACAGCTAGGCATGAGCCAGAGAGCCTTGGTCACTGAGGCCTACCTAAGGGACTGCCATACTTACCCAGTAGCTCCCACGCAGAGGTCCCTGTGCCCAAACGGGCCTCCACGGAAGGGCCCTGTTCCTCCCGTTGTGTTTCCTTGAGGTAAGCAGAAACCGCTGAGCATCCCTAGAGGAGCTCCGGTTTGAAGCTGGGCGACCCTGGCTAAACCTTATTCCCCTCCGTGGTAAACGAGACAGTGGCGGGTCCTAAGCTGCCTGAAGTACACTGCTCGCGCCCACCTTCTCTTTGCTGCCGGAAGGCCTCCCATAAGAAGTCTGAGTTTACTCGTGACAGCAGAAGTCTGAGTTTACGCGTGTGAGGCCTGCTGCTCTCAGTTCCTTGCTGGGAGCTTCAGCAGGAGCGCTCGGGAGCTCGCCGGCACAAGAACTGTGAGTCCCCTCGCCCCACCCCGGCCTCAAGCAAAAGTCCAGATTTCCCCCGTCAGTAACACCTCGGAGTGCCCTAGGAGCGAAGAAGCATGCCTTAACGGAGGGCTTCAACAGTGCTAGGGCTTTATTTCACGAGACACCGTGCACTCACGTTCGTTGTAACAACTGTCAAAGGGCACTGGATGCCTTCCAACTCCTCTCTTGCGTTTGAGCCACAGGAAGTAAATGCCTTCGTTTGATTAAGCTCCGTGAACGTGCGACGACGATGGCGAAGCGCTGCCCTGTTCGCTCGAAAGATCTCGTTTGTACGGCCTTCACACGGCCTCAAGGTACGCCGTTCTAAACAGCCTTACATTCCACGCTGGCGTGCCCCCAGTTGGGAATGTGGGCTCTTCTGTGAGACACCAATGTGCGTCCCGAAGGAAACCGGGGTGGGGGGGGCTCCCCCAGGACGCCTGCGTACGGCAGTCGGTTGCCAGATGTTTACTTCCAGCCGGAGAAAGAGAAAAAGGACAGCTTTCCCAGGGACAATTCTGGACCCTTGGGAACATCCAGAATCACCAAAGCCTAAACTTGGCACGGCCTGGGCAACGCTCTTCCGCACGTCCAGCAATCCCCACGTCAAAACCTTTCTCGGCAGAGGCAGGCACTCTCTCCCTTGTACTAGATAGCTCGGCAGAACCTTCCGAGAAACACGCTGCGTCATTCAGCTTGAAAGCGGGACGCGGATGGGAGAGTACGCTTTCTGCCCGTTTGGAGGCGCCGTGCGCTTGGCTTCAAAGCTGCCCGAACAGCACTAGCGGCCCGACGTCTCTGCACGGCAGGATTGTCGTTGTGGGCCGAGGCTGCGTGTTCTCTCAAAGCGGAAAACCGTGCTGGCAATACCTTGCTAGAAACTCCTCCCACGGCACTACATGTTCCGCTCCGGCCAAACGAAAGGTCACCTCAGGCCTCAAGGTAAAAGTTCCAGCGTTTCACGTCGGGGGAGTTGGGTGTGCAGTGGTTTCCATGAGGCCAGACTCCACCACGGAGTGCCTTAACTCTGCGACGCTCCTGGGGGCACACAGGATAGGAGCTCGTTCGCCAATTGCGCAGGATGACTCCTCTCCGTGGCGGAACGGCGGCTCCCGGCTTCTAGAGGAACCTTAGCCTAAACAGGCCCCTGGAGGAAGCTCTTCACATTCAGAGCAAGGGCAACGTACTGCTCTCTGGCTTGCCTGGGTTGAGTGCCCCAGTCGTCAAAGAGCCTCGCGAAAGCAGTGCTGCGCAGACTCCCTTTGCCTGTCGAACGGCCTCCTTGACTGAAAGAGAACTGCAGTGCCAAAAGGCACCGTGCTGACGACTGGCTCCAGGAAGAGACTCGGGACAGCACTCTCATAGAAGCGAAAGCTAGGCTGTGCGCCCAGCCTGAGGAGCAGTACGTGCGTTTGCCACACTTCTTTACACAGCTAGGCATGAGCCAGAGAGCCTTGGTCACTGAGGCCTACCTAAGGGACTGCCATACTTACCCAGTAGCTCCCACGCAGAGGTCCCTGTGCCCAAACGGGCCTCCACGGAAGGGCCCTGTTCCTCCCGTTGTGTTTCCTTGAGGTAAGCAGAAACCGCTGAGCATCCCTAGAGGAGCTCCGGTTTGAAGCTGGGCGACCCTGGCTAAACCTTATTCCCCTCCGTGGTAAACGAGACAGTGGCGGGTCCTAAGCTGCCTGAAGTACACTGCTCGCGCCCACATTCTCTTTGCTGCCCGAAGGCCTCCCATAAGAAGTCTGAGTTTACTCGTGACAGCAGAAGTCTGAGTTTACGCGTGTGAGGCCTGCTGCTCTCAGTTCCTTGCTGGGAGCTTCAGCAGGAGCGCTCGGGAGCTCGCCGGCACAAGAACTGTGAGTCCCCTCGCCCCACCCCGGCCTCAAGCAAAAGTCCAGATTTCCCCCGTCAGTAACACCTCGGAGTGCCCTAGGAGCGAAGAAGCATGCCTTAACGGAGGGCTTCAACAGTGCTAGGGCTTTATTTCACGAGACACCGTGCACTCACGTTCGTTGTAACAACTGTCAAAGGGCACTGGATGCCTTCCAACTCCTCTCTTGCGTTTGAGCCACAGGAAGTAAATGCCTTCGTTTGATTAAGCTCCGTGAACGTGCGACGACGATGGCGAAGCGCTGCCCTGTTCGCTCGAAAGCTCTCGTTTGTACGGCCTTCACACGGCCTCAAGGTACGCCGTTCTAAACAGCCTTACATTCCACGCTGGCGTGCCCCCAGTTGGGAATGTGGGCTCTTCTGTGAGACACCAATGTGCGTCCCGAAGGAAACCGGGGTCGGGGGGGGGGCTCCCCCAGGACGCCTGCGTACGGCAGTCGGTTGCCAGATGTTTACTTCCAGCCGGAGAAAGAGAAAAAGGACAGCTTTCCCAGGGACAATTCTGGACCCTTGGGAACATCCAGAATCACCAAAGCCTAAACTTGGCACGGCCTGGGCAACGCTCTTCCGCACGTCCAGCAATCCCCACGTCAAAACCTTTCTCGGCAGAGGCAGGCACTCTCTCCCTTGTACTAGATAGCTCGGCAGAACCTTCCGAGAAACACGCTGCGTCATTCAGCTTGAAAGCGGGACGCGGATGGGAGAGTACGCTTTCTCCCCGTTTGGAGGCGCCGTGCGCTTGGCTTCAAAGCTGCCCGAACAGCACTAGCGGCCCGACGTCTCTGCACGGCAGGATTGTCGTTGTGGGCCGAGGCTGCGTGTTCTCTCAAAGCGGAAAACCGTGCTGGCAATACCTTGCTAGAAACTCCTCCCACGGCACTACATGTTCCGCTCCGGCCAAACGAAAGGTCACCTCAGGCCTCAAGGTAAAAGTTCCAGCGTTTCACGTCGGGGGAGTTGGGTGTGCAGTGGTTTCCGTGAGGCCAGACTCCACCACGGAGTGCCTTAACTCTGCGACGCTCCTGGGGGCACACAGGATAGGAGCTCGTTCGCCAATTGCGCAGGATGACTCCTCTCCGTGGCGGAACGGCGGCTCCCGGCTTCTAGAGGAACCTTAGCCTAAACAGGCCCCTGGAGGAAGCTCTTCACATTCAGAGCAAGGGCAACGTACTGCTCTCTGGCTTGCCTGGGTTGAGTGCCCCAGTCGTCAAAGAGCCTCGCGAAAGCAGTGCTGCGCAGACTCCCTTTGCCAGTCGAACGGCCTCCTTGACTGAAAGAGAACTGCAGTGCCAAAAGGCACCGTGCTGACGACTGGCTCCAGGAAGAGACTCGGGACAGCACTCTCATAGAAGCGAAAGCTAGGCTGTGCGCCCAGCCTGAGGAGCAGTACGTGCGTTTGCCACACTTCTTTACACAGCTAGGCATGAGCCAGAGAGCCTTGGTCACTGAGGCCTACCTAAGGGACTGCCATACTTACCCAGTAGCTCCCACGCAGAGGTCCCTGTGCCCAAACGGGCCTCCACGGAAGGGCCCTGTTCCTCCCGTTGTGTTTCCTTGAGGTAAGCAGAAACCGCTGAGCATCCCTAGAGGAGCTCCGGTTTGAAGCTGGGCGACCCTGGCTAAACCTTATTCCCCTCCGTGGTAAACGAGACAGTGGCGGGTCCTAAGCTGCCTGAAGTACACTGCTCGCGCCCACCTTCTCTTTGCTGCCGGAAGGCCTCCCATAAGAAGTCTGAGTTTACTCGTGACAGCAGAAGTCTGAGTTTACGCGTGTGAGGCCTGCTGCTCTCAGTTCCTTGCTGGGAGCTTCAGCAGGAGCGCTCGGGAGCTCGCCGGCACAAGAACTGTGAGTCCCCTCGCCCCACCCTGGCCTCAAGCAAAAGTCCAGATTTCCCCCGTCAGTAACACCTCGGAGTGCCCTAGGAGCGAAGAAGCATGCCTTAACGGAGGGCTTCAACAGTGCTAGGGCTTTATTTCACGAGACACCGTGCACTCACGTTCGTTGTAACAACTGTCAAAGGGCACTGGATGCCTTCCAACTCCTCTCTTGCGTTTGAGCCACAGGAAGTAAATGCCTTCGTTTGATTAAGCTCCGTGAACGTGCGACGACGATGGCGAAGCGCTGCCCTGTTCGCTCGAAAGCTCTCGTTTGTACGGCCTTCACACGGCCTCAAGGTACGCCGCTCTAAACAGCCTTACATTCCACGCTGGCGTGCCCCCAGTTGGGAATGTGGGCTCTTCTGTGAGACACCAATGTGCGTCCCGAAGGAAACCGGGGTCGGGGGGGGGCTCCCCCAGGACGCCTGCGTACGGCAGTCGGTTGCCAGATGTTTACTTCCAGCCGGAGAAAGAGAAAAAGGACAGCTTTCCCAGGGACAATTCTGGACCCTTGGGAACATCCAGAATCACCAAAGCCTAAACTTGGCACGACCTGGGCAACGCTCTTCCGCACGTCCAGCAATCCCCACGTCAAAACCTTTCTCGGCAGAGGCAGGCACTCTCTCCCTTGTACTAGATAGCTCGGCAGAACCTTCCGAGAAACACGCTGCGTCATTCAGCTTGAAAGCGGGACGCGGATGGGAGAGTACGCTTTCTCCCCGTTTGGAGGCGCCGTGCGCTTGGCTTCAAAGCTGCCCGAACAGCACTAGCGGCCCGACGTCTCTGCACGGCAGGATTGTCGTTGTGGGCCGAGGCTGCGTGTTCTCTCAAAGCGGAAAACCGTGCTGGCAATACCTTGCTAGAAACTCCTCCCACGGCACTACATGTTCCGCTCCGGCCAAACGAAAGGTGACCTCAGGCCTCAAGGTAAGTTCCAGCGTTTCACGTCGGGGGAGTTGGGTGTGCAGTGGTTTCCATGAGGCCAGACTCCACCACGGAGTGCCTTAACTCTGCGACGCTCCTGGGGGCACACAGGATAGGAGCTCGTTCGCCAATTGCGCAGGATGACTCCTCTCCGTGGCGGAACGGCGGCTCCCGGCTTCTAGAGGAACCTTAGCCTAAACAGGCCCCTGGAGGAAGCTCTTCACATTCAGAGCAAGGGCAACGTACTGCTCTCTGGCTTGCCTGGGTTGAGTGCCCCAGTCGTCAAAGAGCCTCGCGAAAGCAGTGCTGCGCAGACTCCCTTTGCCAGTCGAACGGCCTCCTTGACTGAAAGAGAACTGCAGTGCCAAAAGGCACCGTGCTGACGACTGGCTCCAGGAAGAGACTCGGGACAGCACTCTCATAGAAGCGAAAGCTAGGCTGTGCGCCCAGCCTGAGGAGCAGTACGTGCGTTTGCCACACTTCTTTACACAGCTAGGCATGAGCCAGAGAGCCTTGGTCACTGAGGCCTACCTAAGGGACTGCCATACTTACCCAGTAGCTCCCACGCAGAGGTCCCTGTGCCCAAACGGGCCTCCACGGAAGGGCCCTGTTCCTCCCGTTGTGTTTCCTTGAGGTAAGCAGAAACCGCTGAGCATCCCTAGAGGAGCTCCGGTTTGAAGCTGGGCGACCCTGGCTAAACCTTATTCCCCTCCGTGGTAAACGAGACAGTGGCGGGTCCTAAGCTGCCTGAAGTACACTGCTCGCGCCCACCTTCTCTTTGCTGCCGGAAGGCCTCCCATAAGAAGTCTGAGTTTACTCGTGACAGCAGAAGTCTGAGTTTACGCGTGTGAGGCCTGCTGCTCTCAGTTCCTTGCTGGGAGCTTCAGCAGGAGCGCTCGGGAGCTCGCCGGCACAAGAACTGTGAGTCCCCTCGCCCCACCCCGGCCTCAAGCAAAAGTCCAGATTTCCCCCGTCAGTAACACCTCGGAGTGCCCTAGGAGCGAAGAAGCATGCCTTAACGGAGGGCTTCAACAGTGCTAGGGCTTTATTTCACGAGACACCGTGCACTCACGTTCGTTGTAACAACTGTCAAAGGGCACTGGATGCCTTCCAACTCCTCTCTTGCGTTTGAGCCACAGGAAGTAAATGCCTTCGTTTGATTAAGCTCCGTGAACGTGCAACGACGATGGCGAAGCGCTGCCCTGTTCGCTCGAAAGCTCTCGTTTGTACGGCCTTCACACGGCCTCAAGGTACGCCGTTCTAAACAGCCTTACATTCCACGCTGGCGTGCCCCCAGTTGGGAATGTGGGCTCTTCTGTGAGACACCAATGTGCGTCCCGAAGGAAACCGGGGTGGGGGGGGCTCCCCCAGGACGCCTGCGTACGGCAGTCGGTTGCCAGATGTTTACTTCCAGCCGGAGAAAGAGAAAAAGGACAGCTTTCCCAGGGACAATTCTGGACCCTTGGGAACATCCAGAATCACCAAAGCCTAAACTTGGCACGGCCTGGGCAACGCTCTTCCGCACGTCCAGCAATCCCCACGTCAAAACCTTTCTCGGCAGAGGCAGGCACTCTCTCCTTTGTACTAGATAGCTCGGCAGAACCTTCCGAGAAACACGCTGCGTCATTCAGCTTGAAAGCGGGACGCGGAAGGGAGAGTACGCTTTCTCCCCGTTTGGAGGCGCCGTGCGCTTGGCTTCAAAGCTGCCCGAACAGCACTAGCGGCCCGACGTCTCTGCACGGCAGGATTGTCGTTGTGGGCCGAGGCTGCGTGTTCTCTCAAAGCGGAAAACCGTGCTGGCAATACCTTGCTAGAAACTCCTCCCACGGCACTACATGTTCCGCTCCGGCCAAACGAAAGGTGACCTCAGGCCTCAAGGTAAGTTCCAGCGTTTCACGTCGGGGCAGTTGGGTGTGCAGTGGTTTCCATGAGGCCAGACTCCACCACGGAGTGCCTTAACTCTGCGACGCTCCTGGGGGCACACAGGATAGGAGCTCGTTCGCCAATTGCGCAGGATGACTCCTCTCCGTGGCGGAACGGCGGCTCCCGGCTTCTAGAGGAACCTTAGCCTAAACAGGCCCCTGGAGGAAGCTCTTCACATTCAGAGCAAGGGCAACGTACTGCTCTCTGGCTTGCCTGGGTTGAGTGCCCCAGTCGTCAAAGAGCCTCGCGAAAGCAGTGCTGCGCAGACTCCCTTTGCCAGTCGAACGGCCTCCTTGACTGAAAGAGAACTGCAGTGCCAAAAGGCACCGTGCTGACGACTGGCTCCAGGAAGAGACTCGGGACAGCACTCTCATAGAAGCGAAAGCTAGGCTGTGCGCCCAGCCTGAGGAGCAGTACGTGCGTTTGCCACACTTCTTTACACAGCTAGGCATGAGCCAGAGAGCCTTGGTCACTGAGGCCTACCTAAGGGACTGCCATACTTACCCAGTAGCTCCCACGCAGAGGTCCCTGTGCCCAAACGGGCCTCCACGGAAGGGCCCTGTTCCTCCCGTTGTGTTTCCTTGAGGTAAGCAGAAACCGCTGAGCATCCCTAGAGGAGCTCCGGTTTGAAGCTGGGCGACCCTGGCTAAACCTTATTCCCCTCCGTGGTAAACGAGACAGTGGCGGGTCCTAAGCTGCCTGAAGTACACTGCTCGCGCCCACCTTCTCTTTGCTGCCGGAAGGCCTCCCATAAGAAGTCTGAGTTTACTCGTGACAGCAGAAGTCTGAGTTTACGCGTGTGAGGCCTGCTGCTCTCAGTTCCTTGCTGGGAGCTTCAGCAGGAGCGCTCGGGAGCTCGCCGGCACAAGAACTGTGAGTCCCCTCGCCCCACCCCGGCCTCAAGCAAAAGTCCAGATTTCCCCCGTCAGTAACACCTCGGAGTGCCCTAGGAGCGAAGAAGCATGCCTTAACGGAGGGCTTCAACAGTGCTAGGGCTTTATTTCACGAGACACCGTGCACTCACGTTCGTTGTAACAACTGTCAAAGGGCACTGGATGCCTTCCAACTCCTCTCTTGCGTTTGAGCCACAGGAAGTAAATGCCTTCGTTTGATTAAGCTCCGTGAACGTGCGACGACGATGGCGAAGCGCTGCCCTGTTCGCTCGAAAGCTCTCGTTTGTACGGCCTTCACACGGCCTCAAGGTACGCCGTTCTAAACAGCCTTACATTCCACGCTGGCGTGCCCCCAGTTGGGAATGTGGGCTCTTCTGTGAGACACCAATGTGCGTCCCGAAGGAAACCGGGGTGGGGGGGGGCTCCCCCAGGACGCCTGCGTACGGCAGTCGGTTGCCAGATGTTTACTTCCAGCCGGAGAAAGAGAAAAAGGACAGCTTTCCCAGGGACAATTCTGGACCCTTGGGAACATCCAGAATCACCAAAGCCTAAACTTGGCACGGCCTGGGCAACGCTCTTCCGCACGTCCAGCAATCCCCACGTCAAAACCTTTCTCGGCAGAGGCAGGCACTCTCTCCCTTGTACTAGATAGCTCGGCAGAACCTTCCGAGAAACACGCTGCGTCATTCAGCTTGAAAGCGGGACGCGGATGGGAGAGTACGCTTTCTCCCCGTTTGGAGGCGCCGTGCGCTTGGCTTCAAAGCTGCCCGAACAGCACTAGCGGCCCGACGTCTCTGCACGGCAGGATTGTCGTTGTGGGCCGAGGCTGCGTGTTCTCTCAAAGCGGAAAACCGTGCTGGCAATACCTTGCTAGAAACTCCTCCCACGGCACTACATGTTCCGCTCCGGCCAAACGAAAGGTCACCTCAGGCCTCAAGGTAAAAGTTCCAGCGTTTCACGTCGGGGGAGTTGGGTGTGCAGTGGTTTCCGTGAGGCCAGACTCCACCACGGAGTGCCTTAACTCTGCGACGCTCCTGGGGGCACACAGGATAGGAGCTCGTTCGCCAATTGCGCAGGATGACTCCTCTCCGTGGCGGAACGGCGGCTCCCGGCTTCTAGAGGAACCTTAGCCTAAACAGGCCCCTGGAGGAAGCTCTTCACATTCAGAGCAAGGGCAACGTACTGCTCTCTGGCTTGCCTGGGTTGAGTGCCCCAGTCGTCAAAGAGCCTCGCGAAAGCAGTGCTGCGCAGACTCCCTTTGCCAGTCGAACGGCCTCCTTGACTGAAAGAGAACTGCAGTGCCAAAAGGCACCGTGCTGACGACTGGCTCCAGGAAGAGACTCGGGACAGCACTCTCATAGAAGCGAAAGCTAGGCTGTGCGCCCAGCCTGAGGAGCAGTACGTGCGTTTGCCACACTTCTTTACACAGCTAGGCATGAGCCAGAGAGCCTTGGTCACTGAGGCCTACCTAAGGGACTGCCATACTTACCCAGTAGCTCCCACGCAGAGGTCCCTGTGCCCAAACGGGCCTCCACGGAAGGGCCCTGTTCCTCCCGTTGTGTTTCCTTGAGGTAAGCAGAAACCGCTGAGGATCCCTAGAGGAGCTCCGGTTTGAAGCTGGGCGACCCTGGCTAAACCTTATTCCCCTCCGTGGTAAACGAGACAGTGGCGGGTCCTAAGCTGCCTGAAGTACACTGCTCGCGCCCACCTTCTCTTTGCTGCCGGAAGGCCTCCCATAAGAAGTCTGAGTTTACTCGTGACAGCAGAAGTCTGAGTTTACGCGTGTGAGGCCTGCTGCTCTCAGTTCCTTGCTGGGAGCTTCAGCAGGAGCGCTCGGGAGCTCGCCGGCACAAGAACTGTGAGTCCCCTCGCCCCACCCCGGCCTCAAGCAAAAGTCCAGATTTCCCCCGTCAGTAACACCTCGGAGTGCCCTAGGAGCAAAGAAGCATGCCTTAACGGAGGGCTTCAACAGTGCTAGGGCTTTATTTCACGAGACACCGTGCACTCACGTTCGTTGTAACAACTGTCAAAGGGCACTGGATGCCTTCCAACTCCTCTCTTGCGTTTGAGCCACAGGAAGTAAATGCCTTCGTTTGATTAAGCTCCGTGAACGTGCGACGACGATGGCGAAGCGCTGCCCTGTTCGCTCGAAAGCTCTCGTTTGTACGGCCTTCACACGGCCTCAAGGTACGCCGCTCTAAACAGCCTTACATTCCACGCTGGCGTGCCCCCAGTTGGGAATGTGGGCTCTTCTGTGAGACACCAATGTGCGTCCCGAAGGAAACCGGGGTCGGGGGGGGGGCTCCCCCAGGACGCCTGCGTACGGCAGTCGGTTGCCAGATGTTTACTTCCAGCCGGAGAAAGAGAAAAAGGACAGCTTTCCCAGGGACAATTCTGGACCCTTGGGAACATCCAGAATCACCAAAGCCTAAACTTGGCACGGCCTGGGCAACGCTCTTCCGCACGTCCAGCAATCCCCACGTCAAAACCTTTCTCGGCAGAGGCAGGCACTCTCTCCCTTGTACTAGATAGCTCGGCAGAACCTTCCGAGAAACACGCTGCGTCATTCAGCTTGAAAGCGGGACGCGGAAGGGAGAGTACGCTTTCTCCCCGTTTGGAGGCGCCGTGCGCTTGGCTTCAAAGCTGCCCGAACAGCACTAGCGGCCCGACGTCTCTGCACGGCAGGATTGTCGTTGTGGGCCGAGGCTGCGTGTTCTCTCAAAGCGGAAAACCGTGCTGGCAATACCTTGCTAGAAACTCCTCCCACGGCACTACATGTTCCGCTCCGGCCAAACGAAAGGTGACCTCAGGCCTCAAGGTAAGTTCCAGCGTTTCACGTCGGGGCAGTTGGGTGTGCAGTGGTTTCCATGAGGCCAGACTCCACCACGGAGTGCCTTAACTCTGCGACGCTCCTGGGGGCACACAGGATAGGAGCTCGTTCGCCAATTGCGCAGGATGACTCCTCTCCGTGGCGGAACGGCGGCTCCCGGCTTCTAGAGGAACCTTAGCCTAAACAGGCCCCTGGAGGAAGCTCTTCACATTCAGAGCAAGGGCAACGTACTGCTCTCTGGCTTGCCTGGGTTGAGTGCCCCAGTCGTCAAAGAGCCTCGCGAAAGCAGTGCTGCGCAGACTCCCTTTGCCAGTCGAACGGCCTCCTTGACTGAAAGAGAACTGCAGTGCCAAAAGGCACCGTGCTGACGACTGGCTCCAGGAAGAGACTCGGGACAGCACTCTCATAGAAGCGAAAGCTAGGCTGTGCGCCCAGCCTGAGGAGCAGTACGTGCGTTTGCCACACTTCTTTACACAGCTAGGCATGAGCCAGAGAGCCTTGGTCACTGAGGCCTACCTAAGGGACTGCCATACTTACCCAGTAGCTCCCACGCAGAGGTCCCTGTGCCCAAACGGGCCTCCACGGAAGGGCCCTGTTCCTCCCGTTGTGTTTCCTTGAGGTAAGCAGAAACCGCTGAGCATCCCTAGAGGAGCTCCGGTTTGAAGCTGGGCGACCCTGGCTAAACCTTATTCCCCTCCGTGGTAAACGAGACAGTGGCGGGTCCTAAGCTGCCTGAAGTACACTGCTCGCGCCCACCTTCTCTTTGCTGCCGGAAGGCCTCCCATAAGAAGTCTGAGTTTACTCGTGACAGCAGAAGTCTGAGTTTACGCGTGTGAGGCCTGCTGCTCTCAGTTCCTTGCTGGGAGCTTCAGCAGGAGCGCTCGGGAGCTCGCCGGCACAAGAACTGTGAGTCCCCTCGCCCCACCCCGGCCTCAAGCAAAAGTCCAGATTTCCCCCGTCAGTAACACCTCGGAGTGCCCTAGGAGCGAAGAAGCATGCCTTAACGGAGGGCTTCAACAGTGCTAGGGCTTTATTTCACGAGACACCGTGCACTCACGTTCGTTGTAACAACTGTCAAAGGGCACTGGATGCCTTCCAACTCCTCTCTTGCGTTTGAGCCACAGGAAGTAAATGCCTTCGTTTGATTAAGCTCCGTGAACGTGCGACGACGATGGCGAAGCGCTGCCCTGTTCGCTCGAAAGCTCTCGTTTGTACGGCCTTCACACGGCCTCAAGGTACGCCGTTCTAAACAGCCTTACATTCCACGCTGGCGTGCCCCCAGTTGGGAATGTGGGCTCTTCGGTGAGACACCAATGTGCGTCCCGAAGGAAACCGGGGTCGGGGGGGGGGCTCCCCCAGGACGCCTGCGTACGGCAGTCGGTTGCCAGATGTTTACTTCCAGCCGGAGAAAGAGAAAAAGGACAGCTTTCCCAGGGACAATTCTGGACCCTTGGGAACATCCAGAATCACCAAAGCCTAAACTTGGCACGGCCTGGGCAACGCTCTTCCGCACGTCCAGCAATCCCCACGTCAAAACCTTTCTCGGCAGAGGCAGGCACTCTCTCCCTTGTACTAGATAGCTCGGCAGAACCTTCCGAGAAACACGCTGCGTCATTCAGCTTGAAAGCGGGACGCGGATGGGAGAGTACGCTTTCTCCCCGTTTGGAGGCGCCGTGCGCTTGGCTTCAAAGCTGCCCGAACAGCACTAGCGGCCCGACGTCTCTGCACGGCAGGATTGTCGTTGTGGGCCGAGGCTGCGTGTTCTCTCAAAGCGGAAAACCGTGCTGGCAATACCTTGCTAGAAACTCCTCCCACGGCACTACATGTTCCGCTCCGGCCAAACGAAAGGTCACCTCAGGCCTCAAGGTAAAAGTTCCAGCGTTTCACGTCGGGGCAGTTGGGTGTGCAGTGGTTTCCATGAGGCCAGACTCCACCACGGAGTGCCTTAACTCTGCGACGCTCCTGGGGGCACACAGGATAGGAGCTCGTTCGCCAATTGCGCAGGATGACTCCTCTCCGTGGCGGAACGGCGGCTCCCGGCTTCTAGAGGAACCTTAGCCTAAACAGGCCCCTGGAGGAAGCTCTTCACATTCAGAGCAAGGGCAACGTACTGCTCTCTGGCTTGCCTGGGTTGAGTGCCCCAGTCGTCAAAGAGCCTCGCGAAAGCAGTGCTGCGCAGACTCCCTTTGCCAGTCGAACGGCCTCCTTGACTGAAAGAGAACTGCAGTGCCAAAAGGCACCGTGCTGACGACTGGCTCCAGGAAGAGACTCGGGACAGCACTCTCATAGAAGCGAAAGCTAGGCTGTGCGCCCAGCCTGAGGAGCAGTACGTGCGTTTGCCACACTTCTTTACACAGCTAGGCATGAGCCAGAGAGCCTTGGTCACTGAGGCCTACCTAAGGGACTGCCATACTTACCCAGTAGCTCCCACGCAGAGGTCCCTGTGCCCAAACGGGCCTCCACGGAAGGGCCCTGTTCCTCCCGTTGTGTTTCCTTGAGGTAAGCAGAAACCGCTGAGCATCCCTAGAGGAGCTCCGGTTTGAAGCTGGGCGACCCTGGCTAAACCTTATTCCCCTCCGTGGTAAACGAGACAGTGGCGGGTCCTAAGCTGCCTGAAGTACACTGCTCGCGCCCACCTTCTCTTTGCTGCCGGAAGGCCTCCCATAAGAAGTCTGAGTTTACTCGTGACAACAGAAGTCTGAGTTTACGCGTGTGAGGCCTGCTGCTCTCAGTTCCTTGCTGGGAGCTTCAGCAGGAGCGCTCGGGAGCTCGCCGGCACAAGAACTGTGAGTCCCCTCGCCCCACCCCGGCCTCAAGCAAAAGTCCAGATTTCCCCCGTCAGTAACACCTCGGAGTGCCCTAGGAGCGAAGAAGCATGCCTTAACGGAGGGCTTCAACAGTGCTAGGGCTTTATTTCACGAGACACCGTGCACTCACGTTCGTTGTAACAACTGTCAAAGGGCACTGGATGCCTTCCAACTCCTCTCTTGCGTTTGAGCCACAGGAAGTAAATGCCTTCGTTTGATTAAGCTCCGTGAACGTGCGACGACGATGGCGAAGCGCTGCCCTGTTCGCTCGAAAGCTCTCGTTTGTACGGCCTTCACACGGCCTCAAGGTACGCCGCTCTAAACAGCCTTACATTCCACGCTGGCGTGCCCCCAGTTGGGAATGTGGGCTCTTCGGTGAGACACCAATGTGCGTCCCGAAGGAAACCGGGGTGGGGGGGGGCTCCCCCAGGACGCCTGCGTACGGCAGTCGGTTGCCAGATGTTTACTTCCAGCCGGAGAAAGAGAAAAAGGACAGCTTTCCCAGGGACAATTCTGGACCCTTGGGAACATCCAGAATCACCAAAGCCTAAACTTGGCACGGCCTGGGCAATGCTCTTCCGCACGTCCAGCAATCCCCACGTCAAAACCTTTCTCGGCAGAGGCAGGCACTCTCTCCCTTGTACTAGATAGCTCGGCAGAACCTTCCGAGAAACACGCTGCGTCATTCAGCTTGAAAGCGGGACGCGGATGGGAGAGTACGCTTTCTCCCCGTTTGGAGGCGCCGTGCGCTTGGCTTCAAAGCTGCCCGAACAGCACTAGCGGCCCGACGTCTCTGCACGGCAGGATTGTCGTTGTGGGCCGAGGCTGCGTGTTCTCTCAAAGCGGAAAACCGTGCTGGCAATACCTTGCTAGAAACTCCTCCCACGGCACTACATGTTCCGCTCCGGCCAAACGAAAGGTGACCTCAGGCCTCAAGGTAAGTTCCAGCGTTTCACGTCGGGGGAGTTGGGTGTGCAGTGGTTTCCATGAGGCCAGACTCCACCACGGAGTGCCTTAACTCTGCGACGCTCCTGGGGGCACACAGGATAGGAGCTCGTTCGCCAATTGCGCAGGATGACTCCTCTCCGTGGCGGAACGGCGGCTCCCGGCTTCTAGAGGAACCTTAGCCTAAACAGGCCCCTGGAGGAAGCTCTTCACATTCAGAGCAAGGGCAACGTACTGCTCTCCGGCTTGCCTGGGTTGAGTGCCCCAGTCGTCAAAGAGCCTCGCGAAAGCAGTGCTGCGCAGACTCCCTTTGCCTGTCGAACGGCCTCCTTGACTGAAAGAGAACTGCAGTGCCAAAAGGCACCGTGCTGACGACTGGCTCCAGGAAGAGACTCGGGACAGCACTCTCATAGAAGCGAAAGCTAGGCTGTGCGCCCAGCCTGAGGAGCAGTACGTGCGTTTGCCACACTTCTTTACACAGCTAGGCATGAGCCAGAGAGCCTTGGTCACTGAGGCCTACCTAAGGGACTGCCATACTTACCCAGTAGCTCCCACGCAGAGGTCCCTGTGCCCAAACGGGCCTCCACGGAAGGGCCCTGTTCCTCCCGTTGTGTTTCCTTGAGGTAAGCAGAAACCGCTGAGCATCCCTAGAGGAGCTCCGGTTTGAAGCTGGGCGACCCTGGCTAAACCTTATTCCCCTCCGTGGTAAACGAGACAGTGGCGGGTCCTAAGCTGCCTGAAGTACACTGCTCGCGCCCACCTTCTCTTTGCTGCCGGAAGGCCTCCCATAAGAAGTCTGAGTTTACTCGTGACAGCAGAAGTCTGAGTTTACGCGTGTGAGGCCTGCTGCTCTCAGTTCCTTGCTGGGAGCTTCAGCAGGAGCGCTCGGGAGCTCGCCGGCACAAGAACTGTGAGTCCCCTCGCCCCACCCCGGCCTCAAGCAAAAGTCCAGATTTCCCCCGTCAGTAACACCTCGGAGTGCCCTAGGAGCGAAGAAGCATGCCTTAACGGAGGGCTTCAACAGTGCTAGGGCTTTATTTCACGAGACACCGTGCACTCACGTTCGTTGTAACAACTGTCAAAGGGCACTGGATGCCTTCCAACTCCTCTCTTGCGTTTGAGCCACAGGAAGTAAATGCCTTCGTTTGATTAAGCTCCGTGAACGTGCGACGACGATGGCGAAGCGCTGCCCTGTTCGCTCGAAAGCTCTCGTTTGTACGGCCTTCACACGGCCTCAAGGTACGCCGTTCTAAACAGCCTTACATTCCACGCTGGCGTGCCCCCAGTTGGGAATGTGGGCTCTTCGGTGAGACACCAATGTGCGTCCCGAAGGAAACCGGGGTGGGGGGGGGGCTCCCCCAGGACGCCTGCGTACGGCAGTCGGTTGCCAGATGTTTACTTCCAGCCGGAGAAAGAGAAAAAGGACAGCTTTCCCAGGGACAATTCTGGACCCTTGGGAACATCCAGAATCACCAAAGCCTAAACTTGGCACGGCCTGGGCAACGCTCTTCCGCACGTCCAGCAATCCCCACGTCAAAACCTTTCTCGGCAGAGGCAGGCACTCTCTCCCTTGTACTAGATAGCTCGGCAGAACCTTCCGAGAAACACGCTGCGTCATTCAGCTTGAAAGCGGGACGCGGATGGGAGAGTACGCTTTCTCCCCGTTTGGAGGCGCCGTGCGCTTGGCTTCAAAGCTGCCCGAACAGCACTAGCGGCCCGACGTCTCTGCACGGCAGGATTGTCGTTGTGGGCCGAGGCTGCGTGTTCTCTCAAAGCGGAAAACCGTGCTGGCAATACCTTGCTAGAAACTCCTCCCACGGCACTACATGTTCCGCTCCGGCCAAACGAAAGGTGACCTCAGGCCTCAAGGTAAAAGTTCCAGCGTTTCACGTCGGGAGAGTTGGGTGTGCAGTGGTTTCCATGAGGCCAGACTCCACCACGGAGTGCCTTAACTCTGCGACGCTCCTGGGGGCACACAGGATAGGAGCTCGTTCGCCAATTGCGCAGGATGACTCCTCTCCGTGGCGGAACGGCGGCTCCCGGCTTCTAGAGGAACCTTAGCCTAAACAGGCCCCTGGAGGAAGCTCTTCACATTCAGAGCAAGGGCAACGTACTGCTCTCTGGCTTGCCTGGGTTGAGTGCCCCAGTCGTCAAAGAGCCTCGCGAAAGCAGTGCTGCGCAGACTCCCTTTGCCAGTCGAACGGCCTCCTTGACTGAAAGAGAACTGCAGTGCCAAAAGGCACCGTGCTGACGACTGGCTCCAGGAAGAGACTCGGGACAGCACTCTCATAGAAGCGAAAGCTAGGCTGTGCGCCCAGCCTGAGGAGCAGTACGTGCGTTTGCCACACTTCTTTACACAGCTAGGCATGAGCCAGAGAGCCTTGGTCACTGAGGCCTACCTAAGGGACTGCCATACTTACCCAGTAGCTCCCACGCAGAGGTCCCTGTGCCCAAACGGGCCTCCACGGAAGGGCCCTGTTCCTCCCGTTGTGTTTCCTTGAGGTAAGCAGAAACCGCTGAGCATCCCTAGAGGAGCTCCGGTTTGAAGCTGGGCGACCCTGGCTAAACCTTATTCCCCTCCGTGGTAAACGAGACAGTGGCGGGTCCTAAGCTGCCTGAAGTACACTGCTCGCGCCCACCTTCTCTTTGCTGCCGGAAGGCCTCCCATAAGAAGTCTGAGTTTACTCGTGACAGCAGAAGTCTGAGTTTACGCGTGTGAGGCCTGCTGCTCTCAGTTCCTTGCTGGGAGCTTCAGCAGGAGCGCTCGGGAGCTCGCCGGCACAAGAACTGTGAGTCCCCTCGCCCCACCCCGGCCTCAAGCAAAAGTCCAGATTTCCCCCGTCAGTAACACCTCGGAGTGCCCTAGGAGCGAAGAAGCATGCCTTAACGGAGGGCTTCAACAGTGCTAGGGCTTTATTTCACGAGACACCGTGCACTCACGTTCGTTGTAACAACTGTCAAAGGGCACTGGATGCCTTCCAACTCCTCTCTTGCGTTTGAGCCACAGGAAGTAAATGCCTTCGTTTGATTAAGCTCCGTGAACGTGCGACGACGATGGCGAAGCGCTGCCCTGTTCGCTCGAAAGCTCTCGTTTGTACGGCCTTCACACGGCCTCAAGGTACGCCGTTCTAAACAGCCTTACATTCCACGCTGGCGTGCCCCCAGTTGGGAATGTGGGCTCTTCGGTGAGACACCAATGTGCGTCCCGAAGGAAACCGGGGTCGGGGGGGGGGCTCCCCCAGGACGCCTGCGTACGGCAGTCGGTTGCCAGATGTTTACTTCCAGCCGGAGAAAGAGAAAAAGGACAGCTTTCCCAGGGACAATTCTGGACCCTTGGGAACATCCAGAATCACCAAAGCCTAAACTTGGCACGGCCTGGGCAACGCTCTTCCGCACGTCCAGCAATCCCCACGTCAAAACCTTTCTCGGCAGAGGCAGGCACTCTCTCCCTTGTACTAGATAGCTCGGCAGAACCTTCCGAGAAACACGCTGCGTCATTCAGCTTGAAAGCGGGACGCGGATGGGAGAGTACGCTTTCTCCCCGTTTGGAGGCGCCGTGCGCTTGGCTTCAAAGCTGCCCGAACAGCACTAGCAGCCCGACGTCTCTGCACGGCAGGATTGTCGTTGTGGGCCGAGGCTGCGTGTTCTCTCAAAGCGGAAAACCGTGCTGGCAATACCTTGCTAGAAACTCCTCCCACGGCACTACATGTTCCGCTCCGGCCAAACGAAAGGTGACCTCAGGCCTCAAGGTAAAAGTTCCAGCGTTTCACGTCGGGGGAGTTGGGTGTGCAGTGGTTTCCATGAGGCCAGACTCCACCACGGAGTGCCTTAACTCTGCGACGCTCCTGGGGGCACACAGGATAGGAGCTCGTTCACCAATTGCGCAGGATGACTCCTCTCCGTGGCGGAACGGCGGCTCCCGGCTTCTAGAGGAACCTTAGCCTAAACAGGCCCCTGGAGGAAGCTCTTCACATTCAGAGCAAGGGCAACGTACTGCTCTCCGGCTTGCCTGGGTTGAGTGCCCCAGTCGTCAAAGAGCCTCGCGAAAGCAGTGCTGCGCAGACTCCCTTTGCCTGTCGAACGGCCTCCTTGACTGAAAGAGAACTGCAGTGCCAAAAGGCACCGTGCTGACGACTGGCTCCAGGAAGAGACTCGGGACAGCACTCTCATAGAAGCGAAAGCTAGGCTGTGCGCCCAGCCTGAGGAGCAGTACGTGCGTTTGCCACACTTCTTTACACAGCTAGGCATGAGCCAGAGAGCCTTGGTCACTGAGGCCTACCTAAGGGACTGCCATACTTACCCAGTAGCTCCCACGCAGAGGTCCCTGTGCCCAAACGGGCCTCCACGGAAGGGCCCTGTTCCTCCCGTTGTGTTTCCTTGAGGTAAGCAGAAACCGCTGAGCATCCCTAGAGGAGCTCCGGTTTGAAGCTGGGCGACCCTGGCTAAACCTTATTCCCCTCCGTGGTAAACGAGACAGTGGCGGGTCCTAAGCTGCCTGAAGTACACTGCTCGCGCCCACCTTCTCTTTGCTGCCGGAAGGCCTCCCATAAGAAGTCTGAGTTTACTCGTGACAGCAGAAGTCTGAGTTTACGCGTGTGAGGCCTGCTGCTCTCAGTTCCTTGCTGGGAGCTTCAGCAGGAGCGCTCGGGAGCTCGCCGGCACAAGAACTGTGAGTCCCCTCGCCCCACCCCGGCCTCAAGCAAAAGTCCAGATTTCCCCCGTCAGTAACACCTCGGAGTGCCCTAGGAGCGAAGAAGCATGCCTTAACGGAGGGCTTCAACAGTGCTAGGGCTTTATTTCACGAGACACCGTGCACTCACGTTCGTTGTAACAACTGTCAAAGGGCACTGGATGCCTTCCAACTCCTCTCTTGCGTTTGAGCCACAGGAAGTAAATGCCTTCGTTTGATTAAGCTCCGTGAACGTGCGACGACGATGGCGAAGCGCTGCCCTGTTCGCTCGAAAGCTCTCGTTTGTACGGCCTTCACACGGCCTCAAGGTACGCCGTTCTAAACAGCCTTACATTCCACGCTGGCGTGCCCCCAGTTGGGAATGTGGGCTCTTCGGTGAGACACCAATGTGCGTCCCGAAGGAAACCGGGGTGGGGGGGGGCTCCCCCAGGACGCCTGCGTACGGCAGTCGGTTGCCAGATGTTTACTTCCAGCCGGAGAAAGAGAAAAAGGACAGCTTTCCCAGGGACAATTCAGGACCCTTGGGAACATCCAGAATCACCAAAGCCTAAACTTGGCACGGCCTGGGCAACGCTCTTCCGCACGTCCAGCAATCCCCACGTCAAAACCTTTCTCGGCAGAGGCAGGCACTCTCTCCCTTGTACTAGATAGCTCGGCAGAACCTTCCGAGAAACACGCTGCGTCATTCAGCTTGAAAGCGGGACGCGGATGGGAGAGTACGCTTTCTCCCCGTTTGGAGGCGCCGTGCGCTTGGCTTCAAAGCTGCCCGAACAGCACTAGCGGCCCGACGTCTCTGCACGGCAGGATTGTCGTTGTGGGCCGAGGCTGCGTGTTCTCTCAAAGCGGAAAACCGTGCTGGCAATACCTTGCTAGAAACTCCTCCCACGGCACTACATGTTCCGCTCCGGCCAAACGAAAGGTGACCTCAGGCCTCAAGGTAAGTTCCAGCGTTTCACGTCGGGGGAGTTGGGTGTGCAGTGGTTTCCACGAGGCCAGACTCCACCACGGAGTGCCTTAACTCTGCGACGCTCCTGGGGGCACACAGGATAGGAGCTCGTTCGCCAATTGCGCAGGATGACTCCTCTCCGTGGCGGAACGGCGGCTCCCGGCTTCTAGAGGAACCTTAGCCTAAACAGGCCCCTGGAGGAAGCTCTTCACATTCAGAGCAAGGGCAACGTACTGCTCTCCGGCTTGCCTGGGTTGAGTGCCCCAGTCGTCAAAGAGCCTCGCGAAAGCAGTGCTGCGCAGACTCCCTTTGCCTGTCGAACGGCCTCCTTGACTGAAAGAGAACTGCAGTGCCAAAAGGCACCGTGCTGACGACTGGCTCCAGGAAGAGACTCGGGACAGCACTCTCATAGAAGCGAAAGCTAGGCTGTGCGCCCAGCCTGAGGAGCAGTACGTGCGTTTGCCACACTTCTTTACACAGCTAGGCATGAGCCAGAGAGCCTTGGTCACTGAGGCCTACCTAAGGGACTGCCATACTTACCCAGTAGCTCCCACGCAGAGGTCCCTGTGCCCAAACGGGCCTCCACGGAAGGGCCCTGTTCCTCCCGTTGTGTTTCCTTGAGGTAAGCAGAAACCGCTGAGCATCCCTAGAGGAGCTCCGGTTTGAAGCTGGGCGACCCTGGCTAAACCTTATTCCCCTCCGTGGTAAACGAGACAGTGGCGGGTCCTAAGCTGCCTGAAGTACACTGCTCGCGCCCACCTTCTCTTTGCTGCCGGAAGGCCTCCCATAAGAAGTCTGAGTTTACTCGTGACAGCAGAAGTCTGAGTTTACGCGTGTGAGGCCTGCTGCTCTCAGTTCCTTGCTGGGAGCTTCAGCAGGAGCGCTCGGGAGCTCGCCGGCACAAGAACTGTGAGTCCCCTCGCCCCACCCCGGCCTCAAGCAAAAGTCCAGATTTCCCCCGTCAGTAACACCTCGGAGTGCCCTAGGAGCGAAGAAGCATGCCTTAACGGAGGGCTTCAACAGTGCTAGGGCTTTATTTCACGAGACACCGTGCACTCACGTTCGTTGTAACAACTGTCAAAGGGCACTGGATGCCTTCCAACTCCTCTCTTGCGTTTGAGCCACAGGAAGTAAATGCCTTCGTTTGATTAAGCTCCGTGAACGTGCGACGACGATGGCGAAGCGCTGCCCTGTTCGCTCGAAAGCTCTCGTTTGTACGGCCTTCACACGGCCTCAAGGTACGCCGTTCTAAACAGCCTTACATTCCACGCTGGCGTGCCCCCAGTTGGGAATGTGGGCTCTTCGGTGAGACACCAATGTGCGTCCCGAAGGAAACCGGGGTGGGGGGGGGGCTCCCCCAGGACGCCTGCGTACGGCAGTCGGTTGCCAGATGTTTACTTCCAGCCGGAGAAAGAGAAAAAGGACAGCTTTCCCAGGGACAATTCTGGACCCTTGGGAACATCCAGAATCACCAAAGCCTAAACTTGGCACGGCCTGGGCAACGCTCTTCCGCACGTCCAGCAATCCCCACGTCAAAACCTTTCTCGGCAGAGGCAGGCACTCTCTCCCTTGTACTAGATAGCTCGGCAGAACCTTCCGAGAAACACGCTGCGTCATTCAGCTTGAAAGCGGGACGCGGATGGGAGAGTACGCTTTCTCCCCGTTTGGAGGCGCCGTGCGCTTGGCTTCAAAGCTGCCCGAACAGCACTAGCGGCCCGACGTCTCTGCACGGCAGGATTGTCGTTGTGGGCCGAGGCTGCGTGTTCTCTCAAAGCGGAAAACCGTGCTGGCAATACCTTGCTAGAAACTCCTCCCACGGCACTACATGTTCCGCTCCGGCCAAACGAAAGGTGACCTCAGGCCTCAAGGTAAAAGTTCCAGCGTTTCACGTCGGGAGAGTTGGGTGTGCAGTGGTTTCCATGAGGCCAGACTCCACCACGGAGTGCCTTAACTCTGCGACGCTCCTGGGGGCACACAGGATAGGAGCTCGTTCGCCAATTGCGCAGGATGACTCCTCTCCGTGGCGGAACGGCGGCTCCCGGCTTCTAGAGGAACCTTAGCCTAAACAGGCCCCTGGAGGAAGCTCTTCACATTCAGAGCAAGGGCAACGTACTGCTCTCTGGCTTGCCTGGGTTGAGTGCCCCAGTCGTCAAAGAGCCTCGCGAAAGCAGTGCTGCGCAGACTCCCTTTGCCAGTCGAACGGCCTCCTTGACTGAAAGAGAACTGCAGTGCCAAAAGGCACCGTGCTGACGACTGGCTCCAGGAAGAGACTCGGGACAGCACTCTCATAGAAGCGAAAGCTAGGCTGTGCGCCCAGCCTGAGGAGCAGTACGTGCGTTTGCCACACTTCTTTACACAGCTAGGCATGAGCCAGAGAGCCTTGGTCACTGAGGCCTACCTAAGGGACTGCCATACTTACCCAGTAGCTCCCACGCAGAGGTCCCTGTGCCCAAACGGGCCTCCACGGAAGGGCCCTGTTCCTCCCGTTGTGTTTCCTTGAGGTAAGCAGAAACCGCTGAGCATCCCTAGAGGAGCTCCGGTTTGAAGCTGGGCGACCCTGGCTAAACCTTATTCCCCTCCGTGGTAAACGAGACAGTGGCGGGTCCTAAGCTGCCTGAAGTACACTGCTCGCGCCCACCTTCTCTTTGCTGCCGGAAGGCCTCCCATAAGAAGTCTGAGTTTACTCGTGACAGCAGAAGTCTGAGTTTACGCGTGTGAGGCCTGCTGCTCTCAGTTCCTTGCTGGGAGCTTCAGCAGGAGCGCTCGGGAGCTCGCCGGCACAAGAACTGTGAGTCCCCTCGCCCCACCCCGGCCTCAAGCAAAAGTCCAGATTTCCCCCGTCAGTAACACCTCGGAGTGCCCTAGGAGCGAAGAAGCATGCCTTAACGGAGGGCTTCAACAGTGCTAGGGCTTTATTTCACGAGACACCGTGCACTCACGTTCGTTGTAACAACTGTCAAAGGGCACTGGATGCCTTCCAACTCCTCTCTTGCGTTTGAGCCACAGGAAGTAAATGCCTTCGTTTGATTAAGCTCCGTGAACGTGCGACGACGATGGCGAAGCGCTGCCCTGTTCGCTCGAAAGCTCTCGTTTGTACGGCCTTCACACGGCCTCAAGGTACGCCGCTCTAAACAGCCTTACATTCCACGCTGGCGTGCCCCCAGTTGGGAATGTGGGCTCTTCGGTGAGACACCAATGTGCGTCCCGAAGGAAACCGGGGTGGGGGGGGGCTCCCCCAGGACGCCTGCGTACGGCAGTCGGTTGCCAGATGTTTACTTCCAGCCGGAGAAAGAGAAAAAGGACAGCTTTCCCAGGGACAATTCTGGACCCTTGGGAACATCCAGAATCACCAAAGCCTAAACTTGGCACGGCCTGGGCAACGCTCTTCCGCACGTCCAGCAATCCCCACGTCAAAACCTTTCTCGGCAGAGGCAGGCACTCTCTCCCTTGTACTAGATAGCTCGGCAGAACCTTCCGAGAAACACGCTGCGTCATTCAGCTTGAAAGCGGGACGCGGATGGGAGAGTACGCTTTCTCCCCGTTTGGAGGCGCCGTGCGCTTGGCTTCAAAGCTGCCCGAACAGCACTAGCGGCCCGACGTCTCTGCACGGCAGGATTGTCGTTGTGGGCCGAGGCTGCGTGTTCTCTCAAAGCGGAAAACCGTGCTGGCAATACCTTGCTAGAAACTCCTCCCACGGCACTACATGTTCCGCTCCGGCCAAACGAAAGGTGACCTCAGGCCTCAAGGTAAGTTCCAGCGTTTCACGTCGGGGGAGTTGGGTGTGCAGTGGTTTCCACGAGGCCAGACTCCACCACGGAGTGCCTTAACTCTGCGACGCTCCTGGGGGCACACAGGATAGGAGCTCGTTCGCCAATTGCGCAGGATGACTCCTCTCCGTGGCGGAACGGCGGCTCCCGGCTTCTAGAGGAACCTTAGCCTAAACAGGCCCCTGGAGGAAGCTCTTCACATTCAGAGCAAGGGCAACGTACTGCTCTCCGGCTTGCCTGGGTTGAGTGCCCCAGTCGTCAAAGAGCCTCGCGAAAGCAGTGCTGCGCAGACTCCCTTTGCCTGTCGAACGGCCTCCTTGACTGAAAGAGAACTGCAGTGCCAAAAGGCACCGTGCTGACGACTGGCTCCAGGAAGAGACTCGGGACAGCACTCTCATAGAAGCGAAAGCTAGGCTGTGCGCCCAGCCTGAGGAGCAGTACGTGCGTTTGCCACACTTCTTTACACAGCTAGGCATGAGCCAGAGAGCCTTGGTCACTGAGGCCTACCTAAGGGACTGCCATACTTACCCAGTAGCTCCCACGCAGAGGTCCCTGTGCCCAAACGGGCCTCCACGGAAGGGCCCTGTTCCTCCCGTTGTGTTTCCTTGAGGTAAGCAGAAACCGCTGAGCATCCCTAGAGGAGCTCCGGTTTGAAGCTGGGCGACCCTGGCTAAACCTTATTCCCCTCCGTGGTAAACGAGACAGTGGCGGGTCCTAAGCTGCCTGAAGTACACTGCTCGCGCCCACCTTCTCTTTGCTGCCGGAAGGCCTCCCATAAGAAGTCTGAGTTTACTCGTGACAGCAGAAGTCTGAGTTTACGCGTGTGAGGCCTGCTGCTCTCAGTTCCTTGCTGGGAGCTTCAGCAGGAGCGCTCGGGAGCTCGCCGGCACAAGAACTGTGAGTCCCCTCGCCCCACCCCGGCCTCAAGCAAAAGTCCAGATTTCCCCCGTCAGTAACACCTCGGAGTGCCCTAGGAGCGAAGAAGCATGCCTTAACGGAGGGCTTCAACAGTGCTAGGGCTTTATTTCACGAGACACCGTGCACTCACGTTCGTTGTAACAACTGTCAAAGGGCACTGGATGCCTTCCAACTCCTCTCTTGCGTTTGAGCCACAGGAAGTAAATGCCTTCGTTTGATTAAGCTCCGTGAACGTGCGACGACGATGGCGAAGCGCTGCCCTGTTCGCTCGAAAGCTCTCGTTTGTACGGCCTTCACACGGCCTCAAGGTACGCCGTTCTAAACAGCCTTACATTCCACGCTGGCGTGCCCCCAGTTGGGAATGTGGGCTCTTCGGTGAGACACCAATGTGCGTCCCGAAGGAAACCGGGGTGGGGGGGGGGCTCCCCCAGGACGCCTGCGTACGGCAGTCGGTTGCCAGATGTTTACTTCCAGCCGGAGAAAGAGAAAAAGGACAGCTTTCCCAGGGACAATTCTGGACCCTTGGGAACATCCAGAATCACCAAAGCCTAAACTTGGCACGGCCTGGGCAACGCTCTTCCGCACGTCCAGCAATCCCCACGTCAAAACCTTTCTCGGCAGAGGCAGGCACTCTCTCCCTTGTACTAGATAGCTCGGCAGAACCTTCCGAGAAACACGCTGCGTCATTCAGCTTGAAAGCGGGACGCGGATGGGAGAGTACGCTTTCTCCCCGTTTGGAGGCGCCGTGCGCTTGGCTTCAAAGCTGCCCGAACAGCACTAGCGGCCCGACGTCTCTGCACGGCAGGATTGTCGTTGTGGGCCGAGGCTGCGTGTTCTCTCAAAGCGGAAAACCGTGCTGGCAATACCTTGCTAGAAACTCCTCCCACGGCACTACATGTTCCGCTCCGGCCAAACGAAAGGTGACCTCAGGCCTCAAGGTAAAAGTTCCAGCGTTTCACGTCGGGAGAGTTGGGTGTGCAGTGGTTTCCATGAGGCCAGACTCCACCACGGAGTGCCTTAACTCTGCGACGCTCCTGGGGGCACACAGGATAGGAGCTCGTTCGCCAATTGCGCAGGATGACTCCTCTCCGTGGCGGAACGGCGGCTCCCGGCTTCTAGAGGAACCTTAGCCTAAACAGGCCCCTGGAGGAAGCTCTTCACATTCAGAGCAAGGGCAACGTACTGCTCTCTGGCTTGCCTGGGTTGAGTGCCCCAGTCGTCAAAGAGCCTCGCGAAAGCAGTGCTGCGCAGACTCCCTTTGCCAGTCGAACGGCCTCCTTGACTGAAAGAGAACTGCAGTGCCAAAAGGCACCGTGCTGACGACTGGCTCCAGGAAGAGACTCGGGACAGCACTCTCATAGAAGCGAAAGCTAGGCTGTGCGCCCAGCCTGAGGAGCAGTACGTGCGTTTGCCACACTTCTTTACACAGCTAGGCATGAGCCAGAGAGCCTTGGTCACTGAGGCCTACCTAAGGGACTGCCATACTTACCCAGTAGCTCCCACGCAGAGGTCCCTGTGCCCAAACGGGCCTCCACGGAAGGGCCCTGTTCCTCCCGTTGTGTTTCCTTGAGGTAAGCAGAAACCGCTGAGCATCCCTAGAGGAGCTCCGGTTTGAAGCTGGGCGACCCTGGCTAAACCTTATTCCCCTCCGTGGTAAACGAGACAGTGGCGGGTCCTAAGCTGCCTGAAGTACACTGCTCGCGCCCACCTTCTCTTTGCTGCCGGAAGGCCTCCCATAAGAAGTCTGAGTTTACTCGTGACAGCAGAAGTCTGAGTTTACGCGTGTGAGGCCTGCTGCTCTCAGTTCCTTGCTGGGAGCTTCAGCAGGAGCGCTCGGGAGCTCGCCGGCACAAGAACTGTGAGTCCCCTCGCCCCACCCCGGCCTCAAGCAAAAGTCCAGATTTCCCCCGTCAGTAACACCTCGGAGTGCCCTAGGAGCGAAGAAGCATGCCTTAACGGAGGGCTTCAACAGTGCTAGGGCTTTATTTCACGAGACACCGTGCACTCACGTTCGTTGTAACAACTGTCAAAGGGCACTGGATGCCTTCCAACTCCTCTCTTGCGTTTGAGCCACAGGAAGTAAATGCCTTCGTTTGATTAAGCTCCGTGAACGTGCGACGACGATGGCGAAGCGCTGCCCTGTTCGCTCGAAAGCTCTCGTTTGTACGGCCTTCACACGGCCTCAAGGTACGCCGCTCTAAACAGCCTTACATTCCACGCTGGCGTGCCCCCAGTTGGGAATGTGGGCTCTTCGGTGAGACACCAATGTGCGTCCCGAAGGAAACCGGGGTCGGGGGGGGGGCTCCCCCAGGACGCCTGCGTACGGCAGTCGGTTGCCAGATGTTTACTTCCAGCCGGAGAAAGAGAAAAAGGACAGCTTTCCCAGGGACAATTCTGGACCCTTGGGAACATCCAGAATCACCAAAGCCTAAACTTGGCACGGCCTGGGCAACGCTCTTCCGCACGTCCAGCAATCCCCACGTCAAAACCTTTCTCGGCAGAGGCAGGCACTCTCTCCCTTGTACTAGATAGCTCGGCAGAACCTTCCGAGAAACACGCTGCGTCATTCAGCTTGAAAGCGGGACGCGGATGGGAGAGTACGCTTTCTCCCCGTTTGGAGGCGCCGTGCGCTTGGCTTCAAAGCTGCCCGAACAGCACTAGCGGCCCGACGTCTCTGCACGGCAGGATTGTCGTTGTGGGCCGAGGCTGCGTGTTCTCTCAAAGCGGAAAACCGTGCTGGCAATACCTTGCTAGAAACTCCTCCCACGGCACTACATGTTCCGCTCCGGCCAAACGAAAGGTGACCTCAGGCCTCAAGGTAAGTTCCAGCGTTTCACGTCGGGGCAGTTGGGTGTGCAGTGGTTTCCATGAGGCCAGACTCCACCACGGAGTGCCTTAACTCTGCGACGCTCCTGGGGGCACACAGGATAGGAGCTCGTTCGCCAATTGCGCAGGATGACTCCTCTCCGTGGCGGAACGGCGGCTCCCGGCTTCTAGAGGAACCTTAGCCTAAACAGGCCCCTGGAGGAAGCTCTTCACATTCAGAGCAAGGGCAACGTACTGCTCTCTGGCTTGCCTGGGTTGAGTGCCCCAGTCGTCAAAGAGCCTCGCGAAAGCAGTGCTGCGCAGACTCCCTTTGCCAGTCGAACGGCCTCCTTGACTGAAAGAGAACTGCAGTGCCAAAAGGCACCGTGCTGACGACTGGCTCCAGGAAGAGACTCGGGACAGCACTCTCATAGAAGCGAAAGCTAGGCTGTGCGCCCAGCCTGAGGAGCAGTACGTGCGTTTGCCACACTTCTTTACACAGCTAGGCATGAGCCAGAGAGCCTTGGTCACTGAGGCCTACCTAAGGGACTGCCATACTTACCCAGTAGCTCCCACGCAGAGGTCCCTGTGCCCAAACGGGCCTCCACGGAAGGGCCCTGTTCCTCCCGTTGTGTTTCCTTGAGGTAAGCAGAAACCGCTGAGCATCCCTAGAGGAGCTCCGGTTTGAAGCTGGGCGACCCTGGCTAAACCTTATTCCCCTCCGTGGTAAACGAGACAGTGGCGGGTCCTAAGCTGCCTGAAGTACACTGCTCGCGCCCACCTTCTCTTTGCTGCCGGAAGGCCTCCCATAAGAAGTCTGAGTTTACTCGTGACAGCAGAAGTCTGAGTTTACGCGTGTGAGGCCTGCTGCTCTCAGTTCCTTGCTGGGAGCTTCAGCAGGAGCGCTCGGGAGCTCGCCGGCACAAGAACTGTGAGTCCCCTCGCCCCACCCCGGCCTCAAGCAAAAGTCCAGATTTCCCCCGTCAGTAACACCTCGGAGTGCCCTAGGAGCGAAGAAGCATGCCTTAACGGAGGGCTTCAACAGTGCTAGGGCTTTATTTCACGAGACACCGTGCACTCACGTTCGTTGTAACAACTGTCAAAGGGCACTGGATGCCTTCCAACTCCTCTCTTGCGTTTGAGCCACAGGAAGTAAATGCCTTCGTTTGATTAAGCTCCGTGAACGTGCGACGACGATGGCGAAGCGCTGCCCTGTTCGCTCGAAAGCTCTCGTTTGTACGGCCTTCACACGGCCTCAAGGTACGCCGTTCTAAACAGCCTTACATTCCACGCTGGCGTGCCCCCAGTTGGGAATGTGGGCTCTTCGGTGAGACACCAATGTGCGTCCCGAAGGAAACCGGGGTGGGGGGGGGCTCCCCCAGGACGCCTGCGTACGGCAGTCGGTTGCCAGATGTTTACTTCCAGCCGGAGAAAGAGAAAAAGGACAGCTTTCCCAGGGACAATTCTGGACCCTTGGGAACATCCAGAATCACCAAAGCCTAAACTTGGCACGGCCTGGGCAACGCTCTTCCGCACGTCCAGCAATCCCCACGTCAAAACCTTTCTCGGCAGAGGCAGGCACTCTCTCCCTTGTACTAGATAGCTCGGCAGAACCTTCCGAGAAACACGCTGCGTCATTCAGCTTGAAAGCGGGACGCGGATGGGAGAGTACGCTTTCTCCCCGTTTGGAGGCGCCGTGCGCTTGGCTTCAAAGCTGCCCGAACAGCACTAGCGGCCCGACGTCTCTGCACGGCAGGATTGTCGTTGTGGGCCGAGGCTGCGTGTTCTCTCAAAGCGGAAAACCGTGCTGGCAATACCTTGCTAGAAACTCCTCCCACGGCACTACATGTTCCGCTCCGGCCAAACGAAAGGTGACCTCAGGCCTCAAGGTAAAAGTTCCAGCGTTTCACGTCGGGAGAGTTGGGTGTGCAGTGGTTTCCATGAGGCCAGACTCCACCACGGAGTGCCTTAACTCTGCGACGCTCCTGGGGGCACACAGGATAGGAGCTCGTTCGCCAATTGCGCAGGATGACTCCTCTCCGTGGCGGAACGGCGGCTCCCGGCTTCTAGAGGAACCTTAGCCTAAACAGGCCCCTGGAGGAAGCTCTTCACATTCAGAGCAAGGGCAACGTACTGCTCTCTGGCTTGCCTGGGTTGAGTGCCCCAGTCGTCAAAGAGCCTCGCGAAAGCAGTGCTGCGCAGACTCCCTTTGCCAGTCGAACGGCCTCCTTGACTGAAAGAGAACTGCAGTGCCAAAAGGCACCGTGCTGACGACTGGCTCCAGGAAGAGACTCGGGACAGCACTCTCATAGAAGCGAAAGCTAGGCTGTGCGCCCAGCCTGAGGAGCAGTACGTGCGTTTGCCACACTTCTTTACACAGCTAGGCATGAGCCAGAGAGCCTTGGTCACTGAGGCCTACCTAAGGGACTGCCATACTTACCCAGTAGCTCCCACGCAGAGGTCCCTGTGCCCAAACGGGCCTCCACGGAAGGGCCCTGTTCCTCCCGTTGTGTTTCCTTGAGGTAAGCAGAAACCGCTGAGCATCCCTAGAGGAGCTCCGGTTTGAAGCTGGGCGACCCTGGCTAAACCTTATTCCCCTCCGTGGTAAACGAGACAGTGGCGGGTCCTAAGCTGCCTGAAGTACACTGCTCGCGCCCACCTTCTCTTTGCTGCCGGAAGGCCTCCCATAAGAAGTCTGAGTTTACTCGTGACAGCAGAAGTCTGAGTTTACGCGTGTGAGGCCTGCTGCTCTCAGTTCCTTGCTGGGAGCTTCAGCAGGAGCGCTCGGGAGCTCGCCGGCACAAGAACTGTGAGTCCCCTCGCCCCACCCCGGCCTCAAGCAAAAGTCCAGATTTCCCCCGTCAGTAACACCTCGGAGTGCCCTAGGAGCGAAGAAGCATGCCTTAACGGAGGGCTTCAACAGTGCTAGGGCTTTATTTCACGAGACACCGTGCACTCACGTTCGTTGTAACAACTGTCAAAGGGCACTGGATGCCTTCCAACTCCTCTCTTGCGTTTGAGCCACAGGAAGTAAATGCCTTCGTTTGATTAAGCTCCGTGAACGTGCGACGACGATGGCGAAGCGCTGCCCTGTTCGCTCGAAAGCTCTCGTTTGTACGGCCTTCACACGGCCTCAAGGTACGCCGTTCTAAACAGCCTTACATTCCACGCTGGCGTGCCCCCAGTTGGGAATGTGGGCTCTTCGGTGAGACACCAATGTGCGTCCCGAAGGAAACCGGGGTGGGGGGGGGCTCCCCCAGGACGCCTGCGTACGGCAGTCGGTTGCCAGATGTTTACTTCCAGCCGGAGAAAGAGAAAAAGGACAGCTTTCCCAGGGACAATTCTGGACCCTTGGGAACATCCAGAATCACCAAAGCCTAAACTTGGCACGGCCTGGGCAACGCTCTTCCGCACGTCCAGCAATCCCCACGTCAAAACCTTTCTCGGCAGAGGCAGGCACTCTCTCCCTTGTACTAGATAGCTCGGCAGAACCTTCCGAGAAACACGCTGCGTCATTCAGCTTGAAAGCGGGACGCGGATGGGAGAGTACGCTTTCTCCCCGTTTGGAGGCGCCGTGCGCTTGGCTTCAAAGCTGCCCGAACAGCACTAGCGGCCCGACGTCTCTGCACGGCAGGATTGTCGTTGTGGGCCGAGGCTGCGTGTTCTCTCAAAGCGGAAAACCGTGCTGGCAATACCTTGCTAGAAACTCCTCCCACGGCACTACATGTTCCGCTCCGGCCAAACGAAAGGTGACCTCAGGCCTCAAGGTAAAAGTTCCAGCGTTTCACGTCGGGAGAGTTGGGTGTGCAGTGGTTTCCATGAGGCCAGACTCCACCACGGAGTGCCTTAACTCTGCGACGCTCCTGGGGGCACACAGGATAGGAGCTCGTTCGCCAATTGCGCAGGATGACTCCTCTCCGTGGCGGAACGGCGGCTCCCGGCTTCTAGAGGAACCTTAGCCTAAACAGGCCCCTGGAGGAAGCTCTTCACATTCAGAGCAAGGGCAACGTACTGCTCTCTGGCTTGCCTGGGTTGAGTGCCCCAGTCGTCAAAGAGCCTCGCGAAAGCAGTGCTGCGCAGACTCCCTTTGCCAGTCGAACGGCCTCCTTGACTGAAAGAGAACTGCAGTGCCAAAAGGCACCGTGCTGACGACTGGCTCCAGGAAGAGACTCGGGACAGCACTCTCATAGAAGCGAAAGCTAGGCTGTGCGCCCAGCCTGAGGAGCAGTACGTGCGTTTGCCACACTTCTTTACACAGCTAGGCATGAGCCAGAGAGCCTTGGTCACTGAGGCCTACCTAAGGGACTGCCATACTTACCCAGTAGCTCCCACGCAGAGGTCCCTGTGCCCAAACGGGCCTCCACGGAAGGGCCCTGTTCCTCCCGTTGTGTTTCCTTGAGGTAAGCAGAAACCGCTGAGCATCCCTAGAGGAGCTCCGGTTTGAAGCTGGGCGACCCTGGCTAAACCTTATTCCCCTCCGTGGTAAACGAGACAGTGGCGGGTCCTAAGCTGCCTGAAGTACACTGCTCGCGCCCACCTTCTCTTTGCTGCCGGAAGGCCTCCCATAAGAAGTCTGAGTTTACTCGTGACAGCAGAAGTCTGAGTTTACGCGTGTGAGGCCTGCTGCTCTCAGTTCCTTGCTGGGAGCTTCAGCAGGAGCGCTCGGGAGCTCGCCGGCACAAGAACTGTGAGTCCCCTCGCCCCACCCCGGCCTCAAGCAAAAGTCCAGATTTCCCCCGTCAGTAACACCTCGGAGTGCCCTAGGAGCGAAGAAGCATGCCTTAACGGAGGGCTTCAACAGTGCTAGGGCTTTATTTCACGAGACACCGTGCACTCACGTTCGTTGTAACAACTGTCAAAGGGCACTGGATGCCTTCCAACTCCTCTCTTGCGTTTGAGCCACAGGAAGTAAATGCCTTCGTTTGATTAAGCTCCGTGAACGTGCGACGACGATGGCGAAGCGCTGCCCTGTTCGCTCGAAAGCTCTCGTTTGTACGGCCTTCACACGGCCTCAAGGTACGCCGCTCTAAACAGCCTTACATTCCACGCTGGCGTGCCCCCAGTTGGGAATGTGGGCTCTTCGGTGAGACACCAATGTGCGTCCCGAAGGAAACCGGGGTCGGGGGGGGGCTCCCCCAGGACGCCTGCGTACGGCAGTCGGTTGCCAGATGTTTACTTCCAGCCGGAGAAAGAGAAAAAGGACAGCTTTCCCAGGGACAATTCTGGACCCTTGGGAACATCCAGAATCACCAAAGCCTAAACTTGGCACGGCCTGGGCAACGCTCTTCCGCACGTCCAGCAATCCCCACGTCAAAACCTTTCTCGGCAGAGGCAGGCACTCTCTCCCTTGTACTAGATAGCTCGGCAGAACCTTCCGAGAAACACGCTGCGTCATTCAGCTTGAAAGCGGGACGCGGATGGGAGAGTACGCTTTCTCCCCGTTTGGAGGCGCCGTGCGCTTGGCTTCAAAGCTGCCCGAACAGCACTAGCGGCCCGACGTCTCTGCACGGCAGGATTGTCGTTGTGGGCCGAGGCTGCGTGTTCTCTCAAAGCGGAAAACCGTGCTGGCAATACCTTGCTAGAAACTCCTCCCACGGCACTACATGTTCCGCTCCGGCCAAACGAAAGGTGACCTCAGGCCTCAAGGTAAAAGTTCCAGCGTTTCACGTCGGGAGAGTTGGGTGTGCAGTGGTTTCCATGAGGCCAGACTCCACCACGGAGTGCCTTAACTCTGCGACGCTCCTGGGGGCACACAGGATAGGAGCTCGTTCGCCAATTGCGCAGGATGACTCCTCTCCGTGGCGGAACGGCGGCTCCCGGCTTCTAGAGGAACCTTAGCCTAAACAGGCCCCTGGAGGAAGCTCTTCACATTCAGAGCAAGGGCAACGTACTGCTCTCTGGCTTGCCTGGGTTGAGTGCCCCAGTCGTCAAAGAGCCTCGCGAAAGCAGTGCTGCGCAGACTCCCTTTGCCAGTCGAACGGCCTCCTTGACTGAAAGAGAACTGCAGTGCCAAAAGGCACCGTGCTGACGACTGGCTCCAGGAAGAGACTCGGGACAGCACTCTCATAGAAGCGAAAGCTAGGCTGTGCGCCCAGCCTGAGGAGCAGTACGTGCGTTTGCCACACTTCTTTACACAGCTAGGCATGAGCCAGAGAGCCTTGGTCACTGAGGCCTACCTAAGGGACTGCCATACTTACCCAGTAGCTCCCACGCAGAGGTCCCTGTGCCCAAACGGGCCTCCACGGAAGGGCCCTGTTCCTCCCGTTGTGTTTCCTTGAGGTAAGCAGAAACCGCTGAGCATCCCTAGAGGAGCTCCGGTTTGAAGCTGGGCGACCCTGGCTAAACCTTATTCCCCTCCGTGGTAAACGAGACAGTGGCGGGTCCTAAGCTGCCTGAAGTACACTGCTCGCGCCCACCTTCTCTTTGCTGCCGGAAGGCCTCCCATAAGAAGTCTGAGTTTACTCGTGACAGCAGAAGTCTGAGTTTACGCGTGTGAGGCCTGCTGCTCTCAGTTCCTTGCTGGGAGCTTCAGCAGGAGCGCTCGGGAGCTCGCCGGCACAAGAACTGTGAGTCCCCTCGCCCCACCCCGGCCTCAAGCAAAAGTCCAGATTTCCCCCGTCAGTAACACCTCGGAGTGCCCTAGGAGCGAAGAAGCATGCCTTAACGGAGGGCTTCAACAGTGCTAGGGCTTTATTTCACGAGACACCGTGCACTCACGTTCGTTGTAACAACTGTCAAAGGGCACTGGATGCCTTCCAACTCCTCTCTTGCGTTTGAGCCACAGGAAGTAAATGCCTTCGTTTGATTAAGCTCCGTGAACGTGCGACGACGATGGCGAAGCGCTGCCCTGTTCGCTCGAAAGCTCTCGTTTGTACGGCCTTCACACGGCCTCAAGGTACGCCGCTCTAAACAGCCTTACATTCCACGCTGGCGTGCCCCCAGTTGGGAATGTGGGCTCTTCGGTGAGACACCAATGTGCGTCCCGAAGGAAACCGGGGTCGGGGGGGGGCTCCCCCAGGACGCCTGCGTACGGCAGTCGGTTGCCAGATGTTTACTTCCAGCCGGAGAAAGAGAAAAAGGACAGCTTTCCCAGGGACAATTCTGGACCCTTGGGAACATCCAGAATCACCAAAGCCTAAACTTGGCACGGCCTGGGCAACGCTCTTCCGCACATCCAGCAATCCCCACGTCAAAACCTTTCTCGGCAGAGGCAGGCACTCTCTCCCTTGTACTAGATAGCTCGGCAGAACCTTCCGAGAAACACGCTGCGTCATTCAGCTTGAAAGCGGGACGCGGATGGGAGAGTACGCTTTCTCCCCGTTTGGAGGCGCCGTGCGCTTGGCTTCAAAGCTGCCCGAACAGCACTAGCGGCCCGACGTCTCTGCACGGCAGGAATGTCGTTGTGGGCCGAGGTTGCGTGTTCTCTCAAAGCGGAAAACCGTGCTGGCAATACCTTGCTAGAAACTCCTCCCACGGCACTACATGTTCCGCTCCGGCCAAACGAAAGGTGACCTCAGGCCTCAAGGTAAGTTCCAGCGTTTCACGTCGGGGCAGTTGGGTGTGCAGTGGTTTCCATGAGGCCAGACTCCACCACGGAGTGCCTTAACTCTGCGACGCTCCTGGGGGCACACAGGATAGGAGCTCGTTCGCCAATTGCGCAGGATGACTCCTCTCCGTGGCGGAACGGCGGCTCCCGGCTTCTAGAGGAACCTTAGCCTAAACAGGCCCCTGGAGGAAGCTCTTCACATTCAGAGCAAGGGCAACGTACTGCTCTCCGGCTTGCCTGGGTTGAGTGCCCCAGTCGTCAAAGAGCCTCGCGAAAGCAGTGCTGCGCAGACTCCCTTTGCCAGTCGAGCGGCCTCCTTGACTGAAAGAGAACTGCAGTGCCAAAAGGCACCGTGCTGACGACTGGCTCCAGGAAGAGACTCGGGACAGCACTCTCATAGAAGCGAAAGCTAGGCTGTGCGCCCAGCCTGAGGAGCAGTACGTGCGTTTGCCACACTTCTTTACACAGCTAGGCATGAGCCAGAGAGCCTTGGTCACTGAGGCCTACCTAAGGGACTGCCATACTTACCCAGTAGCTCCCACGCAGAGGTCCCTGTGCCCAAACGGGCCTCCACGGAAGGGCCCTGTTCCTCCCGTTGTGTTTCCTTGAGGTAAGCAGAAACCGCTGAGCATCCCTAGAGGAGCTCCGGTTTGAAGCTGGGCGACCCTGGCTAAACCTTATTCCCCTCCGTGGTAAACGAGACAGTGGCGGGTCCTAAGCTGCCTGAAGTACACTGCTCGCGCCCACCTTCTCTTTGCTGCCGGAAGGCCTCCCATAAGAAGTCTGAGTTTACTCGTGACAGCAGAAGTCTGAGTTTACGCGTGTGAGGCCTGCTGCTCTCAGTTCCTTGCTGGGAGCTTCAGCAGGAGCGCTCGGGAGCTCGCCGGCACAAGAACTGTGAGTCCCCTCGCCCCACCCCGGCCTCAAGCAAAAGTCCAGATTTCCCCCGTCAGTAACACCTCGGAGTGCCCTAGGAGCGAAGAAGCATGCCTTAACGGAGGGCTTCAACAGTGCTAGGGCTTTATTTCACGAGACACCGTGCACTCACGTTCGTTGTAACAACTGTCAAAGGGCACTGGATGCCTTCCAACTCCTCTCTTGCGTTTGAGCCACAGGAAGTAAATGCCTTCGTTTGATTAAGCTCCGTGAACGTGCGACGACGATGGCGAAGCGCTGCCCTGTTCGCTCGAAAGCTCTCGTTTGTACGGCCTTCACACGGCCTCAAGGTACGCCGCTCTAAACAGCCTTACATTCCACGCTGGCGTGCCCCCAGTTGGGAATGTGGGCTCTTCTGTGAGACACCAATGTGCGTCCCGAAGGAAACCGGGGTGGGGGGGGGCTCCCCCAGGACGCCTGCGTACGGCAGTCGGTTGCCAGATGTTTACTTCCAGCCGGAGAAAGAGAAAAAGGACAGCTTTCCCAGGGACAATTCTGGACCCTTGGGAACATCCAGAATCACCAAAGCCTAAACTTGGCACGGCCTGGGCAACGCTCTTCCGCACGTCCAGCAATCCCCACGTCAAAACCTTTCTCGGCAGAGGCAGGCACTCTCTCCCTTGTACTAGATAGCTCGGCAGAACCTTCCGAGAAACACGCTGCGTCATTCAGCTTGAAAGCGGGACGCGGATGGGAGAGTACGCTTTCTCCCCGTTTGGAGGCGCCGTGCGCTTGGCTTCAAAGCTGCCCGAACAGCACTAGCGGCCCGACGTCTCTGCACGGCAGGATTGTCGTTGTGGGCCGAGGCTGCGTGTTCTCTCAAAGCGGAAAACCGTGCTGGCAATACCTTGCTAGAAACTCCTCCCACGGCACTACATGTTCCGCTCCGGCCAAACGAAAGGTGACCTCAGGCCTCAAGGTAAGTTCCAGCGTTTCACGTCGGGGGAGTTGGGTGTGCAGTGGTTTCCATGAGGCCAGACTCCACCACGGAGTGCCTTAACTCTGCGACGCTCCTGGGGGCACACAGGATAGGAGCTCGTTCGCCAATTGCGCAGGATGACTCCTCTCCGTGGTGGAACGGCGGCTCCCGGCTTCTAGAGGAACCTTAGCCTAAACAGGCCCCTGGAGGAAGCTCTTCACATTCAGAGCAAGGGCAACGTACTGCCTCTCCGGCTTGCCTGGGTTGAGTGCCCCAGTCGTCAAAGAGCCTCGCGAAAGCAGTGCTGCGCAGACTCCCTTTGCCTGTCGAACGGCCTCCTTGACTGAAAGAGAACTGCAGTGCCAAAAGGCACCGTGCTGACGACTGGCTCCAGGAAGAGACTCGGGACAGCACTCTCATAGAAGCGAAAGCTAGGCTGTGCGCCCAGCCTGAGGAGCAGTACGTGCGTTTGCCACACTTCTTTACACAGCTAGGCATGAGCCAGAGAGCCTTGGTCACTGAGGCCTACCTAAGGGACTGCCATACTTACCCAGTAGCTCCCACGCAGAGGTCCCTGTGCCCAAACGGGCCTCCACGGAAGGGCCCTGTTCCTCCCGTTGTGTTTCCTTGAGGTAAGCAGAAACCGCTGAGCATCCCTAGAGGAGCTCCGGTTTGAAGCTGGGCGACCCTGGCTAAACCTTATTCCCCTCCGTGGTAAACGAGACAGTGGCGGGTCCTAAGCTGCCTGAAGTACACTGCTCGCGCCCACCTTCTCTTTGCTGCCCGAAGGCCTCCCATAAGAAGTCTGAGTTTACTCGTGACAGCAGAAGTCTGAGTTTACGCGTGTGAGGCCTGCTGCTCTCAGTTCCTTGCTGGGAGCTTCAGCAGGAGCGCTCGGGAGCTCGCCGGCACAAGAACTGTGAGTCCCCTCGCCCCACCCCGGCCTCAAGCAAAAGTCCAGATTTCCCCCGTCAGTAACACCTCGGAGTGCCCTAGGAGCGAAGAAGCATGCCTTAACGGAGGGCTTCAACAGTGCTAGGGCTTTATTTCACGAGACACCGTGCACTCACGTTCGTTGTAACAACTGTCAAAGGGCACTGGATGCCTTCCAACTCCTCTCTTGCGTTTGAGCCACAGGAAGTAAATGCCTTCGTTTGATTAAGCTCCGTGAACGTGCGACGACGATGGCGAAGCGCTGCCCTGTTCGCTCGAAAGCTCTCGTTTGTACGGCCTTCACACGGCCTCAAGGTACGCCGTTCTAAACAGCCTTACATTCCACGCTGGCGTGCCCCCAGTTGGGAATGTGGGCTCTTCTGTGAGACACCAATGTGCGTCCCGAAGGAAACCGGGGTGGGGGGGGGCTCCCCCAGGACGCCTGCGTACGGCAGTCGGTTGCCAGATGTTTACTTCCAGCCGGAGAAAGAGAAAAAGGACAGCTTTCCCAGGGACAATTCTGGACCCTTGGGAACATCCAGAATCACCAAAGCCTAAACTTGGCACGGCCTGGGCAACGCTCTTCCGCACGTCCAGCAATCCCCACGTCAAAACCTTTCTCGGCAGAGGCAGGCACTCTCTCCCTTGTACTAGATAGCTCGGCAGAACCTTCCGAGAAACACGCTGCGTCATTCAGCTTGAAAGCGGGACGCGGATGGGAGAGTACGCTTTCTCCCCGTTTGGAGGCGCCGTGCGCTTGGCTTCAAAGCTGCCCGAACAGCACTAGCGGCCCGACGTCTCTGCACGGCAGGATTGTCGTTGTGGGCCGAGGCTGCGTGTTCTCTCAAAGCGGAAAACCGTGCTGGCAATACCTTGCTAGAAACTCCTCCCACGGCACTACATGTTCCGCTCCGGCCAAACGAAAGGTGACCTCAGGCCTCAAGGTAAAAGTTCCAGCGTTTCACGTCGGGAGAGTTGGGTGTGCAGTGGTTTCCATGAGGCCAGACTCCACCACGGAGTGCCTTAACTCTGCGACGCTCCTGGGGGCACACAGGATAGGAGCTCGTTCGCCAATTGCGCAGGATGACTCCTCTCCGTGGCGGAACGGCGGCTCCCGGCTTCTAGAGGAACCTTAGCCTAAACAGGCCCCTGGAGGAAGCTCTTCACATTCAGAGCAAGGGCAACGTACTGCTCTCTGGCTTGCCTGGGTTGAGTGCCCCAGTCGTCAAAGAGCCTCGCGAAAGCAGTGCTGCGCAGACTCCCTTTGCCAGTCGAGCGGCCTCCTTGACTGAAAGAGAACTGCAGTGCCAAAAGGCACCGTGCTGACGACTGGCTCCAGGAAGAGACTCGGGACAGCACTCTCATAGAAGCGAAAGCTAGGCTGTGCGCCCAGCCTGAGGAGCAGTACGTGCGTTTGCCACACTTCTTTACACAGCTAGGCATGAGCCAGAGAGCCTTGGTCACTGAGGCCTACCTAAGGGACTGCCATACTTACCCAGTAGCTCCCACGCAGAGGTCCCTGTGCCCAAACGGGCCTCCACGGAAGGGCCCTGTTCCTCCCGTTGTGTTTCCTTGAGGTAAGCAGAAACCGCTGAGCATCCCTAGAGGAGCTCCGGTTTGAAGCTGGGCGACCCTGGCTAAACCTTATTCCCCTCCGTGGTAAACGAGACAGTGGCGGGTCCTAAGCTGCCTGAAGTACACTGCTCGCGCCCACCTTCTCTTTGCTGCCGGAAGGCCTCCCATAAGAAGTCTGAGTTTACTCGTGACAGCAGAAGTCTGAGTTTACGCGTGTGAGGCCTGCTGCTCTCAGTTCCTTGCTGGGAGCTTCAGCAGGAGCGCTCGGGAGCTCGCCGGCACAAGAACTGTGAGTCCCCTCGCCCCACCCCGGCCTCAAGCAAAAGTCCAGATTTCCCCCGTCAGTAACACCTCGGAGTGCCCTAGGAGCGAAGAAGCATGCCTTAACGGAGGGCTTCAACAGTGCTAGGGCTTTATTTCACGAGACACCGTGCACTCACGTTCGTTGTAACAACTGTCAAAGGGCACTGGATGCCTTCCAACTCCTCTCTTGCGTTTGAGCCACAGGAAGTAAATGCCTTCGTTTGATTAAGCTCCGTGAACGTGCGACGACGATGGCGAAGCGCTGCCCTGTTCGCTCGAAAGCTCTCGTTTGTACGGCCTTCACACGGCCTCAAGGTACGCCGCTCTAAACAGCCTTACATTCCACGCTGGCGTGCCCCCAGTTGGGAATGTGGGCTCTTCGGTGAGACACCAATGTGCGTCCCGAAGGAAACCGGGGTCGGGGGGGGGGCTCCCCCAGGACGCCTGCGTACGGCAGTCGGTTGCCAGATGTTTACTTCCAGCCGGAGAAAGAGAAAAAGGACAGCTTTCCCAGGGACAATTCTGGACCCTTGGGAACATCCAGAATCACCAAAGCCTAAACTTGGCACGGCCTGGGCAACGCTCTTCCGCACGTCCAGCAATCCCCACGTCAAAACCTTTCTCGGCAGAGGCAGGCACTCTCTCCCTTGTACTAGATAGCTCGGCAGAACCTTCCGAGAAACACGCTGCGTCATTCAGCTTGAAAGCGGGACGCGGATGGGAGAGTACGCTTTCTCCCCGTTTGGAGGCGCCGTGCGCTTGGCTTCAAAGCTGCCCGAACAGCACTAGCGGCCCGACGTCTCTGCACGGCAGGATTGTCGTTGTGGGCCGAGGCTGCGTGTTCTCTCAAAGCGGAAAACCGTGCTGGCAGTACCTTGCTAGAAACTCCTCCCACGGCACTACATGTTCCGCTCCGGCCAAACGAAAGGTGACCTCAGGCCTCAAGGTAAAAGTTCCAGCGTTTCACGTCGGGGGAGTTGGGTGTGCAGTGGTTTCCATGAGGCCAGACTCCACCACGGAGTGCCTTAACTCTGCGACGCTCCTGGGGGCACACAGGATAGGAGCTCGTTCGCCAATTGCGCAGGATGACTCCTCTCCGTGGCGGAACGGCGGCTCCCGGCTTCTAGAGGAACCTTAGCCTAAACAGGCCCCTGGAGGAAGCTCTTCACATTCAGAGCAAGGGCAACGTACTGCTCTCCGGCTTGCCTGGGTTGAGTGCCCCAGTCGTCAAAGAGCCTCGCGAAAGCAGTGCTGCGCAGACTCCCTTTGCCAGTCGAGCGGCCTCCTTGACTGAAAGAGAACTGCAGTGCCAAAAGGCACCGTGCTGACGACTGGCTCCAGGAAGAGACTCGGGACAGCACTCTCATAGAAGCGAAAGCTAGGCTGTGCGCCCAGCCTGAGGAGCAGTACGTGCGTTTGCCACACTTCTTTACACAGCTAGGCATGAGCCAGAGAGCCTTGGTCACTGAGGCCTACCTAAGGGACTGCCATACTTACCCAGTAGCTCCCACGCAGAGGTCCCTGTGCCCAAACGGGCCTCCACGGAAGGGCCCTGTTCCTCCCGTTGTGTTTCCTTGAGGTAAGCAGAAACCGCTGAGCATCCCTAGAGGAGCTCCGGTTTGAAGCTGGGCGACCCTGGCTAAACCTTATTCCCCTCCGTGGTAAACGAGACAGTGGCGGGTCCTAAGCTGCCTGAAGTACACTGCTCGCGCCCACCTTCTCTTTGCTGCCGGAAGGCCTCCCATAAGAAGTCTGAGTTTACTCGTGACAGCAGAAGTCTGAGTTTACGCGTGTGAGGCCTGCTGCTCTCAGTTCCTTGCTGGGAGCTTCAGCAGGAGCGCTCGGGAGCTCGCCGGCACAAGAACTGTGAGTCCCCTCGCCCCACCCCGGCCTCAAGCAAAAGTCCAGATTTCCCCCGTCAGTAACACCTCGGAGTGCCCTAGGAGCGAAGAAGCATGCCTTAACGGAGGGCTTCAACAGTGCTAGGGCTTTATTTCACGAGACACCGTGCACTCACGTTCGTTGTAACAACTGTCAAAGGGCACTGGATGCCTTCCAACTCCTCTCTTGCGTTTGAGCCACAGGAAGTAAATGCCTTCGTTTGATTAAGCTCCGTGAACGTGCGACGACGATGGCGAAGCGCTGCCCTGTTCGCTCGAAAGCTCTCGTTTGTACGGCCTTCACACGGCCTCAAGGTACGCCGTTCTAAACAGCCTTACATTCCACGCTGGCGTGCCCCCAGTTGGAAATGTGGGCTCTTCGGTGAGACACCAATGTGCGTCCCGAAGGAAACCGGGGTGGGGGGGGGCTCCCCCAGGACGCCTGCGTACGGCAGTCGGTTGCCAGATGTTTACTTCCAGCCGGAGAAAGAGAAAAAGGACAGCTTTCCCAGGGACAATTCTGGACCCTTGGGAACATCCAGAATCACCAAAGCCTAAACTTGGCACGGCCTGGGCAACGCTCTTCCGCACGTCCAGCAATCCCCACGTCAAAACCTTTCTCGGCAGAGGCAGGCACTCTCTCCCTTGTACTAGATAGCTCGGCAGAACCTTCCGAGAAACACGCTGCGTCATTCAGCTTGAAAGCGGGACGCGGATGGGAGAGTACGCTTTCTCCCCGTTTGGAGGCGCCGTGCGCTTGGCTTCAAAGCTGCCCGAACAGCACTAGCGGCCCGACGTCTCTGCACGGCAGGATTGTCGTTGTGGGCCGAGGCTGCGTGTTCTCTCAAAGCGGAAAACCGTGCTGGCAATACCTTGCTAGAAACTCCTCCCACGGCACTACATGTTCCGCTCCGGCCAAACGAAAGGTGACCTCAGGCCTCAAGGTAAAAGTTCCAGCGTTTCACGTCGGGAGAGTTGGGTGTGCAGTGGTTTCCATGAGGCCAGACTCCACCACGGAGTGCCTTAACTCTGCGACGCTCCTGGGGGCACACAGGATAGGAGCTCGTTCGCCAATTGCGCAGGATGACTCCTCTCCGTGGCGGAACGGCGGCTCCCGGCTTCTAGAGGAACCTTAGCCTAAACAGGCCCCTGGAGGAAGCTCTTCACATTCAGAGCAAGGGCAACGTACTGCTCTCTGGCTTGCCTGGGTTGAGTGCCCCAGTCGTCAAAGAGCCTCGCGAAAGCAGTGCTGCGCAGACTCCCTTTGCCAGTCGAACGGCCTCCTTGACTGAAAGAGAACTGCAGTGCCAAAAGGCACCGTGCTGACGACTGGCTCCAGGAAGAGACTCGGGACAGCACTCTCATAGAAGCGAAAGCTAGGCTGTGCGCCCAGCCTGAGGAGCAGTACGTGCGTTTGCCACACTTCTTTACACAGCTAGGCATGAGCCAGAGAGCCTTGGTCACTGAGGCCTACCTAAGGGACTGCCATACTTACCCAGTAGCTCCCACGCAGAGGTCCCTGTGCCCAAACGGGCCTCCACGGAAGGGCCCTGTTCCTCCCGTTGTGTTTCCTTGAGGTAAGCAGAAACCGCTGAGCATCCCTAGAGGAGCTCCGGTTTGAAGCTGGGCGACCCTGGCTAAACCTTATTCCCCTCCGTGGTAAACGAGACAGTGGCGGGTCCTAAGCTGCCTGAAGTACACTGCTCGCGCCCACCTTCTCTTTGCTGCCGGAAGGCCTCCCATAAGAAGTCTGAGTTTACTCGTGACAGCAGAAGTCTGAGTTTACGCGTGTGAGGCCTGCTGCTCTCAGTTCCTTGCTGGGAGCTTCAGCAGGAGCGCTCGGGAGCTCGCCGGCACAAGAACTGTGAGTCCCCTCGCCCCACCCCGGCCTCAAGCAAAAGTCCAGATTTCCCCCGTCAGTAACACCTCGGAGTGCCCTAGGAGCGAAGAAGCATGCCTTAACGGAGGGCTTCAACAGTGCTAGGGCTTTATTTCACGAGACACCGTGCACTCACGTTCGTTGTAACAACTGTCAAAGGGCACTGGATGCCTTCCAACTCCTCTCTTGCGTTTGAGCCACAGGAAGTAAATGCCTTCGTTTGATTAAGCTCCGTGAACGTGCGACGACGATGGCGAAGCGCTGCCCTGTTCGCTCGAAAGCTCTCGTTTGTACGGCCTTCACACGGCCTCAAGGTACGCCGCTCTAAACAGCCTTACATTCCACGCTGGCGTGCCCCCAGTTGGGAATGTGGGCTCTTCGGTGAGACACCAATGTGCGTCCCGAAGGAAACCGGGGTCGGGGGGGGGCTCCCCCAGGACGCCTGCGTACGGCAGTCGGTTGCCAGATGTTTACTTCCAGCCGGAGAAAGAGAAAAAGGACAGCTTTCCCAGGGACAATTCTGGACCCTTGGGAACATCCAGAATCACCAAAGCCTAAACTTGGCACGGCCTGGGCAACGCTCTTCCGCACATCCAGCAATCCCCACGTCAAAACCTTTCTCGGCAGAGGCAGGCACTCTCTCCCTTGTACTAGATAGCTCGGCAGAACCTTCCGAGAAACACGCTGCGTCATTCAGCTTGAAAGCGGGACGCGGATGGGAGAGTACGCTTTCTCCCCGTTTGGAGGCGCCGTGCGCTTGGCTTCAAAGCTGCCCGAACAGCACTAGCGGCCCGACGTCTCTGCACGGCAGGAATGTCGTTGTGGGCCGAGGCTGCGTGTTCTCTCAAAGCGGAAAACCGTGCTGGCAATACCTTGCTAGAAACTCCTCCCACGGCACTACATGTTCCGCTCCGGCCAAACGAAAGGTGACCTCAGGCCTCAAGGTAAGTTCCAGCGTTTCACGTCGGGGCAGTTGGGTGTGCAGTGGTTTCCATGAGGCCAGACTCCACCACGGAGTGCCTTAACTCTGCGACGCTCCTGGGGGCACACAGGATAGGAGCTCGTTCGCCAATTGCGCAGGATGACTCCTCTCCGTGGCGGAACGGCGGCTCCCGGCTTCTAGAGGAACCTTAGCCTAAACAGGCCCCTGGAGGAAGCTCTTCACATTCAGAGCAAGGGCAACGTACTGCTCTCCGGCTTGCCTGGGTTGAGTGCCCCAGTCGTCAAAGAGCCTCGCGAAAGCAGTGCTGCGCAGACTCCCTTTGCCAGTCGAGCGGCCTCCTTGACTGAAAGAGAACTGCAGTGCCAAAAGGCACCGTGCTGACGACTGGCTCCAGGAAGAGACTCGGGACAGCACTCTCATAGAAGCGAAAGCTAGGCTGTGCGCCCAGCCTGAGGAGCAGTACGTGCGTTTGCCACACTTCTTTACACAGCTAGGCATGAGCCAGAGAGCCTTGGTCACTGAGGCCTACCTAAGGGACTGCCATACTTACCCAGTAGCTCCCACGCAGAGGTCCCTGTGCCCAAACGGGCCTCCACGGAAGGGCCCTGTTCCTCCCGTTGTGTTTCCTTGAGGTAAGCAGAAACCGCTGAGCATCCCTAGAGGAGCTCCGGTTTGAAGCTGGGCGACCCTGGCTAAACCTTATTCCCCTCCGTGGTAAACGAGACAGTGGCGGGTCCTAAGCTGCCTGAAGTACACTGCTCGCGCCCACCTTCTCTTTGCTGCCGGAAGGCCTCCCATAAGAAGTCTGAGTTTACTCGTGACAGCAGAAGTCTGAGTTTACGCGTGTGAGGCCTGCTGCTCTCAGTTCCTTGCTGGGAGCTTCAGCAGGAGCGCTCGGGAGCTCGCCGGCACAAGAACTGTGAGTCCCCTCGCCCCACCCCGGCCTCAAGCAAAAGTCCAGATTTCCCCCGTCAGTAACACCTCGGAGTGCCCTAGGAGCGAAGAAGCATGCCTTAACGGAGGGCTTCAACAGTGCTAGGGCTTTATTTCACGAGACACCGTGCACTCACGTTCGTTGTAACAACTGTCAAAGGGCACTGGATGCCTTCCAACTCCTCTCTTGCGTTTGAGCCACAGGAAGTAAATGCCTTCGTTTGATTAAGCTCCGTGAACGTGCGACGACGATGGCGAAGCGCTGCCCTGTTCGCTCGAAAGCTCTCGTTTGTACGGCCTTCACACGGCCTCAAGGTACGCCGCTCTAAACAGCCTTACATTCCACGCTGGCGTGCCCCCAGTTGGGAATGTGGGCTCTTCTGTGAGACACCAATGTGCGTCCCGAAGGAAACCGGGGTGGGGGGGGGCTCCCCCAGGACGCCTGCATACGGCAGTCGGTTGCCAGATGTTTACTTCCAGCCGGAGAAAGAGAAAAAGGACAGCTTTCCCAGGGACAATTCTGGACCCTTGGGAACATCCAGAATCACCAAAGCCTAAACTTGGCACGGCCTGGGCAACGCTCTTCCGCACGTCCAGCAATCCCCACGTCAAAACCTTTCTCGGCAGAGGCAGGCACTCTCTCCCTTGTACTAGATAGCTCGGCAGAACCTTCCGAGAAACACGCTGCGTCATTCAGCTTGAAAGCGGGACGCGGATGGGAGAGTACGCTTTCTCCCCGTTTGGAGGCGCCGTGCGCTTGGCTTCAAAGCTGCCCGAACAGCACTAGCGGCCCGACGTCTCTGCACGGCAGGATTGTCGTTGTGGGCCGAGGCTGCGTGTTCTCTCAAAGCGGAAAACCGTGCTGGCAATACCTTGCTAGAAACTCCTCCCACGGCACTACATGTTCCGCTCCGGCCAAACGAAAGGTGACCTCAGGCCTCAAGGTAAGTTCCAGCGTTTCACGTCGGGGGAGTTGGGTGTGCAGTGGTTTCCATGAGGCCAGACTCCACCACGGAGTGCCTTAACTCTGCGACGCTCCTGGGGGCACACAGGATAGGAGCTCGTTCGCCAATTGCGCAGGATGACTCCTCTCCGTGGTGGAACGGCGGCTCCCGGCTTCTAGAGGAACCTTAGCCTAAACAGGCCCCTGGAGGAAGCTCTTCACATTCAGAGCAAGGGCAACGTACTGCTCTCCGGCTTGCCTGGGTTGAGTGCCCCAGTCGTCAAAGAGCCTCGCGAAAGCAGTGCTGCGCAGACTCCCTTTGCCTGTCGAACGGCCTCCTTGACTGAAAGAGAACTGCAGTGCCAAAAGGCACCGTGCTGACGACTGGCTCCAGGAAGAGACTCGGGACAGCACTCTCATAGAAGCGAAAGCTAGGCTGTGCGCCCAGCCTGAGGAGCAGTACGTGCGTTTGCCACACTTCTTTACACAGCTAGGCATGAGCCAGAGAGCCTTGGTCACTGAGGCCTACCTAAGGGACTGCCATACTTACCCAGTAGCTCCCACGCAGAGGTCCCTGTGCCCAAACGGGCCTCCACGGAAGGGCCCTGTTCCTCCCGTTGTGTTTCCTTGAGGTAAGCAGAAACCGCTGAGCATCCCTAGAGGAGCTCCGGTTTGAAGCTGGGCGACCCTGGCTAAACCTTATTCCCCTCCGTGGTAAACGAGACAGTGGCGGGTCCTAAGCTGCCTGAAGTACACTGCTCGCGCCCACCTTCTCTTTGCTGCCGGAAGGCCTCCCATAAGAAGTCTGAGTTTACTCGTGACAGCAGAAGTCTGAGTTTACGCGTGTGAGGCCTGCTGCTCTCAGTTCCTTGCTGGGAGCTTCAGCAGGAGCGCTCGGGAGCTCGCCGGCACAAGAACTGTGAGTCCCCTCGCCCCACCCCGGCCTCAAGCAAAAGTCCAGATTTCCCCCGTCAGTAACACCTCGGAGTGCCCTAGGAGCGAAGAAGCATGCCTTAACGGAGGGCTTCAACAGTGCTAGGGCTTTATTTCACGAGACACCGTGCACTCACGTTCGTTGTAACAACTGTCAAAGGGCACTGGATGCCTTCCAACTCCTCTCTTGCGTTTGAGCCACAGGAAGTAAATGCCTTCGTTTGATTAAGCTCCGTGAACGTGCGACGACGATGGCGAAGCGCTGCCCTGTTCGCTCGAAAGCTCTCGTTTGTACGGCCTTCACACGGCCTCAAGGTACGCCGTTCTAAACAGCCTTACATTCCACGCTGGCGTGCCCCCAGTTGGGAATGTGGGCTCTTCTGTGAGACACCAATGTGCGTCCCGAAGGAAACCGGGGTGGGGGGGGGCTCCCCCAGGACGCCTGCGTACGGCAGTCGGTTGCCAGATGTTTACTTCCAGCCGGAGAAAGAGAAAAAGGACAGCTTTCCCAGGGACAATTCTGGACCCTTGGGAACATCCAGAATCACCAAAGCCTAAACTTGGCACGGCCTGGGCAACGCTCTTCCGCACGTCCAGCAATCCCCACGTCAAAACCTTTCTCGGCAGAGGCAGGCACTCTCTCCCTTGTACTAGATAGCTCGGCAGAACCTTCCGAGAAACACGCTGCGTCATTCAGCTTGAAAGCGGGACGCGGATGGGAGAGTACGCTTTCTCCCCGTTTGGAGGCGCCGTGCGCTTGGCTTCAAAGCTGCCCGAACAGCACTAGCGGCCCGACGTCTCTGCACGGCAGGATTGTCGTTGTGGGCCGAGGCTGCGTGTTCTCTCAAAGCGGAAAACCGTGCTGGCAATACCTTGCTAGAAACTCCTCCCACGGCACTACATGTTCCGCTCCGGCCAAACGAAAGGTGACCTCAGGCCTCAAGGTAAAAGTTCCAGCGTTTCACGTCGGGAGAGTTGGGTGTGCAGTGGTTTCCATGAGGCCAGACTCCACCACGGAGTGCCTTAACTCTGCGACGCTCCTGGGGGCACACAGGATAGGAGCTCGTTCGCCAATTGCGCAGGATGACTCCTCTCCGTGGCGGAACGGCGGCTCCCGGCTTCTAGAGGAACCTTAGCCTAAACAGGTCCCTGGAGGAAGCTCTTCACATTCAGAGCAAGGGCAACGTACTGCTCTCTGGCTTGCCTGGGTTGAGTGCCCCAGTCGTCAAAGAGCCTCGCGAAAGCAGTGCTGCGCAGACTCCCTTTGCCAGTCGAGCGGCCTCCTTGACTGAAAGAGAACTGCAGTGCCAAAAGGCACCGTGCTGACGACTGGCTCCAGGAAGAGACTCGGGACAGCACTCTCATAGAAGCGAAAGCTAGGCTGTGCGCCCAGCCTGAGGAGCAGTACGTGCGTTTGCCACACTTCTTTACACAGCTAGGCATGAGCCAGAGAGCCTTGGTCACTGAGGCCTACCTAAGGGACTGCCATACTTACCCAGTAGCTCCCACGCAGAGGTCCCTGTGCCCAAACGGGCCTCCACGGAAGGGCCCTGTTCCTCCCGTTGTGTTTCCTTGAGGTAAGCAGAAACCGCTGAGCATCCCTAGAGGAGCTCCGGTTTGAAGCTGGGCGACCCTGGCTAAACCTTATTCCCCTCCGTGGTAAACGAGACAGTGGCGGGTCCTAAGCTGCCTGAAGTACACTGCTCGCGCCCACCTTCTCTTTGCTGCCGGAAGGCCTCCCATAAGAAGTCTGAGTTTACTCGTGACAGCAGAAGTCTGAGTTTACGCGTGTGAGGCCTGCTGCTCTCAGTTCCTTGCTGGGAGCTTCAGCAGGAGCGCTCGGGAGCTCGCCGGCACAAGAACTGTGAGTCCCCTCGCCCCACCCCGGCCTCAAGCAAAAGTCCAGATTTCCCCCGTCAGTAACACCTCGGAGTGCCCTAGGAGCGAAGAAGCATGCCTTAACGGAGGGCTTCAACAGTGCTAGGGCTTTATTTCACGAGACACCGTGCACTCACGTTCGTTGTAACAACTGTCAAAGGGCACTGGATGCCTTCCAACTCCTCTCTTGCGTTTGAGCCACAGGAAGTAAATGCCTTCGTTTGATTAAGCTCCGTGAACGTGCGACGACGATGGCGAAGCGCTGCCCTGTTCGCTCGAAAGCTCTCGTTTGTACGGCCTTCACACGGCCTCAAGGTACGCCGCTCTAAACAGCCTTACATTCCACGCTGGCGTGCCCCCAGTTGGGAATGTGGGCTCTTCGGTGAGACACCAATGTGCGTCCCGAAGGAAACCGGGGTCGGGGGGGGGGCTCCCCCAGGACGCCTGCGTACGGCAGTCGGTTGCCAGATGTTTACTTCCAGCCGGAGAAAGAGAAAAAGGACAGCTTTCCCAGGGACAATTCTGGACCCTTGGGAACATCCAGAATCACCAAAGCCTAAACTTGGCACGGCCTGGGCAACGCTCTTCCGCACGTCCAGCAATCCCCACGTCAAAACCTTTCTCGGCAGAGGCAGGCACTCTCTCCCTTGTACTAGATAGCTCGGCAGAACCTTCCGAGAAACACGCTGCGTCATTCAGCTTGAAAGCGGGACGCGGATGGGAGAGTACGCTTTCTCCCCGTTTGGAGGCGCCGTGCGCTTGGCTTCAAAGCTGCCCGAACAGCACTAGCGGCCCGACGTCTCTGCACGGCAGGATTGTTGTTGTGGGCCGAGGCTGCGTGTTCTCTCAAAGCGGAAAACCGTGCTGGCAATACCTTGCTAGAAACTCCTCCCACGGCACTACATGTTCCGCTCCGGCCAAACGAAAGGTGACCTCAGGCCTCAAGGTAAAAGTTCCAGCGTTTCACGTCGGGGGAGTTGGGTGTGCAGTGGTTTCCATGAGGCCAGACTCCACCACGGAGTGCCTTAACTCTGCGACGCTCCTGGGGGCACACAGGATAGGAGCTCGTTCGCCAATTGCGCAGGATGACTCCTCTCCGTGGCGGAACGGCGGCTCCCGGCTTCTAGAGGAACCTTAGCCTAAACAGGCCCCTGGAGGAAGCTCTTCACATTCAGAGCAAGGGCAACGTACTGCTCTCTGGCTTGCCTGGGTTGAGTGCCCCAGTCGTCAAAGAGCCTCGCGAAAGCAGTGCTGCGCAGACTCCCTTTGCCTGTCGAACGGCCTCCTTGACTGAAAGAGAACTGCAGTGCCAAAAGGCACCGTGCTGACGACTGGCTCCAGGAAGAGACTCGGGACAGCACTCTCATAGAAGCGAAAGCTAGGCTGTGCGCCCAGCCTGAGGAGCAGTACGTGCGTTTGCCACACTTCTTTACACAGCTAGGCATGAGCCAGAGAGCCTTGGTCACTGAGGCCTACCTAAGGGACTGCCATACTTACCCAGTAGCTCCCACGCAGAGGTCCCTGTGCCCAAACGGGCCTCCACGGAAGGGCCCTGTTCCTCCCGTTGTGTTTCCTTGAGGTAAGCAGAAACCGCTGAGCATCCCTAGAGGAGCTCCGGTTTGAAGCTGGGCGACCCTGGCTAAACCTTATTCCCCTCCGTGGTAAACGAGACAGTGGCGGGTCCTAAGCTGCCTGAAGTACACTGCTCGCGCCCACCTTCTCTTTGCTGCCGGAAGGCCTCCCATAAGAAGTCTGAGTTTACTCGTGACAGCAGAAGTCTGAGTTTACGCGTGTGAGGCCTGCTGCTCTCAGTTCCTTGCTGGGAGCTTCAGCAGGAGCGCTCGGGAGCTCGCCGGCACAAGAACTGTGAGTCCCCTCGCCCCACCCCGGCCTCAAGCAAAAGTCCAGATTTCCCCCGTCAGTAACACCTCGGAGTGCCCTAGGAGCGAAGAAGCATGCCTTAACGGAGGGCTTCAACAGTGCTAGGGCTTTATTTCACGAGACACCGTGCACTCACGTTCGTTGTAACAACTGTCAAAGGGCACTGGATGCCTTCCAACTCCTCTCTTGCGTTTGAGCCACAGGAAGTAAATGCCTTCGTTTGATTAAGCTCCGTGAACGTGCGACGACGATGGCGAAGCGCTGCCCTGTTCGCTCGAAAGCTCTCGTTTGTACGGCCTTCACACGGCCTCAAGGTACGCCGCTCTAAACAGCCTTACATTCCACGCTGGCGTGCCCCCAGTTGGGAATGTGGGCTCTTCTGTGAGACACCAATGTGCGTCCCGAAGGAAACCGGGGTCGGGGGGGGGCTCCCCCAGGACGCCTGCGTACGGCAGTCGGTTGCCAGATGTTTACTTCCAGCCGGAGAAAGAGAAAAAGGACAGCTTTCCCAGGGACAATTCTGGACCCTTGGGAACATCCAGAATCACCAAAGCCTAAACTTGGCACGGCCTGGGCAACGCTCTTCCGCACGTCCAGCAATCCCCACGTCAAAACCTTTCTCGGCAGAGGCAGGCACTCTCTCCCTTGTACTAGATAGCTCGGCAGAACCTTCCGAGAAACACGCTGCGTCATTCAGCTTGAAAGCGGGACGCGGATGGGAGAGTACGCTTTCTCCCCGTTTGGAGGCGCCGTGCGCTTGGCTTCAAAGCTGCCCGAACAGCACTAGCGGCCCGACGTCTCTGCACGGCAGGATTGTCGTTGTGGGCCGAGGTTGCGTGTTCTCTCAAAGCGGAAAACCGTGCTGGCAATACCTTGCTAGAAACTCCTCCCACGGCACTACATGTTCCGCTCCGGCCAAACGAAAGGTGACCTCAGGCCTCAAGGTAAGTTCCAGCGTTTCACGTCGGGGCAGTTGGGTGTGCAGTGGTTTCCATGAGGCCAGACTCCACCACGGAGTGCCTTAACTCTGCGACGCTCCTGGGGGCACACAGGATAGGAGCTCGTTCGCCAATTGCGCAGGATGACTCCTCTCCGTGGCGGAACGGCGGCTCCCGGCTTCTAGAGGAACCTTAGCCTAAACAGGCCCCTGGAGGAAGCTCTTCACATTCAGAGCAAGGGCAACGTACTGCTCTCCGGCTTGCCTGGGTTGAGTGCCCCAGTCGTCAAAGAGCCTCGCGAAAGCAGTGCTGCGCAGACTCCCTTTGCCAGTCGAGCGGCCTCCTTGACTGAAAGAGAACTGCAGTGCCAAAAGGCACCGTGCTGACGACTGGCTCCAGGAAGAGACTCGGGACAGCACTCTCATAGAAGCGAAAGCTAGGCTGTGCGCCCAGCCTGAGGAGCAGTACGTGCGTTTGCCACACTTCTTTACACAGCTAGGCATGAGCCAGAGAGCCTTGGTCACTGAGGCCTACCTAAGGGACTGCCATACTTACCCAGTAGCTCCCACGCAGAGGTCCCTGTGCCCAAACGGGCCTCCACGGAAGGGCCCTGTTCCTCCCGTTGTGTTTCCTTGAGGTAAGCAGAAACCGCTGAGCATCCCTAGAGGAGCTCCGGTTTGAAGCTGGGCGACCCTGGCTAAACCTTATTCCCCTCCGTGGTAAACGAGACAGTGGCGGGTCCTAAGCTGCCTGAAGTACACTGCTCGCGCCCACCTTCTCTTTGCTGCCGGAAGGCCTCCCATAAGAAGTCTGAGTTTACTCGTGACAGCAGAAGTCTGAGTTTACGCGTGTGAGGCCTGCTGCTCTCAGTTCCTTGCTGGGAGCTTCAGCAGGAGCGCTCGGGAGCTCGCCGGCACAAGAACTGTGAGTCCCCTCGCCCCACCCCGGCCTCAAGCAAAAGTCCAGATTTCCCCCGTCAGTAACACCTCGGAGTGCCCTAGGAGCGAAGAAGCATGCCTTAACGGAGGGCTTCAACAGTGCTAGGGCTTTATTTCACGAGACACCGTGCACTCACGTTCGTTGTAACAACTGTCAAAGGGCACTGGATGCCTTCCAACTCCTCTCTTGCGTTTGAGCCACAGGAAGTAAATGCCTTCGTTTGATTAAGCTCCGTGAACGTGCGACGACGATGGCGAAGCGCTGCCCTGTTCGCTCGAAAGCTCTCGTTTGTACGGCCTTCACACGGCCTCAAGGTACGCCGTTCTAAACAGCCTTACATTCCACGCTGGCGTGCCCCCAGTTGGGAATGTGGGCTCTTCTGTGAGACACCAATGTGCGTCCCGAAGGAAACCGGGGTGGGGGGGGGCTCCCCAAGGACGCCTGCGTACGGCAGTCGGTTGCCAGATGTTTACTTCCAGCCGGAGAAAGAGAAAAAGGACAGCTTTCCCAGGGACAATTCTGGACCCTTGGGAACATCCAGAATCACCAAAGCCTAAACTTGGCACGGCCTGGGCAACGCTCTTCCGCACGTCCAGCAATCCCCACGTCAAAACCTTTCTCGGCAGAGGCAGGCACTCTCTCCCTTGTACTAGATAGCTCGGCAGAACCTTCCGAGAAACACGCTGCGTCATTCAGCTTGAAAGCGGGACGCGGATGGGAGAGTACGCTTTCTCCCCGTTTGGAGGCGCCGTGCGCTTGGCTTCAAAGCTGCCCGAACAGCACTAGCGGCCCGACGTCTCTGCACGGCAGGATTGTCGTTGTGGGCCGAGGCTGCGTGTTCTCTCAAAGCGGAAAACCGTGCTGGCAATACCTTGCTAAAAACTCCTCCCACGGCACTACATGTTCCGCTCCGGCCAAACGAAAGGTGACCTCAGGCCTCAAGGTAAGTTCCAGCGTTTCACGTCGGGGCAGTTGGGTGTGCAGTGGTTTCCATGAGGCCAGACTCCACCACGGAGTGCCTTAACTCTGCGACGCTCCTGGGGGCACACAGGATAGGAGCTCGTTCGCCAATTGCGCAGGATGACTCCTCTCCGTGGCGGAACGGCGGCTCCCGGCTTCTAGAGGAACCTTAGCCTAAACAGGCCCCTGGAGGAAGCTCTTCACATTCAGAGCAAGGGCAACGTACTGCTCTCCGGCTTGCCTGGGTTGAGTGCCCCAGTCGTCAAAGAGCCTCGCGAAAGCAGTGCTGCGCAGACTCCCTTTGCCAGTCGAGCGGCCTCCTTGACTGAAAGAGAACTGCAGTGCCAAAAGGCACCGTGCTGACGACTGGCTCCAGGAAGAGACTCGGGACAGCACTCTCATAGAAGCGAAAGCTAGGCTGTGCGCCCAGCCTGAGGAGCAGTACGTGCGTTTGCCACACTTCTTTACACAGCTAGGCATGAGCCAGAGAGCCTTGGTCACTGAGGCCTACCTAAGGGACTGCCATACTTACCCAGTAGCTCCCACGCAGAGGTCCCTGTGCCCAAACGGGCCTCCACGGAAGGGCCCTGTTCCTCCCGTTGTGTTTCCTTGAGGTAAGCAGAAACCGCTGAGCATCCCTAGAGGAGCTCCGGTTTGAAGCTGGGCGACCCTGGCTAAACCTTATTCCCCTCCGTGGTAAACGAGACAGTGGCGGGTCCTAAGCTGCCTGAAGTACACTGCTCGCGCCCACCTTCTCTTTGCTGCCGGAAGGCCTCCCATAAGAAGTCTGAGTTTACTCGTGACAGCAGAAGTCTGAGTTTACGCGTGTGAGGCCTGCTGCTCTCAGTTCCTTGCTGGGAGCTTCAGCAGGAGCGCTCGGGAGCTCGCCGGCACAAGAACTGTGAGTGCCCTCGCCCCACCCCGGCCTCAAGCAAAAGTCCAGATTTCCCCCGTCAGTAACACCTCGGAGTGCCCTAGGAGCGAAGAAGCATGCCTTAACGGAGGGCTTCAACAGTGCTAGGGCTTTATTTCACGAGACACCGTGCACTCACGTTCGTTGTAACAACTGTCAAAGGGCACTGGATGCCTTCCAACTCCTCTCTTGCGTTTGAGCCACAGGAAGTAAATGCCTTCGTTTGATTAAGCTCCGTGAACGTGCGACGACGATGGCGAAGCGCTGCCCTGTTCGCTCGAAAGCTCTCGTTTGTACGGCCTTCACACGGCCTCAAGGTACGCCGTTCTAAACAGCCTTACATTCCACGCTGGCGTGCCCCCAGTTGGGAATGTGGGCTCTTCTGTGAGACACCAATGTGCGTCCCGAAGGAAACCGGGGTGGGGGGGGGCTCCCCCAGGACGCCTGCGTACGGCAGTCGGTTGCCAGATGTTTACTTCCAGCCGGAGAAAGAGAAAAAGGACAGCTTTCCCAGGGACAATTCTGGACCCTTGGGAACATCCAGAATCACCAAAGCCTAAACTTGGCACGGCCTGGGCAACGCTCTTCCGCACGTCCAGCAATCCCCACGTCAAAACCTTTCTCGGCAGAGGCAGGCACTCTCTCCCTTGTACTAGATAGCTCGGCAGAACCTTCCGAGAAACACGCTGCGTCATTCAGCTTGAAAGCGGGACGCGGATGGGAGAGTACGCTTTCTCCCCGTTTGGAGGCGCCGTGCGCTTGGCTTCAAAGCTGCCCGAACAGCACTAGCGGCCCGACGTCTCTGCACGGCAGGATTGTCGTTGTGGGCCGAGGCTGCGTGTTCTCTCAAAGCGGAAAACCGTGCTGGCAATACCTTGCTAGAAACTCCTCCCACGGCACTACATGTTCCGCTCCGGCCAAAGGAAAGGTGACCTGAGGCCTCAAGGTAAGTTCCAGCGTTTCACGTCGGGGGAGTTGGGTGTGCAGTGGTTTCCATGAGGCCAGACTCCACCACGGAGTGCCTTAACTCTGCGACGCTCCTGGGGGCACACAGGATAGGAGCTCGTTCGCCAATTGCGCAGGATGACTCCTCTCCGTGGCGGAACGGCGGCTCCCGGCTTCTAGAGGAACCTTAGCCTAAACAGGCCCCTGGAGGAAGCTCTTCACATTCAGAGCAAGGGCAACGTACTGCTCTCCGGCTTGCCTGGGTTGAGTGCCCCAGTCGTCAAAGAGCCTCGCGAAAGCAGTGCTGCGCAGACTCCCTTTGCCTGTCGAACGGCCTCCTTGACTGAAAGAGAACTGCAGTGCCAAAAGGCACCGTGCTGACGACTGGCTCCAGGAAGAGACTCGGGACAGCACTCTCATAGAAGCGAAAGCTAGGCTGTGCGCCCAGCCTGAGGAGCAGTACGTGCGTTTGCCACACTTCTTTACACAGCTAGGCATGAGCCAGAGAGCCTTGGTCACTGAGGCCTACCTAAGGGACTGCCATACTTACCCAGTAGCTCCCACGCAGAGGTCCCTGTGCCCAAACGGGCCTCCACGGAAGGGCCCTGTTCCTCCCGTTGTGTTTCCTTGAGGTAAGCAGAAACCGCTGAGCATCCCTAGAGGAGCTCCGGTTTGAAGCTGGGCGACCCTGGCTAAACCTTATTCCCCTCCGTGGTAAACGAGACAGTGGCGGGTCCTAAGCTGCCTGAAGTACACTGCTCGCGCCCACCTTCTCTTTGCTGCCCGAAGGCCTCCCATAAGAAGTCTGAGTTTACTCGTGACAGCAGAAGTCTGAGTTTACGCGTGTGAGGCCTGCTGCTCTCAGTTCCTTGCTGGGAGCTTCAGCAGGAGCGCTCGGGAGCTCGCCGGCACAAGAACTGTGAGTCCCCTCGCCCCACCCCGGCCTCAAGCAAAAGTCCAGATTTCCCCCGTCAGTAACACCTCGGAGTGCCCTAGGAGCGAAGAAGCATGCCTTAACGGAGGGCTTCAACAGTGCTAGGGCTTTATTTCACGAGACACCGTGCACTCACGTTCGTTGTAACAACTGTCAAAGGGCACTGGATGCCTTCCAACTCCTCTCTTGCGTTTGAGCCACAGGAAGTAAATGCCTTCGTTTGATTAAGCTCCGTGAACGTGCGACGACGATGGCGAAGCGCTGCCCTGTTCGCTCGAAAGCTCTCGTTTGTACGGCCTTCACACGGCCTCAAGGTACGCCGCTCTAAACAGCCTTACATTCCACGCTGGCGAGCCCCCAGTTGGGAATGTGGGCTCTTCTGTGAGACACCAATGTGCGTCCCGAAGGAAACCGGGGTGGGGGGGGGCTCCCCCAGGACGCCTGCGTACGGCAGTCGGTTGCCAGATGTTTACTTCCAGCCGGGAAAGAGAAAAAGGACAGCTTTCCCAGGGACAATTCTGGACCCTTGGGAACATCCAGAATCACCAAAGCCTAAACTTGGCACGGCCTGGGCAACGCTCTTCCGCACGTCCAGCAATCCCCACGTCAAAACCTTTCTCGGCAGAGGCAGGCACTCTCTCCCTTGTACTAGATAGCTCGGCAGAACCTTCCGAGAAACACGCTGCGTCATTCAGCTTGAAAGCGGGACGCGGATGGGAGAGTACGCTTTCTCCCCGTTTGGAGGCGCCGTGCGCTTGGCTTCAAAGCTGCCCGAACAGCACTAGCGGCCCGACGTCTCTGCACGGCAGGATTGTCGTTGTGGGCCGAGGCTGCGTGTTCTCTCAAAGCGGAAAACCGTGCTGGCAATACCTTGCTAGAAACTCCTCCCACGGCACTACATGTTCCGCTCCGGCCAAACGAAAGGTGACCTCAGGCCTCAAGGTAAAAGTTCCAGCGTTTCACGTCGGGAGAGTTGGGTGTGCAGTGGTTTCCATGAGGCCAGACTCCACCACGGAGTGCCTTAACTCTGCGACGCTCCTGGGGGCACACAGGATAGGAGCTCGTTCGCCAATTGCGCAGGATGACTCCTCTCCGTGGCGGAACGGCGGCTCCCGGCTTCTAGAGGAACCTTAGCCTAAACAGGCCCCTGGAGGAAGCTCTTCACATTCAGAGCAAGGGCAACGTACTGCTCTCCGGCTTGCCTGGGTTGAGTGCCCCAGTCGTCAAAGAGCCTCGCGAAAGCAGTGCTGCGCAGACTCCCTTTGCCAGTCGAGCGGCCTCCTTGACTGAAAGAGAACTGCAGTGCCAAAAGGCACCGTGCTGACGACTGGCTTCAGGAAGAGACTCGGGACAGCACTCTCATAGAAGCGAAAGCTAGGCTGTGCGCCCAGCCTGAGGAGCAGTACGTGCGTTTGCCACACTTCTTTACACAGCTAGGCATGAGCCAGAGAGCCTTGGTCACTGAGGCCTACCTAAGGGACTGCCATACTTACCCAGTAGCTCCCACGCAGAGGTCCCTGTGCCCAAACGGGCCTCCACGGAAGGGCCCTGTTCCTCCCGTTGTGTTTCCTTGAGGTAAGCAGAAACCGCTGAGCATCCCTAGAGGAGCTCCGGTTTGAAGCTGGGCGACCCTGGCTAAACCTTATTCCCCTCCGTGGTAAACGAGACAGTGGCGGGTCCTAAGCTGCCTGAAGTACACTGCTCGCGCCCACCTTCTCTTTGCTGCCGGAAGGCCTCCCATAAGAAGTCTGAGTTTACTCGTGACAGCAGAAGTCTGAGTTTACGCGTGTGAGGCCTGCTGCTCTCAGTTCCTTGCTGGGAGCTTCAGCAGGAGCGCTCGGGAGCTCGCCGGCACAAGAACTGTGAGTCCCCTCGCCCCACCCCGGCCTCAAGCAAAAGTCCAGATTTCCCCCGTCAGTAACACCTCGGAGTGCCCTAGGAGCGAAGAAGCATGCCTTAACGGAGGGCTTCAACAGTGCTAGGGCTTTATTTCACGAGACACCGTGCACTCACGTTCGTTGTAACAACTGTCAAAGGGCACTGGATGCCTTCCAACTCCTCTCTTGCGTTTGAGCCACAGGAAGTAAATGCCTTCGTTTGATTAAGCTCCGTGAACGTGCGACGACGATGGCGAAGCGCTGCCCTGTTCGCTCGAAAGCTCTCGTTTGTACGGCCTTCACACGGCCTCAAGGTACGCCGCTCTAAACAGCCTTACATTCCACGCTGGCGAGCCCCCAGTTGGGAATGTGGGCTCTTCTGTGAGACACCAATGTGCGTCCCGAAGGAAACCGGGGTGGGGGGGGGCTCCCCCAGGACGCCTGCGTACGGCAGTCGGTTGCCAGATGTTTACTTCCAGCCGGGAAAGAGAAAAAGGACAGCTTTCCCAGGGACAATTCTGGACCCTTGGGAACATCCAGAATCACCAAAGCCTAAACTTGGCACGGCCTGGGCAACGCTCTTCCGCACGTCCAGCAATCCCCACGTCAAAACCTTTCTCGGCAGAGGCAGGCACTCTCTCCCTTGTACTAGATAGCTCGGCAGAACCTTCCGAGAAACACGCTGCGTCATTCAGCTTGAAAGCGGGACGCGGATGGGAGAGTACGCTTTCTCCCCGTTTGGAGGCGCCGTGCGCTTGGCTTCAAAGCTGCCCGAACAGCACTAGCGGCCCGACGTCTCTGCACGGCAGGATTGTCGTTGTGGGCCGAGGCTGCGTGTTCTCTCAAAGCGGAAAACCGTGCTGGCAATACCTTGCTAGAAACTCCTCCCACGGCACTACATGTTCCGCTCCGGCCAAACGAAAGGTGACCTCAGGCCTCAAGGTAAAAGTTCCAGCGTTTCACGTCGGGAGAGTTGGGTGTGCAGTGGTTTCCATGAGGCCAGACTCCACCACGGAGTGCCTTAACTCTGCGACGCTCCTGGGGGCACACAGGATAGGAGCTCGTTCGCCAATTGCGCAGGATGACTCCTCTCCGTGGCGGAACGGCGGCTCCCGGCTTCTAGAGGAACCTTAGCCTAAACAGGCCCCTGGAGGAAGCTCTTCACATTCAGAGCAAGGGCAACGTACTGCTCTCCGGCTTGCCTGGGTTGAGTGCCCCAGTCGTCAAAGAGCCTCGCGAAAGCAGTGCTGCGCAGACTCCCTTTGCCAGTCGAGCGGCCTCCTTGACTGAAAGAGAACTGCAGTGCCAAAAGGCACCGTGCTGACGACTGGCTTCAGGAAGAGACTCGGGACAGCACTCTCATAGAAGCGAAAGCTAGGCTGTGCGCCCAGCCTGAGGAGCAGTACGTGCGTTTGCCACACTTCTTTACACAGCTAGGCATGAGCCAGAGAGCCTTGGTCACTGAGGCCTACCTAAGGGACTGCCATACTTACCCAGTAGCTCCCACGCAGAGGTCCCTGTGCCCAAACGGGCCTCCACGGAAGGGCCCTGTTCCTCCCGTTGTGTTTCCTTGAGGTAAGCAGAAACCGCTGAGCATCCCTAGAGGAGCTCCGGTTTGAAGCTGGGCGACCCTGGCTAAACCTTATTCCCCTCCGTGGTAAACGAGACAGTGGCGGGTCCTAAGCTGCCTGAAGTACACTGCTCGCGCCCACCTTCTCTTTGCTGCCGGAAGGCCTCCCATAAGAAGTCTGAGTTTACTCGTGACAGCAGAAGTCTGAGTTTACGCGTGTGAGGCCTGCTGCTCTCAGTTCCTTGCTGGGAGCTTCAGCAGGAGCGCTCGGGAGCTCGCCGGCACAAGAACTGTGAGTCCCCTCGCCCCACCCCGGCCTCAAGCAAAAGTCCAGATTTCCCCCGTCAGTAACACCTCGGAGTGCCCTAGGAGCGAAGAAGCATGCCTTAACGGAGGGCTTCAACAGTGCTAGGGCTTTATTTCACGAGACACCGTGCACTCACGTTCGTTGTAACAACTGTCAAAGGGCACTGGATGCCTTCCAACTCCTCTCTTGCGTTTGAGCCACAGGAAGTAAATGCCTTCGTTTGATTAAGCTCCGTGAACGTGCGACGACGATGGCGAAGCGCTGCCCTGTTCGCTCGAAAGCTCTCGTTTGTACGGCCTTCACACGGCCTCAAGGTACGCCGCTCTAAACAGCCTTACATTCCACGCTGGCGTGCCCCCAGTTGGGAATGTGGGCTCTTCTGTGAGACACCAATGTGCGTCCCGAAGGAAACCGGGGTGGGGGGGGGCTCCCCCAGGACGCCTGCGTACGGCAGTCGGTTGCCAGATGTTTACTTCCAGCCGGGAAAGAGAAAAAGGACAGCTTTCCCAGGGACAATTCTGGACCCTTGGGAACATCCAGAATCACCAAAGCCTAAACTTGGCACGGCCTGGGCAACGCTCTTCCGCACGTCCAGCAATCCCCACGTCAAAACCTTTCTCGGCAGAGGCAGGCACTCTCTCCCTTGTACTAGATAGCTCGGCAGAACCTTCCGAGAAACACGCTGCGTCATTCAGCTTGAAAGCGGGACGCGGATGGGAGAGTACGCTTTCTCCCCGTTTGGAGGCGCCGTGCGCTTGGCTTCAAAGCTGCCCGAACAGCACTAGCGGCCCGACGTCTCTGCACGGCAGGATTGTCGTTGTGGGCCGAGGCTGCGTGTTCTCTCAAAGCGGAAAACCGTGCTGGCAATACCTTGCTAGAAACTCCTCCCACGGCACTACATGTTCCGCTCCGGCCAAACGAAAGGTGACCTCAGGCCTCAAGGTAAAAGTTCCAGCGTTTCACGTCGGGAGAGTTGGGTGTGCAGTGGTTTCCATGAGGCCAGACTCCACCACGGAGTGCCTTAACTCTGCGACGCTCCTGGGGGCACACAGGATAGGAGCTCGTTCGCCAATTGCGCAGGATGACTCCTCTCCGTGGCGGAACGGCGGCTCCCGGCTTCTAGAGGAACCTTAGCCTAAACAGGCCCCTGGAGGAAGCTCTTCACATTCAGAGCAAGGGCAACGTACTGCTCTCCGGCTTGCCTGGGTTGAGTGCCCCAGTCGTCAAAGAGCCTCGCGAAAGCAGTGCTGCGCAGACTCCCTTTGCCAGTCGAGCGGCCTCCTTGACTGAAAGAGAACTGCAGTGCCAAAAGGCACCGTGCTGACGACTGGCTTCAGGAAGAGACTCGGGACAGCACTCTCATAGAAGCGAAAGCTAGGCTGTGCGCCCAGCCTGAGGAGCAGTACGTGCGTTTGCCACACTTCTTTACACAGCTAGGCATGAGCCAGAGAGCCTTGGTCACTGAGGCCTACCTAAGGGACTGCCATACTTACCCAGTAGCTCCCACGCAGAGGTCCCTGTGCCCAAACGGGCCTCCACGGAAGGGCCCTGTTCCTCCCGTTGTGTTTCCTTGAGGTAAGCAGAAACCGCTGAGCATCCCTAGAGGAGCTCCGGTTTGAAGCTGGGCGACCCTGGCTAAACCTTATTCCCCTCCGTGGTAAACGAGACAGTGGCGGGTCCTAAGCTGCCTGAAGTACACTGCTCGCGCCCACCTTCTCTTTGCTGCCGGAAGGCCTCCCATAAGAAGTCTGAGTTTACTCGTGACAGCAGAAGTCTGAGTTTACGCGTGTGAGGCCTGCTGCTCTCAGTTCCTTGCTGGGAGCTTCAGCAGGAGCGCTCGGGAGCTCGCCGGCACAAGAACTGTGAGTCCCCTCGCCCCACCCCGGCCTCAAGCAAAAGTCCAGATTTCCCCCGTCAGTAACACCTCGGAGTGCCCTAGGAGCGAAGAAGCATGCCTTAACGGAGGGCTTCAACAGTGCTAGGGCTTTATTTCACGAGACACCGTGCACTCACGTTCGTTGTAACAACTGTCAAAGGGCACTGGATGCCTTCCAACTCCTCTCTTGCGTTTGAGCCACAGGAAGTAAATGCCTTCGTTTGATTAAGCTCCGTGAACGTGCGACGACGATGGCGAAGCGCTGCCCTGTTCGCTCGAAAGCTCTCGTTTGTACGGCCTTCACACGGCCTCAAGGTACGCCGCTCTAAACAGCCTTACATTCCACGCTGGCGTGCCCCCAGTTGGGAATGTGGGCTCTTCTGTGAGACACCAATGTGCGTCCCGAAGGAAACCGGGGTGGGGGGGGGGCTCCCCCAGGACGCCTGCGTACGGCAGTCGGTTGCCAGATGTTTACTTCCAGCCGGAGAAAGAGAAAAAGGACAGCTTTCCCAGGGACAATTCTGGACCCTTGGGAACATCCAGAATCACCAAAGCCTAAACTTGGCACGGCCTGGGGAACGCTCTTCCGCACGTCCAGCAATCCCCACGTCAAAACCTTTCTCGGCAGAGGCAGGCACTCTCTCCCTTGTACTAGATAGCTCGGCAGAACCTTCCGAGAAACACGCTGCGTCATTCAGCTTGAAAGCGGGACGCGGATGGGAGAGTACGCTTTCTCCCCGTTTGGAGGCGCCGTGCGCTTGGCTTCAAAGCTGCCCGAACAGCACTAGCGGCCCGACGTCTCTGCACGGCAGGATTGTCGTTGTGGGCCGAGGCTGCGTGTTCTCTCAAAGCGGAAAACCGTGCTGGCAATACCTTGCTAGAAACTCCTCCCACGGCACTACATGTTCCGCTCCGGCCAAACGAAAGGTGACCTCAGGCCTCAAGGTAAGTTCCAGCGTTTCACGTCGGGGCAGTTGGGTGTGCAGTGGTTTCCATGAGGCCAGACTCCACCACGGAGTGCCTTAACTCTGCGACGCTCCTGGGGGCACACAGGATAGGAGCTCGTTCGCCAATTGCGCAGGATGACTCCTCTCCGTGGCGGAACGGCGGCTCCCGGCTTCTAGAGGAACCTTAGCCTAAACAGGCCCCTGGAGGAAGCTCTTCACATTCAGAGCAAGGGCAACGTACTGCTCTCCGGCTTGCCTGGGTTGAGTGCCCCAGTCGTCAAAGAGCCTCGCGAAAGCAGTGCTGCGCAGACTCCCTTTGCCAGTCGAGCGGCCTCCTTGACTGAAAGAGAACTGCAGTGCCAAAAGGCACCGTGCTGACGACTGGCTCCAGGAAGAGACTCGGGACAGCACTCTCATAGAAGCGAAAGCTAGGCTGTGCGCCCAGCCTGAGGAGCAGTACGTGCGTTTGCCACACTTCTTTACACAGCTAGGCATGAGCCAGAGAGCCTTGGTCACTGAGGCCTACCTAAGGGACTGCCATACTTACCCAGTAGCTCCCACGCAGAGGTCCCTGTGCCCAAACGGGCCTCCACGGAAGGGCCCTGTTCCTCCCGTTGTGTTTCCTTGAGGTAAGCAGAAACCGCTGAGCATCCCTAGAGGAGCTCCGGTTTGAAGCTGGGCGACCCTGGCTAAACCTTATTCCCCTCCGTGGTAAACGAGACAGTGGCGGGTCCTAAGCTGCCTGAAGTACACTGCTCGCGCCCACCTTCTCTTTGCTGCCGGAAGGCCTCCCATAAGAAGTCTGAGTTTACTCGTGACAGCAGAAGTCTGAGTTTACGCGTGTGAGGCCTGCTGCTCTCAGTTCCTTGCTGGGAGCTTCAGCAGGAGCGCTCGGGAGCTCGCCGGCACAAGAACTGTGAGTCCCCTCGCCCCACCCCGGCCTCAAGCAAAAGTCCAGATTTCCCCCGTCAGTAACACCTCGGAGTGCCCTAGGAGCGAAGAAGCATGCCTTAACGGAGGGCTTCAACAGTGCTAGGGCTTTATTTCACGAGACACCGTGCACTCACGTTCGTTGTAACAACTGTCAAAGGGCACTGGATGCCTTCCAACTCCTCTCTTGCGTTTGAGCCACAGGAAGTAAATGCCTTCGTTTGATTAAGCTCCGTGAACGTGCGACGACGATGGCGAAGCGCTGCCCTGTTCGCTCGAAAGCTCTCGTTTGTACGGCCTTCACACGGCCTCAAGGTACGCCGTTCTAAACAGCCTTACATTCCACGTTGGCGTGCCCCCAGTTGGGAATGTGGGCTCTTCGGTGAGACACCAATGTGCGTCCCGAAGGAAACCGGGGTGGGGGGGGGCTCCCCCAGGACGCCTGCGTACGGCAGTCGGTTGCCAGATGTTTACTTCCAGCCGGAGAAAGAGAAAAAGGACAGCTTTCCCAGGGACAATTCTGGACCCTTGGGAACATCCAGAATCACCAAAGCCTAAACTTGGCACGGCCTGGGCAACGCTCTTCCGCACGTCCAGCAATCCCCACGTCAAAACCTTTCTCGGCAGAGGCAGGCACTCTCTCCCTTGTACTAGATAGCTCGGCAGAACCTTCCGAGAAACACGCTGCGTCATTCAGCTTGAAAGCGGGACGCGGATGGGAGAGTACGCTTTCTCCCCGTTTGGAGGCGCCGTGCGCTTGGCTTCAAAGCTGCCCGAACAGCACTAGCGGCCCGACGTCTCTGCACGGCAGGATTGTCGTTGTGGGCCGAGGCTGCGTGTTCTCTCAAAGCGGAAAACCGTGCTGGCAATACCTTGCTAGAAACTCCTCCCACGGCACTACATGTTCCGCTCCGGCCAAACGAAAGGTGACCTCAGGCCTCAAGGTAAAAGTTCCAGCGTTTCACGTCGGGAGAGTTGGGTGTGCAGTGGTTTCCATGAGGCCAGACTCCACCACGGAGTGCCTTAACTCTGCGACGCTCCTGGGGGCACACAGGATAGGAGCTCGTTCGCCAATTGCGCAGGATGACTCCTCTCCGTGGCGGAACGGCGGCTCCCGGCTTCTAGAGGAACCTTAGCCTAAACAGGCCCCTGGAGGAAGCTCTTCACATTCAGAGCAAGGGCAACGTACTGCTCTCTGGCTTGCCTGGGTTGAGTGCCCCAGTCGTCAAAGAGCCTCGCGAAAGCAGTGCTGCGCAGACTCCCTTTGCCAGTCGAACGGCCTCCTTGACTGAAAGAGAACTGCAGTGCCAAAAGGCACCGTGCTGACAACTGGCTCCAGGAAGAGACTCGGGACAGCACTCTCATAGAAGCGAAAGCTAGGCTGTGCGCCCAGCCTGAGGAGCAGTACGTGCGTTTGCCACACTTCTTTACACAGCTAGGCATGAGCCAGAGAGCCTTGATCACTGAGGCCTACCTAAGGGACTGCCATACTTACCCAGTAGCTCCCACGCAGAGGTCCCTGTGCCCAAACGGGCCTCCACGGAAGGGCCCTGTTCCTCCCGTTGTGTTTCCTTGAGGTAAGCAGAAACCGCTGAGCATCCCTAGAGGAGCTCCGGTTTGAAGCTGGGCGACCCTGGCTAAACCTTATTCCCCTCCGTGGTAAACGAGACAGTGGCGGGTCCTAAGCTGCCTGAAGTACACTGCTCGCGCCCACCTTCTCTTTGCTGCCGGAAGGCCTCCCATAAGAAGTCTGAGTTTACTCGTGACAGCAGAAGTCTGAGTTTACGCGTGTGAGGCCTGCTGCTCTCAGTTCCTTGCTGGGAGCTTCAGCAGGAGCGCTCGGGAGCTCGCCGGCACAAGAACTGTGAGTCCCCTCGCCCCACCCCGGCCTCAAGCAAAAGTCCAGATTTCCCCCGTCAGTAACACCTCGGAGTGCCCTAGGAGCGAAGAAGCATGCCTTAACGGAGGGCTTCAACAGTGCTAGGGCTTTATTTCACGAGACACCGTGCACTCACGTTCGTTGTAACAACTGTCAAAGGGCACTGGATGCCTTCCAACTCCTCTCTTGCGTTTGAGCCACAGGAAGTAAATGCCTTCGTTTGATTAAGCTCCGTGAACGTGCGACGACGATGGCGAAGCGCTGCCCTGTTCGCTCGAAAGCTCTCGTTTGTACGGCCTTCACACGGCCTCAAGGTACGCCGCTCTAAACAGCCTTACATTCCACGCTGGCGTGCCCCCAGTTGGGAATGTGGGCTCTTCTGTGAGACACCAATGTGCGTCCCGAAGGAAACCGGGGTGGGGGGGGCTCCCCCAGGACGCCTGCGTACGGCAGTCGGTTGCCAGATGTTTACTTCCAGCCGGAGAAAGAGAAAAAGGACAGCTTTCCCAGGGACAATTCTGGACCCTTGGGAACATCCAGAATCACCAAAGCCTAAACTTGGCACGGCCTGGGCAACGCTCTTCCGCACGTCCAGCAATCCCCACGTCAAAACCTTTCTCGGCAGAGGCAGGCACTCTCTCCCTTGTACTAGATAGCTCGGCAGAACCTTCCGAGAAACACGCTGCGTCATTCAGCTTGAAAGCGGGACGCGGATGGGAGAGTACGCTTTCTCCCCGTTTGGAGGCGCCGTGCGCTTGGCTTCAAAGCTGCCCGAACAGCACTAGCGGCCCGACGTCTCTGCACGGCAGGATTGTCGTTGTGGGCCGAGGCTGCGTGTTCTCTCAAAGCGGAAAACCGTGCTGGCAATACCTTGCTAGAAACTCCTCCCACGGCACTACATGTTCCGCTCCGGCCAAACGAAAGGTGACCTCAGGCCTCAAGGTAAGTTCCAGCGTTTCACGTCGGGAGAGTTGGGTGTGCAGTGGTTTCCATGAGGCCAGACTCCACCACGGAGTGCCTTAACTCTGCGACGCTCCTGGGGGCACACAGGATAGGAGCTCGTTCGCCAATTGCGCAGGATGACTCCTCTCCGTGGCGGAACGGCGGCTCCCGGCTTCTAGAGGAACCTTAGCCTAAACAGGCCCCTGGAGGAAGCTCTTCACATTCAGAGCAAGGGCAACGTACTGCTCTCCGGCTTGCCTGGGTTGAGTGCCCCAGTCGTCAAAGAGCCTCGCGAAAGCAGTGCTGCGCAGACTCCCTTTGCCAGTCGAACGGCCTCCTTGACTGAAAGAGAACTGCAGTGCCAAAAGGCACCGTGCTGACGACTGGCTCCAGGAAGAGACTCGGGACAGCACTCTCATAGAAGCGAAAGCTAGGCTGTGCGCCCAGCCTGAGGAGCAGTACGTGCGTTTGCCACACTTCTTTACACAGCTAGGCATGAGCCAGAGAGCCTTGGTCACTGAGGCCTACCTAAGGGACTGCCATACTTACCCAGTAGCTCCCACGCAGAGGTCCCTGTGCCCAAACGGGCCTCCACGGAAGGGCCCTGTTCCTCCCGTTGTGTTTCCTTGAGGTAAGCAGAAACCGCTGAGCATCCCTAGAGGAGCTCCGGTTTGAAGCTGGGCGACCCTGGCTAAACCTTATTCCCCTCCGTGGTAAACGAGACAGTGGCGGGTCCTAAGCTGCCTGAAGTACACTGCTCGCGCCCACCTTCTCTTTGCTGCCGGAAGGCCTCCCATAAGAAGTCTGAGTTTACTCGTGACAGCAGAAGTCTGAGTTTACGCGTGTGAGGCCTGCTGCTCTCAGTTCCTTGCTGGGAGCTTCAGCAGGAGCGCTCGGGAGCTCGCCGGCACAAGAACTGTGAGTGCCCTCGCCCCACCCCGGCCTCAAGCAAAAGTCCAGATTTCCCCCGTCAGTAACACCTCGGAGTGCCCTAGGAGCGAAGAAGCATGCCTTAACGGAGGGCTTCAACAGTGCTAGGGCTTTATTTCACGAGACACCGTGCACTCACGTTCGTTGTAACAACTGTCAAAGGGCACTGGATGCCTTCCAACTCCTCTCTTGCGTTTGAGCCACAGGAAGTAAATGCCTTCGTTTGATTAAGCTCCGTGAACGTGCGACGACGATGGCGAAGCGCTGCCCTGTTCGCTCGAAAGCTCTCGTTTGTACGGCCTTCACACGGCCTCAAGGTACGCCGTTCTAAACAGCCTTACATTCCACGTTGGCGTGCCCCCAGTTGGGAATGTGGGCTCTTCTGTGAGACACCAATGTGCGTCCCGAAGGAAACCGGGGTGGGGGTGGGCTCCCCCAGGACGCCTGCGTACGGCAGTCGGTTGCCAGATGTTTACTTCCAGCCGGAGAAAGAGAAAAAGGACAGCTTTCCCAGGGACAATTCTGGACCCTTGGGAACATCCAGAATCACCAAAGCCTAAACTTGGCACGGCCTGGGCAACGCTCTTCCGCACGTCCAGCAATCCCCACGTCAAAACCTTTCTCGGCAGAGGCAGGCACTCTCTCCCTTGTACTAGATAGCTCGGCAGAACCTTCCGAGAAACACGCTGCGTCATTCAGCTTGAAAGCGGGACGCGGATGGGAGAGTACGCTTTCTCCCCGTTTGGAGGCGCCGTGCGCTTGGCTTCAAAGCTGCCCGAACAGCACTAGCGGCCCGACGTCTCTGCACGGCAGGATTGTCGTTGTGGGCCGAGGCTGCGTGTTCTCTCAAAGCGGAAAACCGTGCTGGCAATACCTTGTTAGAAACTCCTCCCACGGCACTACATGTTCCGCTCCGGCCAAACGAAAGGTGACCTCAGGCCTCAAGGTAAAAGTTCCAGCGTTTCACGTCGGGAGAGTTGGGTGTGCAGTGGTTTCCATGAGGCCAGACTCCACCACGGAGTGCCTTAACTCTGCGACGCTCCTGGGGGCACACAGGATAGGAGCTCGTTCGCCAATTGCGCAGGATGACTCCTCTCCGTGGCGGAACGGCGGCTCCCGGCTTCTAGAGGAACCTTAGCCTAAACAGGCCCCTGGAGGAAGCTCTTCACATTCAGAGCAAGGGCAACGTACTGCTCTCTGGCTTGCCTGGGTTGAGTGCCCCAGTCGTCAAAGAGCCTCGCGAAAGCAGTGCTGCGCAGACTCCCTTTGCCAGTCGAACGGCCTCCTTGACTGAAAGAGAACTGCAGTGCCAAAAGGCACCGTGCTGACGACTGGCTCCAGGAAGAGACTCGGGACAGCACTCTCATAGAAGCGAAAGCTAGGCTGTGCGCCCAGCCTGAGGAGCAGTACGTGCGTTTGCCACACTTCTTTACACAGCTAGGCATGAGCCAGAGAGCCTTGGTCACTGAGGCCTACCTAAGGGACTGCCATACTTACCCAGTAGCTCCCACGCAGAGGTCCCTGTGCCCAAACGGGCCTCCACGGAAGGGCCCTGTTCCTCCCGTTGTGTTTCCTTGAGGTAAGCAGAAACCGCTGAGCATCCCTAGAGGAGCTCCGGTTTGAAGCTGGGCGACCCTGGCTAAACCTTATTCCCCTCCGTGGTAAACGAGACAGTGGCGGGTCCTAAGCTGCCTGAAGTACACTGCTCGCGCCCACCTTCTCTTTGCTGCCGGAAGGCCTCCCATAAGAAGTCTGAGTTTACTCGTGACAGCAGAAGTCTGAGTTTACGCGTGTGAGGCCTGCTGCTCTCAGTTCCTTGCTGGGAGCTTCAGCAGGAGCGCTCGGGAGCTCGCCGGCACAAGAACTGTGAGTGCCCTCGCCCCACCCCGGCCTCAAGCAAAAGTCCAGATTTCCCCCGTCAGTAACACCTCGGAGTGCCCTAGGAGCGAAGAAGCATGCCTTAATGGAGGGCTTCAACAGTGCTAGGGCTTTATTTCACGAGACACCGTGCACTCACGTTCGTTGTAACAACTGTCAAAGGGCACTGGATGCCTTCCAACTCCTCTCTTGCGTTTGAGCCACAGGAAGTAAATGCCTTCGTTTGATTAAGCTCCGTGAACGTGCGACGACGATGGCGAAGCGCTGCCCTGTTCGCTCGAAAGCTCTCGTTTGTACGGCCTTCACACGGCCTCAAGGTACGCCGTTCTAAACAGCCTTACATTCCACGTTGGCGTGCCCCCAGTTGGGAATGTGGGCTCTTCTGTGAGACACCAATGTGCGTCCCGAAGGAAACCGGGGTGGGGGGGGCTCCCCCAGGACGCCTGCGTACGGCAGTCGGTTGCCAGATGTTTACTTCCAGCCGGAGAAAGAGAAAAAGGACAGCTTTCCCAGGGACAATTCTGGACCCTTGGGAACATCCAGAATCACCAAAGCCTAAACTTGGCACGGCCTGGGGAACGCTCTTCCTCACGTCCAGCAATCCCCACGTCAAAACCTTTCTCGGCAGAGGCAGGCACTCTCTCCCTTGTACTAGATAGCTCGGCAGAACCTTCCGAGAAACACGCTGCGTCATTCAGCTTGAAAGCGGGACGCGGATGGGAGAGTACGCTTTCTCCCCGTTTGGAGGCGCCGTGCGCTTGGCTTCAAAGCTGCCCGAACAGCACTAGCGGCCCGACGTCTCTGCACGGCAGGATTGTCGTTGTGGGCCGAGGCTGCGTGTTCTCTCAAAGCGGAAAACCGTGCTGGCAATACCTTGCTAGAAACTCCTCCCACGGCACTACATGTTCCGCTCCGGCCAAACGAAAGGTGACCTCAGGCCTCAAGGTAAAAGTTCCAGCGTTTCACGTCGGGAGAGTTGGGTGTGCAGTGGTTTCCATGAGGCCAGACTCCACCACGGAGTGCCTTAACTCTGCGACGCTCCTGGGGGCACACAGGATAGGAGCTCGTTCGCCAATTGCGCAGGATGACTCCTCTCCGTGGCGGAACGGCGGCTCCCGGCTTCTAGAGGAACCTTAGCCTAAACAGGCCCCTGGAGGAAGCTCTTCACATTCAGAGCAAGGGCAACGTACTGCTCTCTGGCTTGCCTGGGTTGAGTGCCCCAGTCGTCAAAGAGCCTTGCGAAAGCAGTGCTGCGCAGACTCCCTTTGCCAGTCGAACGGCCTCCTTGACTGAAAGAGAACTGCAGTGCCAAAAGGCACCGTGCTGACGACTGGCTCCAGGAAGAGACTCGGGACAGCACTCTCATAGAAGCGAAAGCTAGGCTGTGCGCCCAGCCTGAGGAGCAGTACGTGCGTTTGCCACACTTCTTTACACAGCTAGGCATGAGCCAGAGAGCCTTGGTCACTGAGGCCTACCTAAGGGACTGCCATACTTACCCAGTAGCTCCCACGCAGAGGTCCCTGTGCCCAAACGGGCCTCCACGGAAGGGCCCTGTTCCTCCCGTTGTGTTTCCTTGAGGTAAGCAGAAACCGCTGAGCATCCCTAGAGGAGCTCCGGTTTGAAGCTGGGCGAACCTGGCTAAACCTTATTCCCCTCCGTGGTAAACGAGACAGTGGCGGGTCCTAAGCTGCCTGAAGTACACTGCTCGCGCCCACCTTCTCTTTGCTGCCGGAAGGCCTCCCATAAGAAGTCTGAGTTTACTCGTGACAGCAGAAGTCTGAGTTTACGCGTGTGAGGCCTGCTGCTCTCAGTTCCTTGCTGGGAGCTTCAGCAGGAGCGCTCGGGAGCTCGCCGGCACAAGAACTGTGAGTCCCCTCGCCCCACCCCGGCCTCAAGCAAAAGTCCAGATTTCCCCCGTCAGTAACACCTCGGAGTGCCCTAGGAGCGAAGAAGCATGCCTTAACGGAGGGCTTCAACAGTGCTAGGGCTTTATTTCACGAGACACCGTGCACTCACGTTCGTTGTAACAACTGTCAAAGGGCACTGGATGCCTTCCAGCTCCTCTCTTGCGTTTGAGCCACAGGAAGTAAATGCCTTCGTTTGATTAAGCTCCGTGAACGTGCGACGACGATGGCGAAGCGCTGCCCTGTTCGCTCGAAAGCTCTCGTTTGTACGGCCTTCACACGGCCTCAAGGTACGCCGTTCTAAACAGCTTTACATTCCACGTTGGCGTGCCCCCAGTTGGGAATGTGGGCTCTTCTGTGAGACACCAATGTGCGTCCCGAAGGAAACCGGGGTGGGGGGGGGGCTCCCCCAGGACGCCTGCGTACGGCAGTCGGTTGCCAGATGTTTACTTCCAGCCGGAGAAAGAGAAAAAGGACAGCTTTCCCAGGGACAATTCTGGACCCTTGGGAACATCCAGAATCACCAAAGCCTAAACTTGGCACGGCCTGGGCAACGCTCTTCCGCACGTCCAGCAATCCCCACGTCAAAACCTTTCTCGGCAGAGGCAGGCACTCTCTCCCTTGTACTAGATAGCTCGGCAGAACCTTCCGAGAAACACGCTGCGTCATTCAGCTTGAAAGCGGGACGCGGATGGGAGAGTACGCTTTCTCCCCGTTTGGAGGCGCCGTGCGCTTGGCTTCAAAGCTGCCCGAACAGCACTAGCGGCCCGACGTCTCTGCACGGCAGGATTGTCGTTGTGGGCCGAGGCTGCGTGTTCTCTCAAAGCGGAAAACCGTGCTGGCAATACCTTGCTAGAAACTCCTCCCACGGCACTACATGTTCCGCTCCGGCCAAACGAAAGGTGACCTCAGGCCTCAAGGTAAAAGTTCCAGCGTTTCACGTCGGGAGAGTTGGGTGTGCAGTGGTTTCCATGAGGCCAGACTCCACCACGGAGTGCCTTAACTCTGCGACGCTCCTGGGGGCACACAGGATAGGAGCTCGTTCGCCAATTGCGCAGGATGACTCCTCTCCGTGGCGGAACGGCGGCTCCCGGCTTCTAGAGGAACCTTAGCCTAAACAGGCCCCTGGAGGAAGCTCTTCACATTCAGAGCAAGGGCAACGTACTGCTCTCTGGCTTGCCTGGGTTGAGTGCCCCAGTCGTCAAAGAGCCTCGCGAAAGCAGTGCTGCGCAGACTCCCTTTGCCAGTCGAACGGCCTCCTTGACTGAAAGAGAACTGCAGTGCCAAAAGGCACCGTGCTGACGACTGGCTCCAGGAAGAGACTCGGGACAGCACTCTCATAGAAGCGAAAGCTAGGCTGTGCGCCCAGCCTGAGGAGCAGTACGTGCGTTTGCCACACTTCTTTACACAGCTAGGCATGAGCCAGAGAGCCTTGGTCACTGAGGCCTACCTAAGGGACTGCCATACTTACCCAGTAGCTCCCACGCAGAGGTCCCTGTGCCCAAACGGGCCTCCACGGAAGGGCCCTGTTCCTCCCGTTGTGTTTCCTTGAGGTAAGCAGAAACCGCTGAGCATCCCTAGAGGAGCTCCGGTTTGAAGCTGGGCGACCCTGGCTAAACCTTATTCCCCTCCGTGGTAAACGAGACAGTGGCGGGTCCTAAGCTGCCTGAAGTACACTGCTCGCGCCCACCTTCTCTTTGCTGCCGGAAGGCCTCCCATAAGAAGTCTGAGTTTACTCGTGACAGCAGAAGTCTGAGTTTACGCGTGTGAGGCCTGCTGCTCTCAGTTCCTTGCTGGGAGCTTCAGCAGGAGCGCTCGGGAGCTCGCCGGCACAAGAACTGTGAGTCCCCTCGCCCCACCCCGGCCTCAAGCAAAAGTCCAGATTTCCCCCGTCAGTAACACCTCGGAGTGCCCTAGGAGCGAAGAAGCATGCCTTAACGGAGGGCTTCAACAGTGCTAGGGCTTTATTTCACGAGACACCGTGCACTCACGTTCGTTGTAACAACTGTCAAAGGGCACTGGATGCCTTCCAACTCCTCTCTTGCGTTTGAGCCACAGGAAGTAAATGCCTTCGTTTGATTAAGCTCCGTGGACGTGCGACGACGATGGCGAAGCGCTGCCCTGTTCGCTCGAAAGCTCTCGTTTGTACGGCCTTCACACGGCCTCAAGGTACGCCGTTCTAAACAGCCTTACATTCCACGCTGGCGTGCCCCCAGTTGGGAATGTGGGCTCTTCGGTGAGACACCAATGTGCGTCCCGAAGGAAACCGGGGTCGGGGGGGGGCTCCCCCAGGACGCCTGCGTACGGCAGTCGGTTGCCAGATGTTTACTTCCAGCCGGAGAAAGAGAAAAAGGACAGCTTTCCCAGGGACAATTCTGGACCCTTGGGAACATCCAGAATCACCAAAGCCTAAACTTGGCACGGCCTGGGCAACGCTCTTCCGCACGTCCAGCAATCCCCACGTCAAAACCTTTCTCGGCAGAGGCAGGCACTCTCTCCCTTGTACTAGATAGCTCGGCAGAACCTTCCGAGAAACACGCTGCGTCATTCAGCTTGAAAGCGGGACGCGGATGGGAGAGTACGCTTTCTCCCCGTTTGGAGGCGCCGTGCGCTTGGCTTCAAAGCTGCCCGAACAGCACTAGCGGCCCGACGTCTCTGCACGGCAGGATTGTCGTTGTGGGCCGAGGCTGCGTGTTCTCTCAAAGCGGAAAACCGTGCTGGCAATACCTTGCTAGAAACTCCTCCCACGGCACTACATGTTCCGCTCCGGCCAAACGAAAGGTGACCTCAGGCCTCAAGGTAAAAGTTCCAGCGTTTCACGTCGGGAGAGTTGGGTGTGCAGTGGTTTCCATGAGGCCAGACTCCACCACGGAGTGCCTTAACTCTGCGACGCTCCTGGGGGCACACAGGATAGGAGCTCGTTCGCCAATTGCGCAGGATGACTCCTCTCCGTGGCGGAACGGCGGCTCCCGGCTTCTAGAGGAACCTTAGCCTAAACAGGCCCCTGGAGGAAGCTCTTCACATTCAGAGCAAGGGCAACGTACTGCTCTCTGGCTTGCCTGGGTTGAGTGCCCCAGTCGTCAAAGAGCCTCGCGAAAGCAGTGCTGCGCAGACTCCCTTTGCCAGTCGAACGGCCTCCTTGACTGAAAGAGAACTGCAGTGCCAAAAGGCACCGTGCTGACGACTGGCTCCAGGAAGAGACTCGGGACAGCACTCTCATAGAAGCGAAAGCTAGGCTGTGCGCCCAGCCTGAGGAGCAGTACGTGCGTTTGCCACACTTCTTTACACAGCTAGGCATGAGCCAGAGAGCCTTGGTCACTGAGGCCTACCTAAGGGACTGCCATACTTACCCAGTAGCTCCCACGCAGAGGTCCCTGTGCCCAAACGGGCCTCCACGGAAGGGCCCTGTTCCTCCCGTTGTGTTTCCTTGAGGTAAGCAGAAACCGCTGAGCATCCCTAGAGGAGCTCCGGTTTGAAGCTGGGCGACCCTGGCTAAACCTTATTCCCCTCCGTGGTAAACGAGACAGTGGCGGGTCCTAAGCTGCCTGAAGTACACTGCTCGCGCCCACCTTCTCTTTGCTGCCCGAAGGCCTCCCATAAGAAGTCTGAGTTTACTCGTGACAGCAGAAGTCTGAGTTTACGCGTGTGAGGCCTGCTGCTCTCAGTTCCTTGCTGGGAGCTTCAGCAGGAGCGCTCGGGAGCTCGCCGGCACAAGAACTGTGAGTGCCCTCGCCCCACCCCGGCCTCAAGCAAAAGTCCAGATTTCCCCCGTCAGTAACACCTCGGAGTGCCCTAGGAGCGAAGAAGCATGCCTTAACGGAGGGCTTCAACAGTGCTAGGGCTTTATTTCACGAGACACCGTGCACTCACGTTCGTTGTAACAACTGTCAAAGGGCACTGGATGCCTTCCAACTCCTCTCTTGCGTTTGAGCCACAGGAAGTAAATGCCTTCGTTTGATTAAGCTCCGTGAACGTGCGACGACGATGGCGAAGCGCTGCCCTGTTCGCTCGAAAGCTCTCGTTTGTACGGCCTTCACACGGCCTCAAGGTACGCCGTTCTAAACAGCTTTACATTCCACGTTGGCGTGCCCCCAGTTGGGAATGTGGGCTCTTCTGTGAGACACCAATGTGCGTCCCGAAGGAAACCGGGGTGGGGGGGGGGGCTCCCCCAGGACGCCTGCGTACGGCAGTCGGTTGCCAGATGTTTACTTCCAGCCGGAGAAAGAGAAAAAGGACAGCTTTCCCAGGGACAATTCTGGACCCTTGGGAACATCCAGAATCACCAAAGCCTAAACTTGGCACGGCCTGGGCAACGCTCTTCCGCACGTCCAGCAATCCCCACGTCAAAACCTTTCTCGGCAGAGGCAGGCACTCTCTCCCTTGTACTAGATAGCTCGGCAGAACCTTCCGAGAAACACGCTGCGTCATTCAGCTTGAAAGCGGGACGCGGATGGGAGAGTACGCTTTCTCCCCGTTTGGAGGCGCCGTGCGCTTGGCTTCAAAGCTGCCCGAACAGCACTAGCGGCCCGACGTCTCTGCACGGCAGGATTGTCGTTGTGGGCCGAGGCTGCGTGTTCTCTCAAAGCGGAAAACCGTGCTGGCAATACCTTGCTAGAAACTCCTCCCACGGCACTACATGTTCCGCTCCGGCCAAACGAAAGGTGACCTCAGGCCTCAAGGTAAAAGTTCCAGCGTTTCACGTCGGGAGAGTTGGGTGTGCAGTGGTTTCCATGAGGCCAGACTCCACCACGGAGTGCCTTAACTCTGCGACGCTCCTGGGGGCACACAGGATACGAGCTCGTTCGCCAATTGCGCAGGATGACTCCTCTCCGTGGCGGAACGGCGGCTCCCGGCTTCTAGAGGAACCTTAGCCTAAACAGGCCCCTGGAGGAAGCTCTTCACATTCAGAGCAAGGGCAACGTACTGCTCTCTGGCTTGCCTGGGTTGAGTGCCCCAGTCGTTAAAGAGCCTCGCGAAAGCAGTGCTGCGCAGACTCCCTTTGCCAGTCGAACGGCCTCCTTGACTGAAAGAGAACTGCAGTGCCAAAAGGCACCGTGCTGACGACTGGCTCCAGGAAGAGACTCGGGACAGCACTCTCATAGAAGCGAAAGCTAGGCTGTGCGCCCAGCCTGAGGAGCAGTACGTGCGTTTGCCACACTTCTTTACACAGCTAGGCATGAGCCAGAGAGCCTTGGTCACTGAGGCCTACCTAAGGGACTGCCATACTTACCCAGTAGCTCCCACGCAGAGGTCCCTGTGCCCAAACGGGCCTCCACGGAAGGGCCCTGTTCCTCCCGTTGTGTTTCCTTGAGGTAAGCAGAAACCGCTGAGCATCCCTAGAGGAGCTCCGGTTTGAAGCTGGGCGACCCTGGCTAAACCTTATACCCCTCCGTGGTAAACGAGACAGTGGCGGGTCCTAAGCTGCCTGAAGTACACTGCTCGCGCCCACCTTCTCTTTGCTGCCGGAAGGCCTCCCATAAGAAGTCTGAGTTTACTCGTGACAGCAGAAGTCTGAGTTTACGCGTGTGAGGCCTGCTGCTCTCAGTTCCTTGCTGGGAGCTTCAGCAGGAGCGCTCGGGAGCTCGCCGGCACAAGAACTGTGAGTCCCCTCGCCCCACCCCGGCCTCAAGCAAAAGTCCAGATTTCCCCCGTCAGTAACACCTCGGAGTGCCCTAGGAGCGAAGAAGCATGCCTTAACGGAGGGCTTCAACAGTGCTAGGGCTTTATTTCACGAGACACCGTGCGCTCACGTTCGCTGTAACAACTGTCAAAGGGCACTGGATGCCTTCCAACTCCTCTCTTGCGTTTGAGCCACAGGAAGTAAATGCCTTCGTTTGATTAAGCTCCGTGAACGTGCGACGACGATGGCGAAGCGCTGCCCTGTTCGCTCGAAAGCTCTCGTTTGTACGGCCTTCACACGGCCTCAAGGTACGCCGTTCTAAACAGCCTTACATTCCACGCTGGCGTGCCCCCAGTTGGGAATGTGGGCTCTTCGGTGAGACACCAATGTGCGTCCCGAAGGAAACCGGGGTCGGGGGGGTGGCTCCCCCAGGACGCCTGCGTACGGCAGTCGGTTGCCAGATGTTTACTTCCAGCCGGAGAAAGAGAAAAAGGACAGCTTTCCCAGGGACAATTCTGGACCCTTGGGAACATCCAGAATCACCAAAGCCTAAACTTGGCACGGCCTGGGCAACGCTCTTCCGCACGTCCAGCAATCCCCACGTCAAAACCTTTCTCGGCAGAGGCAGGCACTCTCTTCCTTGTACTAGATAGCTCGGCAGAACCTTCCGAGAAACACGCTGCGTCATTCAGCTTGAAAGCGGGACGCGGATGGGAGAGTACGCTTTCTCCCCGTTTGGAGGCGCCGTGCGCTTGGCTTCAAAGCTGCCCGAACAGCACTAGCGGCCCGACGTCTCTGCACGGCAGGATTGTCGTTGTGGGCCGAGGCTGCGTGTTCTCTCAAAGCGGAAAACCGTGCTGGCAATACCTTGCTAGAAACTCCTCCCACGGCACTACATGTTCCGCTCCGGCCAAACGAAAGGTGACCTCAGGCCTCAAGGTAAAAGTTCCAGCGTTTCACGTCGGGAGAGTTGGGTGTGCAGTGGTTTCCGTGAGGCCAGACTCCACCACGGAGTGCCTTAACTCTGCGACGCTCCTGGGGGCACACAGGATACGAGCTCGTTCGCCAATTGCGCAGGATGACTCCTCTCCGTGGCGGAACGGCGGCTCCCGGCTTCTAGAGGAACCTTAGCCTAAACAGGCCCCTGGAGGAAGCTCTTCACATTCAGAGCAAGGGCAACGTACTGCTCTCTGGCTTGCCTGGGTTGAGTGCCCCAGTCGTCAAAGAGCCTCGCGAAAGCAGTGCTGCGCAGACTCCCTTTGCCAGTCGAACGGCCTCCTTGACTGAAAGAGAACTGCAGTGCCAAAAGGCACCGTGCTGACGACTGGCTCCAGGAAGAGACTCGGGACAGCACTCTCATAGAAGCGAAAGCTAGGCTGTGCGCCCAGCCTGAGGAGCAGTACGTGCGTTTGCCACACTTCTTTACACAGCTAGGCATGAGCCAGAGAGCCTTGGTCACTGAGGCCTACCTAAGGGACTGCCATACTTACCCAGTAGCTCCCACGCAGAGGTCCCTGTGCCCAAACGGGCCTCCACGGAAGGGCCCTGTTCCTCCCGTTGTGTTTCCTTGAGGTAAGCAGAAACCGCTGAGCATCCCTAGAGGAGCTCCGGTTTGAAGCTGGGCGACCCTGGCTAAACCTTATACCCCTCCGTGGTAAACGAGACAGTGGCGGGTCCTAAGCTGCCTGAAGTACACTGCTCGCGCCCACCTTCTCTTTGCTGCCCGAAGGCCTCCCATAAGAAGTCTGAGTTTACTCGTGACAGCAGAAGTCTGAGTTTACGCGTGTGAGGCCTGCTGCTCTCAGTTCCTTGCTGGGAGCTTCAGCAGGAGCGCTCGGGAGCTCGCCGGCACAAGAACTGTGAGTCCCCTCGCCCCACCCCGGCCTCAAGCAAAAGTCCAGATTTCCCCCGTCAGTAACACCTCGGAGTGCCCTAGGAGCGAAGAAGCATGCCTTAACGGAGGGCTTCAACAGTGCTAGGGCTTTATTTCACGAGACACCGTGCACTCACGTTCGTTGTAACAACTGTCAAAGGGCACTGGATGCCTTCCAACTCCTCTCTTGCGTTTGAGCCACAGGAAGTAAATGCCTTCGTTTGATTAAGCTCCGTGAACGTGCGACGACGATGGCGAAGCGCTGCCCTGTTCGCTCGAAAGCTCTCGTTTGTACGGCCTTCACACGGCCTCAAGGTACGCCGTTCTAAACAGCCTTACATTCCACGCTGGCGTGCCCCCAGTTGGGAATGTGGGCTCTTCGGTGAGACACCAATGTGCGTCCCGAAGGAAACCGGGGTCGGGGGGGGCGCTCCCCCAGGACGCCTGCGTACGGCAGTCGGTTGCCAGATGTTTACTTCCAGCCGGAGAAAGAGAAAAAGGACAGCTTTCCCAGGGACAATTCTGGACCCTTGGGAACATCCAGAATCACCAAAGCCTAAACTTGGCACGGCCTGGGCAACGCTCTTCCGCACGTCCAGCAATCCCCACGTCAAAACCTTTCTCGGCAGAGGCAGGCACTCTCTCCCTTGTACTAGATAGCTCGGCAGAACCTTCCGAGAAACACGCTGCGTCATTCAGCTTGAAAGCGGGACGCGGATGGGAGAGTACGCTTTCTCCCCGTTTGGAGGCGCCGTGCGCTTGGCTTCAAAGCTGCCCGAACAGCACTAGCGGCCCGACGTCTCTGCACGGCAGGATTGTCGTTGTGGGCCGAGGCTGCGTGTTCTCTCAAAGCGGAAAACCGTGCTGGCAATACCTTGCTAGAAACTCCTCCCACGGCACTACATGTTCCGCTCCGGCCAAACGAAAGGTGACCTCAGGCCTCAAGGTAAAAGTTCCAGCGTTTCACGTCGGGAGAGTTGGGTGTGCAGTGGTTTCCATGAGGCCAGACTCCACCACGGAGTGCCTTAACTCTGCGACGCTCCTGGGGGCACACAGGATAGGAGCTCGTTCGCCAATTGCGCAGGATGACTCCTCTCCGTGGCGGAACGGCGGCTCCCGGCTTCTAGAGGAACCTTAGCCTAAACAGGCCCCTGGAGGAAGCTCTTCACATTCAGAGCAAGGGCAACGTACTGCTCTCTGGCTTGCCTGGGTTGAGTGCCCCAGTCGTCAAAGAGCCTCGCGAAAGCAGTGCTGCGCAGACTCCCTTTGCCAGTCGAACGGCCTCCTTGACTGAAAGAGAACTGCAGTGCCAAAAGGCACCGTGCTGACGACTGGCTCCAGGAAGAGACTCGGGACAGCACTCTCATAGAAGCGAAAGCTAGGCTGTGCGCCCAGCCTGAGGAGCAGTACGTGCGTTTGCCACACTTCTTTACACAGCTAGGCATGAGCCAGAGAGCCTTGGTCACTGAGGCCTACCTAAGGGACTGCCATACTTACCCAGTAGCTCCCACGCAGAGGTCCCTGTGCCCAAACGGGCCTCCACGGAAGGGCCCTGTTCCTCCCGTTGTGTTTCCTTGAGGTAAGCAGAAACCGCTGAGCATCCCTAGAGGAGCTCCGGTTTGAAGCTGGGCGACCCTGGCTAAACCTTATTCCCCTCCGTGGTAAACGAGACAGTGGCGGGTCCTAAGCTGCCTGAAGTACACTGCTCGCGCCCACCTTCTCTTTGCTGCCCGAAGGCCTCCCATAAGAAGTCTGAGTTTACTCGTGACAGCAGAAGTCTGAGTTTACGCGTGTGAGGCCTGCTGCTCTCAGTTCCTTGCTGGGAGCTTCAGCAGGAGCGCTCGGGAGCTCGCCGGCACAAGAACTGTGAGTCCCCTCGCCCCACCCCGGCCTCAAGCAAAAGTCCAGATTTCCCCCGTCAGTAACACCTCGGAGTGCCCTAGGAGCGAAGAAGCATGCCTTAACGGAGGGCTTCAACAGTGCTAGGGCTTTATTTCACGAGACACCGTGCACTCACGTTCGTTGTAACAACTGTCAAAGGGCACTGGATGCCTTCCAACTCCTCTCTTGCGTTTGAGCCACAGGAAGTAAATGCCTTCGTTTGATTAAGCTCCGTGAACGTGCGACGACGATGGCGAAGCGCTGCCCTGTTCGCTCGAAAGCTCTCGTTTGTACGGCCTTCACACGGCCTCAAGGTACGCCGTTCTAAACAGCCTTACATTCCACGCTGGCGTGCCCCCAGTTGGGAATGTGGGCTCTTCTGTGAGACACCAATGTGCGTCCCGAAGGAAACCGGGGTGGGGGGGGCTCCCCCAGGACGCCTGCGTACGGCAGTCGGTTGCCAGATGTTTACTTCCAGCCGGAGAAAGAGAAAAAGGACAGCTTTCCCAGGGACAATTCTGGACCCTTGGGAACATCCAGAATCACCAAAGCCTAAACTTGGCACGGCCTGGGGAACGCTCTTCCGCACGTCCAGCAATCCCCACGTCAAAACCTTTCTCGGCAGAGGCAGGCACTCTCTCCCTTGTACTAGATAGCTCGGCAGAACCTTCCGAGAAACACGCTGCGTCATTCAGCTTGAAAGCGGGACGCGGATGGGAGAGTACGCTTTCTCCCCGTTTGGAGGCGCCGTGCGCTTGGCTTCAAAGCTGCCCGAACAGCACTAGCGGCCCGACGTCTCTGCACGGCAGGATTGTCGTTGTGGGCCGAGGCTGCGTGTTCTCTCAAAGCGGAAAACCGTGCTGGCAATACCTTGCTAGAAACTCCTCCCACGGCACTACATGTTCCGCTCCGGCCAAACGAAAGGTCACCTCAGGCCTCAAGGTAAAAGTTCCAGCGTTTCACGTCGGGAGAGTTGGGTGTGCAGTGGTTTCCGTGAGGCCAGACTCCACCACGGAGTGCCTTAACTCTGCGACGCTCCTGGGGGCACACAGGATACGAGCTCGTTCGCCAATTGCGCAGGATGACTCCTCTCCGTGGCGGAACGGCGGCTCCCGGCTTCTAGAGGAACCTTAGCCTAAACAGGCCCCTGGAGGAAGCTCTTCACATTCAGAGCAAGGGCAACGTACTGCTCTCTGGCTTGCCTGGGTTGAGTGCCCCAGTCGTCAAAGAGCCTCGCGAAAGCAGTGCTGCGCAGACTCCCTTTGCCAGTCGAACGGCCTCCTTGACTGAAAGAGAACTGCAGTGCCAAAAGGCACCGTGCTGACGACTGGCTCCAGGAAGAGACTCGGGACAGCACTCTCATAGAAGCGAAAGCTAGGCTGTGCGCCCAGCCTGAGGAGCAGTACGTGCGTTTGCCACACTTCTTTACACAGCTAGGCATGAGCCAGAGAGCCTTGGTCACTGAGGCCTACCTAAGGGACTGCCATACTTACCCAGTAGCTCCCACGCAGAGGTCCCTGTGCCCAAACGGGCCTCCACGGAAGGGCCCTGTTCCTCCCGTTGTGTTTCCTTGAGGTAAGCAGAAACCGCTGAGCATCCCTAGAGGAGCTCCGGTTTGAAGCTGGGCGACCCTGGCTAAACCTTATACCCCTCCGTGGTAAACGAGACAGTGGCGGGTCCTAAGCTGCCTGAAGTACACTGCTCGCGCCCACCTTCTCTTTGCTGCCCGAAGGCCTCCCATAAGAAGTCTGAGTTTACTCGTGACAGCAGAAGTCTGAGTTTACGCGTGTGAGGCCTGCTGCTCTCAGTTCCTTGCTGGGAGCTTCAGCAGGAGCGCTCGGGAGCTCGCCGGCACAAGAACTGTGAGTCCCCTCGCCCCACCCCGGCCTCAAGCAAAAGTCCAGATTTCCCCCGTCAGTAACACCTCGGAGTGCCCTAGGAGCGAAGAAGCATGCCTTAACGGAGGGCTTCAACAGTGCTAGGGCTTTATTTCACGAGACACCGTGCACTCACGTTCGTTGTAACAACTGTCAAAGGGCACTGGATGCCTTCCAACTCCTCTCTTGCGTTTGAGCCACAGGAAGTAAATGCCTTCGTTTGATTAAGCTCCGTGAACGTGCGACGACGATGGCGAAGCGCTGCCCTGTTCGCTCGAAAGCTCTCGTTTGTACGGCCTTCACACGGCCTCAAGGTACGCCGTTCTAAACAGCCTTACATTCCACGCTGGCGTGCCCCCAGTTGGGAATGTGGGCTCTTCGGTGAGACACCAATGTGCGTCCCGAAGGAAACCGGGGTCGGGGGGGGGCTCCCCCAGGACGCCTGCGTACGGCAGTCGGTTGCCAGATGTTTACTTCCAGCCGGAGAAAGAGAAAAAGGACAGCTTTCCCAGGGACAATTCTGGACCCTTGGGAACATCCAGAATCACCAAAGCCTAAACTTGGCACGGCCTGGGCAACGCTCTTCCGCACGTCCAGCAATCCCCACGTCAAAACCTTTCTCGGCAGAGGCAGGCACTCTCTCCCTTGTACTAGATAGCTCGGCAGAACCTTCCGAGAAACACGCTGCGTCATTCAGCTTGAAAGCGGGACGCGGATGGGAGAGTACGCTTTCTCCCCGTTTGGAGGCGCCGTGCGCTTGGCTTCAAAGCTGCCCGAACAGCACTAGCGGCCCGACGTCTCTGCACGGCAGGATTGTCGTTGTGGGCCGAGGCTGCGTGTTCTCTCAAAGCGGAAAACCGTGCTGGCAATACCTTGCTAGAAACTCCTCCCACGGCACTACATGTTCCGCTCCGGCCAAACGAAAGGTGACCTCAGGCCTCAAGGTAAAAGTTCCAGCGTTTCACGTCGGGAGAGTTGGGTGTGCAGTGGTTTCCATGAGGCCAGACTCCACCACGGAGTGCCTTAACTCTGCGACGCTCCTGGGGGCACACAGGATAGGAGCTCGTTCGCCAATTGCGCAGGATGACTCCTCTCCGTGGCGGAACGGCGGCTCCCGGCTTCTAGAGGAACCTTAGCCTAAACAGGCCCCTGGAGGAAGCTCTTCACATTCAGAGCAAGGGCAACGTACTGCTCTCTGGCTTGCCTGGGTTGAGTGCCCCAGTCGTCAAAGAGCCTCGCGAAAGCAGTGCTGCGCAGACTCCCTTTGCCAGTCGAACGGCCTCCTTGACTGAAAGAGAACTGCAGTGCCAAAAGGCACCGTGCTGACGACTGGCTCCAGGAAGAGACTCGGGACAGCACTCTCATAGAAGCGAAAGCTAGGCTGTGCGCCCAGCCTGAGGAGCAGTACGTGCGTTTGCCACACTTCTTTACACAGCTAGGCATGAGCCAGAGAGCCTTGGTCACTGAGGCCTACCTAAGGGACTGCCATACTTACCCAGTAGCTCCCACGCAGAGGTCCCTGTGCCCAAACGGGCCTCCACGGAAGGGCCCTGTTCCTCCCGTTGTGTTTCCTTGAGGTAAGCAGAAACCGCTGAGCATCCCTAGAGGAGCTCCGGTTTGAAGCTGGGCGACCCTGGCTAAACCTTATTCCCCTCCGTGGTAAACGAGACAGTGGCGGGTCCTAAGCTGCCTGAAGTACACTGCTCGCGCCCACCTTCTCTTTGCTGCCGGAAGGCCTCCCATAAGAAGTCTGAGTTTACTCGTGACAGCAGAAGTCTGAGTTTACGCGTGTGAGGCCTGCTGCTCTCAGTTCCTTGCTGGGAGCTTCAGCAGGAGCGCTCGGGAGCTCGCCGGCACAAGAACTGTGAGTCCCCTCGCCCCACCCCGGCCTCAAGCAAAAGTCCAGATTTCCCCCGTCAGTAACACCTCGGAGTGCCCTAGGAGCGAAGAAGCATGCCTTAACGGAGGGCTTCAACAGTGCTAGGGCTTTATTTCACGAGACACCGTGCACTCACGTTCGTTGTAACAACTGTCAAAGGGCACTGGATGCCTTCCAACTCCTCTCTTGCGTTTGAGCCACAGGAAGTAAATGCCTTCGTTTGATTAAGCTCCGTGAACGTGCGACGACGATGGCGAAGCGCTGCCCTGTTCGCTCGAAAGCTCTCGTTTGTACGGCCTTCACACGGCCTCAAGGTACGCCGTTCTAAACAGCTTTACATTCCACGTTGGCGTGCCCCCAGTTGGGAATGTGGGCTCTTCTGTGAGACACCAATGTGCGTCCCGAAGGAAACCGGGGTGGGGGGGGGGCTCCCCCAGGACGCCTGCGTACGGCAGTCGGTTGCCAGATGTTTACTTCCAGCCGGAGAAAGAGAAAAAGGACAGCTTTCCCAGGGACAATTCTGGACCCTTGGGAACATCCAGAATCACCAAAGCCTAAACTTGGCACGGCCTGGGCAACGCTCTTCCGCACGTCCAGCAATCCCCACGTCAAAACCTTTCTCGGCAGAGGCAGGCACTCTCTCCCTTGTACTAGATAGCTCGGCAGAACCTTCCGAGAAACACGCTGCGTCATTCAGCTTGAAAGCGGGACGCGGATGGGAGAGTACGCTTTCTCCCCGTTTGGAGGCGCCGTGCGCTTGGCTTCAAAGCTGCCCGAACAGCACTAGCGGCCCGACGTCTCTGCACGGCAGGATTGTCGTTGTGGGCCGAGGCTGCGTGTTCTCTCAAAGCGGAAAACCGTGCTGGCAATACCTTGCTAGAAACTCCTCCCACGGCACTACATGTTCCGCTCCGGCCAAACGAAAGGTGACCTCAGGCCTCAAGGTAAAAGTTCCAGCGTTTCACGTCGGGAGAGTTGGGTGTGCAGTGGTTTCCATGAGGCCAGACTCCACCACGGAGTGCCTTAACTCTGCGACGCTCCTGGGGGCACACAGGATAGGAGCTCGTTCGCCAATTGCGCAGGATGACTCCTCTCCGTGGCGGAACGGCGGCTCCCGGCTTCTAGAGGAACCTTAGCCTAAACAGGCCCCTGGAGGAAGCTCTTCACATTCAGAGCAAGGGCAACGTACTGCTCTCTGGCTTGCCTGGGTTGAGTGCCCCAGTCGTCAAAGAGCCTCGCGAAAGCAGTGCTGCGCAGACTCCCTTTGCCAGTCGAACGGCCTCCTTGACTGAAAGAGAACTGCAGTGCCAAAAGGCACCGTGCTGACGACTGGCTCCAGGAAGAGACTCGGGACAGCACTCTCATAGAAGCGAAAGCTAGGCTGTGCGCCCAGCCTGAGGAGCAGTACGTGCGTTTGCCACACTTCTTTACACAGCTAGGCATGAGCCAGAGAGCCTTGGTCACTGAGGCCTACCTAAGGGACTGCCATACTTACCCAGTAGCTCCCACGCAGAGGTCCCTGTGCCCAAACGGGCCTCCACGGAAGGGCCCTGTTCCTCCCGTTGTGTTTCCTTGAGGTAAGCAGAAACCGCTGAGCATCCCTAGAGGAGCTCCGGTTTGAAGCTGGGCGACCCTGGCTAAACCTTATACCCCTCCGTGGTAAACGAGACAGTGGCGGGTCCTAAGCTGCCTGAAGTACACTGCTCGCGCCCACCTTCTCTTTGCTGCCGGAAGGCCTCCCATAAGAAGTCTGAGTTTACTCGTGACAGCAGAAGTCTGAGTTTACGCGTGTGAGGCCTGCTGCTCTCAGTTCCTTGCTGGGAGCTTCAGCAGGAGCGCTCGGGAGCTCGCCGGCACAAGAACTGTGAGTCCCCTCGCCCCACCCCGGCCTCAAGCAAAAGTCCAGATTTCCCCCGTCAGTAACACCTCGGAGTGCCCTAGGAGCGAAGAAGCATGCCTTAACGGAGGGCTTCAACAGTGCTAGGGCTTTATTTCACGAGACACCGTGCGCTCACGTTCGCTGTAACAACTGTCAAAGGGCACTGGATGCCTTCCAACTCCTCTCTTGCGTTTGAGCCACAGGAAGTAAATGCCTTCGTTTGATTAAGCTCCGTGAACGTGCGACGACGATGGCGAAGCGCTGCCCTGTTCGCTCGAAAGCTCTCGTTTGTACGGCCTTCACACGGCCTCAAGGTACGCCGTTCTAAACAGCCTTACATTCCACGCTGGCGTGCCCCCAGTTGGGAATGTGGGCTCTTCGGTGAGACACCAATGTGCGTCCCGAAGGAAACCGGGGTCGGGGGGGTGGCTCCCCCAGGACGCCTGCGTACGGCAGTCGGTTGCCAGATGTTTACTTCCAGCCGGAGAAAGAGAAAAAGGACAGCTTTCCCAGGGACAATTCTGGACCCTTGGGAACATCCAGAATCACCAAAGCCTAAACTTGGCACGGCCTGGGCAACGCTCTTCCGCACGTCCAGCAATCCCCACGTCAAAACCTTTCTCGGCAGAGGCAGGCACTCTCTTCCTTGTACTAGATAGCTCGGCAGAACCTTCCGAGAAACACGCTGCGTCATTCAGCTTGAAAGCGGGACGCGGATGGGAGAGTACGCTTTCTCCCCGTTTGGAGGCGCCGTGCGCTTGGCTTCAAAGCTGCCCGAACAGCACTAGCGGCCCGACGTCTCTGCACGGCAGGATTGTCGTTGTGGGCCGAGGCTGCGTGTTCTCTCAAAGCGGAAAACCGTGCTGGCAATACCTTGCTAGAAACTCCTCCCACGGCACTACATGTTCCGCTCCGGCCAAACGAAAGGTGACCTCAGGCCTCAAGGTAAAAGTTCCAGCGTTTCACGTCGGGAGAGTTGGGTGTGCAGTGGTTTCCGTGAGGCCAGACTCCACCACGGAGTGCCTTAACTCTGCGACGCTCCTGGGGGCACACAGGATACGAGCTCGTTCGCCAATTGCGCAGGATGACTCCTCTCCGTGGCGGAACGGCGGCTCCCGGCTTCTAGAGGAACCTTAGCCTAAACAGGCCCCTGGAGGAAGCTCTTCACATTCAGAGCAAGGGCAACGTACTGCTCTCTGGCTTGCCTGGGTTGAGTGCCCCAGTCGTCAAAGAGCCTCGCGAAAGCAGTGCTGCGCAGACTCCCTTTGCCAGTCGAACGGCCTCCTTGACTGAAAGAGAACTGCAGTGCCAAAAGGCACCGTGCTGACGACTGGCTCCAGGAAGAGACTCGGGACAGCACTCTCATAGAAGCGAAAGCTAGGCTGTGCGCCCAGCCTGAGGAGCAGTACGTGCGTTTGCCACACTTCTTTACACAGCTAGGCATGAGCCAGAGAGCCTTGGTCACTGAGGCCTACCTAAGGGACTGCCATACTTACCCAGTAGCTCCCACGCAGAGGTCCCTGTGCCCAAACGGGCCTCCACGGAAGGGCCCTGTTCCTCCCGTTGTGTTTCCTTGAGGTAAGCAGAAACCGCTGAGCATCCCTAGAGGAGCTCCGGTTTGAAGCTGGGCGACCCTGGCTAAACCTTATACCCCTCCGTGGTAAACGAGACAGTGGCGGGTCCTAAGCTGCCTGAAGTACACTGCTCGCGCCCACCTTCTCTTTGCTGCCCGAAGGCCTCCCATAAGAAGTCTGAGTTTACTCGTGACAGCAGAAGTCTGAGTTTACGCGTGTGAGGCCTGCTGCTCTCAGTTCCTTGCTGGGAGCTTCAGCAGGAGCGCTCGGGAGCTCGCCGGCACAAGAACTGTGAGTCCCCTCGCCCCACCCCGGCCTCAAGCAAAAGTCCAGATTTCCCCCGTCAGTAACACCTCGGAGTGCCCTAGGAGCGAAGAAGCATGCCTTAACGGAGGGCTTCAACAGTGCTAGGGCTTTATTTCACGAGACACCGTGTACTCACGTTCGTTGTAACAACTGTCAAAGGGCACTGGATGCCTTCCAACTCCTCTCTTGCGTTTGAGCCACAGGAAGTAAATGCCTTCGTTTGATTAAGCTCCGTGAACGTGCGACGACGATGGCGAAGCGCTGCCCTGTTCGCTCGAAAGCTCTCGTTTGTACGGCCTTCACACGGCCTCAAGGTACGCCGTTCTAAACAGCCTTACATTCCACGCTGGCGTGCCCCCAGTTGGGAATGTGGGCTCTTCGGTGAGACACCAATGTGCGTCCCGAAGGAAACCGGGGTCGGGGGGGGCGCTCCCCCAGGACGCCTGCGTACGGCAGTCGGTTGCCAGATGTTTACTTCCAGCCGGAGAAAGAGAAAAAGGACAGCTTTCCCAGGGACAATTCTGGACCCTTGGGAACATCCAGAATCACCAAAGCCTAAACTTGGCACGGCCTGGGCAACGCTCTTCCGCACGTCCAGCAATCCCCACGTCAAAACCTTTCTCGGCAGAGGCAGGCACTCTCTCCCTTGTACTAGATAGCTCGGCAGAACCTTCCGAGAAACACGCTGCGTCATTCAGCTTGAAAGCGGGACGCGGATGGGAGAGTACGCTTTCTCCCCGTTTGGAGGCGCCGTGCGCTTGGCTTCAAAGCTGCCCGAACAGCACTAGCGGCCCGACGTCTCTGCACGGCAGGATTGTCGTTGTGGGCCGAGGCTGCGTGTTCTCTCAAAGCGGAAAACCGTGCTGGCAATACCTTGCTAGAAACTCCTCCCACGGCACTACATGTTCCGCTCCGGCCAAACGAAAGGTGACCTCAGGCCTCAAGGTAAAAGTTCCAGCGTTTCACGTCGGGAGAGTTGGGTGTGCAGTGGTTTCCATGAGGCCAGACTCCACCACGGAGTGCCTTAACTCTGCGACGCTCCTGGGGGCACACAGGATAGGAGCTCGTTCGCCAATTGCGCAGGATGACTCCTCTCCGTGGCGGAACGGCGGCTCCCGGCTTCTAGAGGAACCTTAGCCTAAACAGGCCCCTGGAGGAAGCTCTTCACATTCAGAGCAAGGGCAACGTACTGCTCTCTGGCTTGCCTGGGTTGAGTGCCCCAGTCGTCAAAGAGCCTCGCGAAAGCAGTGCTGCGCAGACTCCCTTTGCCAGTCGAACGGCCTCCTTGACTGAAAGAGAACTGCAGTGCCAAAAGGCACCGTGCTGACGACTGGCTCCAGGAAGAGACTCGGGACAGCACTCTCATAGAAGCGAAAGCTAGGCTGTGCGCCCAGCCTGAGGAGCAGTACGTGCGTTTGCCACACTTCTTTACACAGCTAGGCATGAGCCAGAGAGCCTTGGTCACTGAGGCCTACCTAAGGGACTGCCATACTTACCCAGTAGCTCCCACGCAGAGGTCCCTGTGCCCAAACGGGCCTCCACGGAAGGGCCCTGTTCCTCCCGTTGTGTTTCCTTGAGGTAAGCAGAAACCGCTGAGCATCCCTAGAGGAGCTCCGGTTTGAAGCTGGGCGACCCTGGCTAAACCTTATTCCCCTCCGTGGTAAACGAGACAGTGGCGGGTCCTAAGCTGCCTGAAGTACACTGCTCGCGCCCACCTTCTCTTTGCTGCCCGAAGGCCTCCCATAAGAAGTCTGAGTTTACTCGTGACAGCAGAAGTCTGAGTTTACGCGTGTGAGGCCTGCTGCTCTCAGTTCCTTGCTGGGAGCTTCAGCAGGAGCGCTCGGGAGCTCGCCGGCACAAGAACTGTGAGTCCCCTCGCCCCACCCCGGCCTCAAGCAAAAGTCCAGATTTCCCCCGTCAGTAACACCTCGGAGTGCCCTAGGAGCGAAGAAGCATGCCTTAACGGAGGGCTTCAACAGTGCTAGGGCTTTATTTCACGAGACACCGTGCACTCACGTTCGTTGTAACAACTGTCAAAGGGCACTGGATGCCTTCCAACTCCTCTCTTGCGTTTGAGCCACAGGAAGTAAATGCCTTCGTTTGATTAAGCTCCGTGAACGTGCGACGACGATGGCGAAGCGCTGCCCTGTTCGCTCGAAAGCTCTCGTTTGTACGGCCTTCACACGGCCTCAAGGTACGCCGTTCTAAACAGCTTTACATTCCACGTTGGCGTGCCCCCAGTTGGGAATGTGGGCTCTTCTGTGAGACACCAATGTGCGTCCCGAAGGAAACCGGGGTGGGGGGGGGCTCCCCCAGGACGCCTGCGTACGGCAGTCGGTTGCCAGATGTTTACTTCCAGCCGGAGAAAGAGAAAAAGGACAGCTTTCCCAGGGACAATTCTGGACCCTTGGGAACATCCAGAATCACCAAAGCCTAAACTTGGCACGGCCTGGGCAACGCTCTTCCGCACGTCCAGCAATCCCCACGTCAAAACCTTTCTCGGCAGAGGCAGGCACTCTCTCCCTTGTACTAGATAGCTCGGCAGAACCTTCCGAGAAACACGCTGCGTCATTCAGCTTGAAAGCGGGACGCGGATGGGAGAGTACGCTTTCTCCCCGTTTGGAGGCGCCGTGCGCTTGGCTTCAAAGCTGCCCGAACAGCACTAGCGGCCCGACGTCTCTGCACGGCAGGATTGTCGTTGTGGGCCGAGGCTGCGTGTTCTCTCAAAGCGGAAAACCGTGCTGGCAATACCTTGCTAGAAACTCCTCCCACGGCACTACATGTTCCGCTCCGGCCAAACGAAAGGTGACCTCAGGCCTCAAGGTAAAAGTTCCAGCGTTTCACGTCGGGAGAGTTGGGTGTGCAGTGGTTTCCATGAGGCCAGACTCCACCACGGAGTGCCTTAACTCTGCGACGCTCCTGGGGGCACACAGGATAGGAGCTCGTTCGCCAATTGCGCAGGATGACTCCTCTCCGTGGCGGAATGGCGGCTCCCGGCTTCTAGAGGAACCTTAGCCTAAACAGGCCCCTGGAGGAAGCTCTTCACATTCAGAGCAAGGGCAACGTACTGCTCTCTGGCTTGCCTGGGTTGAGTGCCCCAGTCGTCAAAGAGCCTCGCGAAAGCAGTGCTGCGCAGACTCCCTTTGCCAGTCGAACGGCCTCCTTGACTGAAAGAGAACTGCAGTGCCAAAAGGCACCGTGCTGACGACTGGCTCCAGGAAGAGACTCGGGACAGCACTCTCATAGAAGCGAAAGCTAGGCTGTGCGCCCAGCCTGAGGAGCAGTACGTGCGTTTGCCACACTTCTTTACACAGCTAGGCATGAGCCAGAGAGCCTTGGTCACTGAGGCCTACCTAAGGGACTGCCATACTTACCCAGTAGCTCCCACGCAGAGGTCCCTGTGCCCAAACGGGCCTCCACGGAAGGGCCCTGTTCCTCCCGTTGTGTTTCCTTGAGGTAAGCAGAAACCGCTGAGCATCCCTAGAGGAGCTCCGGTTTGAAGCTGGGCGACCCTGGCTAAACCTTATTCCCCTCCGTGGTAAACGAGACAGTGGCGGGTCCTAAGCTGCCTGAAGTACACTGCTCGCGCCCACCTTCTCTTTGCTGCCGGAAGGCCTCCCATAAGAAGTCTGAGTTTACTCGTGACAGCAGAAGTCTGAGTTTACGCGTGTGAGGCCTGCTGCTCTCAGTTCCTTGCTGGGAGCTTCAGCAGGAGCGCTCGGGAGCTCGCCGGCACAAGAACTGTGAGTCCCCTCGCCCCACCCCGGCCTCAAGCAAAAGTCCAGATTTCCCCCGTCAGTAACACCTCGGAGTGCCCTAGGAGCGAAGAAGCATGCCTTAACGGAGGGCTTCAACAGTGCTAGGGCTTTATTTCACGAGACACCGTGCACTCACGTTCGTTGTAACAACTGTCAAAGGGCACTGGATGCCTTCCAACTCCTCTCTTGCGTTTGAGCCACAGGAAGTAAATGCCTTCGTTTGATTAAGCTCCGTGAACGTGCGACGACGATGGCGAAGCGCTGCCCTGTTCGCTCGAAAGCTCTCGTTTGTACGGCCTTCACACGGCCTCAAGGTACGCCGCTCTAAACAGCCTTACATTCCACGCTGGCGTGCCCCCAGTTGGGAATGTGGGCTCTTCGGTGAGACACCAATGTGCGTCCCGAAGGAAACCGGGGTGGGGGGGGGCTCCCCCAGGACGCCTGCGTACGGCAGTCGGTTGCCAGATGTTTACTTCCAGCCGGAGAAAGAGAAAAAGGACAGCTTTCCCAGGGACAATTCTGGACCCTTGGGAACATCCAGAATCACCAAAGCCTAAACTTGGCACGGCCTGGGCAACGCTCTTCCGCACGTCCAGCAATCCCCACGTCAAAACCTTTCTCGGCAGAGGCAGGCACTCTCTCCCTTGTACTAGATAGCTCGGCAGAACCTTCCGAGAAACACGCTGCGTCATTCAGCTTGAAAGCGGGACGCGGATGGGAGAGTACGCTTTCTCCCCGTTTGGAGGCGCCGTGCGCTTGGCTTCAAAGCTGCCCGAACAGCACTAGCGGCCCGACGTCTCTGCACGGCAGGATTGTCGTTGTGGGCCGAGGCTGCGTGTTCTCTCAAAGCGGAAAACCGTGCTGGCAATACCTTGCTAGAAACTCCTCCCACGGCACTACATGTTCCGCTCCGGCCAAACGAAAGGTGACCTCAGGCCTCAAGGTAAAAGTTCCAGCGTTTCACGTCGGGAGAGTTGGGTGTGCAGTGGTTTCCATGAGGCCAGACTCCACCACGGAGTGCCTTAACTCTGCGACGCTCCTGGGGGCACACAGGATAGGAGCTCGTTCGCCAATTGCGCAGGATGACTCCTCTCCGTGGCGGAACGGCGGCTCCCGGCTTCTAGAGGAACCTTAGCCTAAACAGGCCCCTGGAGGAAGCTCTTCACATTCAGAGCAAGGGCAACGTACTGCTCTCTGGCTTGCCTGGGTTGAGTGCCCCAGTCGTCAAAGAGCCTCGCGAAAGCAGTGCTGCGCAGACTCCCTTTGCCAGTCGAACGGCCTCCTTGACTGAAAGAGAACTGCAGTGCCAAAAGGCACCGTGCTGACGACTGGCTCCAGGAAGAGACTCGGGACAGCACTCTCATAGAAGCGAAAGCTAGGCTGTGCGCCCAGCCTGAGGAGCAGTACGTGCGTTTGCCACACTTCTTTACACAGCTAGGCATGAGCCAGAGAGCCTTGGTCACTGAGGCCTACCTAAGGGACTGCCATACTTACCCAGTAGCTCCCACGCAGAGGTCCCTGTGCCCAAACGGGCCTCCACGGAAGGGCCCTGTTCCTCCCGTTGTGTTTCCTTGAGGTAAGCAGAAACCGCTGAGCATCCCTAGAGGAGCTCCGGTTTGAAGCTGGGCGACCCTGGCTAAACCTTATTCCCCTCCGTGGTAAACGAGACAGTGGCGGGTCCTAAGCTGCCTGAAGTACACTGCTCGCGCCCACCTTCTCTTTGCTGCCCGAAGGCCTCCCATAAGAAGTCTGAGTTTACTCGTGACAGCAGAAGTCTGAGTTTACGCGTGTGAGGCCTGCTGCTCTCAGTTCCTTGCTGGGAGCTTCAGCAGGAGCGCTCGGGAGCTCGCCGGCACAAGAACTGTGAGTCCCCTCGCCCCACCCCGGCCTCAAGCAAAAGTCCAGATTTCCCCCGTCAGTAACACCTCGGAGTGCCCTAGGAGCGAAGAAGCATGCCTTAACGGAGGGCTTCAACAGTGCTAGGGCTTTATTTCACGAGACACCGTGCACTCACGTTCGTTGTAACAACTGTCAAAGGGCACTGGATGCCTTCCAACTCCTCTCTTGCGTTTGAGCCACAGGAAGTAAATGCCTTCGTTTGATTAAGCTCCGTGAACGTGCGACGACGATGGCGAAGCGCTGCCCTGTTCGCTCGAAAGCTCTCGTTTGTACGGCCTTCACACGGCCTCAAGGTACGCCGTTCTAAACAGCTTTACATTCCACGTTGGCGTGCCCCCAGTTGGGAATGTGGGCTCTTCTGTGAGACACCAATGTGCGTCCCGAAGGAAACCGGAGTGGGGGGGGGCTCCCCCAGGACGCCTGCGTACGGCAGTCGGTTGCCAGATGTTTACTTCCAGCCGGAGAAAGAGAAAAAGGACAGCTTTCCCAGGGACAATTCTGGACCCTTGGGAACATCCAGAATCACCAAAGCCTAAACTTGGCACGGCCTGGGCAACGCTCTTCCGCACGTCCAGCAATCCCCACGTCAAAACCTTTCTCGGCAGAGGCAGGCACTCTCTCCCTTGTACTAGATAGCTCGGCAGAACCTTCCGAGAAACACGCTGCGTCATTCAGCTTGAAAGCGGGACGCGGATGGGAGAGTACGCTTTCTCCCTGTTTGGAGGCGCCGTGCGCTTGGCTTCAAAGCTGCCCGAACAGCACTAGCGGCCCGACGTCTCTGCACGGCAGGATTGTCGTTGTGGGCCGAGGCTGCGTGTTCTCTCAAAGCGGAAAACCGTGCTGGCAATACCTTGCTAGAAACTCCTCCCACGGCACTACATGTTCCGCTCCGGCCAAACGAAAGGTGACCTCAGGCCTCAAGGTAAAAGTTCCAGCGTTTCACGTCGGGAGAGTTGGGTGTGCAGTGGTTTCCATGAGGCCAGACTCCACCACGGAGTGCCTTAACTCTGCGACGCTCCTGGGGGCACACAGGATAGGAGCTCGTTCGCCAATTGCGCAGGATGACTCCTCTCCGTGGCGGAACGGCGGCTCCCGGCTTCTAGAGGAACCTTAGCCTAAACAGGCCCCTGGAGGAAGCTCTTCACATTCAGAGCAAGGGCAACGTACTGCTCTCTGGCTTGCCCGGGTTGAGTGCCCCAGTCGTCAAAGAGCCTCGCGAAAGCAGTGCTGCGCAGACTCCCTTTGCCAGTCGAACGGCCTCCTTGACTGAAAGAGAACTGCAGTGCCAAAAGGCACCGTGCTGACGACTGGCTCCAGGAAGAGACTCGGGACAGCACTCTCATAGAAGCGAAAGCTAGGCTGTGCGCCCAGCCTGAGGAGCAGTACGTGCGTTTGCCACACTTCTTTACACAGCTAGGCATGAGCCAGAGAGCCTTGGTCACTGAGGCCTACCTAAGGGACTGCCATACTTACCCAGTAGCTCCCACGCAGAGGTCCCTGTGCCCAAACGGGCCTCCACGGAAGGGCCCTGTTCCTCCCGTTGTGTTTCCTTGAGGTAAGCAGAAACCGCTGAGCATCCCTAGAGGAGCTCCGGTTTGAAGCTGGGCGACCCTGGCTAAACCTTATACCCCTCCGTGGTAAACGAGACAGTGGCGGGTCCTAAGCTGCCTGAAGTACACTGCTCGCGCCCACCTTCTCTTTGCTGCCCGAAGGCCTCCCATAAGAAGTCTGAGTTTACTCGTGACAGCAGAAGTCTGAGTTTACGCGTGTGAGGCCTGCTGCTCTCAGTTCCTTGCTGGGAGCTTCAGCAGGAGCGCTCGGGAGCTCGCCGGCACAAGAACTGTGAGTCCCCTCGCCCCACCCCGGCCTCAAGCAAAAGTCCAGATTTCCCCCGTCAGTAACACCTCGGAGTGCCCTAGGAGCGAAGAAGCATGCCTTAACGGAGGGCTTCAACAGTGCTAGGGCTTTATTTCACGAGACACCGTGTACTCACGTTCGTTGTAACAACTGTCAAAGGGCACTGGATGCCTTCCAACTCCTCTCTTGCGTTTGAGCCACAGGAAGTAAATGCCTTCGTTTGATTAAGCTCCGTGAACGTGCGACGACGATGGCGAAGCGCTGCCCTGTTCGCTCGAAAGCTCTCGTTTGTACGGCCTTCACACGGCCTCAAGGTACGCCGTTCTAAACAGCCTTACATTCCACGCTGGCGTGCCCCCAGTTGGGAATGTGGGCTCTTCGGTGAGACACCAATGTGCGTCCCGAAGGAAACCGGGGTCGGGGGGGGCGCTCCCCCAGGACGCCTGCGTACGGCAGTCGGTTGCCAGATGTTTACTTCCAGCCGGAGAAAGAGAAAAAGGACAGCTTTCCCAGGGACAATTCTGGACCCTTGGGAACATCCAGAATCACCAAAGCCTAAACTTGGCACGGCCTGGGCAACGCTCTTCCGCACGTCCAGCAATCCCCACGTCAAAACCTTTCTCGGCAGAGGCAGGCACTCTCTCCCTTGTACTAGATAGCTCGGCAGAACCTTCCGAGAAACACGCTGCGTCATTCAGCTTGAAAGCGGGACGCGGATGGGAGAGTACGCTTTCTCCCCGTTTGGAGGCGCCGTGCGCTTGGCTTCAAAGCTGCCCGAACAGCACTAGCGGCCCGACGTCTCTGCACGGCAGGATTGTCGTTGTGGGCCGAGGCTGCGTGTTCTCTCAAAGCGGAAAACCGTGCTGGCAATACCTTGCTAGAAACTCCTCCCACGGCACTACATGTTCCGCTCCGGCCAAACGAAAGGTGACCTCAGGCCTCAAGGTAAAAGTTCCAGCGTTTCACGTCGGGAGAGTTGGGTGTGCAGTGGTTTCCATGAGGCCAGACTCCACCACGGAGTGCCTTAACTCTGCGACGCTCCTGGGGGCACACAGGATAGGAGCTCGTTCGCCAATTGCGCAGGATGACTCCTCTCCGTGGCGGAACGGCGGCTCCCGGCTTCTAGAGGAACCTTAGCCTAAACAGGCCCCTGGAGGAAGCTCTTCACATTCAGAGCAAGGGCAACGTACTGCTCTCTGGCTTGCCTGGGTTGAGTGCCCCAGTCGTCAAAGAGCCTCGCGAAAGCAGTGCTGCGCAGACTCCCTTTGCCAGTCGAACGGCCTCCTTGACTGAAAGAGAACTGCAGTGCCAAAAGGCACCGTGCTGACGACTGGCTCCAGGAAGAGACTCGGGACAGCACTCTCATAGAAGCGAAAGCTAGGCTGTGCGCCCAGCCTGAGGAGCAGTACGTGCGTTTGCCACACTTCTTTACACAGCTAGGCATGAGCCAGAGAGCCTTGGTCACTGAGGCCTACCTAAGGGACTGCCATACTTACCCAGTAGCTCCCACGCAGAGGTCCCTGTGCCCAAACGGGCCTCCACGGAAGGGCCCTGTTCCTCCCGTTGTGTTTCCTTGAGGTAAGCAGAAACCGCTGAGCATCCCTAGAGGAGCTCCGGTTTGAAGCTGGGCGACCCTGGCTAAACCTTATTCCCCTCCGTGGTAAACGAGACAGTGGCGGGTCCTAAGCTGCCTGAAGTACACTGCTCGCGCCCACCTTCTCTTTGCTGCCCGAAGGCCTCCCATAAGAAGTCTGAGTTTACTCGTGACAGCAGAAGTCTGAGTTTACGCGTGTGAGGCCTGCTGCTCTCAGTTCCTTGCTGGGAGCTTCAGCAGGAGCGCTCGGGAGCTCGCCGGCACAAGAACTGTGAGTCCCCTCGCCCCACCCCGGCCTCAAGCAAAAGTCCAGATTTCCCCCGTCAGTAACACCTCGGAGTGCCCTAGGAGCGAAGAAGCATGCCTTAACGGAGGGCTTCAACAGTGCTAGGGCTTTATTTCACGAGACACCGTGCACTCACGTTCGTTGTAACAACTGTCAAAGGGCACTGGATGCCTTCCAACTCCTCTCTTGCGTTTGAGCCACAGGAAGTAAATGCCTTCGTTTGATTAAGCTCCGTGAACGTGCGACGACGATGGCGAAGCGCTGCCCTGTTCGCTCGAAAGCTCTCGTTTGTACGGCCTTCACACGGCCTCAAGGTACGCCGTTCTAAACAGCTTTACATTCCACGTTGGCGTGCCCCCAGTTGGGAATGTGGGCTCTTCTGTGAGACACCAATGTGCGTCCCGAAGGAAACCGGGGTGGGGGGGGGCTCCCCCAGGACGCCTGCGTACGGCAGTCGGTTGCCAGATGTTTACTTCCAGCCGGAGAAAGAGAAAAAGGACAGCTTTCCCAGGGACAATTCTGGACCCTTGGGAACATCCAGAATCACCAAAGCCTAAACTTGGCACGGCCTGGGGAACGCTCTTCCGCACGTCCAGCAATCCCCACGTCAAAACCTTTCTCGGCAGAGGCAGGCACTCTCTCCCTTGTACTAGATAGCTCGGCAGAACCTTCCGAGAAACACGCTGCGTCATTCAGCTTGAAAGCGGGACGCGGATGGGAGAGTACGCTTTCTCCCCGTTTGGAGGCGCCGGGCGCTTGGCTTCAAAGCTGCCCGAACAGCACTAGCGGCCCGACGTCTCTGCACGGCAGGATTGTCGTTGTGGGCCGAGGCTGCGTGTTCTCTCAAAGCGGAAAACCGTGCTGGCAATACCTTGCTAGAAACTCCTCCCACGGCACTACATGTTCCGCTCCGGCCAAACGAAAGGTGACCTCAGGCCTCAAGGTAAAAGTTCCAGCGTTTCACGTCGGGAGAGTTGGGTGTGCAGTGGTTTCCATGAGGCCAGACTCCACCACGGAGTGCCTTAACTCTGCGACGCTCCTGGGGGCACACAGGATAGGAGCTCGTTCGCCAATTGCGCAGGATGACTCCTCTCCGTGGCGGAACGGCGGCTCCCGGCTTCTAGAGGAACCTTAGCCTAAACAGGCCCCTGGAGGAAGCTCTTCACATTCAGAGCAAGGGCAACGTACTGCTCTCTGGCTTGCCTGGGTTGAGTGCCCCAGTCGTCAAAGAGCCTCGCGAAAGCAGTGCTGCGCAGACTCCCTTTGCCAGTCGAACGGCCTCCTTGACTGAAAGAGAACTGCAGTGCCAAAAGGCACCGTGCTGACGACTGGCTCCAGGAAGAGACTCGGGACAGCACTCTCATAGAAGCGAAAGCTAGGCTGTGCGCCCAGCCTGAGGAGCAGTACGTGCGTTTGCCACACTTCTTTACACAGCTAGGCATGAGCCAGAGAGCCTTGGTCACTGAGGCCTACCTAAGGGACTGCCATACTTACCCAGTAGCTCCCACGCAGAGGTCCCTGTGCCCAAACGGGCCTCCACGGAAGGGCCCTGTTCCTCCCGTTGTGTTTCCTTGAGGTAAGCAGAAACCGCTGAGCATCCCTAGAGGAGCTCCGGTTTGAAGCTGGGCGACCCTGGCTAAACCTTATTCCCCTCCGTGGTAAACGAGACAGTGGCGGGTCCTAAGCTGCCTGAAGTACACTGCTCGCGCCCACCTTCTCTTTGCTGCCCGAAGACCTCCCATAAGAAGTCTGAGTTTACTCGTGACAGCAGAAGTCTGAGTTTACGCGTGTGAGGCCTGCTGCTCTCAGTTCCTTGCTGGGAGCTTCAGCAGGAGCGCTCGGGAGCTCGCCGGCACAAGAACTGTGAGTCCCCTCGCCCCACCCCGGCCTCAAGCAAAAGTCCAGATTTCCCCCGTCAGTAACACCTCGGAGTGCCCTAGGAGCGAAGAAGCATGCCTTAACGGAGGGCTTCAACAGTGCTAGGGCTTTATTTCACGAGACACCGTGCACTCACGTTCGTTGTAACAACTGTCAAAGGGCACTGGATGCCTTCCAACTCCTCTCTTGCGTTTGAGCCACAGGAAGTAAATGCCTTCGTTTGATTAAGCTCCGTGAACGTGCGACGACGATGGCGAAGCGCTGCCCTGTTCGCTCGAAAGCTCTCGTTTGTACGGCCTTCACACGGCCTCAAGGTACGCCGTTCTAAACAGCTTTACATTCCACGTTGGCGTGCCCCCAGTTGGGAATGTGGGCTCTTCTGTGAGACACCAATGTGCGTCCCGAAGGAAACCGGGGTGGGGGGGGGCTCCCCCAGGACGCCTGCGTACGGCAGTCGGTTGCCAGATGTTTACTTCCAGCCGGAGAAAGAGAAAAAGGACAGCTTTCCCAGGGACAATTCTGGACCCTTGGGAACATCCAGAATCACCAAAGCCTAAACTTGGCACGGCCTGGGCAACGCTCTTCCGCACGTCCAGCAATCCCCACGTCAAAACCTTTCTCGGCAGAGGCAGGCACTCTCTCCCTTGTACTAGATAGCTCGGCAGAACCTTCCGAGAAACACGCTGCGTCATTCAGCTTGAAAGCGGGACGCGGATGGGAGAGTACGCTTTCTCCCCGTTTGGAGGCGCCGTGCGCTTGGCTTCAAAGCTGCCCGAACAGCACTAGCGGCCCGACGTCTCTGCACGGCAGGATTGTCGTTGTGGGCCGAGGCTGCGTGTTCTCTCAAAGCGGAAAACCGTGCTGGCAATACCTTGCTAGAAACTCCTCCCACGGCACTACATGTTCCGCTCCGGCCAAACGAAAGGTGACCTCAGGCCTCAAGGTAAAAGTTCCAGCGTTTCACGTCGGGAGAGTTGGGTGTGCAGTGGTTTCCATGAGGCCAGACTCCACCACGGAGTGCCTTAACTCTGCGACGCTCCTGGGGGCACACAGGATAGGAGCTCGTTCGCCAATTGCGCAGGATGACTCCTCTCCGTGGCGGAACGGCGGCTCCCGGCTTCTAGAGGAACCTTAGCCTAAACAGGCCCCTGGAGGAAGCTCTTCACATTCAGAGCAAGGGCAACGTACTGCTCTCTGGCTTGCCTGGGTTGAGTGCCCCAGTCGTCAAAGAGCCTCGCGAAAGCAGTGCTGCGCAGACTCCCTTTGCCAGTCGAACGGCCTCCTTGACTGAAAGAGAACTGCAGTGCCAAAAGGCACCGTGCTGACGACTGGCTCCAGGAAGAGACTCGGGACAGCACTCTCATAGAAGCGAAAGCTAGGCTGTGCGCCCAGCCTGAGGAGCAGTACGTGCGTTTGCCACACTTCTTTACACAGCTAGGCATGAGCCAGAGAGCCTTGGTCACTGAGGCCTACCTAAGGGACTGCCATACTTACCCAGTAGCTCCCACGCAGAGGTCCCTGTGCCCAAACGGGCCTCCACGGAAGGGCCCTGTTCCTCCCGTTGTGTTTCCTTGAGGTAAGCAGAAACCGCTGAGCATCCCTAGAGGAGCTCCGGTTTGAAGCTGGGCGACCCTGGCTAAACCTTATTCCCCTCCGTGGTAAACGAGACAGTGGCGGGTCCTAAGCTGCCTGAAGTACACTGCTCGCGCCCACCTTCTCTTTGCTGCCGGAAGGCCTCCCATAAGAAGTCTGAGTTTACTCGTGACAGCAGAAGTCTGAGTTTACGCGTGTGAGGCCTGCTGCTCTCAGTTCCTTGCTGGGAGCTTCAGCAGGAGCGCTCGGGAGCTCGCCGGCACAAGAACTGTGAGTCCCCTCGCCCCACCCCGGCCTCAAGCAAAAGTCCAGATTTCCCCCGTCAGTAACACCTCGGAGTGCCCTAGGAGCGAAGAAGCATGCCTTAACGGAGGGCTTCAACAGTGCTAGGGCTTTATTTCACGAGACACCGTGCACTCACGTTCGTTGTAACAACTGTCAAAGGGCACTGGATGCCTTCCAACTCCTCTCTTGCGTTTGAGCCACAGGAAGTAAATGCCTTCGTTTGATTAAGCTCCGTGAACGTGCGACGACGATGGCGAAGCGCTGCCCTGTTCGCTCGAAAGCTCTCGTTTGTACGGCCTTCACACGGCCTCAAGGTACGCCGCTCTAAACAGCCTTACATTCCACGCTGGCGTGCCCCCAGTTGGGAATGTGGGCTCTTCGGTGAGACACCAATGTGCGTCCCGAAGGAAACCGGGGTGGGGGGGGGCTCCCCCAGGACGCCTGCGTACGGCAGTCGGTTGCCAGATGTTTACTTCCAGCCGGAGAAAGAGAAAAAGGACAGCTTTCCCAGGGACAATTCTGGACCCTTGGGAACATCCAGAATCACCAAAGCCTAAACTTGGCACGGCCTGGGCAACGCTCTTCCGCACGTCCAGCAATCCCCACGTCAAAACCTTTCTCGGCAGAGGCAGGCACTCTCTCCCTTGTACTAGATAGCTCGGCAGAACCTTCCGAGAAACACGCTGCGTCATTCAGCTTGAAAGCGGGACGCGGATGGGAGAGTACGCTTTCTCCCCGTTTGGAGGCGCCGTGCGCTTGGCTTCAAAGCTGCCCGAACAGCACTAGCGGCCCGACGTCTCTGCACGGCAGGATTGTCGTTGTGGGCCGAGGCTGCGTGTTCTCTCAAAGCGGAAAACCGTGCTGGCAATACCTTGCTAGAAACTCCTCCCACGGCACTACATGTTCCGCTCCGGCCAAACGAAAGGTGACCTCAGGCCTCAAGGTAAAAGTTCCAGCGTTTCACGTCGGGAGAGTTGGGTGTGCAGTGGTTTCCATGAGGCCAGACTCCACCACGGAGTGCCTTAACTCTGCGACGCTCCTGGGGGCACACAGGATAGGAGCTCGTTCGCCAATTGCGCAGGATGACTCCTCTCCGTGGCGGAACGGCGGCTCCCGGCTTCTAGAGGAACCTTAGCCTAAACAGGCCCCTGGAGGAAGCTCTTCACATTCAGAGCAAGGGCAACGTACTGCTCTCTGGCTTGCCTGGGTTGAGTGCCCCAGTCGTCAAAGAGCCTCGCGAAAGCAGTGCTGCGCAGACTCCCTTTGCCAGTCGAACGGCCTCCTTGACTGAAAGAGAACTGCAGTGCCAAAAGGCACCGTGCTGACGACTGGCTCCAGGAAGAGACTCGGGACAGCACTCTCATAGAAGCGAAAGCTAGGCTGTGCGCCCAGCCTGAGGAGCAGTACGTGCGTTTGCCACACTTCTTTACACAGCTAGGCATGAGCCAGAGAGCCTTGGTCACTGAGGCCTACCTAAGGGACTGCCATACTTACCCAGTAGCTCCCACGCAGAGGTCCCTGTGCCCAAACGGGCCTCCACGGAAGGGCCCTGTTCCTCCCGTTGTGTTTCCTTGAGGTAAGCAGAAACCGCTGAGCATCCCTAGAGGAGCTCCGGTTTGAAGCTGGGCGACCCTGGCTAAACCTTATTCCCCTCCGTGGTAAACGAGACAGTGGCGGGTCCTAAGCTGCCTGAAGTACACTGCTCGCGCCCACCTTCTCTTTGCTGCCGGAAGGCCTCCCATAAGAAGTCTGAGTTTACTCGTGACAGCAGAAGTCTGAGTTTACGCGTGTGAGGCCTGCTGCTCTCAGTTCCTTGCTGGGAGCTTCAGCAGGAGCGCTCGGGAGCTCGCCGGCACAAGAACTGTGAGTCCCCTCGCCCCACCCCGGCCTCAAGCAAAAGTCCAGATTTCCCCCGTCAGTAACACCTCGGAGTGCCCTAGGAGCGAAGAAGCATGCCTTAACGGAGGGCTTCAACAGTGCTAGGGCTTTATTTCACGAGACACCGTGCACTCACGTTCGTTGTAACAACTGTCAAAGGGCACTGGATGCCTTCCAACTCCTCTCTTGCGTTTGAGCCACAGGAAGTAAATGCCTTCGTTTGATTAAGCTCCGTGAACGTGCGACGACGATGGCGAAGCGCTGCCCTGTTCGCTCGAAAGCTCTCGTTTGTACGGCCTTCACACGGCCTCAAGGTACGCCGTTCTAAACAGCTTTACATTCCACGTTGGCGTGCCCCCAGTTGGGAATGTGGGCTCTTCTGTGAGACACCAATGTGCGTCCCGAAGGAAACCGGGGTGGGGGGGGGCTCCCCCAGGACGCCTGCGTACGGCAGTCGGTTGCCAGATGTTTACTTCCAGCCGGAGAAAGAGAAAAAGGACAGCTTTCCCAGGGACAATTCTGGACCCTTGGGAACATCCAGAATCACCAAAGCCTAAACTTGGCACGGCCTGGGCAACGCTCTTCCGCACGTCCAGCAATCCCCACGTCAAAACCTTTCTCGGCAGAGGCAGGCACTCTCTCCCTTGTACTAGATAGCTCGGCAGAACCTTCCGAGAAACACGCTGCGTCATTCAGCTTGAAAGCGGGACGCGGATGGGAGAGTACGCTTTCTCCCTGTTTGGAGGCGCCGTGCGCTTGGCTTCAAAGCTGCCCGAACAGCACTAGCGGCCCGACGTCTCTGCACGGCAGGATTGTCGTTGTGGGCCGAGGCTGCGTGTTCTCTCAAAGCGGAAAACCGTGCTGGCAATACCTTGCTAGAAACTCCTCCCACGGCACTACATGTTCCGCTCCGGCCAAACGAAAGGTGACCTCAGGCCTCAAGGTAAAAGTTCCAGCGTTTCACGTCGGGAGAGTTGGGTGTGCAGTGGTTTCCATGAGGCCAGACTCCACCACGGAGTGCCTTAACTCTGCGACGCTCCTGGGGGCACACAGGATAGGAGCTCGTTCGCCAATTGCGCAGGATGACTCCTCTCCGTGGCGGAACGGCGGCTCCCGGCTTCTAGAGGAACCTTAGCCTAAACAGGCCCCTGGAGGAAGCTCTTCACATTCAGAGCAAGGGCAACGTACTGCTCTCTGGCTTGCCCGGGTTGAGTGCCCCAGTCGTCAAAGAGCCTCGCGAAAGCAGTGCTGCGCAGACTCCCTTTGCCAGTCGAACGGCCTCCTTGACTGAAAGAGAACTGCAGTGCCAAAAGGCACCGTGCTGACGACTGGCTCCAGGAAGAGACTCGGGACAGCACTCTCATAGAAGCGAAAGCTAGGCTGTGCGCCCAGCCTGAGGAGCAGTACGTGCGTTTGCCACACTTCTTTACACAGCTAGGCATGAGCCAGAGAGCCTTGGTCACTGAGGCCTACCTAAGGGACTGCCATACTTACCCAGTAGCTCCCACGCAGAGGTCCCTGTGCCCAAACGGGCCTCCACGGAAGGGCCCTGTTCCTCCCGTTGTGTTTCCTTGAGGTAAGCAGAAACCGCTGAGCATCCCTAGAGGAGCTCCGGTTTGAAGCTGGGCGACCCTGGCTAAACCTTATTCCCCTCCGTGGTAAACGAGACAGTGGCGGGTCCTAAGCTGCCTGAAGTACACTGCTCGCGCCCACCTTCTCTTTGCTGCCGGAAGGCCTCCCATAAGAAGTCTGAGTTTACTCGTGACAGCAGAAGTCTGAGTTTACGCGTGTGAGGCCTGCTGCTCTCAGTTCCTTGCTGGGAGCTTCAGCAGGAGCGCTCGGGAGCTCGCCGGCACAAGAACTGTGAGTCCCCTCGCCCCACCCCGGCCTCAAGCAAAAGTCCAGATTTCCCCCGTCAGTAACACCTCGGAGTGCCCTAGGAGCGAAGAAGCATGCCTTAACGGAGGGCTTCAACAGTGCTAGGGCTTTATTTCACGAGACACCGTGCACTCACGTTCGTTGTAACAACTGTCAAAGGGCACTGGATGCCTTCCAACTCCTCTCTTGCGTTTGAGCCACAGGAAGTAAATGCCTTCGTTTGATTAAGCTCCGTGAACGTGCGACGACGATGGCGAAGCGCTGCCCTGTTCGCTCGAAAGCTCTCGTTTGTACGGCCTTCACACGGCCTCAAGGTACGCCGTTCTAAACAGCCTTACATTCCACGCTGGCGTGCCCCCAGTTGGGAATGTGGGCTCTTCTGTGAGACACCAATGTGCGTCCCGAAGGAAACCGGGGTCGGGGGGGGGCTCCCCCAGGACGCCTGCGTACGGCAGTCGGTTGCCAGATGTTTACTTCCAGCCGGAGAAAGAGAAAAAGGACAGCTTTCCCAGGGACAATTCTGGACCCTTGGGAACATCCAGAATCACCAAAGCCTAAACTTGGCACGGCCTGGGGAACGCTCTTCCGCACGTCCAGCAATCCCCACGTCAAAACCTTTCTCGGCAGAGGCAGGCACTCTCTCCCTTGTACTAGATAGCTCGGCAGAACCTTCCGAGAAACACGCTGCGTCATTCAGCTTGAAAGCGGGACGCGGATGGGAGAGTACGCTTTCTCCCCGTTTGGAGGCGCCGGGCGCTTGGCTTCAAAGCTGCCCGAACAGCACTAGCGGCCCGACGTCTCTGCACGGCAGGATTGTCGTTGTGGGCCGAGGCTGCGTGTTCTCTCAAAGCGGAAAACCGTGCTGGCAATACCTTGCTAGAAACTCCTCCCACGGCACTACATGTTCCGCTCCGGCCAAACGAAAGGTGACCTCAGGCCTCAAGGTAAAAGTTCCAGCGTTTCACGTCGGGAGAGTTGGGTGTGCAGTGGTTTCCATGAGGCCAGACTCCACCACGGAGTGCCTTAACTCTGCGACGCTCCTGGGGGCACACAGGATAGGAGCTCGTTCGCCAATTGCGCAGGATGACTCCTCTCCGTGGCGGAACGGCGGCTCCCGGCTTCTAGAGGAACCTTAGCCTAAACAGGCCCCTGGAGGAAGCTCTTCACATTCAGAGCAAGGGCAACGTACTGCTCTCTGGCTTGCCTGGGTTGAGTGCCCCAGTCGTCAAAGAGCCTCGCGAAAGCAGTGCTGCGCAGACTCCCTTTGCCAGTCGAACGGCCTCCTTGACTGAAAGAGAACTGCAGTGCCAAAAGGCACCGTGCTGACGACTGGCTCCAGGAAGAGACTCGGGACAGCACTCTCATAGAAGCGAAAGCTAGGCTGTGCGCCCAGCCTGAGGAGCAGTACGTGCGTTTGCCACACTTCTTTACACAGCTAGGCATGAGCCAGAGAGCCTTGGTCACTGAGGCCTACCTAAGGGACTGCCATACTTACCCAGTAGCTCCCACGCAGAGGTCCCTGTGCCCAAACGGGCCTCCACGGAAGGGCCCTGTTCCTCCCGTTGTGTTTCCTTGAGGTAAGCAGAAACCGCTGAGCATCCCTAGAGGAGCTCCGGTTTGAAGCTGGGCGACCCTGGCTAAACCTTATTCCCCTCCGTGGTAAACGAGACAGTGGCGGGTCCTAAGCTGCCTGAAGTACACTGCTCGCGCCCACCTTCTCTTTGCTGCCCGAAGGCCTCCCATAAGAAGTCTGAGTTTACTCGTGACAGCAGAAGTCTGAGTTTACGCGTGTGAGGCCTGCTGCTCTCAGTTCCTTGCTGGGAGCTTCAGCAGGAGCGCTCGGGAGCTCGCCGGCACAAGAACTGTGAGTCCCCTCGCCCCACCCCGGCCTCAAGCAAAAGTCCAGATTTCCCCCGTCAGTAACACCTCGGAGTGCCCTAGGAGCGAAGAAGCATGCCTTAACGGAGGGCTTCAACAGTGCTAGGGCTTTATTTCACGAGACACCGTGCACTCACGTTCGTTGTAACAACTGTCAAAGGGCACTGGATGCCTTCCAACTCCTCTCTTGCGTTTGAGCCACAGGAAGTAAATGCCTTCGTTTGATTAAGCTCCGTGAACGTGCGACGACGATGGCGAAGCGCTGCCCTGTTCGCTCGAAAGCTCTCGTTTGTACGGCCTTCACACGGCCTCAAGGTACGCCGTTCTAAACAGCTTTACATTCCACGTTGGCGTGCCCCCAGTTGGGAATGTGGGCTCTTCGGTGAGACACCAATGTGCGTCCCGAAGGAAACCGGGGTGGGGGGGGCTCCCCCAGGACGCCTGCGTACGGCAGTCGGTTGCCAGATGTTTACTTCCAGCCGGAGAAAGAGAAAAAGGACAGCTTTCCCAGGGACAATTCTGGACCCTTGGGAACATCCAGAATCACCAAAGCCTAAACTTGGCACGGCCTGGGCAACGCTCTTCCGCACGTCCAGCAATCCCCACGTCAAAACCTTTCTCGGCAGAGGCAGGCACTCTCTCCTTTGTACTAGATAGCTCGGCAGAACCTTCCGAGAAACACGCTGCGTCATTCAGCTTGAAAGCGGGACGCGGAAGGGAGAGTACGCTTTCTCCCCGTTTGGAGGCGCCGTGCGCTTGGCTTCAAAGCTGCCCGAACAGCACTAGCGGCCCGACGTCTCTGCACGGCAGGATTGTCGTTGTGGGCCGAGGCTGCGTGTTCTCTCAAAGCGGAAAACCGTGCTGGCAATACCTTGCTAGAAACTCCTCCCACGGCACTACATGTTCCGCTCCGGCCAAACGAAAGGTGACCTCAGGCCTCAAGGTAAAAGTTCCAGCGTTTCACGTCGGGAGAGTTGGGTGTGCAGTGGTTTCCATGAGGCCAGACTCCACCACGGAGTGCCTTAACTCTGCGACGCTCCTGGGGGCACACAGGATAGGAGCTCGTTCGCCAATTGCGCAGGATGACTCCTCTCCGTGGCGGAACGGCGGCTCCCGGCTTCTAGAGGAACCTTAGCCTAAACAGGCCCCTGGAGGAAGCTCTTCACATTCAGAGCAAGGGCAACGTACTGCTCTCTGGCTTGCCTGGGTTGAGTGCCCCAGTCGTCAAAGAGCCTCGCGAAAGCAGTGCTGCGCAGACTCCCTTTGCCAGTCGAACGGCCTCCTTGACTGAAAGAGAACTGCAGTGCCAAAAGGCACCGTGCTGACGACTGGCTCCAGGAAGAGACTCGGGACAGCACTCTCATAGAAGCGAAAGCTAGGCTGTGCGCCCAGCCTGAGGAGCAGTACGTGCGTTTGCCACACTTCTTTACACAGCTAGGCATGAGCCAGAGAGCCTTGGTCACTGAGGCCTACCTAAGGGACTGCCATACTTACCCAGTAGCTCCCACGCAGAGGTCCCTGTGCCCAAACGGGCCTCCACGGAAGGGCCCTGTTCCTCCCGTTGTGTTTCCTTGAGGTAAGCAGAAACCGCTGAGCATCCCTAGAGGAGCTCCGGTTTGAAGCTGGGCGACCCTGGCTAAACCTTATTCCCCTCCGTGGTAAACGAGACAGTGGCGGGTCCTAAGCTGCCTGAAGTACACTGCTCGCGCCCACCTTCTCTTTGCTGCCGGAAGGCCTCCCATAAGAAGTCTGAGTTTACTCGTGACAGCAGAAGTCTGAGTTTACGCGTGTGAGGCCTGCTGCTCTCAGTTCCTTGCTGGGAGCTTCAGCAGGAGCGCTCGGGAGCTCGCCGGCACAAGAACTGTGAGTCCCCTCGCCCCACCCCGGCCTCAAGCAAAAGTCCAGATTTCCCCCGTCAGTAACACCTCGGAGTGCCCTAGGAGCGAAGAAGCATGCCTTAACGGAGGGCTTCAACAGTGCTAGGGCTTTATTTCACGAGACACCGTGCACTCACGTTCGTTGTAACAACTGTCAAAGGGCACTGGATGCCTTCCAACTCCTCTCTTGCGTTTGAGCCACAGGAAGTAAATGCCTTCGTTTGATTAAGCTCCGTGAACGTGCGACGACGATGGCGAAGCGCTGCCCTGTTCGCTCGAAAGCTCTCGTTTGTACGGCCTTCACACGGCCTCAAGGTACGCCGTTCTAAACAGCCTTACATTCCACGCTGGCGTGCCCCCAGTTGGGAATGTGGGCTCTTCTGTGAGACACCAATGTGCGTCCCGAAGGAAACCGGGGTCGGGGGGGGGCTCCCCCAGGACGCCTGCGTACGGCAGTCGGTTGCCAGATGTTTACTTCCAGCCGGAGAAAGAGAAAAAGGACAGCTTTCCCAGGGACAATTCTGGACCCTTGGGAACATCCAGAATCACCAAAGCCTAAACTTGGCACGGCCTGGGGAACGCTCTTCCGCACGTCCAGCAATCCCCACGTCAAAACCTTTCTCGGCAGAGGCAGGCACTCTCTCCCTTGTACTAGATAGCTCGGCAGAACCTTCCGAGAAACACGCTGCGTCATTCAGCTTGAAAGCGGGACGCGGATGGGAGAGTACGCTTTCTCCCCGTTTGGAGGCGCCGGGCGCTTGGCTTCAAAGCTGCCCGAACAGCACTAGCGGCCCGACGTCTCTGCACGGCAGGATTGTCGTTGTGGGCCGAGGCTGCGTGTTCTCTCAAAGCGGAAAACCGTGCTGGCAATACCTTGCTAGAAACTCCTCCCACGGCACTACATGTTCCGCTCCGGCCAAACGAAAGGTGACCTCAGGCCTCAAGGTAAAAGTTCCAGCGTTTCACGTCGGGAGAGTTGGGTGTGCAGTGGTTTCCATGAGGCCAGACTCCACCACGGAGTGCCTTAACTCTGCGACGCTCCTGGGGGCACACAGGATAGGAGCTCGTTCGCCAATTGCGCAGGATGACTCCTCTCCGTGGCGGAACGGCGGCTCCCGGCTTCTAGAGGAACCTTAGCCTAAACAGGCCCCTGGAGGAAGCTCTTCACATTCAGAGCAAGGGCAACGTACTGCTCTCTGGCTTGCCTGGGTTGAGTGCCCCAGTCGTCAAAGAGCCTCGCGAAAGCAGTGCTGCGCAGACTCCCTTTGCCAGTCGAACGGCCTCCTTGACTGAAAGAGAACTGCAGTGCCAAAAGGCACCGTGCTGACGACTGGCTCCAGGAAGAGACTCGGGACAGCACTCTCATAGAAGCGAAAGCTAGGCTGTGCGCCCAGCCTGAGGAGCAGTACGTGCGTTTGCCACACTTCTTTACACAGCTAGGCATGAGCCAGAGAGCCTTGGTCACTGAGGCCTACCTAAGGGACTGCCATACTTACCCAGTAGCTCCCACGCAGAGGTCCCTGTGCCCAAACGGGCCTCCACGGAAGGGCCCTGTTCCTCCCGTTGTGTTTCCTTGAGGTAAGCAGAAACCGCTGAGCATCCCTAGAGGAGCTCCGGTTTGAAGCTGGGCGACCCTGGCTAAACCTTATTCCCCTCCGTGGTAAACGAGACAGTGGCGGGTCCTAAGCTGCCTGAAGTACACTGCTCGCGCCCACCTTCTCTTTGCTGCCCGAAGGCCTCCCATAAGAAGTCTGAGTTTACTCGTGACAGCAGAAGTCTGAGTTTACGCGTGTGAGGCCTGCTGCTCTCAGTTCCTTGCTGGGAGCTTCAGCAGGAGCGCTCGGGAGCTCGCCGGCACAAGAACTGTGAGTCCCCTCGCCCCACCCCGGCCTCAAGCAAAAGTCCAGATTTCCCCCGTCAGTAACACCTCGGAGTGCCCTAGGAGCGAAGAAGCATGCCTTAACGGAGGGCTTCAACAGTGCTAGGGCTTTATTTCACGAGACACCGTGCACTCACGTTCGTTGTAACAACTGTCAAAGGGCACTGGATGCCTTCCAACTCCTCTCTTGCGTTTGAGCCACAGGAAGTAAATGCCTTCGTTTGATTAAGCTCCGTGAACGTGCGACGACGATGGCGAAGCGCTGCCCTGTTCGCTCGAAAGCTCTCGTTTGTACGGCCTTCACACGGCCTCAAGGTACGCCGTTCTAAACAGCTTTACATTCCACGTTGGCGTGCCCCCAGTTGGGAATGTGGGCTCTTCTGTGAGACACCAATGTGCGTCCCGAAGGAAACCGGGGTGGGGGGGGGCTCCCCCAGGACGCCTGCGTACGGCAGTCGGTTGCCAGATGTTTACTTCCAGCCGGAGAAAGAGAAAAAGGACAGCTTTCCCAGGGACAATTCTGGACCCTTGGGAACATCCAGAATCACCAAAGCCTAAACTTGGCACGGCCTGGGCAACGCTCTTCCGCACGTCCAGCAATCCCCACGTCAAAACCTTTCTCGGCAGAGGCAGGCACTCTCTCCCTTGTACTAGATAGCTCGGCAGAACCTTCCGAGAAACACGCTGCGTCATTCAGCTTGAAAGCGGGACGCGGATGGGAGAGTACGCTTTCTCCCCGTTTGGAGGCGCCGTGCGCTTGGCTTCAAAGCTGCCCGAACAGCACTAGCGGCCCGACGTCTCTGCACGGCAGGATTGTCGTTGTGGGCCGAGGCTGCGTGTTCTCTCAAAGCGGAAAACCGTGCTGGCAATACCTTGCTAGAAACTCCTCCCACGGCACTACATGTTCCGCTCCGGCCAAACGAAAGGTGACCTCAGGCCTCAAGGTAAAAGTTCCAGCGTTTCACGTCGGGAGAGTTGGGTGTGCAGTGGTTTCCATGAGGCCAGACTCCACCACGGAGTGCCTTAACTCTGCGACGCTCCTGGGGGCACACAGGATAGGAGCTCGTTCGCCAATTGCGCAGGATGACTCCTCTCCGTGGCGGAACGGCGGCTCCCGGCTTCTAGAGGAACCTTAGCCTAAACAGGCCCCTGGAGGAAGCTCTTCACATTCAGAGCAAGGGCAACGTACTGCTCTCTGGCTTGCCTGGGTTGAGTGCCCCAGTCGTCAAAGAGCCTCGCGAAAGCAGTGCTGCGCAGACTCCCTTTGCCAGTCGAACGGCCTCCTTGACTGAAAGAGAACTGCAGTGCCAAAAGGCACCGTGCTGACGACTGGCTCCAGGAAGAGACTCGGGACAGCACTCTCATAGAAGCGAAAGCTAGGCTGTGCGCCCAGCCTGAGGAGCAGTACGTGCGTTTGCCACACTTCTTTACACAGCTAGGCATGAGCCAGAGAGCCTTGGTCACTGAGGCCTACCTAAGGGACTGCCATACTTACCCAGTAGCTCCCACGCAGAGGTCCCTGTGCCCAAACGGGCCTCCACGGAAGGGCCCTGTTCCTCCCGTTGTGTTTCCTTGAGGTAAGCAGAAACCGCTGAGCATCCCTAGAGGAGCTCCGGTTTGAAGCTGGGCGACCCTGGCTAAACCTTATACCCCTCCGTGGTAAACGAGACAGTGGCGGGTCCTAAGCTGCCTGAAGTACACTGCTCGCGCCCACCTTCTCTTTGCTGCCCGAAGGCCTCCCATAAGAAGTCTGAGTTTACTCGTGACAGCAGAAGTCTGAGTTTACGCGTGTGAGGCCTGCTGCTCTCAGTTCCTTGCTGGGAGCTTCAGCAGGAGCGCTCGGGAGCTCGCCGGCACAAGAACTGTGAGTCCCCTCGCCCCACCCCGGCCTCAAGCAAAAGTCCAGATTTCCCCCGTCAGTAACACCTCGGAGTGCCCTAGGAGCGAAGAAGCATGCCTTAACGGAGGGCTTCAACAGTGCTAGGGCTTTATTTCACGAGACACCGTGTACTCACGTTCGTTGTAACAACTGTCAAAGGGCACTGGATGCCTTCCAACTCCTCTCTTGCGTTTGAGCCACAGGAAGTAAATGCCTTCGTTTGATTAAGCTCCGTGAACGTGCGACGACGATGGCGAAGCGCTGCCCTGTTCGCTCGAAAGCTCTCGTTTGTACGGCCTTCACACGGCCTCAAGGTACGCCGTTCTAAACAGCCTTACATTCCACGCTGGCGTGCCCCCAGTTGGGAATGTGGGCTCTTCGGTGAGACACCAATGTGCGTCCCGAAGGAAACCGGGGTCGGGGGGGGCGCTCCCCCAGGACGCCTGCGTACGGCAGTCGGTTGCCAGATGTTTACTTCCAGCCGGAGAAAGAGAAAAAGGACAGCTTTCCCAGGGACAATTCTGGACCCTTGGGAACATCCAGAATCACCAAAGCCTAAACTTGGCACGGCCTGGGCAACGCTCTTCCGCACGTCCAGCAATCCCCACGTCAAAACCTTTCTCGGCAGAGGCAGGCACTCTCTCCCTTGTACTAGATAGCTCGGCAGAACCTTCCGAGAAACACGCTGCGTCATTCAGCTTGAAAGCGGGACGCGGATGGGAGAGTACGCTTTCTCCCCGTTTGGAGGCGCCGTGCGCTTGGCTTCAAAGCTGCCCGAACAGCACTAGCGGCCCGACGTCTCTGCACGGCAGGATTGTCGTTGTGGGCCGAGGCTGCGTGTTCTCTCAAAGCGGAAAACCGTGCTGGCAATACCTTGCTAGAAACTCCTCCCACGGCACTACATGTTCCGCTCCGGCCAAACGAAAGGTGACCTCAGGCCTCAAGGTAAAAGTTCCAGCGTTTCACGTCGGGAGAGTTGGGTGTGCAGTGGTTTCCATGAGGCCAGACTCCACCACGGAGTGCCTTAACTCTGCGACGCTCCTGGGGGCACACAGGATAGGAGCTCGTTCGCCAATTGCGCAGGATGACTCCTCTCCGTGGCGGAACGGCGGCTCCCGGCTTCTAGAGGAACCTTAGCCTAAACAGGCCCCTGGAGGAAGCTCTTCACATTCAGAGCAAGGGCAACGTACTGCTCTCTGGCTTGCCTGGGTTGAGTGCCCCAGTCGTCAAAGAGCCTCGCGAAAGCAGTGCTGCGCAGACTCCCTTTGCCAGTCGAACGGCCTCCTTGACTGAAAGAGAACTGCAGTGCCAAAAGGCACCGTGCTGACGACTGGCTCCAGGAAGAGACTCGGGACAGCACTCTCATAGAAGCGAAAGCTAGGCTGTGCGCCCAGCCTGAGGAGCAGTACGTGCGTTTGCCACACTTCTTTACACAGCTAGGCATGAGCCAGAGAGCCTTGGTCACTGAGGCCTACCTAAGGGACTGCCATACTTACCCAGTAGCTCCCACGCAGAGGTCCCTGTGCCCAAACGGGCCTCCACGGAAGGGCCCTGTTCCTCCCGTTGTGTTTCCTTGAGGTAAGCAGAAACCGCTGAGCATCCCTAGAGGAGCTCCGGTTTGAAGCTGGGCGACCCTGGCTAAACCTTATTCCCCTCCGTGGTAAACGAGACAGTGGCGGGTCCTAAGCTGCCTGAAGTACACTGCTCGCGCCCACCTTCTCTTTGCTGCCCGAAGGCCTCCCATAAGAAGTCTGAGTTTACTCGTGACAGCAGAAGTCTGAGTTTACGCGTGTGAGGCCTGCTGCTCTCAGTTCCTTGCTGGGAGCTTCAGCAGGAGCGCTCGGGAGCTCGCCGGCACAAGAACTGTGAGTCCCCTCGCCCCACCCCGGCCTCAAGCAAAAGTCCAGATTTCCCCCGTCAGTAACACCTCGGAGTGCCCTAGGAGCGAAGAAGCATGCCTTAACGGAGGGCTTCAACAGTGCTAGGGCTTTATTTCACGAGACACCGTGCACTCACGTTCGTTGTAACAACTGTCAAAGGGCACTGGATGCCTTCCAACTCCTCTCTTGCGTTTGAGCCACAGGAAGTAAATGCCTTCGTTTGATTAAGCTCCGTGAACGTGCGACGACGATGGCGAAGCGCTGCCCTGTTCGCTCGAAAGCTCTCGTTTGTACGGCCTTCACACGGCCTCAAGGTACGCCGTTCTAAACAGCTTTACATTCCACGTTGGCGTGCCCCCAGTTGGGAATGTGGGCTCTTCTGTGAGACACCAATGTGCGTCCCGAAGGAAACCGGGGTGGGGGGGGGCTCCCCCAGGACGCCTGCGTACGGCAGTCGGTTGCCAGATGTTTACTTCCAGCCGGAGAAAGAGAAAAAGGACAGCTTTCCCAGGGACAATTCTGGACCCTTGGGAACATCCAGAATCACCAAAGCCTAAACTTGGCACGGCCTGGGCAACGCTCTTCCGCACGTCCAGCAATCCCCACGTCAAAACCTTTCTCGGCAGAGGCAGGCACTCTCTCCCTTGTACTAGATAGCTCGGCAGAACCTTCCGAGAAACACGCTGCGTCATTCAGCTTGAAAGCGGGACGCGGATGGGAGAGTACGCTTTCTCCCCGTTTGGAGGCGCCGTGCGCTTGGCTTCAAAGCTGCCCGAACAGCACTAGCGGCCCGACGTCTCTGCACGGCAGGATTGTCGTTGTGGGCCGAGGCTGCGTGTTCTCTCAAAGCGGAAAACCGTGCTGGCAATACCTTGCTAGAAACTCCTCCCACGGCACTACATGTTCCGCTCCGGCCAAACGAAAGGTGACCTCAGGCCTCAAGGTAAAAGTTCCAGCGTTTCACGTCGGGAGAGTTGGGTGTGCAGTGGTTTCCGTGAGGCCAGACTCCACCACGGAGTGCCTTAACTCTGCGACGCTCCTGGGGGCACACAGGATAGGAGCTCGTTCGCCAATTGCGCAGGATGACTCCTCTCCGTGGCGGAACGGCGGCTCCCGGCTTCTAGAGGAACCTTAGCCTAAACAGGCCCCTGGAGGAAGCTCTTCACATTCAGAGCAAGGGCAACGTACTGCTCTCTGGCTTGCCTGGGTTGAGTGCCCCAGTCGTCAAAGAGCCTCGCGAAAGCAGTGCTGCGCAGACTCCCTTTGCCAGTCGAACGGCCTCCTTGACTGAAAGAGAACTGCAGTGCCAAAAGGCACCGTGCTGACGACTGGCTCCAGGAAGAGACTCGGGACAGCACTCTCATAGAAGCGAAAGCTAGGCTGTGCGCCCAGCCTGAGGAGCAGTACGTGCGTTTGCCACACTTCTTTACACAGCTAGGCATGAGCCAGAGAGCCTTGGTCACTGAGGCCTACCTAAGGGACTGCCATACTTACCCAGTAGCTCCCACGCAGAGGTCCCTGTGCCCAAACGGGCCTCCACGGAAGGGCCCTGTTCCTCCCGTTGTGTTTCCTTGAGGTAAGCAGAAACCGCTGAGCATCCCTAGAGGAGCTCCGGTTTGAAGCTGGGCGACCCTGGCTAAACCTTATTCCCCTCCGTGGTAAACGAGACAGTGGCGGGTCCTAAGCTGCCTGAAGTACACTGCTCGCGCCCACCTTCTCTTTGCTGCCGGAAGGCCTCCCATAAGAAGTCTGAGTTTACTCGTGACAGCAGAAGTCTGAGTTTACGCGTGTGAGGCCTGCTGCTCTCAGTTCCTTGCTGGGAGCTTCAGCAGGAGCGCTCGGGAGCTCGCCGGCACAAGAACTGTGAGTCCCCTCGCCCCACCCCGGCCTCAAGCAAAAGTCCAGATTTCCCCCGTCAGTAACACCTCGGAGTGCCCTAGGAGCGAAGAAGCATGCCTTAACGGAGGGCTTCAACAGTGCTAGGGCTTTATTTCACGAGACACCGTGCACTCACGTTCGTTGTAACAACTGTCAAAGGGCACTGGATGCCTTCCAACTCCTCTCTTGCGTTTGAGCCACAGGAAGTAAATGCCTTCGTTTGATTAAGCTCCGTGAACGTGCGACGACGATGGCGAAGCGCTGCCCTGTTCGCTCGAAAGCTCTCGTTTGTACGGCCTTCACACGGCCTCAAGGTACGCCGCTCTAAACAGCCTTACATTCCACGCTGGCGTGCCCCCAGTTGGGAATGTGGGCTCTTCGGTGAGACACCAATGTGCGTCCCGAAGGAAACCGGGGTGGGGGGGGGCTCCCCCAGGACGCCTGCGTACGGCAGTCGGTTGCCAGATGTTTACTTCCAGCCGGAGAAAGAGAAAAAGGACAGCTTTCCCAGGGACAATTCTGGACCCTTGGGAACATCCAGAATCACCAAAGCCTAAACTTGGCACGGCCTGGGCAACGCTCTTCCGCACGTCCAGCAATCCCCACGTCAAAACCTTTCTCGGCAGAGGCAGGCACTCTCTCCCTTGTACTAGATAGCTCGGCAGAACCTTCTGAGAAACACGCTGCGTCATTCAGCTTGAAAGCGGGACGCGGATGGGAGAGTACGCTTTCTCCCCGTTTGGAGGCGCCGTGCGCTTGGCTTCAAAGCTGCCCGAACAGCACTAGCGGCCCGACGTCTCTGCACGGCAGGATTGTCGTTGTGGGCCGAGGCTGCGTGTTCTCTCAAAGCGGAAAACCGTGCTGGCAATACCTTGCTAGAAACTCCTCCCACGGCACTACATGTTCCGCTCCGGCCAAACGAAAGGTGACCTCAGGCCTCAAGGTAAAAGTTCCAGCGTTTCACGTCGGGAGAGTTGGGTGTGCAGTGGTTTCCATGAGGCCAGACTCCACCACGGAGTGCCTTAACTCTGCGACGCTCCTGGGGGCACACAGGATAGGAGCTCGTTCGCCAATTGCGCAGGATGACTCCTCTCCGTGGCGGAACGGCGGCTCCCGGCTTCTAGAGGAACCTTAGCCTAAACAGGCCCCTGGAGGAAGCTCTTCACATTCAGAGCAAGGGCAACGTACTGCTCTCTGGCTTGCCTGGGTTGAGTGCCCCAGTCGTCAAAGAGCCTCGCGAAAGCAGTGCTGCGCAGACTCCCTTTGCCAGTCGAACGGCCTCCTTGACTGAAAGAGAACTGCAGTGCCAAAAGGCACCGTGCTGACGACTGGCTCCAGGAAGAGACTCGGGACAGCACTCTCATAGAAGCGAAAGCTAGGCTGTGCGCCCAGCCTGAGGAGCAGTACGTGCGTTTGCCACACTTCTTTACACAGCTAGGCATGAGCCAGAGAGCCTTGGTCACTGAGGCCTACCTAAGGGACTGCCATACTTACCCAGTAGCTCCCACGCAGAGGTCCCTGTGCCCAAACGGGCCTCCACGGAAGGGCCCTGTTCCTCCCGTTGTGTTTCCTTGAGGTAAGCAGAAACCGCTGAGCATCCCTAGAGGAGCTCCGGTTTGAAGCTGGGCGACCCTGGCTAAACCTTATTCCCCTCCGTGGTAAACGAGACAGTGGCGGGTCCTAAGCTGCCTGAAGTACACTGCTCGCGCCCACCTTCTCTTTGCTGCCCGAAGGCCTCCCATAAGAAGTCTGAGTTTACTCGTGACAGCAGAAGTCTGAGTTTACGCGTGTGAGGCCTGCTGCTCTCAGTTCCTTGCTGGGAGCTTCAGCAGGAGCGCTCGGGAGCTCGCCGGCACAAGAACTGTGAGTCCCCTCGCCCCACCCCGGCCTCAAGCAAAAGTCCAGATTTCCCCCGTCAGTAACACCTCGGAGTGCCCTAGGAGCGAAGAAGCATGCCTTAACGGAGGGCTTCAACAGTGCTAGGGCTTTATTTCACGAGACACCGTGCACTCACGTTCGTTGTAACAACTGTCAAAGGGCACTGGATGCCTTCCAACTCCTCTCTTGCGTTTGAGCCACAGGAAGTAAATGCCTTCGTTTGATTAAGCTCCGTGAACGTGCGACGACGATGGCGAAGCGCTGCCCTGTTCGCTCGAAAGCTCTCGTTTGTACGGCCTTCACACGGCCTCAAGGTACGCCGTTCTAAACAGCTTTACATTCCACGTTGGCGTGCCCCCAGTTGGGAATGTGGGCTCTTCTGTGAGACACCAATGTGCGTCCCGAAGGAAACCGGGGTGGGGGGGGGCTCCCCCAGGACGCCTGCGTACGGCAGTCGGTTGCCAGATGTTTACTTCCAGCCGGAGAAAGAGAAAAAGGACAGCTTTCCCAGGGACAATTCTGGACCCTTGGGAACATCCAGAATCACCAAAGCCTAAACTTGGCACGGCCTGGGCAACGCTCTTCCGCACGTCCAGCAATCCCCACGTCAAAACCTTTCTCGGCAGAGGCAGGCACTCTCTCCCTTGTACTAGATAGCTCGGCAGAACCTTCCGAGAAACACGCTGCGTCATTCAGCTTGAAAGCGGGACGCGGATGGGAGAGTACGCTTTCTCCCCGTTTGGAGGCGCCGTGCGCTTGGCTTCAAAGCTGCCCGAACAGCACTAGCGGCCCGACGTCTCTGCACGGCAGGATTGTCGTTGTGGGCCGAGGCTGCGTGTTCTCTCAAAGCGGAAAACCGTGCTGGCAATACCTTGCTAGAAACTCCTCCCACGGCACTACATGTTCCGCTCCGGCCAAACGAAAGGTGACCTCAGGCCTCAAGGTAAAAGTTCCAGCGTTTCACGTCGGGAGAGTTGGGTGTGCAGTGGTTTCCGTGAGGCCAGACTCCACCACGGAGTGCCTTAACTCTGCGACGCTCCTGGGGGCACACAGGATAGGAGCTCGTTCGCCAATTGCGCAGGATGACTCCTCTCCGTGGCGGAACGGCGGCTCCCGGCTTCTAGAGGAACCTTAGCCTAAACAGGCCCCTGGAGGAAGCTCTTCACATTCAGAGCAAGGGCAACGTACTGCTCTCTGGCTTGCCTGGGTTGAGTGCCCCAGTCGTCAAAGAGCCTCGCGAAAGCAGTGCTGCGCAGACTCCCTTTGCCAGTCGAACGGCCTCCTTGACTGAAAGAGAACTGCAGTGCCAAAAGGCACCGTGCTGACGACTGGCTCCAGGAAGAGACTCGGGACAGCACTCTCATAGAAGCGAAAGCTAGGCTGTGCGCCCAGCCTGAGGAGCAGTACGTGCGTTTGCCACACTTCTTTACACAGCTAGGCATGAGCCAGAGAGCCTTGGTCACTGAGGCCTACCTAAGGGACTGCCATACTTACCCAGTAGCTCCCACGCAGAGGTCCCTGTGCCCAAACGGGCCTCCACGGAAGGGCCCTGTTCCTCCCGTTGTGTTTCCTTGAGGTAAGCAGAAACCGCTGAGCATCCCTAGAGGAGCTCCGGTTTGAAGCTGGGCGACCCTGGCTAAACCTTATTCCCCTCCGTGGTAAACGAGACAGTGGCGGGTCCTAAGCTGCCTGAAGTACACTGCTCGCGCCCACCTTCTCTTTGCTGCCGGAAGGCCTCCCATAAGAAGTCTGAGTTTACTCGTGACAGCAGAAGTCTGAGTTTACGCGTGTGAGGCCTGCTGCTCTCAGTTCCTTGCTGGGAGCTTCAGCAGGAGCGCTCGGGAGCTCGCCGGCACAAGAACTGTGAGTCCCCTCGCCCCACCCCGGCCTCAAGCAAAAGTCCAGATTTCCCCCGTCAGTAACACCTCGGAGTGCCCTAGGAGCGAAGAAGCATGCCTTAACGGAGGGCTTCAACAGTGCTAGGGCTTTATTTCACGAGACACCGTGCACTCACGTTCGTTGTAACAACTGTCAAAGGGCACTGGATGCCTTCCAACTCCTCTCTTGCGTTTGAGCCACAGGAAGTAAATGCCTTCGTTTGATTAAGCTCCGTGAACGTGCGACGACGATGGCGAAGCGCTGCCCTGTTCGCTCGAAAGCTCTCGTTTGTACGGCCTTCACACGGCCTCAAGGTACGCCGTTCTAAACAGCCTTACATTCCACGCTGGCGTGCCCCCAGTTGGGAATGTGGGCTCTTCGGTGAGACACCAATGTGCGTCCCGAAGGAAACCGGGGTGGGGGGGGGCTCCCCCAGGACGCCTGCGTACGGCAGTCGGTTGCCAGATGTTTACTTCCAGCCGGAGAAAGAGAAAAAGGACAGCTTTCCCAGGGACAATTCTGGACCCTTGGGAACATCCAGAATCACCAAAGCCTAAACTTGGCACGGCCTGGGCAACGCTCTTCCGCACGTCCAGCAATCCCCACGTCAAAACCTTTCTCGGCAGAGGCAGGCACTCTCTCCCTTGTACTAGATAGCTCGGCAGAACCTTCCGAGAAACACGCTGCGTCATTCAGCTTGAAAGCGGGACGCGGATGGGAGAGTACGCTTTCTCCCCGTTTGGAGGCGCCGTGCGCTTGGCTTCAAAGCTGCCCGAACAGCACTAGCGGCCCGACGTCTCTGCACGGCAGGATTGTCGTTGTGGGCCGAGGCTGCGTGTTCTCTCAAAGCGGAAAACCGTGCTGGCAATACCTTGCTAGAAACTCCTCCCACGGCACTACATGTTCCGCTCCGGCCAAACGAAAGGTGACCTCAGGCCTCAAGGTAAAAGTTCCAGCGTTTCACGTCGGGAGAGTTGGGTGTGCAGTGGTTTCCATGAGGCCAGACTCCACCACGGAGTGCCTTAACTCTGCGACGCTCCTGGGGGCACACAGGATAGGAGCTCGTTCGCCAATTGCGCAGGATGACTCCTCTCCGTGGCGGAACGGCGGCTCCCGGCTTCTAGAGGAACCTTAGCCTAAACAGGCCCCTGGAGGAAGCTCTTCACATTCAGAGCAAGGGCAACGTACTGCTCTCTGGCTTGCCTGGGTTGAGTGCCCCAGTCGTCAAAGAGCCTCGCGAAAGCAGTGCTGCGCAGACTCCCTTTGCCAGTCGAACGGCCTCCTTGACTGAAAGAGAACTGCAGTGCCAAAAGGCACCGTGCTGACGACTGGCTCCAGGAAGAGACTCGGGACAGCACTCTCATAGAAGCGAAAGCTAGGCTGTGCGCCCAGCCTGAGGAGCAGTACGTGCGTTTGCCACACTTCTTTACACAGCTAGGCATGAGCCAGAGAGCCTTGGTCACTGAGGCCTACCTAAGGGACTGCCATACTTACCCAGTAGCTCCCACGCAGAGGTCCCTGTGCCCAAACGGGCCTCCACGGAAGGGCCCTGTTCCTCCCGTTGTGTTTCCTTGAGGTAAGCAGAAACCGCTGAGCATCCCTAGAGGAGCTCCGGTTTGAAGCTGGGCGACCCTGGCTAAACCTTATTCCCCTCCGTGGTAAACGAGACAGTGGCGGGTCCTAAGCTGCCTGAAGTACACTGCTCGCGCCCACCTTCTCTTTGCTGCCCGAAGGCCTCCCATAAGAAGTCTGAGTTTACTCGTGACAGCAGAAGTCTGAGTTTACGCGTGTGAGGCCTGCTGCTCTCAGTTCCTTGCTGGGAGCTTCAGCAGGAGCGCTCGGGAGCTCGCCGGCACAAGAACTGTGAGTCCCCTCGCCCCACCCCGGCCTCAAGCAAAAGTCCAGATTTCCCCCGTCAGTAACACCTCGGAGTGCCCTAGGAGCGAAGAAGCATGCCTTAACGGAGGGCTTCAACAGTGCTAGGGCTTTATATCACGAGACACCGTGCACTCACGTTCGTTGTAACAACTGTCAAAGGGCACTGGATGCCTTCCAACTCCTCTCTTGCGTTTGAGCCACAGGAAGTAAATGCCTTCGTTTGATTAAGCTCCGTGAACGTGCGACGACGATGGCGAAGCGCTGCCCTGTTCGCTCGAAAGCTCTCGTTTGTACGGCCTTCACACGGCCTCAAGGTACGCCGTTCTAAACAGCCTTACATTCCACGCTGGCGTGCCCCCAGTTGGGAATGTGGGCTCTTCTGTGAGACACCAATGTGCGTCCCGAAGGAAACCGGGGTCGGGGGCGGGCTCCCCGAGGACGCCTGCGTACGGCAGTCGGTTGCCAGATGTTTACTTCCAGCCGGAGAAAGAGAAAAAGGACAGCTTTCCCAGGGACAATTCTGGACCCTTGGGAACATCCAGAATCACCAAAGCCTAAACTTGGCACGGCCTGGGCAACGCTCTTCCGCACGTCCAGCAATCCCCACGTCAAAACCTTTCTCGGCAGAGGCAGGCACTCTCTCCCTTGTACTAGATAGCTCGGCAGAACCTTCCGAGAAACACGCTGCGTCATTCAGCTTGAAAGCGGGACGCGGATGGGAGAGTACGCTTTCTTCCCGTTTGGAGGCGCCGTGCGCTTGGCTTCAAAGCTGCCCGAACAGCACTAGCGGCCCGACGTCTCTGCACGGCAGGATTGTCGTTGTGGGCCGAGGCTGCGTGTTCTCTCAAAGCGGAAAACCGTGCTGGCAATACCTTGCTAGAAACTCCTCCCACGGCACTACATGTTCCGCTCCGGCCAAACGAAAGGTGACCTCAGGCCTCAAGGTAAAAGTTCCAGCGTTTCACGTCGGGGGAGTTGGGTGTGCAGTGGTTTCCGTGAGGCCAGACTCCACCACGGAGTGCCTTAACTCTGCGACGCTCCTGGGGGCACACAGGATAGGAGCTCGTTCGCCAATTGCGCAGGATGACTCCTCTCCGTGGCGGAACGGCGGCTCCCGGCTTCTAGAGGAACCTTAGCCTAAACAGGCCCCTGGAGGAAGCTCTTCACATTCAGAGCAAGGGCAACGTACTGCTCTCTGGCTTGCCTGGGTTGAGTGCCCCAGTCGTCAAAGAGCCTCGCGAAAGCAGTGCTGCGCAGACTCCCTTTGCCAGTCGAACGGCCTCCTTGACTGAAAGAGAACTGCAGTGCCAAAAGGCACCGTGCTGACGACTGGCTCCAGGAAGAGACTCGGGACAGCACTCTCATAGAAGCGAAAGCTAGGCTGTGCGCCCAGCCTGAGGAGCAGTACGTGCGTTTGCCGCACTTCTTTACACAGCTAGGCATGAGCCAGAGAGCCTTGGTCACTGAGGCCTACCTAAGGGACTGCCATACTTACCCAGTAGCTCCCACGCAGAGGTCCCTGTGCCCAAACGGGCCTCCACGGAAGGGCCCTGTTCCTCCCGTTGTGTTTCCTTGAGGTAAGCAGAAACCGCTGAGCATCCCTAGAGGAGCTCCGGTTTGAAGCTGGGCGACCCTGGCTAAACCTTATTCCCCTCCGTGGTAAACGAGACAGTGGCGGGTCCTAAGCTGCCTGAAGTACACTGCTCGCGCCCACCTTCTCTTTGCTGCCGGAAGGCCTCCCATAAGAAGTCTGAGTTTACTCGTGACAGCAGAAGTCTGAGTTTACGCGTGTGAGGCCTGCTGCTCTCAGTTCCTTGCTGGGAGCTTCAGCAGGAGCGCTCGGGAGCTCGCCGGCACAAGAACTGTGAGTCCCCTCGCCCCACCCCGGCCTCAAGCAAAAGTCCAGATTTCCCCCGTCAGTAACACCTCGGAGTGCCCTAGGAGCGAAGAAGCATGCCTTAACGGAGGGCTTCAACAGTGCTAGGGCTTTATTTCACGAGACACCGTGCACTCACGTTCGTTGTAACAACTGTCAAAGGGCACTGGATGCCTTCCAACTCCTCTCTTGCGTTTGAGCCACAGGAAGTAAATGCCTTCGTTTGATTAAGCTCCGTGAACGTGCGACGACGATGGCGAAGCGCTGCCCTGTTCGCTCGAAAGCTCTCGTTTGTACGGCCTTCACACGGCCTCAAGGTACGCCGCTCTAAACAGCCTTACATTCCACGCTGGCGTGCCCCCAGTTGGGAATGTGGGCTCTTCAGTGAGACACCAATGTGCGTCCCGAAGGAAACCGGGGTGGGGGGGGGCTCCCCCAGGACGCCTGCGTACGGCAGTCGGTTGCCAGATGTTTACTTCCAGCCGGAGAAAGAGAAAAAGGACAGCTTTCCCAGGGACAATTCTGGACCCTTGGGAACATCCAGAATCACCAAAGCCTAAACTTGGCACGGCCTGGGCAACGCTCTTCCGCACGTCCAGCAATCCCCACGTCAAAACCTTTCTCGGCAGAGGCAGGCACTCTCTCCTTTGTACTAGATAGCTCGGCAGAACCTTCCGAGAAACACGCTGCGTCATTCAGCTTGAAAGCGGGACGCGGAAGGGAGAGTACGCTTTCTCCCCGTTTGGAGGCGCCGTGCGCTTGGCTTCAAAGCTGCCCGAACAGCACTAGCGGCCCGACGTCTCTGCACGGCAGGATTGTCGTTGTGGGCCGAGGCTGCGTGTTCTCTCAAAGCGGAAAACCGTGCTGGCAATACCTTGCTAGAAACTCCTCCCACGGCACTACATGTTCCGCTCCGGCCAAACGAAAGGTGACCTCAGGCCTCAAGGTAAAAGTTCCAGCGTTTCACGTCGGGGGAGTTGGGTGTGCAGTGGTTTCCGTGAGGCCAGACTCCACCACGGAGTGCCTTAACTCTGCGACGCTCCTGGGGGCACACAGGATAGGAGCTCGTTCGCCAATTGCGCAGGATGACTCCTCTCCGTGGCGGAACGGCGGCTCCCGGCTTCTAGAGGAACCTTAGCCTAAACAGGCCCCTGGAGGAAGCTCTTCACATTCAGAGCAAGGGCAACGTACTGCTCTCTGGCTTGCCTGGGTTGAGTGCCCCAGTCGTCAAAGAGCCTCGCGAAAGCAGTGCTGCGCAGACTCCCTTTGCCAGTCGAACGGCCTCCTTGACTGAAAGAGAACTGCAGTGCCAAAAGGCACCGTGCTGACGACTGGCTCCAGGAAGAGACTCGGGACAGCACTCTCATAGAAGCGAAAGCTAGGCTGTGCGCCCAGCCTGAGGAGCAGTACGTGCGTTTGCCACACTTCTTTACACAGCTAGGCATGAGCCAGAGAGCCTTGGTCACTGAGGCCTACCTAAGGGACTGCCATACTTACCCAGTAGCTCCCACGCAGAGGTCCCTGTGCCCAAACGGGCCTCCACGGAAGGGCCCTGTTCCTCCCGTTGTGTTTCCTTGAGGTAAGCAGAAACCGCTGAGCATCCCTAGAGGAGCTCCGGTTTGAAGCTGGGCGACCCTGGCTAAACCTTATTCCCCTCCGTGGTAAACGAGACAGTGGCGGGTCCTAAGCTGCCTGAAGTACACTGCTCGCGCCCACCTTCTCTTTGCTGCCGGAAGGCCTCCCATAAGAAGTCTGAGTTTACTCGTGACAGCAGAAGTCTGAGTTTACGCGTGTGAGGCCTGCTGCTCTCAGTTCCTTGCTGGGAGCTTCAGCAGGAGCGCTCGGGAGCTCGCCGGCACAAGAACTGTGAGTCCCCTCGCCCCACCCCGGCCTCAAGCAAAAGTCCAGATTTCCCCCGTCAGTAACACCTCGGAGTGCCCTAGGAGCGAAGAAGCATGCCTTAACGGAGGGCTTCAACAGTGCTAGGGCTTTATTTCACGAGACACCGTGCACTCACGTTCGTTGTAACAACTGTCAAAGGGCACTGGATGCCTTCCAACTCCTCTCTTGCGTTTGAGCCACAGGAAGTAAATGCCTTCGTTTGATTAAGCTCCGTGAACGTGCGACGACGATGGCGAAGCGCTGCCCTGTTCGCTCGAAAGCTCTCGTTTGTACGGCCTTCACACGGCCTCAAGGTACGCCGTTCTAAACAGCTTTACATTCCACGTTGGCGTGCCCCCAGTTGGGAATGTGGGCTCTTCTGTGAGACACCAATGTGCGTCCCGAAGGAAACCGGGGTGGGGGGGGGGCTCCCCCAGGACGCCTGCGTACGGCAGTCGGTTGCCAGATGTTTACTTCCAGCCGGAGAAAGAGAAAAAGGACAGCTTTCCCAGGGACAATTCTGGACCCTTGGGAACATCCAGAATCACCAAAGCCTAAACTTGGCACGGCCTGGGCAACGCTCTTCCGCACGTCCAGCAATCCCCACGTCAAAACCTTTCTCGGCAGAGGCAGGCACTCTCTCCCTTGTACTAGATAGCTCGGCAGAACCTTCCGAGAAACACGCTGCGTCATTCAGCTTGAAAGCGGGACGCGGATGGGAGAGTACGCTTTCTCCCCGTTTGGAGGCGCCGTGCGCTTGGCTTCAAAGCTGCCCGAACAGCACTAGCGGCCCGACGTCTCTGCACGGCAGGATTGTCGTTGTGGGCCGAGGCTGCGTGTTCTCTCAAAGCGGAAAACCGTGCTGGCAATACCTTGCTAGAAACTCCTCCCACGGCACTACATGTTCCGCTCCGGCCAAACGAAAGGTGACCTCAGGCCTCAAGGTAAAAGTTCCAGCGTTTCACGTCGGGAGAGTTGGGTGTGCAGTGGTTTCCGTGAGGCCAGACTCCACCACGGAGTGCCTTAACTCTGCGACGCTCCTCGGGGCACACAGGATAGGAGCTCGTTCGCCAATTGCGCAGGATGACTCCTCTCCGTGGCGGAACGGCGGCTCCCGGCTTCTAGAGGAACCTTAGCCTAAACAGGCCCCTGGAGGAAGCTCTTCACATTCAGAGCAAGGGCAACGTACTGCTCTCTGGCTTGCCTGGGTTGAGTGCCCCAGTCGTCAAAGAGCCTCGCGAAAGCAGTGCTGCGCAGACTCCCTTTGCCAGTCGAACGGCCTCCTTGACTGAAAGAGAACTGCAGTGCCAAAAGGCACCGTGCTGACGACTGGCTCCAGGAAGAGACTCGGGACAGCACTCTCATAGAAGCGAAAGCTAGGCTGTGCGCCCAGCCTGAGGAGCAGTACGTGCGTTTGCCGCACTTCTTTACACAGCTAGGCATGAGCCAGAGAGCCTTGGTCACTGAGGCCTACCTAAGGGACTGCCATACTTACCCAGTAGCTCCCACGCAGAGGTCCCTGTGCCCAAACGGGCCTCCACGGAAGGGCCCTGTTCCTCCCGTTGTGTTTCCTTGAGGTAAGCAGAAACCGCTGAGCATCCCTAGAGGAGCTCCGGTTTGAAGCTGGGCGACCCTGGCTAAACCTTATACCCCTCCGTGGTAAACGAGACAGTGGCGGGTCCTAAGCTGCCTGAAGTACACTGCTCGCGCCCACCTTCTCTTTGCTGCCCGAAGGCCTCCCATAAGAAGTCTGAGTTTACTCGTGACAGCAGAAGTCTGAGTTTACGCGTGTGAGGCCTGCTGCTCTCAGTTCCTTGCTGGGAGCTTCAGCAGGAGCGCTCGGGAGCTCGCCGGCACAAGAACTGTGAGTGCCCTCGCCCCACCCCGGCCTCAAGCAAAAGTCCAGATTTCCCCCGTCAGTAACACCTCGGAGTGCCCTAGGAGCGAAGAAGCATGCCTTAACGGAGGGCTTCAACAGTGCTAGGGCTTTATTTCACGAGACACCGTGCACTCACGTTCGTTGTAACAACTGTCAAAGGGCACTGGATGCCTTCCAACTCCTCTCTTGCGTTTGAGCCACAGGAAGTAAATGCCTTCGTTTGATTAAGCTCCGTGAACGTGCGACGACGATGGCGAAGCGCTGCCCTGTTCGCTCGAAAGCTCTCGTTTGTACGGCCTTCACACGGCCTCAAGGTACGCCGTTCTAAACAGCCTTACATTCCACGCTGGCGTGCCCCCAGTTGGGAATGTGCGCTCTTCGGTGAGACACCAATGTGCGTCCCGAAGGAAACCGGGGTGGGGGGGGGCTCCCCCAGGACGCCTGCGTACGGCAGTCGGTTGCCAGATGTTTACTTCCAGCCGGAGAAAGAGAAAAAGGACAGCTTTCCCAGGGACAATTCTGGACCCTTGGGAACATGCAGAATCACCAAAGCCTAAACTTGGCACGGCCTGGGCAACGCTCTTCCGCACGTCCAGCAATCCCCACGTCAAAACCTTTCTCGGCAGAGGCAGGCACTCTCTCCCTTGTACTAGATAGCTCGGCAGAACCTTCCGAGAAACACGCTGCGTCATTCAGCTTGAAAGCGGGACGCGGATGGGAGAGTACGCTTTCTCCCCGTTTGGAGGCGCCGTGCGCTTGGCTTCAAAGCTGCCCGAACAGCACTAGCGGCCCGACGTCTCTGCACGGCAGGATTGTCGTTGTGGGCCGAGGCTGCGTGTTCTCTCAAAGCGGAAAACCGTGCTGGCAATACCTTGCTAGAAACTCCTCCCACGGCACTACATGTTCCGCTCCGGCCAAACGAAAGGTGACCTCAGGCCTCAAGGTAAAAGTTCCAGCGTTTCACGTCGGGAGAGTTGGGTGTGCAGTGGTTTCCATGAGGCCAGACTCCACCACGGAGTGCCTTAACTCTGCGACGCTCCTGGGGGCACACAGGATAGGAGCTCGTTCGCCAATTGCGCAGGATGACTCCTCTCCGTGGCGGAACGGCGGCTCCCGGCTTCTAGAGGAACCTTAGCCTAAACAGGCCCCTGGAGGAAGCTCTTCACATTCAGAGCAAGGGCAACGTACTGCTCTCTGGCTTGCCTGGGTTGAGTGCCCCAGTCGTCAAAGAGCCTCGCGAAAGCAGTGCTGCGCAGACTCCCTTTGCCAGTCGAACGGCCTCCTTGACTGAAAGAGAACTGCAGTGCCAAAAGGCACCGTGCTGACGACTGGCTCCAGGAAGAGACTCGGGACAGCACTCTCATAGAAGCGAAAGCTAGGCTGTGCGCCCAGCCTGAGGAGCAGTACGTGCGTTTGCCACACTTCTTTACACAGCTAGGCATGAGCCAGAGAGCCTTGGTCACTGAGGCCTACCTAAGGGACTGCCATACTTACCCAGTAGCTCCCACGCAGAGGTCCCTGTGCCCAAACGGGCCTCCACGGAAGGGCCCTGTTCCTCCCGTTGTGTTTCCTTGAGGTAAGCAGAAACCGCTGAGCATCCCTAGAGGAGCTCCGGTTTGAAGCTGGGCGACCCTGGCTAAACCTTATTCCCCTCCGTGGTAAACGAGACAGTGGCGGGTCCTAAGCTGCCTGAAGTACACTGCTCGCGCCCACCTTCTCTTTGCTGCCGGAAGGCCTCCCATAAGAAGTCTGAGTTTACTCGTGACAGCAGAAGTCTGAGTTTACGCGTGTGAGGCCTGCTGCTCTCAGTTCCTTGCTGGGAGCTTCAGCAGGAGCGCTCGGGAGCTCGCCGGCACAAGAACTGTGAGTCCCCTCGCCCCACCCCGGCCTCAAGCAAAAGTCCAGATTTCCCCCGTCAGTAACACCTCGGAGTGCCCTAGGAGCGAAGAAGCATGCCTTAACGGAGGGCTTCAACAGTGCTAGGGCTTTATTTCACGAGACACCGTGCACTCACGTTCGTTGTAACAACTGTCAAAGGGCACTGGATGCCTTCCAACTCCTCTCTTGCGTTTGAGCCACAGGAAGTAAATGCCTTCGTTTGATTAAGCTCCGTGAACGTGCGACGACGATGGCGAAGCGCTGCCCTGTTCACTCGAAAGCTCTCGTTTGTACGGCCTTCACACGGCCTCAAGGTACGCCGTTCTAAACAGCCTTACATTCCACGCTGGCGTGCCCCCAGTTGGGAATGTGGGCTCTTCTGTGAGACACCAATGTGCGTCCCGAAGGAAACCGGGGTGGGGGGGGGCTCCCCCAGGACGCCTGCGTACGGCAGTCGGTTGCCAGATGTTTACTTCCAGCCGGAGAAAGAGAAAAAGGACAGCTTTCCCAGGGACAATTCTGGACCCTTGGGAACATGCAGAATCACCAAAGCCTAAACTTGGCACGGCCTGGGCAACGCTCTTCCGCACGTCCAGCAATCCCCACGTCAAAACCTTTCTCGGCAGAGGCAGGCACTCTCTCCCTTGTACTAGATAGCTCGGCAGAACCTTCCGAGAAACACGCTGCGTCATTCAGCTTGAAAGCGGGACGCGGATGGGAGAGTACGCTTTCTCCCTGTTTGGAGGCGCCGTGCGCTTGGCTTCAAAGCTGCCCGAACAGCACTAGCGGCCCGACGTCTCTGCACGGCAGGATTGTCGTTGTGGGCCGAGGCTGCGTGTTCTCTCAAAGCGGAAAACCGTGCTGGCAATACCTTGCTAGAAACTCCTCCCACGGCACTACATGTTCCGCTCCGGCCAAACGAAAGGTGACCTCAGGCCTCAAGGTAAAAGTTCCAGCGTTTCACGTCGGGGGAGTTGGGTGTGCAGTGGTTTCCGTGAGGCCAGACTCCACCACGGAGTGCCTTAACTCTGCGACGCTCCTGGGGGCACACAGGATAGGAGCTCGTTCGCCAATTGCGCAGGATGACTCCTCTCCGTGGCGGAACGGCGGCTCCCGGCTTCTAGAGGAACCTTAGCCTAAACAGGCCCCTGGAGGAAGCTCTTCACATTCAGAGCAAGGGCAACGTACTGCTCTCTGGCTTGCCTGGGTTGAGTGCCCCAGTCGTCAAAGAGCCTCGCGAAAGCAGTGCTGCGCAGACTCCCTTTGCCAGTCGAACGGCCTCCTTGACTGAAAGAGAACTGCAGTGCCAAAAGGCACCGTGCTGACGACTGGCTCCAGGAAGAGACTCGGGACAGCACTCTCATAGAAGCGAAAGCTAGGCTGTGCGCCCAGCCTGAGGAGCAGTACGTGCGTTTGCCACACTTCTTTACACAGCTAGGCATGAGCCAGAGAGCCTTGGTCACTGAGGCCTACCTAAGGGACTGCCATACTTACCCAGTAGCTCCCACGCAGAGGTCCCTGTGCCCAAACGGGCCTCCACGGAAGGGCCCTGTTCCTCCCGTTGTGTTTCCTTGAGGTAAGCAGAAACCGCTGAGCATCCCTAGAGGAACTCCGGTTTGAAGCTGGGCGACCCTGGCTAAACCTTATTCCCCTCCGTGGTAAACAAGACAGTGGCGGGTCCTAAGCTGCCTGAAGTACACTGCTCGCGCCCACCTTCTCTTTGCTGCCCGAAGGCCTCCCATAAGAAGTCTGAGTTTACTCGTGACAGCAGAAGTCTGAGTTTACGCGTGTGAGGCCTGCTGCTCTCAGTTCCTTGCTGGGAGCTTCAGCAGGAGCGCTCGGGAGCTCGCCGGCACAAGAACTGTGAGTCCCCTCGCCCCACCCCGGCCTCAAGCAAAAGTCCAGATTTCCCCCGTCAGTAACACCTCGGAGTGCCCTAGGAGCGAAGAAGCATGCCTTAACGGAGGGCTTCAACAGTGCTAGGGCTTTATATCACGAGACACCGTGCACTCACGTTCGTTGTAACAACTGTCAAAGGGCACTGGATGCCTTCCAACTCCTCTCTTGCGTTTGAGCCACAGGAAGTAAATGCCTTCGTTTGATTAAGCTCCGTGAACGTGCGACGACGATGGCGAAGCGCTGCCCTGTTCGCTCGAAAGCTCTCGTTTGTACGGCCTTCACACGGCCTCAAGGTACGCCGTTCTAAACAGCCTTACATTCCACGCTGGCGTGCCCCCAGTTGGGAATGTGGGCTCTTCTGTGAGACACCAATGTGCGTCCCGAAGGAAACCGGGGTCGGGGGCGGGCTCCCCCAGGACGCCTGCGTACGGCAGTCGGTTGCCAGATGTTTACTTCCAGCCGGAGAAAGAGAAAAAGGACAGCTTTCCCAGGGACAATTCTGGACCCTTGGGAACATCCAGAATCACCAAAGCCTAAACTTGGCACGGCCTGGGCAACGCTCTTCCGCACGTCCAGCAATCCCCACGTCAAAACCTTTCTCGGCAGAGGCAGGCACTCTCTCCCTTGTACTAGATAGCTCGGCAGAACCTTCCGAGAAACACGCTGCGTCATTCAGCTTGAAAGCGGGACGCGGATGGGAGAGTACGCTTTCTTCCCGTTTGGAGGCGCCGTGCGCTTGGCTTCAAAGCTGCCCGAACAGCACTAGCGGCCCGACGTCTCTGCACGGCAGGATTGTCGTTGTGGGCCGAGGCTGCGTGTTCTCTCAAAGCGGAAAACCGTGCTGGCAATACCTTGCTAGAAACTCCTCCCACGGCACTACATGTTCCGCTCCGGCCAAACGAAAGGTGACCTCAGGCCTCAAGGTAAAAGTTCCAGCGTTTCACGTCGGGGGAGTTGGGTGTGCAGTGGTTTCCGTGAGGCCAGACTCCACCACGGAGTGCCTTAACTCTGCGACGCTCCTGGGGGCACACAGGATAGGAGCTCGTTCGCCAATTGCGCAGGATGACTCCTCTCCGTGGCGGAACGGCGGCTCCCGGCTTCTAGAGGAACCTTAGCCTAAACAGGCCCCTGGAGGAAGCTCTTCACATTCAGAGCAAGGGCAACGTACTGCTCTCTGGCTTGCCTGGGTTGAGTGCCCCAGTCGTCAAAGAGCCTCGCGAAAGCAGTGCTGCGCAGACTCCCTTTGCCAGTCGAACGGCCTCCTTGACTGAAAGAGAACTGCAGTGCCAAAAGGCACCGTGCTGACGACTGGCTCCAGGAAGAGACTCGGGACAGCACTCTCATAGAAGCGAAAGCTAGGCTGTGCGCCCAGCCTGAGGAGCAGTACGTGCGTTTGCCACACTTCTTTACACAGCTAGGCATGAGCCAGAGAGCCTTGGTCACTGAGGCCTACCTAAGGGACTGCCATACTTACCCAGTAGCTCCCACGCAGAGGTCCCTGTGCCCAAACGGGCCTCCACGGAAGGGCCCTGTTCCTCCCGTTGTGTTTCCTTGAGGTAAGCAGAAACCGCTGAGCATCCCTAGAGGAGCTCCGGTTTGAAGCTGGGCGACCCTGGCTAAACCTTATTCCCCTCCGTGGTAAACGAGACAGTGGCGGGTCCTAAGCTGCCTGAAGTACACTGCTCGCGCCCACCTTCTCTTTGCTGCCGGAAGGCCTCCCATAAGAAGTCTGAGTTTACTCGTGACAGCAGAAGTCTGAGTTTACGCGTGTGAGGCCTGCTGCTCTCAGTTCCTTGCTGGGAGCTTCAGCAGGAGCGCTCGGGAGCTCGCCGGCACAAGAACTGTGAGTCCCCTCGCCCCACCCCGGCCTCAAGCAAAAGTCCAGATTTCCCCCGTCAGTAACACCTCGGAGTGCCCTAGGAGCGAAGAAGCATGCCTTAACGGAGGGCTTCAACAGTACTAGGGCTTTATTTCACGAGACACCGTGCGCTCACGTTCGTTGTAACAACTGTCAAAGGGCACTGGATGCCTTCCAACTCCTCTCTTGCGTTTGAGCCACAGGAAGTAAATGCCTTCGTTTGATTAAGCTCCGTGAACGTGCGACGACGATGGCGAAGCGCTGCCCTGTTCGCTCGAAAGCTCTCGTTTGTACGGCCTTCACACGGCCTCAAGGTACGCCGTTCTAAACAGCCTTACATTCCACGCTGGCGTGCCCCCAGTTGGGAATGTGGGCTCTTCTGTGAGACACCAATGTGCGTCCCGAAGGAAACCGGGGTCGGGGGCGGGCTCCCCCAGGACGCCTGCGTACGGCAGTCGGTTGCCAGATGTTTACTTCCAGCCGGAGAAAGAGAAAAAGGACAGCTTTCCCAGGGACAATTCTGGACCCTTGGGAACATCCAGAATCACCAAAGCCTAAACTTGGCACGGCCTGGGCAACGCTCTTCCGCACGTCCAGCAATCCCCACGTCAAAACCTTTCTCGGCAGAGGCAGGCACTCTCTCCCTTGTACTAGATAGCTCGGCAGAACCTTCCGAGAAACACGCTGCGTCATTCAGCTTGAAAGCGGGACGCGGATGGGAGAGTACGCTTTCTTCCCGTTTGGAGGCGCCGTGCGCTTGGCTTCAAAGCTGCCCGAACAGCACTAGCGGCCCGACGTCTCTGCACGGCAGGATTGTCGTTGTGGGCCGAGGCTGCGTGTTCTCTCAAAGCGGAAAACCGTGCTGGCAATACCTTGCTAGAAACTCCTCCCACGGCACTACATGTTCCGCTCCGGCCAAACGAAAGGTGACCTCAGGCCTCAAGGTAAAAGTTCCAGCGTTTCACGTCGGGGGAGTTGGGTGTGCAGTGGTTTCCGTGAGGCCAGACTCCACCACGGAGTGCCTTAACTCTGCGACGCTCCTGGGGGCACACAGGATAGGAGCTCGTTCGCCAATTGCGCAGGATGACTCCTCTCCGTGGCGGAACGGCGGCTCCCGGCTTCTAGAGGAACCTTAGCCTAAACAGGCCCCTGGAGGAAGCTCTTCACATTCAGAGCAAGGGCAACGTACTGCTCTCTGGCTTGCCTGGGTTGAGTGCCCCAGTCGTCAAAGAGCCTCGCGAAAGCAGTGCTGCGCAGACTCCCTTTGCCAGTCGAACGGCCTCCTTGACTGAAAGAGAACTGCAGTGCCAAAAGGCACCGTGCTGACGACTGGCTCCAGGAAGAGACTCGGGACAGCACTCTCATAGAAGCGAAAGCTAGGCTGTGCGCCCAGCCTGAGGAGCAGTACGTGCGTTTGCCACACTTCTTTACACAGCTAGGCATGAGCCAGAGAGCCTTGGTCACTGAGGCCTACCTAAGGGACTGCCATACTTACCCAGTAGCTCCCACGCAGAGGTCCCTGTGCCCAAACGGGCCTCCACGGAAGGGCCCTGTTCCTCCCGTTGTGTTTCCTTGAGGTAAGCAGAAACCGCTGAGCATCCCTAGAGGAGCTCCGGTTTGAAGCTGGGCGACCCTGGCTAAACCTTATTCCCCTCCGTGGTAAACGAGACAGTGGCGGGTCCTAAGCTGCCTGAAGTACACTGCTCGCGCCCACCTTCTCTTTGCTGCCGGAAGGCCTCCCATAAGAAGTCTGAGTTTACTCGTGACAGCAGAAGTCTGAGTTTACGCGTGTGAGGCCTGCTGCTCTCAGTTCCTTGCTGGGAGCTTCAGCAGGAGCGCTCGGGAGCTCGCCGGCACAAGAACTGTGAGTCCCCTCGCCCCACCCCGGCCTCAAGCAAAAGTCCAGATTTCCCCCGTCAGTAACACCTCGGAGTGCCCTAGGAGCGAAGAAGCATGCCTTAACGGAGGGCTTCAACAGTACTAGGGCTTTATTTCACGAGACACCGTGCGCTCACGTTCGTTGTAACAACTGTCAAAGGGCACTGGATGCCTTCCAACTCCTCTCTTGCGTTTGAGCCACAGGAAGTAAATGCCTTCGTTTGATTAAGCTCCGTGAACGTGCGACGACGATGGCGAAGCGCTGCCCTGTTCGCTCGAAAGCTCTCGTTTGTACGGCCTTCACACGGCCTCAAGGTACGCCGTTCTAAACAGCCTTACATTCCACGCTGGCGTGCCCCCAGTTGGGAATGTGGGCTCTTCTGTGAGACACCAATGTGCGTCCCGAAGGAAACCGGGGTCGGGGGCGGGCTCCCCCAGGACGCCTGCGTACGGCAGTCGGTTGCCAGATGTTTACTTCCAGCCGGAGAAAGAGAAAAAGGACAGCTTTCCCAGGGACAATTCTGGACCCTTGGGAACATCCAGAATCACCAAAGCCTAAACTTGGCACGGCCTGGGCAACGCTCTTCCGCACGTCCAGCAATCCCCACGTCAAAACCTTTCTCGGCAGAGGCAGGCACTCTCTCCCTTGTACTAGATAGCTCGGCAGAACCTTCCGAGAAACACGCTGCGTCATTCAGCTTGAAAGCGGGACGCGGATGGGAGAGTACGCTTTCTTCCCGTTTGGAGGCGCCGTGCGCTTGGCTTCAAAGCTGCCCGAACAGCACTAGCGGCCCGACGTCTCTGCACGGCAGGATTGTCGTTGTGGGCCGAGGCTGCGTGTTCTCTCAAAGCGGAAAACCGTGCTGGCAATACCTTGCTAGAAACTCCTCCCACGGCACTACATGTTCCGCTCCGGCCAAACGAAAGGTGACCTCAGGCCTCAAGGTAAAAGTTCCAGCGTTTCACGTCGGGGGAGTTGGGTGTGCAGTGGTTTCCGTGAGGCCAGACTCCACCACGGAGTGCCTTAACTCTGCGACGCTCCTGGGGGCACACAGGATAGGAGCTCGTTCGCCAATTGCGCAGGATGACTCCTCTCCGTGGCGGAACGGCGGCTCCCGGCTTCTAGAGGAACCTTAGCCTAAACAGGCCCCTGGAGGAAGCTCTTCACATTCAGAGCAAGGGCAACGTACTGCTCTCTGGCTTGCCTGGGTTGAGTGCCCCAGTCGTCAAAGAGCCTCGCGAAAGCAGTGCTGCGCAGACTCCCTTTGCCAGTCGAACGGCCTCCTTGACTGAAAGAGAACTGCAGTGCCAAAAGGCACCGCGCTGACGACTGGCTCCAGGAAGAGACTCGGGACAGCACTCTCATAGAAGCGAAAGCTAGGCTGTGCGCCCAGCCTGAGGAGCAGTACGTGCGTTTGCCACACTTCTTTACACAGCTAGGCATGAGCCAGAGAGCCTTGGTCACTGAGGCCTACCTAAGGGACTGCCATACTTACCCAGTAGCTCCCACGCAGAGGTCCCTGTGCCCAAACGGGCCTCCACGGAAGGGCCCTGTTCCTCCCGTTGTGTTTCCTTGAGGTAAGCAGAAACCGCTGAGCATCCCTAGAGGAGCTCCGGTTTGAAGCTGGGCGACCCTGGCTAAACCTTATTCCCCTCCGTGGTAAACGAGACAGTGGCGGGTCCTAAGCTGCCTGAAGTACACTGCTCGCGCCCACCTTCTCTTTGCTGCCGGAAGGCCTCCCATAAGAAGTCTGAGTTTACTCGTGACAGCAGAAGTCTGAGTTTACGCGTGTGAGGCCTGCTGCTCTCAGTTCCTTGCTGGGAGCTTCAGCAGGAGCGCTCGGGAGCTCGCCGGCACAAGAACTGTGAGTCCCCTCGCCCCACCCCGGCCTCAAGCAAAAGTCCAGATTTCCCCCGTCAGTAACACCTCGGAGTGCCCTAGGAGCGAAGAAGCATGCCTTAACGGAGGGCTTCAACAGTGCTAGGGCTTTATTTCACGAGACACCGTGCACTCACGTTCGTTGTAACAACTGTCAAAGGGCACTGGATGCCTTCCAACTCCTCTCTTGCGTTTGAGCCACAGGAAGTAAATGCCTTCGTTTGATTAAGCTCCGTGAACGTGCGACGACGATGGCGAAGCGCTGCCCTGTTCGCTCGAAAGCTCTCGTTTGTACGGCCTTCACACGGCCTCAAGGTACGCCGCTCTAAACAGCCTTACATTCCACGCTGGCGTGCCCCCAGTTGGGAATGTGGGCTCTTCGGTGAGACACCAATGTGCGTCCCGAAGGAAACCGGGGTGGGGGGGGTGCTCCCCCAGGACGCCTGCGTACGGCAGTCGGTTGCCAGATGTTTACTTCCAGCCGGAGAAAGAGAAAAAGGACAGCTTTCCCAGGGACAATTCTGGACCCTTGGGAACATCCAGAATCACCAAAGCCTAAACTTGGCACGGCCTGGGCAACGCTCTTCCGCACGTCCAGCAATCCCCACGTCAAAACCTTTCTCGGCAGAGGCAGGCACTCTCTCCTTTGTACTAGATAGCTCGGCAGAACCTTCCGAGAAACACGCTGCATCATTCAGCTTGAAAGCGGGACGCGGAAGGGAGAGTACGCTTTCTCCCCGTTTGGAGGCGCCGTGCGCTTGGCTTCAAAGCTGCCCGAACAGCACTAGCGGCCCGACGTCTCTGCACGGCAGGATTGTCGTTGTGGGCCGAGACTGCGTGTTCTCTCAAAGCGGAAAACCGTGCTGGCAATACCTTGCTAGAAACTCCTCCCACGGCACTACATGTTCCGCTCCGGCCAAACGAAAGGTGACCTCAGGCCTCAAGGTAAAAGTTCCAGCGTTTCACGTCGGGAGAGTTGGGTGTGCAGTGGTTTCCATGAGGCCAGACTCCACCACGGAGTGCCTTAACTCTGCGACGCTCCTGGGGGCACACAGGATAGGAGCTCGTTTGCCAATTGCGCAGGATGACTCCTCTCCGTGGCGGAACGGCGGCTCCCGGCTTCTAGAGGAACCTTAGCCTAAACAGGCCCCTGGAGGAAGCTCTTCACATTCAGAGCAAGGGCAACGTACTGCTCTCTGGCTTGCCTGGGTTGAGTGCCCCAGTCGTCAAAGAGCCTCGCGAAAGCAGTGCTGCGCAGACTCCCTTTGCCAGTCGAACGGCCTCCTTGACTGAAAGAGAACTGCAGTGCCAAAAGGCACCGTGCTGACGACTGGCTCCAGGAAGAGACTCGGGACAGCACTCTCATAGAAGCGAAAGCTAGGCTGTGCGCCCAGCCTGAGGAGCAGTACGTGCGTTTGCCGCACTTCTTTACACAGCTAGGCATGAGCCAGAGAGCCTTGGTCACTGAGGCCTACCTAAGGGACTGCCATACTTACCCAGTAGCTCCCACGCAGAGGTCCCTGTGCCCAAACGGGCCTCCACGGAAGGGCCCTGTTCCTCCCGTTGTGTTTCCTTGAGGTAAGCAGAAACCGCTGAGCATCCCTAGAGGAGCTCCGGTTTGAAGCTGGGCGACCCTGGCTAAACCTTATTCCCCTCCGTGGTAAACGAGACAGTGGCGGGTCCTAAGCTGCCTGAAGTACACTGCTCGCGCCCACCTTCTCTTTGCTGCCGGAAGGCCTCCCATAAGAAGTCTGAGTTTACTCGTGACAGCAGAAGTCTGAGTTTACGCGTGTGAGGCCTGCTGCTCTCAGTTCCTTGCTGGGAGCTTCAGCAGGAGCGCTCGGGAGCTCGCCGGCACAAGAACTGTGAGTCCCCTCGCCCCACCCCGGCCTCAAGCAAAAGTCCAGATTTCCCCCGTCAGTAACACCTCGGAGTGCCCTAGGAGCGAAGAAGCATGCCTTAACGGAGGGCTTCAACAGTGCTAGGGCTTTATTTCACGAGACACCGTGCACTCACGTTCGTTGTAACAACTGTCAAAGGGCACTGGATGCCTTCCAACTCCTCTCTTGCGTTTGAGCCACAGGAAGTAAATGCCTTCGTTTGATTAAGCTCCGTGAACGTGCGACGACGATGGCGAAGCGCTGCCCTGTTCGCTCGAAAGCTCTCGTTTGTACGGCCTTCACACGGCCTCAAGGTACGCCGTTCTAAACAGCCTTACATTCCACGCTGGCGTGCCCCCAGTTGGGAATGTGGGCTCTTCTGTGAGACACCAATGTGCGTCCCGAAGGAAACCGGGGTCGGGGGCGGGCTCCCCCAGGACGCCTGCGTACGGCAGTCGGTTGCCAGATGTTTACTTCCAGCCGGAGAAAGAGAAAAAGGACAGCTTTCCCAGGGACAATTCTGGACCCTTGGGAACATCCAGAATCACCAAAGCCTAAACTTGGCACGGCCTGGGCAACGCTCTTCCGCACGTCCAGCAATCCCCACGTCAAAACCTTTCTCGGCAGAGGCAGGCACTCTCTCCCTTGTACTAGATAGCTCGGCAGAACCTTCCGAGAAACACGCTGCGTCATTCAGCTTGAAAGCGGGACGCGGATGGGAGAGTACGCTTTCTTCCCGTTTGGAGGCGCCGTGCGCTTGGCTTCAAAGCTGCCCGAACAGCACTAGCGGCCCGACGTCTCTGCACGGCAGGATTGTCGTTGTGGGCCGAGGCTGCGTGTTCTCTCAAAGCGGAAAACCGTGCTGGCAATACCTTGCTAGAAACTCCTCCCACGGCACTACATGTTCCGCTCCGGCCAAACGAAAGGTGACCTCAGGCCTCAAGGTAAAAGTTCCAGCGTTTCACGTCGGGGGAGTTGGGTGTGCAGTGGTTTCTGTGAGGCCAGACTCCACCACGGAGTGCCTTAACTCTGCGACGCTCCTGGGGGCACACAGGATAGGAGCTCGTTCGCCAATTGCGCAGGATGACTCCTCTCCGTGGCGGAACGGCGGCTCCCGGCTTCTAGAGGAACCTTAGCCTAAACAGGCCCCTGGAGGAAGCTCTTCACATTCAGAGCAAGGGCAACGTACTGCTCTCTGGCTTGCCTGGGTTGAGTGCCCCAGTCGTCAAAGAGCCTCGCGAAAGCAGTGCTGCGCAGACTCCCTTTGCCAGTCGAACGGCCTCCTTGACTGAAAGAGAACTGCAGTGCCAAAAGGCACCGTGCTGACGACTGGCTCCAGGAAGAGACTCGGGACAGCACTCTCATAGAAGCGAAAGCTAGGCTGTGCGCCCAGCCTGAGGAGCAGTACGTGCGTTTGCCACACTTCTTTACACAGCTAGGCATGAGCCAGAGAGCCTTGGTCACTGAGGCCTACCTAAGGGACTGCCATACTTACCCAGTAGCTCCCACGCAGAGGTCCCTGTGCCCAAACGGGCCTCCACGGAAGGGCCCTGTTCCTCCCGTTGTGTTTCCTTGAGGTAAGCAGAAACCGCTGAGCATCCCTAGAGGAGCTCCGGTTTGAAGCTGGGCGACCCTGGCTAAACCTTATTCCCCTCCGTGGTAAACGAGACAGTGGCGGGTCCTAAGCTGCCTGAAGTACACTGCTCGCGCCCACCTTCTCTTTGCTGCCGGAAGGCCTCCCATAAGAAGTCTGAGTTTACTCGTGACAGCAGAAGTCTGAGTTTACGCGTGTGAGGCCTGCTGCTCTCAGTTCCTTGCTGGGAGCTTCAGCAGGAGCGCTCGGGAGCTCGCCGGCACAAGAACTGTGAGTCCCCTCGCCCCACCCCGGCCTCAAGCAAAAGTCCAGATTTCCCCCGTCAGTAACACCTCGGAGTGCCCTAGGAGCGAAGAAGCATGCCTTAACGGAGGGCTTCAACAGTGCTAGGGCTTTATTTCACGAGACACCGTGCACTCACGTTCGTTGTAACAACTGTCAAAGGGCACTGGATGCCTTCCAACTCCTCTCTTGCGTTTGAGCCACAGGAAGTAAATGCCTTCGTTTGATTAAGCTCCGTGAACGTGCGACGACGATGGCGAAGCGCTGCCCTGTTCGCTCGAAAGCTCTCGTTTGTACGGCCTTCACACGGCCTCAAGGTACGCCGTTCTAAACAGCCTTACATTCCACGCTGGCGTGCCCCCAGTTGGGAATGTGGGCTCTTCTGTGAGACACCAATGTGCGTCCCGAATGAAACCGGGGTCGGGGGGGGGCTCCCCCAGGACGCCTGCGTACGGCAGTCGGTTGCCAGATGTTTACTTCCAGCCGGAGAAAGAGAAAAAGGACAGCTTTCCCAGGGACAATTCTGGACCCTTGGGAACATCCAGAATCACCAAAGCCTAAACTTGGCACGGCCTGGGCAACGCTCTTCCGCACGTCCAGCAATCCCCACGTCAAAACCTTTCTCGGCAGAGGCAGGCACTCTCTCCCTTGTACTAGATAGCTCGGCAGAACCTTCCGAGAAACACGCTGCGTCATTCAGCTTGAAAGCGGGACGCGGATGGGAGAGTACGCTTTCTTCCCGTTTGGAGGCGCCGTGCGCTTGGCTTCAAAGCTGCCCGAACAGCACTAGCGGCCCGACGTCTCTGCACGGCAGGATTGTCGTTGTGGGCCGAGGCTGCGTGTTCTCTCAAAGCGGAAAACCGTGCTGGCAATACCTTGCTAGAAACTCCTCCCACGGCACTACATGTTCCGCTCCGGCCAAACGAAAGGTGACCTCAGGCCTCAAGGTAAAAGTTCCAGCGTTTCACGTCGGGGGAGTTGGGTGTGCAGTGGTTTCCGTGAGGCCAGACTCCACCACGGAGTGCCTTAACTCTGCGACGCTCCTGGGGGCACACAGGATAGGAGCTCGTTCGCCAATTGCGCAGGATGACTCCTCTCCGTGGCGGAACGGCGGCTCCCGGCTTCTAGAGGAACCTTAGCCTAAACAGGCCCCTGGAGGAAGCTCTTCACATTCAGAGCAAGGGCAACGTACTGCTCTCTGGCTTGCCTGGGTTGAGTGCCCCAGTCGTCAAAGAGCCTCGCGAAAGCAGTGCTGCGCAGACTCCCTTTGCCAGTCGAACGGCCTCCTTGACTGAAAGAGAACTGCAGTGCCAAAAGGCACCGTGCTGACGACTGGCTCCAGGAAGAGACTCGGGACAGCACTCTCATAGAAGCGAAAGCTAGGCTGTGCGCCCAGCCTGAGGAGCAGTACGTGCGTTTGCCGCACTTCTTTACACAGCTAGGCATGAGCCAGAGAGCCTTGGTCACTGAGGCCTACCTAAGGGACTGCCATACTTACCCAGTAGCTCCCACGCAGAGGTCCCTGTGCCCAAACGGGCCTCCACGGAAGGGCCCTGTTCCTCCCGTTGTGTTTCCTTGAGGTAAGCAGAAACCGCTGAGCATCCCTAGAGGAGCTCCGGTTTGAAGCTGGGCGACCCTGGCTAAACCTTATTCCCCTCCGTGGTAAACGAGACAGTGGCGGGTCCTAAGCTGCCTGAAGTACACTGCTCGCGCCCACCTTCTCTTTGCTGCCGGAAGGCCTCCCATAAGAAGTCTGAGTTTACTCGTGACAGCAGAAGTCTGAGTTTACGCGTGTGAGGCCTGCTGCTCTCAGTTCCTTGCTGGGAGCTTCAGCAGGAGCGCTCGGGAGCTCGCCGGCACAAGAACTGTGAGTCCCCTCGCCCCACCCCGGCCTCAAGCAAAAGTCCAGATTTCCCCCGTCAGTAACACCTCGGAGTGCCCTAGGAGCGAAGAAGCATGCCTTAACGGAGGGCTTCAACAGTGCTAGGGCTTTATTTCACGAGACACCGTGCACTCACGTTCGTTGTAACAACTGTCAAAGGGCACTGGATGCCTTCCAACTCCTCTCTTGCGTTTGAGCCACAGGAAGTAAATGCCTTCGTTTGATTAAGCTCCGTGAACGTGCGACGACGATGGCGAAGCGCTGCCCTGTTCGCTCGAAAGCTCTCGTTTGTACGGCCTTCACACGGCCTCAAGGTACGCCGCTCTAAACAGCCTTACATTCCACGCTAGCGTGCCCCCAGTTGGGAATGTGGGCTCTTCGGTGAGACACCAATGTGCGTCCCGAAGGAAACCGGGGTGGGGGGGGGCTCCCCCAGGACGCCTGCGTACGGCAGTCGGTTGCCAGATGTTTACTTCCAGCCGGAGAAAGAGAAAAAGGACAGCTTTCCCAGGGACAATTCTGGACCCTTGGGAACATCCAGAATCACCAAAGCCTAAACTTGGCACGGCCTGGGCAACGCTCTTCCGCACGTCCAGCAATCCCCACGTCAAAACCTTTCTCGGCAGAGGCAGGCACTCTCTCCCTTGTACTAGATAGCTCGGCAGAACCTTCCGAGAAACACGCTGCGTCATTCAGCTTGAAAGCGGGACGCGGATGGGAGAGTACGCTTTCTCCCCGTTTGGAGGCGCCGTGCGCTTGGCTTCAAAGCTGCCCGAACAGCACTAGCGGCCCGACGTCTCTGCACGGCAGGATTGTCGTTGTGGGCCGAGGCTGCGTGTTCTCTCAAAGCGGAAAACCGTGCTGGCAATACCTTGCTAGAAACTCCTCCCACGGCACTACATGTTCCGCTCCGGCCAAACGAAAGGTCACCTCAGGCCTCAAGGTAAAAGTTCCAGCGTTTCACGTCGGGGGAGTTGGGTGTGCAGTGGTTTCCGTGAGGCCAGACTCCACCACGGAGTGCCTTAACTCTGCGACGCTCCTGGGGGCACACAGGATAGGAGCTCGTTCGCCAATTGCGCAGGATGACTCCTCTCCGTGGCGGAACGGCGGCTCCCGGCTTCTAGAGGAACCTTAGCCTAAACAGGCCCCTGGAGGAAGCTCTTCACATTCAGAGCAAGGGCAACGTACTGCTCTCTGGCTTGCCTGGGTTGAGTGCCCCAGTCGTCAAAGAGCCTCGCGAAAGCAGTGCTGCGCAGACTCCCTTTGCCAGTCGAACGGCCTCCTTGACTGAAAGAGAACTGCAGTGCCAAAAGGCACCGTGCTGACGACTGGCTCCAGGAAGAGACTCGGGACAGCACTCTCATAGAAGCGAAAGCTAGGCTGTGCGCCCAGCCTGAGGAGCAGTACGTGCATTTGCCACACTTCTTTACACAGCTAGGCATGAGCCAGAGAGCCTTGGTCACTGAGGCCTACCTAAGGGACTGCCATACTTACCCAGTAGCTCCCACGCAGAGGTCCCTGTGCCCAAACGGGCCTCCACGGAAGGGCCCTGTTCCTCCCGTTGTGTTTCCTTGAGGTAAGCAGAAACCGCTGAGCATCCCTAGAGGAGCTCCGGTTTGAAGCTGGGCGATCCTGGCTAAACCTTATTCCCCTCCGTGGTAAACGAGACAGTGGCGGGTCCTAAGCTGCCTGAAGTACACTGCTCGCGCCCACCTTCTCTTTGCTGCCGGAAGGCCTCCCATAAGAAGTCTGAGTTTACTCGTGACAGCAGAAGTCTGAGTTTACGCGTGTGAGGCCTGCTGCTCTCAGTTCCTTGCTGGGAGCTTCAGCAGGAGCGCTCGGGAGCTCGCCGGCACAAGAACTGTGAGTCCCCTCGCCCCACCCCGGCCTCAAGCAAAAGTCCAGATTTCCCCCGTCAGTAACACCTCGGAGTGCCCTAGGAGCGAAGAAGCATGCCTTAACGGAGGGCTTCAACAGTGCTAGGGCTTTATTTCACGAGACACCGTGCACTCACGTTCGTTGTAACAACTGTCAAAGGGCACTGGATGCCTTCCAACTCCTCTCTTGCGTTTGAGCCACAGGAAGTAAATGCCTTCGTTTGATTAAGCTCCGTGAACGTGCGACGACGATGGCGAAGCGCTGCCCTGTTCGCTCGAAAGCTCTCATTTGTACGGCCTTCACACGGCCTCAAGGTACGCCGTTCTAAACAGCCTTACATTCCACGTTGGCGTGCCCCCAGTTGGGAATGTGGGCTCTTCTGTGAGACACCAATGTGCGTCCCGAAGGAAACCGGGGTGGGGGGGGCTCCCCCAGGACGCCTGCGTACGGCAGTCGGTTGCCAGATGTTTACTTCCAGCCGGAGAAAGAGAAAAAGGACAGCTTTCCCAGGGACAATTCTGGACCCTTGGGAACATCCAGAATCACCAAAGCCTAAACTTGGCACGGCCTGGGCAACGCTCTTCCGCACGTCCAGCAATCCCCACGTCAAAACCTTTCTCGGCAGAGGCAGGCACTCTCTCCCTTGTACTAGATAGCTCGGCAGAACCTTCCGAGAAACACGCTGCGTCATTCAGCTTGAAAGCGGGACGCGGATGGGAGAGTACGCTTTCTCCCCGTTTGGAGGCGCCGTGCGCTTGGCTTCAAAGCTGCCCGAACAGCACTAGCGGCCCGACGTCTCTGCACGGCAGGATTGTCGTTGTGGGCCGAGGCTGCGTGTTCTCTCAAAGCGGAAAACCGTGCTGGCAATACCTTGCTAGAAACTCCTCCCACGGCACTACATGTTCCGCTCCGGCCAAACGAAAGGTGACCTCAGGCCTCAAGGTAAAAGTTCCAGCGTTTCACGTCGGGAGAGTTGGGTGTGCAGTGGTTTCCATGAGGCCAGACTCCACCACGGAGTGCCTTAACTCTGCGACGCTCCTGGGGGCACACAGGATAGGAGCTCGTTCGCCAATTGCGCAGGATGACTCCTCTCCGTGGCGGAACGGCGGCTCCCGGCTTCTAGAGGAACCTTAGCCTAAACAGGCCCCTGGAGGAAGCTCTTCACATTCAGAGCAAGGGCAACGTACTGCTCTCTGGCTTGCCTGGGTTGAGTGCCCCAGTCGTCAAAGAGCCTCGCGAAAGCAGTGCTGCGCAGACTCCCTTTGCCAGTCGAACGGCCTCCTTGACTGAAAGAGAACTGCAGTGCCAAAAGGCACCGTGCTGACGACTGGCTCCAGGAAGAGACTCGGGACAGCACTCTCATAGAAGCGAAAGCTAGGCTGTGCGCCCAGCCTGAGGAGCAGTACGTGCGTTTGCCACACTTCTTTACACAGCTAGGCATGAGCCAGAGAGCCTTGGTCACTGAGGCCTACCTAAGGGACTGCCATACTTACCCAGTAGCTCCCACGCAGAGGTCCCTGTGCCCAAACGGGCCTCCACGGAAGGGCCCTGTTCCTCCCGTTGTGTTTCCTTGAGGTAAGCAGAAACCGCTGAGCATCCCTAGAGGAGCTCCGGTTTGAAGCTGGGCGACCCTGGCTAAACCTTATTCCCCTCCGTGGTAAACGAGACAGTGGCGGGTCCTAAGCTGCCTGAAGTACACTGCTCGCGCCCACCTTCTCTTTGCTGCCCGAAGGCCTCCCATAAGAAGTCTGAGTTTACTCGTGACAGCAGAAGTCTGAGTTTACGCGTGTGAGGCCTGCTGCTCTCAGTTCCTTGCTGGGAGCTTCAGCAGGAGCGCTCGGGAGCTCGCCGGCACAAGAACTGTGAGTCCCCTCGCCCCACCCCGGCCTCAAGCAAAAGTCCAGATTTCCCCCGTCAGTAACACCTCGGAGTGCCCTAGGAGCGAAGAAGCATGCCTTAACGGAGGGCTTCAACAGTGCTAGGGCTTTATTTCACGAGACACCGTGCACTCACGTTCGTTGTAACAACTGTCAAAGGGCACTGGATGCCTTCCAACTCCTCTCTTGCGTTTGAGCCACAGGAAGTAAATGCCTTCGTTTGATTAAGCTCCGTGAACGTGCGACGACGATGGCGAAGCGCTGCCCTGTTCGCTCGAAAGCTCTCGTTTGTACGGCCTTCACACGGCCTCAAGGTACGCCGTTCTAAACAGCCTTACATTCCACGCTGGCGTGCCCCCAGTTGGGAATGTGGGCTCTTCGGTGAGACACCAATGTGCGTCCCGAAGGAAACCGGGGTGGGGGGGGGCTCCCCCAGGACGCCTGCGTACGGCAGTCGGTTGCCAGATGTTTACTTCCAGCCGGAGAAAGAGAAAAAGGACAGCTTTCCCAGGGACAATTCTGGACCCTTGGGAACATCCAGAATCACCAAAGCCTAAACTTGGCACGGCCTGGGCAACGCTCTTGCGCACGTCCAGCAATCCCCACGTCAAAACCTTTCTCGGCAGAGGCAGGCACTCTCTCCCTTGTACTAGATAGCTCGGCAGAACCTTCCGAGAAACACGCTGCGTCATTCAGCTTGAAAGCGGGACGCGGAAGGGAGAGTACGCTTTCTCCCCGTTTGGAGGCGCCGTGCGCTTGGCTTCAAAGCTGCCCGAACAGCACTAGCGGCCCGACGTCTCTGCACGGCAGGATTGTCGTTGTGGGCCGAGGCTGCGTGTTCTCTCAAAGCGGAAAACCGTGCTGGCAATACCTTGCTAGAAACTCCTCCCACGGCACTACATGTTCCGCTCCGGCCAAACGAAAGGTGACCTCAGGCCTCAAGGTAAGTTCCAGCGTTTCACGTCGGGGGAGTTGGGTGTGCAGTGGTTTCCGTGAGGCCAGACTCCACCACGGAGTGCCTTAACTCTGCGACGCTCCTGGGGGCACACAGGATAGGAGCTCGTTCGCCAATTGCGCAGGATGACTCCTCTCCGTGGCGGAACGGCGGCTCCCGGCTTCTAGAGGAACCTTAGCCTAAACAGGCCCCTGGAGGAAGCTCTTCACATTCAGAGCAAGGGCAACGTACTGCTCTCTGGCTTGCCTGGGTTGAGTGCCCCAGTCGTCAAAGAGCCTCGCGAAAGCAGTGCTGCGCAGACTCCCTTTGCCAGTCGAACGGCCTCCTTGACTGAAAGAGAACTGCAGTGCCAAAAGGCACCGTGCTGACGACTGGCTCCAGGAAGAGACTCGGGACAGCACTCTCATAGAAGCGAAAGCTAGGCTGTGCGCCCAGCCTGAGGAGCAGTACGTGCGTTTGCCACACTTCTTTACACAGCTAGGCATGAGCCAGAGAGCCTTGGTCACTGAGGCCTACCTAAGGGACTGCCATACTTACCCAGTAGCTCCCACGCAGAGGTCCCTGTGCCCAAACGGGCCTCCACGGAAGGGCCCTGTTCCTCCCGTTGTGTTTCCTTGAGGTAAGCAGAAACCGCTGAGCATCCCTAGAGGAGCTCCGGTTTGAAGCTGGGCGACCCTGGCTAAACCTTATTCCCCTCCGTGGTAAACGAGACAGTGGCGGGTCCTAAGCTGCCTGAAGTACACTGCTCGCGCCCACCTTCTCTTTGCTGCCGGAAGGCCTCCCATAAGAAGTCTGAGTTTACTCGTGACAGCAGAAGTCTGAGTTTACGCGTGTGAGGCCTGCTGCTCTCAGTTCCTTGCTGGGAGCTTCAGCAGGAGCGCTCGGGAGCTCGCCGGCACAAGAACTGTGAGTCCCCTCGCCCCACCCCGGCCTCAAGCAAAAGTCCAGATTTCCCCCGTCAGTAACACCTCGGAGTGCCCTAGGAGCGAAGAAGCATGCCTTAACGGAGGGCTTCAACAGTGCTAGGGCTTTATTTCACGAGACACCGTGCACTCACGTTCGTTGTAACAACTGTCAAAGGGCACTGGATGCCTTCCAACTCCTCTCTTGCGTTTGAGCCACAGGAAGTAAATGCCTTCGTTTGATTAAGCTCCGTGAACGTGCGACGACGATGGCGAAGCGCTGCCCTGTTCGCTCGAAAGCTCTCGTTTGTACGGCCTTCACACGGCCTCAAGGTACGCCGTTCTAAACAGCCTTACATTCCACGCTGGCGTGCCCCCAGTTGGGAATGTGGGCTCTTCTGTGAGACACCAATGTGCGTCCCGAAGGAAACCGGGGTGGGGGGGGGCTCCCCCAGGACGCCTGCGTACGGCAGTCGGTTGCCAGATGTTTACTTCCAGCCGGAGAAAGAGAAAAAGGACAGCTTTCCCAGGGACAATTCTGGACCCTTGGGAACATCCAGAATCACCAAAGCCTAAACTTGGCACGGCCTGGGCAACGCTCTTCCGCACGTCCAGCAATCCCCACGTCAAAACCTTTCTCGGCAGAGGCAGGCACTCTCTCCCTTGTACTAGATAGCTCGGCAGAACCTTCCGAGAAACACGCTGCGTCATTCAGCTTGAAAGCGGGACGCGGAAGGGAGAGTACGCTTTCTCCCCGTTTGGAGGCGCCGTGCGCTTGGCTTCAAAGCTGCCCGAACAGCACTAGCGGCCCGACGTCTCTGCACGGCAGGATTGTCGTTGTGGGCCGAGGCTGCGTGTTCTCTCAAAGCGGAAAACCGTGCTGGCAATACCTTGCTAGAAACTCCTCCCACGGCACTACATGTTCCGCTCCGGCCAAACGAAAGGTGACCTCAGGCCTCAAGGTAAGTTCCAGCGTTTCACGTCGGGGCAGTTGGGTGTGCAGTGGTTTCCATGAGGCCAGACTGCACCACGGAGTGCCTTAACTCTGCGACGCTCCTGGGGGCACACAGGATAGGAGCTCGTTCGCCAATTGCGCAGGATGACTCCTCTCCGTGGCGGAACGGCGGCTCCCGGCTTCTAGAGGAACCTTAGCCTAAACAGGCCCCTGGAGGAAGCTCTTCACATTCAGAGCAAGGGCAACGTACTGCTCTCTGGCTTGCCTGGGTTGAGTGCCCCAGTCGTCAAAGAGCCTCGCGAAAGCAGTGCTGCGCAGACTCCCTTTGCCAGTCGAACGGCCTCCTTGACTGAAAGAGAACTGCAGTGCCAAAAGGCACCGTGCTGACGACTGGCTCCAGGAAGAGACTCGGGACAGCACTCTCATAGAAGCGAAAGCTAGGCTGTGCGCCCAGCCTGAGGAGCAGTACGTGCGTTTGCCACACTTCTTTACACAGCTAGGCATGAGCCAGAGAGCCTTGGTCACTGAGGCCTACCTAAGGGACTGCCATACTTACCCAGTAGCTCCCACGCAGAGGTCCCTGTGCCCAAACGGGCCTCCACGGAAGGGCCCTGTTCCTCCCGTTGTGTTTCCTTGAGGTAAGCAGAAACCGCTGAGCATCCCTAGAGGAGCTCCGGTTTGAAGCTGGGCGACCCTGGCTAAACCTTATTCCCCTCCGTGGTAAACGAGACAGTGGCGGGTCCTAAGCTGCCTGAAGTACACTGCTCGCGCCCACCTTCTCTTTGCTGCCGGAAGGCCTCCCATAAGAAGTCTGAGTTTACTCGTGACAGCAGAAGTCTGAGTTTACGCGTGTGAGGCCTGCTGCTCTCAGTTCCTTGCTGGGAGCTTCAGCAGGAGCGCTCGGGAGCTCGCCGGCACAAGAACTGTGAGTCCCCTCGCCCCACCCCGGCCTCAAGCAAAAGTCCAGATTTCCCCCGTCAGTAACACCTCGGAGTGCCCTAGGAGCGAAGAAGCATGCCTTAACGGAGGGCTTCAACAGTGCTAGGGCTTTATTTCACGAGACACCGTGCACTCACGTTCGTTGTAACAACTGTCAAAGGGCACTGGATGCCTTCCAGCTCCTCTCTTGCGTTTGAGCCACAGGAAGTAAATGCCTTCGTTTGATTAAGCTCCGTGAACGTGCGACGACGATGGCGAAGCGCTGCCCTGTTCGCTCGAAAGCTCTCGTTTGTACGGCCTTCACACGGCCTCAAGGTACGCCGTTCTAAACAGCTTTACATTCCACGTTGGCCTGCCCCCAGTTGGGAATGTGGGCTCTTCTGTGAGACACCAATGTGCGTCCCGAAGGAAACCGGGGTGGGGGGGGGCTCCCCCAGGACGCCTGCGTACGGCAGTCGGTTGCCAGATGTTTACTTCCAGCCGGAGAAAGAGAAAAAGGACAGCTTTCCCAGGGACAATTCTGGACCCTTGGGAACATCCAGAATCACCAAAGCCTAAACTTGGCACGGCCTGGGCAACGCTCTTCCGCACGTCCAGCAATCCCCACGTCAAAACCTTTCTCGGCAGAGGCAGGCACTCTCTCCCTTGTACTAGATAGCTCGGCAGAACCTTCCGAGAAACACGCTGCGTCATTCAGCTTGAAAGCGGGACGCGGATGGGAGAGTACGCTTTCTCCCCGTTTGGAGGCGCCGTGCGCTTGGCTTCAAAGCTGCCCGAACAGCACTAGCGGCCCGACGTCTCTGCACGGCAGGATTGTCGTTGTGGGCCGAGGCTGCGTGTTCTCTCAAAGCGGAAAACCGTGCTGGCAATACCTTGCTAGAAACTCCTCCCACGGCACTACATGTTCCGCTCCGGCCAAACGAAAGGTCACCTCAGGCCTCAAGGTAAAAGTTCCAGCGTTTCACGTCGGGAGAGTTGGGTGTGCAGTGGTTTCCATGAGGCCAGACTCCACCACGGAGTGCCTTAACTCTGCGACGCTCCTGGGGGCACACAGGATAGGAGCTCGTTCGCCAATTGCGCAGGATGACTCCTCTCCGTGGCGGAACGGCGGCTCCCGGCTTCTAGAGGAACCTTAGCCTAAACAGGCCCCTGGAGGAAGCTCTTCACATTCAGAGCAAGGGCAACGTACTGCTCTCTGGCTTGCCTGGGTTGAGTGCCCCAGTCGTCAAAGAGCCTCGCGAAAGCAGTGCTGTGCAGACTCCCTTTGCCAGTCGAACGGCCTCCTTGACTGAAAGAGAACTGCAGTGCCAAAAGGCACCGTGCTGACGACTGGCTCCAGGAAGAGACTCGGGACAGCACTCTCATAGAAGCGAAAGCTAGGCTGTGCGCCCAGCCTGAGGAGCAGTACGTGCGTTTGCCACACTTCTTTACACAGCTAGGCATGAGCCAGAGAGCCTTGGTCACTGAGGCCTACCTAAGGGACTGCCATACTTACCCAGTAGCTCCCACGCAGAGGTCCCTGTGCCCAAACGGGCCTCCACGGAAGGGCCCTGTTCCTCCCGTTGTGTTTCCTTGAGGTAAGCAGAAACCGCTGAGCATCCCTAGAGGAGCTCCGGTTTGAAGCTGGGCGACCCTGGCTAAACCTTATTCCCCTCCGTGGTAAACGAGACAGTGGCGGGTCCTAAGCTGCCTGAAGTACACTGCTCGCGCCCACCTTCTCTTTGCTGCCGGAAGGCCTCCCATAAGAAGTCTGAGTTTACTCGTGACAGCAGAAGTCTGAGTTTACGCGTGTGAGGCCTGCTGCTCTCAGTTCCTTGCTGGGAGCTTCAGCAGGAGCGCTCGGGAGCTCGCCGGCACAAGAACTGTGAGTCCCCTCGCCCCACCCCGGCCTCAAGCAAAAGTCCAGATTTCCCCCGTCAGTAACACCTCGGAGTGCCCTAGGAGCGAAGAAGCATGCCTTAACGGAGGGCTTCAACAGTGCTAGGGCTTTATTTCACGAGACACCGTGCACTCACGTTCGTTGTAACAACTGTCAAAGGGCACTGGATGCCTTCCAACTCCTCTCTTGCGTTTGAGCCACAGGAAGTAAATGCCTTCGTTTGATTAAGCTCCGTGAACGTGCGACGACGATGGCGAAGCGCTGCCCTGTTCGCTCGAAAGCTCTCGTTTGTACGGCCTTCACACGGCCTCAAGGTACGCCGCTCTAAACAGCCTTACATTCCACGCTGGCGTGCCCCCAGTTGGGAATGTGGGCTCTTCGGTGAGACACCAATGTGCGTCCCGAAGGAAACCGGGGTGGGGGGGGTGCTCCCCCAGGACGCCTGCGTACGGCAGTCGGTTGCCAGATGTTTACTTCCAGCCGGAGAAAGAGAAAAAGGACAGCTTTCCCAGGGACAATTCTGGACCCTTGGGAACATCCAGAATCACCAAAGCCTAAACTTGGCACGGCCTGGGCAACGCTCTTCCGCACGTCCAGCAATCCCCACGTCAAAACCTTTCTCGGCAGAGGCAGGCACTCTCTCCTTTGTACTAGATAGCTCGGCAGAACCTTCCGAGAAACACGCTGCGTCATTCAGCTTGAAAGCGGGAAGTGGATGGGAGAGTACGCTTTCTCCCCGTTTGGAGGCGCCGTGCGCTTGGCTTCAAAGCTGCCCGAACAGCACTAGCGGCCCGACGTCTCTGCACGGCAGGATTGTCGTTGTGGGCCGAGGCTGCGTGTTCTCTCAAAGCGGAAAACCGTGCTGGCAATACCTTGCTAGAAACTCCTCCCACGGCACTACATGTTCCGCTCCGGCCAAACGAAAGGTGACCTCAGGCCTCAAGGTAAAAGTTCCAGCGTTTCACGTCGGGAGAGTTGGGTGTGCAGTGGTTTCCATGAGGCCAGACTCCACCACGGAGTGCCTTAACTCTGCGACGCTCCTGGGGGCACACAGGATAGGAGCTCGTTCGCCAATTGCGCAGGATGACTCCTCTCCGTGGCGGAACGGCGGCTCCCGGCTTCTAGAGGAACCTTAGCCTAAACAGGCCCCTGGAGGAAGCTCTTCACATTCAGAGCAAGGGCAACGTACTGCTCTCTGGCTTGCCTGGGTTGAGTGCCCCAGTCGTCAAAGAGCCTCGCGAAAGCAGTGCTGCGCAGACTCCCTTTGCCAGTCGAACGGCCTCCTTGACTGAAAGAGAACTGCAGTGCCAAAAGGCACCGTGCTGACGACTGGCTCCAGGAAGAGACTCGGGACAGCACTCTCATAGAAGCGAAAGCTAGGCTGTGCGCCCAGCCTGAGGAGCAGTACGTGCGTTTGCCACACTTCTTTACACAGCTAGGCATGAGCCAGAGAGCCTTGGTCACTGAGGCCTACCTAAGGGACTGCCATACTTACCCAGTAGCTCCCACGCAGAGGTCCCTGTGCCCAAACGGGCCTCCACGGAAGGGCCCTGTTCCTCCCGTTGTGTTTCCTTGAGGTAAGCAGAAACCGCTGAGCATCCCTAGAGGAGCTCCGGTTTGAAGCTGGGCGACCCTGGCTAAACCTTATTCCCCTCCGTGGTAAACGAGACAGTGGCGGGTCCTAAGCTGCCTGAAGTACACTGCTCGCGCCCACCTTCTCTTTGCTGCCGGAAGGCCTCCCATAAGAAGTCTGAGTTTACTCGTGACAGCAGAAGTCTGAGTTTACGCGTGTGAGGCCTGCTGCTCTCAGTTCCTTGCTGGGAGCTTCAGCAGGAGCGCTCGGGAGCTCGCCGGCACAAGAACTGTGAGTCCCCTCGCCCCACCCCGGCCTCAAGCAAAAGTCCAGATTTCCCCCGTCAGTAACACCTCGGAGTGCCCTAGGAGCGAAGAAGCATGCCTTAACGGAGGGCTTCAACAGTGCTAGGGCTTTATTTCACGAGACACCGTGCACTCACGTTCGTTGTAACAACTGTCAAAGGGCACTGGATGCCTTCCAACTCCTCTCTTGCGTTTGAGCCACAGGAAGTAAATGCCTTCGTTTGATTAAGCTCCGTGAACGTGCGACGACGATGGCGAAGCGCTGCCCTGTTCGCTCGAAAGCTCTCGTTTGTACGGCCTTCACACGGCCTCAAGGTACGCCGTTCTAAACAGCCTTACATTCCACGCTGGCGTGCCCCCAGTTGGGAATGTGGGCTCTTCTGTGAGACACCAATGTGCATCCCGAAGGAAACCGGGGTGGGGGGGGCTCCCCCAGGACGCCTGCGTACGGCAGTCGGTTGCCAGATGTTTACTTCCAGCCGGAGAAAGAGAAAAAGGACAGCTTTCCCAGGGACAATTCTGGACCCTTGGGAACATCCAGAATCACCAAAGCCTAAACTTGGCACGGCCTGGGCAACGCTCTTCCGCACGTCCAGCAATCCCCACGTCAAAACCTTTCTCGGCAGAGGCAGGCACTCTCTCCCTTGTACTAGATAGCTCGGCAGAACCTTCCGAGAAACACGCTGCGTCATTCAGCTTGAAAGCGGGACGCGGATGGGAGAGTACGCTTTCTCCCCGTTTGGAGGCGCCGGGCGCTTGGCTTCAAAGCTGCCCGAACAGCACTAGCGGCCCGACGTCTCTGCACGGCAGGATTGTCGTTGTGGGCCGAGGCTGCGTGTTCTCTCAAAGCGGAAAACCGTGCTGGCAATACCTTGCTAGAAACTCCTCCCACGGCACTACATGTTCCGCTCCGGCCAAACGAAAGGTGACCTCAGGCCTCAAGGTAAAAGTTCCAGCGTTTCACGTCGGGAGAGTTGGGTGTGCAGTGGTTTCCATGAGGCCAGACTCCACCACGGAGTGCCTTAACTCTGCGACGCTCCTGGGGGCACACAGGATAGGAGCTCGTTCGCCAATTGCGCAGGATGACTCCTCTCCGTGGCGGAACGGCGGCTCCCGGCTTCTAGAGGAACCTTAGCCTAAACAGGCCCCTGGAGGAAGCTCTTCACATTCAGAGCAAGGGCAACGTACTGCTCTCTGGCTTGCCTGGGTTGAGTGCCCCAGTCGTCAAAGAGCCTCGCGAAAGCAGTGCTGCGCATACTCCCTTTGCCAGTCGAACGGCCTCCTTGACTGAAAGAGAACTGCAGTGCCAAAAGGCACCGTGCTGACGACTGGCTCCAGGAAGAGACTCGGGACAGCACTCTCATAGAAGCGAAAGCTAGGCTGTGCGCCCAGCCTGAGGAGCAGTACGTGCGTTTGCCACACTTCTTTACACAGCTAGGCATGAGCCAGAGAGCCTTGGTCACTGAGGCCTACCTAAGGGACTGCCATACTTACCCAGTAGCTCCCACGCAGAGGTCCCTGTGCCCAAACGGACCTCCACGGAAGGGCCCTGTTCCTCCCGTTGTGTTTCCTTGAGGTAAGCAGAAACCGCTGAGCATCCCTAGAGGAGCTCCGGTTTGAAGCTGGGCGACCCTGGCTAAACCTTATTCCCCTCCGTGGTAAACGAGACAGTGGCGGGTCCTAAGCTGCCTGAAGTACACTGCTCGCGCCCACCTTCTCTTTGCTGCCGGAAGGCCTCCCATAAGAAGTCTGAGTTTACTCGTGACAGCAGAAGTCTGAGTTTACGCGTGTGAGGCCTGCTGCTCTCAGTTCCTTGCTGGGAGCTTCAGCAGGAGCGCTCGGGAGCTCGCCGGCACAAGAACTGTGAGTCCCCTCGCCCCACCCCGGCCTCAAGCAAAAGTCCAGATTTCCCCCGTCAGTAACACCTCGGAGTGCCCTAGGAGCGAAGAAGCATGCCTTAACGGAGGGCTTCAACAGTGCTAGGGCTTTATTTCACGAGACACCGTGCACTCACGTTCGTTGTAACAACTGTCAAAGGGCACTGGATGCCTTCCAACTCCTCTCTTGCGTTTGAGCCACAGGAAGTAAATGCCTTCGTTTGATTAAGCTCCGTGAACGTGCGACGACGATGGCGAAGCGCTGCCCTGTTCGCTCGAAAGCTCTCGTTTGTACGGCCTTCACACGGCCTCAAGGTACGCCGTTCTAAACAGCCTTACATTCCACGCTGGCGTGCCCCCAGTTGGGAATGTGGGCTCTTCTGTGAGACACCAATGTGCGTCCCGAAGGAAACCGGGGTGGGGGGGGCTCCCCCAGGACGCCTGCGTACGGCAGTCGGTTGCCAGATGTTTACTTCCAGCCGGAGAAAGAGAAAAAGGACAGCTTTCCCAGGGACAATTCTGGACCCTTGGGAACATCCAGAATCACCAAAGCCTAAACTTGGCACGGCCTGGGCAACGCTCTTCCGCACGTCCAGAAATCCCCACGTCAAAACCTTTCTCGGCAGAGGCAGGCACTCTCTCCCTTGTACTAGATAGCTCGGCAGAACCTTCCGAGAAACACGCTGCGTCATTCAGCTTGAAAGCGGGACGCGGATGGGAGAGTACGCTTTCTCCCCGTTTGGAGGCGCCGTGCGCTTGGCTTCAAAGCTGCCCGAACAGCACTAGCGGCCCGACGTCTCTGCACGGCAGGATTGTCGTTGTGGGCCGAGGCTGCGTGTTCTCTCAAAGCGGAAAACCGTGCTGGCAATACCTTGCTAGAAACTCCTCCCACGGCACTACATGTTCCGCTCCGGCCAAACGAAAGGTGACCTCAGGCCTCAAGGTAAAAGTTCCAGCGTTTCACGTCGGGAGAGTTGGGTGTGCAGTGGTTTCCATGAGGCCAGACTCCACCACGGAGTGCCTTAACTCTGCGACGCTCCTGGGGGCACACAGGATAGGAGCTCGTTCGCCAATTGCGCAGGATGACTCCTCTCCGTGGCGGAACGGCGGCTCCCGGCTTCTAGAGGAACCTTAGCCTAAACAGGCCCCTGGAGGAAGCTCTTCACATTCAGAGCAAGGGCAACGTACTGCTCTCTGGCTTGCCTGGGTTGAGTGCCCCAGTCGTCAAAGAGCCTCGCGAAAGCAGTGCTGCGCAGACTCCCTTTGCCAGTCGAACGGCCTCCTTGACTGAAAGAGAACTGCAGTGCCAAAAGGCACCGTGCTGACGACTGGCTCCAGGAAGAGACTCGGGACAGCACTCTCATAGAAGCGAAAGCTAGGCTGTGCGCCCAGCCTGAGGAGCAGTACGTGCGTTTGCCACACTTCTTTACACAGCTAGGCATGAGCCAGAGAGCCTTGGTCACTGAGGCCTACCTAAGGGACTGCCATACTTACCCAGTAGCTCCCACGCAGAGGTCCCTGTGCCCAAACGGGCCTCCACGGAAGGGCCCTGTTCCTCCCGTTGTGTTTCCTTGAGGTAAGCAGAAACCGCTGAGCATCCCTAGAGGAGCTCCGGTTTGAAGCTGGGCGACCCTGGCTAAACCTTATTCCCCTCCGTGGTAAACGAGACAGTGGCGGGTCCTAAGCTGCCTGAAGTACACTGCTCGCGCCCACCTTCTCTTTGCTGCCGGAAGGCCTCCCATAAGAAGTCTGAGTTTACTCGTGACAGCAGAAGTCTGAGTTTACGCGTGTGAGGCCTGCTGCTCTCAGTTCCTTGCTGGGAGCTTCAGCAGGAGCGCTCGGGAGCTCGCCGGCACAAGAACTGTGAGTCCCCTCGCCCCACCCCGGCCTCAAGCAAAAGTCCAGATTTCCCCCGTCAGTAACACCTCGGAGTGCCCTAGGAGCGAAGAAGCATGCCTTAACGGAGGGCTTCAACAGTGCTAGGGCTTTATTTCACGAGACACCGTGCACTCACGTTCGTTGTAACAACTGTCAAAGGGCACTGGATGCCTTCCAACTCCTCTCTTGCGTTTGAGCCACAGGAAGTAAATGCCTTCGTTTGATTAAGCTCCGTGAACGTGCGACGACGATGGCGAAGCGCTGCCCTGTTCGCTCGAAAGCTCTCGTTTGTACGGCCTTCACACGGCCTCAAGGTACGCCGCTCTAAACAGCCTTACATTCCACGCTGGCGTGCCCCCAGTTGGGAATGTGGGCTCTTCGGTGAGACACCAATGTGCGTCCCGAAGGAAACCGGGGTGGGGGGGGTGCTCCCCCAGGACGCCTGCGTACGGCAGTCGGTTGCCAGATGTTTACTTCCAGCCGGAGAAAGAGAAAAAGGACAGCTTTCCCAGGGACAATTCTGGACCCTTGGGAACATCCAGAATCACCAAAGCCTAAACTTGGCACGGCCTGGGCAACGCTCTTCCGCACGTCCAGCAATCCCCACGTCAAAACCTTTCTCGGCAGAGGCAGGCACTCTCTCCTTTGTACTAGATAGCTCGGCAGAACCTTCCGAGAAACACGCTGCGTCATTCAGCTTGAAAGCGGGACGCGGAAGGGAGAGTACGCTTTCTCCCCGTTTGGAGGCGCCGTGCGCTTGGCTTCAAAGCTGCCCGAACAGCACTAGCGGCCCGACGTCTCTGCACGGCAGGATTGTCGTTGTGGGCCGAGGCTGCGTGTTCTCTCAAAGCGGAAAACCGTGCTGGCAATACCTTGCTAGAAACTCCTCCCACGGCACTACATGTTCCGCTCCGGCCAAACGAAAGGTGACCTCAGGCCTCAAGGTAAAAGTTCCAGCGTTTCACGTCGGGAGAGTTGGGTGTGCAGTGGTTTCCGTGAGGCCAGACTCCACCACGGAGTGCCTTAACTCTGCGACGCTCCTGGGGGCACACAGGATAGGAACTCGTTCGCCAATTGCGCAGGATGACTCCTCTCCGTGGCGGAACGGCGGCTCCCGGCTTCTAGAGGAACCTTAGCCTAAACAGGCCCCTGGAGGAAGCTCTTCACATTCAGAGCAAGGGCAACGTACTGCTCTCTGGCTTGCCTGGGTTGAGTGCCCCAGTCGTCAAAGAGCCTCGCGAAAGCAGTGCTGCGCAGACTCCCTTTGCCAGTCGAACGGCCTCCTTGACTGAAAGAGAACTGCAGTGCCAAAAGGCACCGTGCTGACGACTGGCTCCAGGAAGAGACTCGGGACAGCACTCTCATAGAAGCGAAAGCTAGGCTGTGCGCCCAGCCTGAGGAGCAGTACGTGCGTTTGCCACACTTCTTTACACAGCTAGGCATGAGCCAGAGAGCCTTGGTCACTGAGGCCTACCTAAGGGACTGCCATACTTACCCAGTAGCTCCCACGCAGAGGTCCCTGTGCCCAAACGGGCCTCCACGGAAGGGCCCTGTTCCTCCCGTTGTGTTTCCTTGAGGTAAGCAGAAACCGCTGAGCATCCCTAGAGGAGCTCCGGTTTGAAGCTGGGCGACCCTGGCTAAACCTTATTCCCCTCCGTGGTAAACGAGACAGTGGCGGGTCCTAAGCTGCCTGAAGTACACTGCTCGCGCCCACCTTCTCTTTGCTGCCGGAAGGCCTCCCATAAGAAGTCTGAGTTTACTCGTGACAGCAGAAGTCTGAGTTTACGCGTGTGAGGCCTGCTGCTCTCAGTTCCTTGCTGGGAGCTTCAGCAGGAGCGCTCGGGAGCTCGCCGGCACAAGAACTGTGAGTCCCCTCGCCCCACCCCGGCCTCAAGCAAAAGTCCAGATTTCCCCCGTCAGTAACACCTCGGAGTGCCCTAGGAGCGAAGAAGCATGCCTTAACGGAGGGCTTCAACAGTGCTAGGGCTTTATTTCACGAGACACCGTGCACTCACGTTCGTTGTAACAACTGTCAAAGGGCACTGGATGCCTTCCAACTCCTCTCTTGCGTTTGAGCCACAGGAAGTAAATGCCTTCGTTTGATTAAGCTCCGTGAACGTGCGACGACGATGGCGAAGCGCTGCCCTGTTCGCTCGAAAGCTCTCGTTTGTACGGCCTTCACACGGCCTCAAGGTACGCCGCTCTAAACAGCCTTACATTCCACGCTGGCGTGCCCCCAGTTGGGAATGTGGGCTCTTCGGTGAGACACCAATGTGCGTCCCGAAGGAAACCGGGGTGGGGGGGGTGCTCCCCCAGGACGCCTGCGTACGGCAGTCGGTTGCCAGATGTTTACTTCCAGCCGGAGAAAGAGAAAAAGGACAGCTTTCCCAGGGACAATTCTGGACCCTTGGGAACATCCAGAATCACCAAAGCCTAAACTTGGCACGGCCTGGGCAACGCTCTTCCGCACGTCCAGCAATCCCCACGTCAAAACCTTTCTCGGCAGAGGCAGGCACTCTCTCCTTTGTACTAGATAGCTCGGCAGAACCTTCCGAGAAACACGCTGCGTCATTCAGCTTGAAAGCGGGACGCGGATGGGAGAGTACGCTTTCTTCCCGTTTGGAGGCGCCGTGCGCTTGGCTTCAAAGCTGCCCGAACAGCACTAGCGGCCCGACGTCTCTGCACGGCAGGATTGTCGTTGTGGGCCGAGGCTGCGTGTTCTCTCAAAGCGGAAAACCGTGCTGGCAATACCTTGCTAGAAACTCCTCCCACGGCACTACATGTTCCGCTCCGGCCAAACGAAAGGTGACCTCAGGCCTCAAGGTAAAAGTTCCAGCGTTTCACGTCGGGGGAGTTGGGTGTGCAGTGGTTTCCGTGAGGCCAGACTCCACCACGGAGTGCCTTAACTCTGCGACGCTCCTGGGGGCACACAGGATAGGAGCTCGTTCGCCAATTGCGCAGGATGACTCCTCTCCGTGGCGGAACGGCGGCTCCCGGCTTCTAGAGGAACCTTAGCCTAAACAGGCCCCTGGAGGAAGCTCTTCACATTCAGAGCAAGGGCAACGTACTGCTCTCTGGCTTGCCTGGGTTGAGTGCCCCAGTCGTCAAAGAGCCTCGCGAAAGCAGTGCTGCGCAGACTCCCTTTGCCAGTCGAACGGCCTCCTTGACTGAAAGAGAACTGCAGTGCCAAAAGGCACCGTGCTGACGACTGGCTCCAGGAAGAGACTCGGGACAGCACTCTCATAGAAGCGAAAGCTAGGCTGTGCGCCCAGCCTGAGGAGCAGTACGTGCGTTTGCCACACTTCTTTACACAGCTAGGCATGAGCCAGAGAGCCTTGGTCACTGAGGCCTACCTAAGGGACTGCCATACTTACCCAGTAGCTCCCACGCAGAGGTCCCTGTGCCCAAACGGGCCTCCACGGAAGGGCCCTGTTCCTCCCGTTGTGTTTCCTTGAGGTAAGCAGAAACCGCTGAGCATCCCTAGAGGAGCTCCGGTTTGAAGCTGGGCGACCCTGGCTAAACCTTATTCCCCTCCGTGGTAAACGAGACAGTGGCGGGTCCTAAGCTGCCTGAAGTACACTGCTCGCGCCCACCTTCTCTTTGCTGCCGGAAGGCCTCCCATAAGAAGTCTGAGTTTACTCGTGACAGCAGAAGTCTGAGTTTACGCGTGTGAGGCCTGCTGCTCTCAGTTCCTTGCTGGGAGCTTCAGCAGGAGCGCTCGGGAGCTCGCCGGCACAAGAACTGTGAGTCCCCTCGCCCCACCCCGGCCTCAAGCAAAAGTCCAGATTTCCCCCGTCAGTAACACCTCGGAGTGCCCTAGGAGCGAAGAAGCATGCCTTAACGGAGGGCTTCAACAGTGCTAGGGCTTTATTTCACGAGACACCGTGCACTCACGTTCGTTGTAACAACTGTCAAAGGGCACTGGATGCCTTCCAACTCCTCTCTTGCGTTTGAGCCACAGGAAGTAAATGCCTTCGTTTGATTAAGCTCCGTGAACGTGCGACGACGATGGCGAAGCGCTGCCCTGTTCGCTCGAAAGCTCTCGTTTGTACGGCCTTCACACGGCCTCAAGGTACGCCGTTCTAAACAGCCTTACATTCCACGCTGGCGTGCCCCCAGTTGGGAATGTGGGCTCTTCTGTGAGACACCAATGTGCGTCCCGAAGGAAACCGGGGTGGGGGGGGGCTCCCCCAGGACGCCTGCGTACGGCAGTCGGTTGCCAGATGTTTACTTCCAGCCGGAGAAAGAGAAAAAGGACAGCTTTCCCAGGGACAATTCTGGACCCTTGGGAACATCCAGAATCACCAAAGCCTAAACTTGGCACGGCCTGGGCAACGCTCTTCCGCACGTCCAGCAATCCCCACGTCAAAACCTTTCTCGGCAGAGGCAGGCACTCTCTCCCTTGTACTAGATAGCTCGGCAGAACCTTCCGAGAAACACGCTGCGTCATTCAGCTTGAAAGCGGGACGCGGATGGGAGAGTACGCTTTCTTCCCGTTTGGAGGCGCCGTGCGCTTGGCTTCAAAGCTGCCCGAACAGCACTAGCGGCCCGACGTCTCTGCACGGCAGGATTGTCGTTGTGGGCCGAGGCTGCGTGTTCTCTCAAAGCGGAAAACCGTGCTGGCAATACCTTGCTAGAAACTCCTCCCACGGCACTACATGTTCCGCTCCGGGCAAACGAAAGGTGACCTCAGGCCTCAAGGTAAAAGTTCCAGCGTTTCACGTCGGGAGAGTTGGGTGTGCAGTGGTTTCCATGAGGCCAGACTCCACCACGGAGTGCCTTAACTCTGCGACGCTCCTGGGGGCACACAGGATAGGAGCTCGTTCGCCAATTGCGCAGGATGACTCCTCTCCGTGGCGGAACGGCGGCTCCCGGCTTCTAGAGGAACCTTAGCCTAAACAGGCCCCTGGAGGAAGCTCTTCACATTCAGAGCAAGGGCAACGTACTGCTCTCTGGCTTGCCTGGGTTGAGTGCCCCAGTCGTCAAAGAGCCTCGCGAAAGCAGTGCTGCGCAGACTCCCTTTGCCAGTCGAACGGCCTCCTTGACTGAAAGAGAACTGCAGTGCCAAAAGGCACCGTGCTGACGACTGGCTCCAGGAAGAGACTCGGGACAGCACTCTCATAGAAGCGAAAGCTAGGCTGTGCGCCCAGCCTGAGGAGCAGTACGTGCGTTTGCCACACTTCTTTACACAGCTAGGCATGAGCCAGAGAGCCTTGGTCACTGAGGCCTACCTAAGGGACTGCCATACTTACCCAGTAGCTCCCAGGCAGAGGTCCCTGTGCCCAAACGGGCCTCCACGGAAGGGCCCTGTTCCTCCCGTTGTGTTTCCTTGAGGTAAGCAGAAACCGCTGAGCATCCCTAGAGGAGCTCCGGTTTGAAGCTGGGCGACCCTGGCTAAACCTTATTCCCCTCCGTGGTAAACGAGACAGTGGCGGGTCCTAAGCTGCCTGAAGTACACTGCTCGCGCCCACCTTCTCTTTGCTGCCGGAAGGCCTCCCATAAGAAGTCTGAGTTTACTCGTGACAGCAGAAGTCTGAGTTTACGCGTGTGAGGCCTGCTGCTCTCAGTTCCTTGCTGGGAGCTTCAGCAGGAGCGCTCGGGAGCTCGCCGGCACAAGAACTGTGAGTCCCCTCGCCCCACCCCGGCCTCAAGCAAAAGTCCAGATTTCCCCCGTCAGTAACACCTCGGAGTGCCCTAGGAGCGAAGAAGCATGCCTTAACGGAGGGCTTCAACAGTGCTAGGGCTTTATTTCACGAGACACCGTGCACTCACGTTCGTTGTAACAACTGTCAAAGGGCACTGGATGCCTTCCAACTCCTCTCTTGCGTTTGAGCCACAGGAAGTAAATGCCTTCGTTTGATTAAGCTCCGTGAACGTGCGACGACGATGGCGAAGCGCTGCCCTGTTCGCTCGAAAGCTCTCGTTTGTACGGCCTTCACACGGCCTCAAGGTACGCCGTTCTAAACAGCCTTACATTCCACGCTGGCGTGCCCCCAGTTGGGAATGTGGGCTCTTCTGTGAGACACCAATGTGCGTCCCGAAGGAAACCGGGGTGGGGGGGGGCTCCCCCAGGACGCCTGCGTACGGCAGTCGGTTGCCAGATGTTTACTTCCAGCCGGAGAAAGAGAAAAAGGACAGCTTTCCCAGGGACAATTCTGGACCCTTGGGAACATCCAGAATCACCAAAGCCTAAACTTGGCACGGCCTGGGCAACGCTCTTCCGCACGTCCAGCAATCCCCACGTCAAAACCTTTCTCGGCAGAGGCAGGCACTCTCTCCCTTGTACTAGATAGCTCGGCAGAACCTTCCGAGAAACACGCTGCGTCATTCAGCTTGAAAGCGGGACGCGGATGGGAGAGTACGCTTTCTCCCCGTTTGGAGGCGCCGTGCGCTTGGCTTCAAAGCTGCCCGAACAGCACTAGCGGCCCGACGTCTCTGCACGGCAGGATTGTCGTTGTGGGCCGAGGCTGCGTGTTCTCTCAAAGCGGAAAACCGTGCTGGCAATACCTTGCTAGAAACTCCTCCCACGGCACTACATGTTCCGCTCCGGGCAAACGAAAGGTGACCTCAGGCCTCAAGGTAAAAGTTCCAGCGTTTCACGTCGGGAGAGTTGGGTGTGCAGTGGTTTCCATGAGGCCAGACTCCACCACGGAGTGCCTTAACTCTGCGACGCTCCTGGGGGCACACAGGATAGGAGCTCGTTCGCCAATTGCGCAGGATGACTCCTCTCCGTGGCGGAACGGCGGCTCCCGGCTTCTAGAGGAACCTTAGCCTAAACAGGCCCCTGGAGGAAGCTCTTCACATTCAGAGCAAGGGCAACGTACTGCTCTCTGGCTTGCCTGGGTTGAGTGCCCCAGTTGTCAAAGAGCCTCGCGAAAGCAGTGCTGCGCAGACTCCCTTTGCCAGTCGAACGGCCTCCTTGACTGAAAGAGAACTGCAGTGCCAAAAGGCACCGTGCTGACGACTGGCTCCAGGAAGAGACTCGGGACAGCACTCTCATAGAAGCGAAAGCTAGGCTGTGCGCCCAGCCTGAGGAGCAGTACGTGCGTTTGCCACACTTCTTTACACAGCTAGGCATGAGCCAGAGAGCCTTGGTCACTGAGGCCTACCTAAGGGACTGCCATACTTACCCAGTAGCTCCCAGGCAGAGGTCCCTGTGCCCAAACGGGCCTCCACGGAAGGGCCCTGTTCCTCCCGTTGTGTTTCCTTGAGGTAAGCAGAAACCGCTGAGCATCCCTAGAGGAGCTCCGGTTTGAAGCTGGGCGACCCTGGCTAAACCTTATTCCCCTCCGTGGTAAACGAGACAGTGGCGGGTCCTAAGCTGCCTGAAGTACACTGCTCGCGCCCACCTTCTCTTTGCTGCCGGAAGGCCTCCCATAAGAAGTCTGAGTTTACTCGTGACAGCAGAAGTCTGAGTTTACGCGTGTGAGGCCTGCTGCTCTCAGTTCCTTGCTGGGAGCTTCAGCAGGAGCGCTCGGGAGCTCGCCGGCACAAGAACTGTGAGTCCCCTCGCCCCACCCCGGCCTCAAGCAAAAGTCCAGATTTCCCCCGTCAGTAACACCTCGGAGTGCCCTAGGAGCGAAGAAGCATGCCTTAACGGAGGGCTTCAACAGTGCTAGGGCTTTATTTCACGAGACACCGTGCACTCACGTTCGTTGTAACAACTGTCAAAGGGCACTGGATGCCTTCCAACTCCTCTCTTGCGTTTGAGCCACAGGAAGTAAATGCCTTCGTTTGATTAAGCTCCGTGAACGTGCGACGACGATGGCGAAGCGCTGCCCTGTTCGCTCGAAAGCTCTCGTTTGTACGGCCTTCACACGGCCTCAAGGTACGCCGCTCTAAACAGCCTTACATTCCACGCTGGCGTGCCCCCAGTTGGGAATGTGGGCTCTTCGGTGAGACACCAATGTGCGTCCCGAAGGAAACCGGGGTGGGGGGGGTGCTCCCCCAGGACGCCTGCGTACGGCAGTCGGTTGCCAGATGTTTACTTCCAGCCGGAGAAAGAGAAAAAGGACAGCTTTCCCAGGGACAATTCTGGACCCTTGGGAACATCCAGAATCACCAAAGCCTAAACTTGGCACGGCCTGGGCAACGCTCTTCCGCACGTCCAGCAATCCCCACGTCAAAACCTTTCTCGGCAGAGGCAGGCACTCTCTCCCTTGTACTAGATAGCTCGGCAGAACCTTCCGAGAAACACGCTGCGTCATTCAGCTTGAAAGCGGGACGCGGAAGGGAGAGTACGCTTTCTGCCCGTTTGGAGGCGCCGTGCGCTTGGCTTCAAAGCTGCCCGAACAGCACTAGCGGCCCGACGTCTCTGCACGGCAGGATTGTCGTTGTGGGCCGAGGCTGCGTGTTCTCTCAAAGCGGAAAACCGTGCTGGCAATACCTTGCTAGAAACTCCTCCCACGGCACTACATGTTCCGCTCCGGCCAAACGAAAGGTGACCTCAGGCCTCAAGGTAAAAGTTCCAGCGTTTCACGTCGGGAGAGTTGGGTGTGCAGTGGTTTCCGTGAGGCCAGACTCCACCACGGAGTGCCTTAACTCTGCGACGCTCCTGGGGGCACACAGGATAGGAGCTCGTTCGCCAATTGCGCAGGATGACTCCTCTCCGTGGCGGAACGGCGGCTCCCGGCTTCTAGAGGAACCTTAGCCTAAACAGGCCCCTGGAGGAAGCTCTTCACATTCAGAGCAAGGGCAACGTACTGCTCTCTGGCTTGCCTGGGTTGAGTGCCCCAGTCGTCAAAGAGCCTCGCGAAAGCAGTGCTGCGCAGACTCCCTTTGCCAGTCGAACGGCCTCCTTGACTGAAAGAGAACTGCAGTGCCAAAAGGCACCGTGCTGACGACTGGCTCCAGGAAGAGACTCGGGACAGCACTCTCATAGAAGCGAAAGCTAGGCTGTGCGCCCAGCCTGAGGAGCAGTACGTGCGTTTGCCACACTTCTTTACACAGCTAGGCATGAGCCAGAGAGCCTTGGTCACTGAGGCCTACCTAAGGGACTGCCATACTTACCCAGTAGCTCCCACGCAGAGGTCCCTGTGCCCAAACGGGCCTCCACGGAAGGGCCCTGTTCCTCCCGTTGTGTTTCCTTGAGGTAAGCAGAAACCGCTGAGCATCCCTAGAGGAGCTCCGGTTTGAAGCTGGGCGACCCTGGCTAAACCTTATTCCCCTCCGTGGTAAACGAGACAGTGGCGGGTCCTAAGCTGCCTGAAGTACACTGCTCGCGCCCACCTTCTCTTTGCTGCCGGAAGGCCTCCCATAAGAAGTCTGAGTTTACTCGTGACAGCAGAAGTCTGAGTTTACGCGTGTGAGGCCTGCTGCTCTCAGTTCCTTGCTGGGAGCTTCAGCAGGAGCGCTCGGGAGCTCGCCGGCACAAGAACTGTGAGTCCCCTCGCCCCACCCCGGCCTCAAGCAAAAGTCCAGATTTCCCCCGTCAGTAACACCTCGGAGTGCCCTAGGAGCGAAGAAGCATGCCTTAACGGAGGGCTTCAACAGTGCTAGGGCTTTATTTCACGAGACACCGTGCACTCACGTTCGTTGTAACAACTGTCAAAGGGCACTGGATGCCTTCCAACTCCTCTCTTGCGTTTGAGCCACAGGAAGTAAATGCCTTCGTTTGATTAAGCTCCGTGAACGTGCGACGACGATGGCGAAGCGCTGCCCTGTTCGCTCGAAAGCTCTCGTTTGTACGGCCTTCACACGGCCTCAAGGTACGCCGTTCTAAACAGCCTTACATTCCACGCTGGCGTGCCCCCAGTTGGGAATGTGGGCTCTTCTGTGAGACACCAATGTGCGTCCCGAAGGAAACCGGGGTGGGGGGGGGCTCCCCCAGGACGCCTGCGTACGGCAGTCGGTTGCCAGATGTTTACTTCCAGCCGGAGAAAGAGAAAAAGGACAGCTTTCCCAGGGACAATTCTGGACCCTTGGGAACATCCAGAATCACCAAAGCCTAAACTTGGCACGGCCTGGGCAACGCTCTTCCGCACGTCCAGCAATCCCCACGTCAAAACCTTTCTCGGCAGAGGCAGGCACTCTCTCCCTTGTACTAGATAGCTCGGCAGAACCTTCCGAGAAACACGCTGCGTCATTCAGCTTGAAAGCGGGACGCGGATGGGAGAGTACGCTTTCTCCCCGTTTGGAGGCGCCGTGCGCTTGGCTTCAAAGCTGCCCGAACAGCACTAGCGGCCCGACGTCTCTGCACGGCAGGATTGTCGTTGTGGGCCGAGGCTGCGTGTTCTCTCAAAGCGGAAAACCGTGCTGGCAATACCTTGCTAGAAACTCCTCCCACGGCACTACATGTTCCGCTCCGGCCAAACGAAAGGTGACCTCAGGCCTCAAGGTAAAAGTTCCAGCGTTTCACGTCGGGAGAGTTGGGTGTGCAGTGGTTTCCATGAGGCCAGACTCCACCACGGAGTGCCTTAACTCTGCGACGCTCCTGGGGGCACACAGGATAGGAGCTCGTTCGCCAATTGCGCAGGATGACTCCTCTCCGTGGCGGAACGGCGGCTCCCGGCTTCTAGAGGAACCTTAGCCTAAACAGGCCCCTGGAGGAAGCTCTTCACATTCAGAGCAAGGGCAACGTACTGCTCTCTGGCTTGCCTGGGTTGAGTGCCCCAGTCGTCAAAGAGCCTCGCGAAAGCAGTGCTGCGCAGACTCCCTTTGCCAGTCGAACGGCCTCCTTGACTGAAAGAGAACTGCAGTGCCAAAAGGCACCGTGCTGACGACTGGCTCCAGGAAGAGACTCGGGACAGCACTCTCATAGAAGCGAAAGCTAGGCTGTGCGCCCAGCCTGAGGAGCAGTACGTGCGTTTGCCACACTTCTTTACACAGCTAGGCATGAGCCAGAGAGCCTTGGTCACTGAGGCCTACCTAAGGGACTGCCATACTTACCCAGTAGCTCCCACGCAGAGGTCCCTGTGCCCAAACGGGCCTCCACGGAAGGGCCCTGTTCCTCCCGTTGTGTTTCCTTGAGGTAAGCAGAAACCGCTGAGCATCCCTAGAGGAGCTCCGGTTTGAAGCTGGGCGACCCTGGCTAAACCTTATTCCCCTCCGTGGTAAACGAGACAGTGGCGGGTCCTAAGCTGCCTGAAGTACACTGCTCGCGCCCACCTTCTCTTTGCTGCCCGAAGGCCTCCCATAAGAAGTCTGAGTTTACTCGTGACAGCAGAAGTCTGAGTTTACGCGTGTGAGGCCTGCTGCTCTCAGTTCCTTGCTGGGAGCTTCAGCAGGAGCGCTCGGGAGCTCGCCGGCACAAGAACTGTGAGTCCCCTCGCCCCACCCCGGCCTCAAGCAAAAGTCCAGATTTCCCCCGTCAGTAACACCTCGGAGTGCCCTAGGAGCGAAGAAGCATGCCTTAACGGAGGGCTTCAACAGTGCTAGGGCTTTATTTCACGAGACACCGTGCACTCACGTTCGTTGTAACAACTGTCAAAGGGCACTGGATGCCTTCCAACTCCTCTCTTGCGTTTGAGCCACAGGAAGTAAATGCCTTCGTTTGATTAAGCTCCGTGAACGTGCGACGACGATGGCGAAGCGCTGCCCTGTTCGCTCGAAAGCTCTCGTTTGTACGGCCTTCACACGGCCTCAAGGTACGCCGCTCTAAACAGCCTTACATTCCACGCTGGCGTGCCCCCAGTTGGGAATGTGGGCTCTTCGGTGAGACACCAATGTGCGTCCCGAAGGAAACCGGGGTGGGGGGGGTGCTCCCCCAGGACGCCTGCGTACGGCAGTCGGTTGCCAGATGTTTACTTCCAGCCGGAGAAAGAGAAAAAGGACAGCTTTCCCAGGGACAATTCTGGACCCTTGGGAACATCCAGAATCACCAAAGCCTAAACTTGGCACGGCCTGGGCAACGCTCTTCCGCACGTCCAGCAATCCCCACGTCAAAACCTTTCTCGGCAGAGGCAGGCACTCTCTCCTTTGTACTAGATAGCTCGGCAGAACCTTCCGAGAAACACGCTGCGTCATTCAGCTTGAAAGCGGGACGCGGAAGGGAGAGTACGCTTTCTCCCCGTTTGGAGGCGCCGTGCGCTTGGCTTCAAAGCTGCCCGAACAGCACTAGCGGCCCGACGTCTCTGCACGGCAGGATTGTCGTTGTGGGCCGAGGCTGCGTGTTCTCTCAAAGCGGAAAACCGTGCTGGCAATACCTTGCTAGAAACTCCTCCCACGGCACTACATGTTCCGCTCCGGCCAAACGAAAGGTGACCTCAGGCCTCAAGGTAAAAGTTCCAGCGTTTCACGTCGGGAGAGTTGGGTGTGCAGTGGTTTCCGTGAGGCCAGACTCCACCACGGAGTGCCTTAACTCTGCGACGCTCCTGGGGGCACACAGGATAGGAGCTCGTTCGCCAATTGCGCAGGATGACTCCTCTCCGTGGCGGAACGGCGGCTCCCGGCTTCTAGAGGAACCTTAGCCTAAACAGGCCCCTGGAGGAAGCTCTTCACATTCAGAGCAAGGGCAACGTACTGCTCTCTGGCTTGCCTGGGTTGAGTGCCCCAGTCGTCAAAGAGCCTCGCGAAAGCAGTGCTGCGCAGACTCCCTTTGCCAGTCGAACGGCCTCCTTGACTGAAAGAGAACTGCAGTGCCAAAAGGCACCGTGCTGACGACTGGCTCCAGGAAGAGACTCGGGACAGCACTCTCATAGAAGCGAAAGCTAGGCTGTGCGCCCAGCCTGAGGAGCAGTACGTGCGTTTGCCACACTTCTTTACACAGCTAGGCATGAGCCAGAGAGCCTTGGTCACTGAGGCCTACCTAAGGGACTGCCATACTTACCCAGTAGCTCCCACGCAGAGGTCCCTGTGCCCAAACGGGCCTCCACGGAAGGGCCCTGTTCCTCCCGTTGTGTTTCCTTGAGGTAAGCAGAAACCGCTGAGCATCCCTAGAGGAGCTCCGGTTTGAAGCTGGGCGACCCTGGCTAAACCTTATTCCCCTCCGTGGTAAACGAGACAGTGGCGGGTCCTAAGCTGCCTGAAGTACACTGCTCGCGCCCACCTTCTCTTTGCTGCCGGAAGGCCTCCCATAAGAAGTCTGAGTTTACTCGTGACAGCAGAAGTCTGAGTTTACGCGTGTGAGGCCTGCTGCTCTCAGTTCCTTGCTGGGAGCTTCAGCAGGAGCGCTCGGGAGCTCGCCGGCACAAGAACTGTGAGTCCCCTCGCCCCACCCCGGCCTCAAGCAAAAGTCCAGATTTCCCCCGTCAGTAACACCTCGGAGTGCCCTAGGAGCGAAGAAGCATGCCTTAACGGAGGGCTTCAACAGTGCTAGGGCTTTATTTCACGAGACACCGTGCACTCACGTTCGTTGTAACAACTGTCAAAGGGCACTGGATGCCTTCCAACTCCTCTCTTGCGTTTGAGCCACAGGAAGTAAATGCCTTCGTTTGATTAAGCTCCGTGAACGTGCGACGACGATGGCGAAGCGCTGCCCTGTTCGCTCGAAAGCTCTCGTTTGTACGGCCTTCACACGGCCTCAAGGTACGCCGTTCTAAACAGCCTTACATTCCACGCTGGCGTGCCCCCAGTTGGGAATGTGGGCTCTTCTGTGAGACACCAATGTGCGTCCCGAAGGAAACCGGGGTGGGGGGGGGCTCCCCCAGGACGCCTGCGTACGGCAGTCGGTTGCCAGATGTTTACTTCCAGCCGGAGAAAGAGAAAAAGGACAGCTTTCCCAGGGACAATTCTGGACCCTTGGGAACATCCAGAATCACCAAAGCCTAAACTTGGCACGGCCTGGGCAACGCTCTTCCGCACGTCCAGCAATCCCCACGTCAAAACCTTTCTCGGCAGAGGCAGGCACTCTCTCCCTTGTACTAGATAGCTCGGCAGAACCTTCCGAGAAACACGCTGCGTCATTCAGCTTGAAAGCGGGACGCGGAAGGGAGAGTACGCTTTCTCCCCCTTTGGAGGCGCCGTGCGCTTGGCTTCAAAGCTGCCCGAACAGCACTAGCGGCCCGACGTCTCTGCACGGCAGGATTGTCGTTGTGGGCCGAGGCTGCGTGTTCTCTCCAAGCGGAAAACCGTGCTGGCAATACCTTGCTAGAAACTCCTCCCACGGCACTACATGTTCCGCTCCGGCCAAACGAAAGGTGACCTCAGGCCTCAAGGTAAGTTCCAGCGTTTCACGTCGGGGCAGTTGGGTGTGCAGTGGTTTCCATGAGGCCAGACTCCACCACGGAGTGCCTTAACTCTGCGACGCTCCTGGGGGCACACAGGATAGGAGCTCGTTCGCCAATTGCGCAGGATGACTCCTCTCCGTGGCGGAACGGCGGCTCCCGGCTTCTAGAGGAACCTTAGCCTAAACAGGCCCCTGGAGGAAGCTCTTCACATTCAGAGCAAGGGCAACGTACTGCTCTCTGGCTTGCCTGGGTTGAGTGCCCCAGTCGTCAAAGAGCCTCGCGAAAGCAGTGCTGCGCAGGCTCCCTTTGCCAGTCGAACGGCCTCCTTGACTGAAAGAGAACTGCAGTGCCAAAAGGCACCGTGCTGACGACTGGCTCCAGGAAGAGACTCGGGACAGCACTCTCATAGAAGCGAAAGCTAGGCTGTGCGCCCAGCCTGAGGAGCAGTACGTGCGTTTGCCACACTTCTTTACACAGCTAGGCATGAGCCAGAGAGCCTTGGTCACTGAGGCCTACCTAAGGGACTGCCATACTTACCCAGTAGCTCCCACGCAGAGGTCCCTGTGCCCAAACGGGCCTCCACGGAAGGGCCCTGTTCCTCCCGTTGTGTTTCCTTGAGGTAAGCAGAAACCGCTGAGCATCCCTAGAGGAGCTCCGGTTTGAAGCTGGGCGACCCTGGCTAAACCTTATTCCCCTCCGTGGTAAACGAGACAGTGGCGGGTCCTAAGCTGCCTGAAGTACACTGCTCGCGCCCACCTTCTCTTTGCTGCCCGAAGGCCTCCCATAAGAAGTCTGAGTTTACTCGTGACAGCAGAAGTCTGAGTTTATGCGTGTGAGGCCTGCTGCTCTCAGTTCCTTGCTGGGAGCTTCAGCAGGAGCGCTCGGGAGCTCGCCGGCACAAGAACTGTGAGTCCCCTCGCCCCATCCCGGCCTCAAGCAAAAGTCCAGATTTCCCCCGTCAGTAACACCTCGGAGTGCCCTAGGAGCGAAGAAGCATGCCTTAACGGAGGGCTTCAACAGTGCTAGGGCTTTATTTCACGAGACACCGTGCACTCACGTTCGTTGTAACAACTGTCAAAGGGCACTGGATGCCTTCCAACTCCTCTCTTGCGTTTGAGCCACAGGAAGTAAATGCCTTCGTTTGATTAAGCTCCGTGAACGTGCGACGACGATGGCGAAGCGCTGCCCTGTTCACTCGAAAGCTCTCGTTTGTACGGCCTTCACACGGCCTCAAGGTACGCCGTTCTAAACAGCCTTACATTCCACGCTGGCGTGCCCCCAGTTGGGAATGTGGGCTCTTCTGTGAGACACCAATGTGCGTCCCGAAGGAAACCGGGGTCGGGGGGGGGCTCCCCCAGGACGCCTGCGTACGGCAGTCGGTTGCCAGATGTTTACTTCCAGCCGGAGAAAGAGAAAAAGGACAGCTTTCCCAGGGACAATTCTGGACCCTTGGGAACATCCAGAATCACCAAAGCCTAAACTTGGCACGGCCTGGGCAACGCTCTTCCGCACGTCCAGCAATCCCCAAGTCAAAACCTTTCTCGGCAGAGGCAGGCACTCTCTCCCTTGTACTAGATAGCTCGGCAGAACCTTCCGAGAAACACGCTGCGTCATTCAGCTTGAAAGCGGGACGCGGATGGGAGAGTACGCTTTCTCCCCGTTTGGAGGCGCCGTGCGCTTGGCTTCAAAGCTGCCCGAACAGCACTAGCGGCCCGACGTCTCTGCACGGCAGGATTGTCGTTGTGGGCCGAGGCTGCGTGTTCTCTCAAAGCGGAAAACCGTGCTGGCAATACCTTGCTAGAAACTCCTCCCACGGCACTACATGTTCCGCTCCGGCCAAACGAAAGGTGACCTCAGGCCTCAAGGTAAGTTCCAGCGTTTCACGTCGGGGGAGTTGGGTGTGCAGTGGTTTCCATGAGGCCACACTCCACCACGGAGTGCCTTAACTCTGCGACGCTCCTGGGGGCACACAGGATAGGAGCTCGTTCGCCAATTGCGCAGGATGACTCCTCTCCGTGGCGGAACGGCGGCTCCCGGCTTCTAGAGGAACCTTAGCCTAAACAGGCCCCTGGAGGAAGCTCTTCACATTCAGAGCAAGGGCAACGTACTGCGCTCTGGCTTGCCTGGGTTGAGTGCCCCAGTCGTCAAAGAGCCTCGCGAAAGCAGTGCTGCGCAGACTCCCTTTGCCAGTCGAACGGCCTCCTTGACTGAAAGAGAACTGCAGTGCCAAAAGGCACCGTGCTGACGACTGGCTCCAGGAAGAGACTCGGGACAGCACTCTCATAGAAGCGAAAGCTAGGCTGTGCGCCCAGCCTGAGGAGCAGTACGTGCGTTTGCCACACTTCTTTACACAGCTAGGCATGAGCCAGAGAGCCTTGGTCACTGAGGCCTACCTAAGGGACTGCCATACTTACCCAGTAGCTCCCACGCAGAGGTCCCTGTGCCCAAACGGGCCTCCACGGAAGGGCCCTGTTCCTCCCGTTGTGTTTCCTTGAGGTAAGCAGAAACCGCTGAGGATCCCTAGAGGAGCTCCGGTTTGAAGCTGGGCGACCCTGGCTAAACCTTATTCCCCTCCGTGGTAAACGAGACAGTGGCGGGTCCTAAGCTGCCTGAAGTACACTGCTCGCGCCCACCTTCTCTTTGCTGCCGGAAGGCCTCCCATAAGAAGTCTGAGTTTACTCGTGACAGCAGAAGTCTGAGTTTACGCGTGTGAGGCCTGCTGCTCTCAGTTCCTTGCTGGGAGCTTCAGCAGGAGCGCTCGGGAGCTCGCCGGCACAAGAACTGTGAGTCCCCTCGCCCCACCCCGGCCTCAAGCAAAAGTCCAGATTTCCCCCGTCAGTAACACCTCGGAGTGCCCTAGGAGCGAAGAAGCATGCCTTAACGGAGGGCTTTAACAGTGCTAGGGCTTTATATCACGAGACACCGTGCACTCACGTTCGTTGTAACAACTGTCAAAGGGCACTGGATGCCTTCCAACTCCTCTCTTGCGTTTGAGCCACAGGACGTAAATGCCTTCGTTTGATTAAGCTCCGTGAACGTGCGACGACGATGGCGAAGCGCTGCCCTGTTCGCTCGAAAGCTCTCGTTTGTACGGCCTTCACACGGCCTCAAGGTACGCCGTTCTAAACAGCCTTACATTCCACGCTGGCGTGCCCCCAGTTGGGAATGTGGGCTCTTCGGTGAGACACCAATGTGCGTCCCGAAGGAAACCGGGGTGGGTGGGGGGCTCCCCCAGGAAGCCTGCGTACGGCAGTCGGTTGCCAGATGTTTACTTCCAGCCGGAGAAAGAGAAAAAGGACAGCTTTCCCAGGGACAATTCTGGACCCTTGGGAACATCCAGAATCACCAAAGCCTAAACTTGGCACGGCCTGGGCAACGCTCTTCCGCACGTCCAGCAATCCCCACGTCAAAACCTTTCTCGGCAGAGGCAGGCACTCTCTCCCTTGTACTAGATAGCTCGGCAGAACCTTCCGAGAAACACGCTGCGTCATTCAGCTTGAAAGCGGGACGCGGATGGGAGAGTACGCTTTCTCCCCGTTTGGAGGCGCCGTGCGCTTGGCTTCAAAGCTGCCCGAACAGCACTAGCGGCCCGACGTCTCTGCACGGCAGGATTGTCGTTGTGGGCCGAGGCTGCGTGTTCTCTCAAAGCGGAAAACCGTGCTGGCAATACCTTGCTAGAAACTCCTCCCACGGCACTACATGTTCCGCTCCGGCCAAACGAAAGGTGACCTCAGGCCTCAAGGTAAGTTCCAGCGTTTCACGTCGGGGGAATTGGGTGTGCAGTGGTTTCCATGAGGCCAGACTCCACCACGGAGTGCCTTAACTCTGCGACGCTCCTGGGGGCACACAGGATAGGAGCTCGTTCGCCAATTGCGCAGGATGACTCCTCTCCGTGGCGGAACGGCGGCTCCCGGCTTCTAGAGGAACCTTAGCCTAAACAGGCCCCTGGAGGAAGCTCTTCACATTCAGAGCAAGGGCAACGTACTGCTCTCTGGCTTGCCTGGGTTGAGTGCCCCAGTCGTCAAAGAGCCTCGCGAAAGCAGTGCTGCGCAGACTCCCTTTGCCAGTCGAACGGCCTCCTTGACTGAAAGAGAACTGCAGTGCCAAAAGGCACCGTGCTGACGACTGGCTCCAGGAAGAGACTCGGGACAGCACTCTCATAGAAGCGAAAGCTAGGCTGTGCGCCCAGCCTGAGGAGCAGTACGTGCGTTTGCCACACTTCTTTACACAGCTAGGCATGAGCCAGAGAGCCTTGGTCACTGAGGCCTACCTAAGGGACTGCCATACTTACCCAGTAGCTCCCACGCAGAGGTCCCTGTGCCCAAACGGGCCTCCACGGAAGGGCCCTGTTCCTCCCGTTGTGTTTCCTTGAGGTAAGCAGAAACCGCTGAGGATCCCTAGAGGAGCTCCGGTTTGAAGCTGGGCGACCCTGGCTAAACCTTATTCCCCTCCGTGGTAAACGAGACAGTGGCGGGTCCTAAGCTGCCTGAAGTACACTGCTCGCGCCCACCTTCTCTTTGCTGCCGGAAGGCCTCCCATAAGAAGTCTGAGTTTACTCGTGACAGCAGAAGTCTGAGTTTACGCGTGTGAGGCCTGCTGCTCTCAGTTCCTTGCTGGGAGCTTCAGCAGGAGCGCTCGGGAGCTCGCCGGCACAAGAACTGTGAGTCCCCTCGCCCCACCCCGGCCTCAAGCAAAAGTCCAGATTTCCCCCGTCAGTAACACCTCGGAGTGCCCTAGGAGCGAAGAAGCATGCCTTAACGGAGGGCTTCAACAGTGCTAGGGCTTTATTTCACGAGACACCGTGCACTCACGTTCGTTGTAACAACTGTCAAAGGGCACTGGATGCCTTCCAACTCCTCTCTTGCGTTTGAGCCACAGGAAGTAAATGCCTTCGTTTGATTAAGCTCCGTGAACGTGCGACGACGATGGCGAAGCGCTGCCCTGTTCGCTCGAAAGCTCTCGTTTGTACGGCCTTCACACGGCCTCAAGGTACGCCGTTCTAAACAGCCTTACATTCCACGCTGGCGTGCCCCCAGTTGGGAATGTGGGCTCTTCGGTGAGACACCAATGTGCGTCCCGAAGGAAACCGGGGTGGGGGGGGGCTCCCCCAGGACGCCTGCGTACGGCAGTCGGTTGCCAGATGTTTACTTCCAGCCGGAGAAAGAGAAAAAAGACAGCTTTCCCAGGGACAATTCTGGACCCTTGGGAACATCCAGAATCACCAAAGCCTAAACTTGGCACGGCCTGGGCAACGCTCTTCCGCACGTCCAGCAATCCCCACGTCAAAACCTTTCTCGGCAGAGGCAGGCACTCTCTCCCTTGTACTGGATAGCTCGGCAGAACCTTCCGAGAAACACGCTGCGTCATTCAGCTTGAAAGCGGGACGCGGATGGGAGAGTACGCTTTCTCCCCGTTTGGAGGCGCCGTGCGCTTGGCTTCAAAGCTGCCCGAACAGCACTAGCGGCCCGACGTCTCTGCACGGCAGGATTGTCGTTGTGGGCCGAGGCTGCGTGTTCTCTCAAAGCGGAAAACCGTGCTGGCAATACCTTGCTAGAAACTCCTCCCACGGCACTACATGTTCCGCTCCGGCCAAACGAAAGGTCACCTCAGGCCTCAAGGTAAAAGTTCCAGCGTTTCACGTCGGGGCAGTTGGGTGTGCAGTGGTTTCCATGAGGCCAGACTCCACCACGGAGTGCCTTAACTCTGCGACGCTCCTGGGGGCACACAGGATAGGAGCTCGTTCGCCAATTGCGCAGGATGACTCCTCTCCGTGGCGGAACGGCGGCTCCCGGCTTCTAGAGGAACCTTAGCCTAAACAGGCCCCTGGAGGAAGCTCTTCACATTCAGAGCAAGGGCAACGTACTGCTCTCTGGCTTGCCTGGGTTGAGTGCCCCAGTCGTCAAAGAGCCTCGCGAAAGCAGTGCTGCGCAGACTCCCTTTGCCAGTCGAACGGCCTCCTTGACTGAAAGAGAACTGCAGTGCCAAAAGGCACCGTGCTGACGACTGGCTCCAGGAAGAGACTCGGGACAGCACTCTCATAGAAGCGAAAGCTAGGCTGTGCGCCCAGCCTGAGGAGCAGTACGTGCGTTTGCCACACTTCTTTACACAGCTAGGCATGAGCCAGAGAGCCTTGGTCACTGAGGCCTACCTAAGGGACTGCCATACTTACCCAGTAGCTCCCACGCAGAGGTCCCTGTGCCCAAACGGGCCTCCACGGAAGGGCCCTGTTCCTCCCGTTGTGTTTCCTTGAGGTAAGCAGAAACCGCTGAACATCCCTAGAGGAGCTCCGGTTTGAAGCTGGGCGACCCTGGCTAAACCTTATTCCCCTCCGTGGTAAACGAGACAGTGGCGGGTCCTAAGCTGCCTGAAGTACACTGCTCGCGCCCACCTTCTCTTTGCTGCCCGAAGGCCTCCCATAAGAAGTCTGAGTTTACTCGTGACAGCAGAAGTCTGAGTTTACGCGTGTGAGGCCTGCTGCTCTCAGTTCCTTGCTGGGAGCTTCAGCAGGAGCGCTCGGGAGCTCGCCGGCACAAGAACTGTGAGTCCCCTCGCCCCACCCCGGCCTCAAGCAAAAGTCCAGATTTCCCCCGTCAGTAACACCTCGGAGTGCCCTAGGAGCGAAGAAGCATGCCTTAACGGAGGGCTTCAACAGTGCTAGGGCTTTATTTCACGAGACACCGTGCACTCACGTTCGTTGTAACAACTGTCAAAGGGCACTGGATGCCTTCCAACTCCTCTCTTGCGTTTGAGCCACAGGAAGTAAATGCCTTCGTTTGATTAAGCTCCGTGAACGTGCGACGACGATGGCGAAGCGCTGCCCTGTTCACTCGAAAGCTCTCGTTTGTACGGCCTTCACACGGCCTCAAGGTACGCCGTTCTAAACAGCCTTACATTCCACGCTGGCGTGCCCCCAGTTGGGAATGTGGGCTCTTCTGTGAGACACCAATGTGCGTCCCGAAGTAAACCGGGGTCGGGGGGGGGCTCCCCCAGGACGCCTGCGTACGGCAGTCGGTTGCCAGATGTTTACTTCCAGCCGGAGAAAGAGAAAAAGGACAGCTTTCCCAGGGACAATTCTGGACCCTTGGGAACATCCAGAATCACCAAAGCCTAAACTTGGCACGGCCTGGGCAACGCTCTTCCGCACGTCCAGCAATCTCCACGTCAAAACCTTTCTCGGCAGAGGCAGGCACTCTCTCCCTTGTACTAGATAGCTCGGCAGAACCTTCCGAGAAACACGCTGCGTCATTCAGCTTGAAAGCGGGACGCGGATGGGAGAGTACGCTTTCTCCCCGTTTGGAGGCGCCGTGCGCTTGGCTTCAAAGCTGCCCGAACAGCACTAGCGGCCCGACGTCTCTGCACGGCAGGATTGTCGTTGTGGGCCGAGGCTGCGTGTTCTCTCAAAGCGGAAAACCGTGCTGGCAATACCTTGCTAGAAACTCCTCCCACGGCACTACATGTTCCGCTCCGGCCAAACGAAAGGTGACCTCAGGCCTCAAGGTAAGTTCCAGCGTTTCACGTCGGGGGAGTTGGGTGTGCAGTGGTTTCCATGAGGCCAGACTCCACCACGGAGTGCCTTAACTCTGCGACGCTCCTGGGGGCACACAGGATAGGAGCTCGTTCGCCAATTGCGCAGGATGACTCCTCTCCGTGGCGGAACGGCGGCTCCCGGCTTCTAGAGGAACCTTAGCCTAAACAGGCCCCTGGAGGAAGCTCTTCACATTCAGAGCAAGGGCAACGTACTGCTCTCTGGCTTGCCTGGGTTGAGTGCCCCAGTCGTCAAAGAGCCTCGCGAAAGCAGTGCTGCGCAGACTCCCTTTGCCAGTCGAACGGCCTCCTTGACTGAAAGAGAACTGCAGTGCCAAAAGGCACCGTGCTGACGACTGGCTCCAGGAAGAGACTCGGGACAGCACTCTCATAGAAGCGAAAGCTAGGCTGTGCGCCCAGCCTGAGGAGCAGTACGTGCGTTTGCCACACTTCTTTACACAGCTAGGCATGAGCCAGAGAGCCTTGGTCACTGAGGCCTACCTAAGGGACTGCCATACTTACCCAGTAGCTCCCACGCAGAGGTCCCTGTGCCCAAACGGGCCTCCACGGAAGGGCCCTGTTCCTCCCGTTGTGTTTCCTTGAGGTAAGCAGAAACCGCTGAGCATCCCTAGAGGAGCTCCGGTTTGAAGCTGGGCGACCCTGGCTAAACCTTATTCCCCTCCGTGGTAAACGAGACAGTGGCGGGTCCTAAGCTGCCTGAAGTACACTGCTCGCGCCCACCTTCTCTTTGCTGCCGGAAGGCCTCCCATAAGAAGTCTGAGTTTACTCGTGACAGCAGAAGTCTGAGTTTACGCGTGTGAGGCCTGCTGCTCTCAGTTCCTTGCTGGGAGCTTCAGCAGGAGCGCTCGGGAGCTCGCCGGCACAAGAACTGTGAGTCCCCTCGCCCCACCCCGGCCTCAAGCAAAAGTCCAGATTTCCCCCGTCAGTAACACCTCGGAGTGCCCTAGGAGCGAAGAAGCATGCCTTAACGGAGGGCTTCAACAGTGCTAGGGCTTTATTTCACGAGACACCGTGCACTCACGTTCGTTGTAACAACTGTCAAAGGGCACTGGATGCCTTCCAACTCCTCTCTTGCGTTTGAGCCACAGGAAGTAAATGCCTTCGTTTGATTAAGCTCCGTGAACGTGCGACGACGATGGCGAAGCGCTGCCCTGTTCGCTCGAAAGCTCTCGTTTGTACGGCCTTCACACGGCCTCAAGGTACGCCGTTCTAAACAGCCTTACATTCCACGCTGGCGTGCCCCCAGTTGGGAATGTGGGCTCTTCGGTGAGACACCAATGTGCGTCCCGAAGGAAACCGGGGTGGGGGGGGGGCTCCCCCAGGACGCCTGCGTACGGCAGTCGGTTGCCAGATGTTTACTTCCAGCCGGAGAAAGAGAAAAAAGACAGCTTTCCCAGGGACAATTCTGGACCCTTGGGAACATCCAGAATCACCAAAGCCTAAACTTGGCACGGCCTGGGCAACGCTCTTCCGCACGTCCAGCAATCCCCACGTCAAAACCTTTCTCGGCAGAGGCAGGCACTCTCTCCTTTGTACTAGATAGCTCGGCAGAACCTTCCGAGAAACACGCTGCGTCATTCAGCTTGAAAGCGGGACGCGGATGGGAGAGTACGCTTTCTGCCCGTTTGGAGGCGCCGTGCGCTTGGCTTCAAAGCTGCCCGAACAGCACTAGCGGCCCGACGTCTCTGCACGGCAGGATTGTCGTTGTGGGCCGAGGCTGCGTGTTCTCTCAAAGCGGAAAACCGTGCTGGCAATACCTTGCTAGAAACTCCTCCCACGGCACTACATGTTCCGCTCCGGCCAAACGAAAGGTGACCTCAGGCCTCAAGGTAAGTTCCAGCGTTTCACGTCGGGGGAGTTGGGTGTGCAGTGGTTTCCATGAGGCCAGACTCCACCACGGAGTGCCTTAACTCTGCGACGCTCCTGGGGGCACACAGGATAGGAGCTCGTTCGCCAATTGCGCAGGATGACTCCTCTCCGTGGCGGAACGGCGGCTCCCGGCTTCTAGAGGAACCTTAGCCTAAACAGGCCCCTGGAGGAAGCTCTTCACATTCAGAGCAAGGGCAACGTACTGCTCTCTGGCTTGCCTGGGTTGAGTGCCCCAGTCGTCAAAGAGCCTCGCGAAAGCAGTGCTGCGCAGACTCCCTTTGCCAGTCGAACGGCCTCCTTGACTGAAAGAGAACTGCAGTGCCAAAAGGCACCGTGCTGACGACTGGCTCCAGGAAGAGACTCGGGACAGCACTCTCATAGAAGCGAAAGCTAGGCTGTGCGCCCAGCCTGAGGAGCAGTACGTGCGTTTGCCACACTTCTTTACACAGCTAGGCATGAGCCAGAGAGCCTTGGTCACTGAGGCCTACCTAAGGGACTGCCATACTTACCCAGTAGCTCCCACGCAGAGGTCCCTGTGCCCAAACGGGCCTCCACGGAAGGGCCCTGTTCCTCCCGTTGTGTTTCCTTGAGGTAAGCAGAAACCGCTGAGCATCCCTAGAGGAGCTCCGGTTTGAAGCTGGGCGACCCTGGCTAAACCTTATTCCCCTCCGTGGTAAACGAGACAGTGGCGGGTCCTAAGCTGCCTGAAGTACACTGCTCGCGCCCACCTTCTCTTTGCTGCCGGAAGGCCTCCCATAAGAAGTCTGAGTTTACTCGTGACAGCAGAAGTCTGAGTTTACGCGTGTGAGGCCTGCTGCTCTCAGTTCCTTGCTGGGAGCTTCAGCAGGAGCGCTCGGGAGCTCGCCGGCACAAGAACTGTGAGTCCCCTCGCCCCACCCCGGCCTCAAGCAAAAGTCCAGATTTCCCCCGTCAGTAACACCTCGGAGTGCCCTAGGAGCGAAGAAGCATGCCTTAACGGAGGGCTTCAACAGTGCTAGGGCTTTATATCACGAGACACCGTGCACTCACGTTCGTTGTAACAACTGTCAAAGGGCACTGGATGCCTTCCAACTCCTCTCTTGCGTTTGAGCCACAGGAAGTAAATGCCTTCGTTTGATTAAGCTCCGTGAACGTGCGACGACGATGGCGAAGCGCTGCCCTGTTCGCTCGAAAGCTCTCGTTTGTACGGCCTTCACACGGCCTCAAGGTACGCCGCTCTAAACAGCCTTACATTCCACGCTGGCGTGCCCCCAGTTGGGAATGTGGGCTCTTCGGTGAGACACCAATGTGCGTCCCGAAGGAAACCGGGGTGGGGGGGGGCTCCCCCAGGACGCCTGCGTACGGCAGTCGGTTGCCAGATGTTTACTTCCAGCCGGAGAAAGAGAAAAAGGACAGCTTTCCCAGGGACAATTCTGGACCCTTGGGAACATCCAGAATCACCAAAGCCTAAACTTGGCACGGCCTGGGCAACGCTCTTCCGCACGTCCAGCAATCCCCACGTCAAAACCTTTCTCGGCAGAGGCAGGCACTCTCTCCTTTGTACTAGATAGCTCGGCAGAACCTTCCGAGAAACACGCTGCGTCATTCAGCTTGAAAGCGGGACGCGGAAGGGAGAGTACGCTTTCTCCCCGTTTGGAGGCGCCGTGCGCTTGGCTTCAAAGCTGCCCGAACAGCACTAGCGGCCCGACGTCTCTGCACGGCAGGATTGTCGTTGTGGGCCGAGGCTGCGTGTTCTCTCAAAGCGGAAAACCGTGCTGGCAATACCTTGCTAGAAACTCCTCCCACGGCACTACATGTTCCGCTCCGGCCAAACGAAAGGTGACCTCAGGCCTCAAGGTAAGTTCCAGCGTTTCACGTCGGGGCAGTTGGGTGTGCAGTGGTTTCCATGAGGCCAGACTCCACCACGGAGTGCCTTAACTCTGCGACGCTCCTGGGGGCACACAGGATAGGAGCTCGTTCGCCAATTGCGCAGGATGACTCCTCTCCGTGGCGGAACGGCGTCTCCCGGCTTCTAGAGGAACCTTAGCCTAAACAGGCCCCTGGAGGAAGCTCTTCACATTCAGAGCAAGGGCAACGTACTGCTCTCTGGCTTGCCTGGGTTGAGTGCCCCAGTCGTCAAAGAGCCTCGCGAAAGCAGTGCTGCGCAGACTCCCTTTGCCAGTCGAACGGCCTCCTTGACTGAAAGAGAACTGCAGTGCCAAAAGGCACCGTGCTGACGACTGGCTCCAGGAAGAGACTCGGGACAGCACTCTCATAGAAGCGAAAGCTAGGCTGTGCGCCCAGCCTGAGGAGCAGTACGTGCGTTTGCCACACTTCTTTACACAGCTAGGCATGAGCCAGAGAGCCTTGGTCACTGAGGCCTACCTAAGGGACTGCCATACTTACCCAGTAGCTCCCACGCAGAGGTCCCTGTGCCCAAACGGGCCTCCACGGAAGGGCCCTGTTCCTCCCGTTGTGTTTCCTTGAGGTAAGCAGAAACCGCTGAGCATCCCTAGAGGAGCTCCGGTTTGAAGCTGGGCGACCCTGGCTAAACCTTATTCCCCTCCGTGGTAAACGAGACAGTGGCGGGTCCTAAGCTGCCTGAAGTACACTGCTCGCGCCCACCTTCTCTTTGCTGCCGGAAGGCCTCCCATAAGAAGTCTGAGTTTACTCGTGACAGCAGAAGTCTGAGTTTACGCGTGTGAGGCCTGCTGCTCTCAGTTCCTTGCTGGGAGCTTCAGCAGGAGCGCTCGGGAGCTTGCCGGCACAAGAACTGTGAGTCCCCTCGCCCCACCCCGGCCTCAAGCAAAAGTCCAGATTTCCCCCGTCAGTAACACCTCGGAGTGCCCTAGGAGCGAAGAAGCATGCCTTAACGGAGGGCTTCAACAGTGCTAGGGCTTTATTTCACGAGACACCGTGCGCTCACGTTCGTTGTAACAACTGTCAAAGGGCACTGGATGCCTTCCAACTCCTCTCTTGCGTTTGAGCCACAGGAAGTAAATGCCTTCGTTTGATTAAGCTCCGTGAACGTGCGACGACGATGGCGAAGCGCTGCCCTGTTCGCTCGAAAGCTCTCGTTTGTACGGCCTTCACACGGCCTCAAGGTACGCCGCTCTAAACAGCCTTACATTCCACGCTGGCGTGCCCCCAGTTGGGAATGTGGGCTCTTCGGTGAGACACCAATGTGCGTCCCGAAGGAAACCGGGGTGGGGGGGTCTCCCCCAGGACGCCTGCGTACGGCAGTCGGTTGCCAGATGTTTACTTCCAGCCGGAGAAAGAGAAAAAGGACAGCTTTCCCAGGGACAATTCTGGACCCTTGGGAACATCCAGAATCACCAAAGCCTAAACTTGGCACGGCCTGGGCAACGCTCTTCCGCACGTCCAGCAATCCCCACGTCAAAACCTTTCTCGGCAGAGGCAGGCACTCTCTCCTTTGTACTAGATAGCTCGGCAGAACCTTCCGAGAAACACGCTGCGTCATTCAGCTTGAAAGCGGGACGCGGAAGGGAGAGTACGCTTTCTCCCCGTTTGGAGGCGCCGTGCGCTTGGCTTCAAAGCTGCCCGAACAGCACTAGCGGCCCGACGTCTCTGCACGGCAGGATTGTCGTTGTGGGCCGAGGCTGCGTGTTCTCTCAAAGCGGAAAACCGTGCTGGCAATACCTTGCTAGAAACTCCTCCCACGGCACTACATGTTCCGCTCCGGCCAAACGAAAGGTGACCTCAGGCCTCAAGGTAAGTTCCAGCGTTTCACGTCGGGGCAGTTGGGTGTGCAGTGGTTTCCATGAGGCCAGACTCCACCACGGAGTGCCTTAACTCTGCGACGCTCCTGGGGGCACACAGGATAGGAGCTCGTTCGCCAATTGCGCAGGATGACTCCTCTCCGTGGCGGAACGGCGGCTCCCGGCTTCTAGAGGAATCTTAGCCTAAACAGGCCCCTGGAGGAAGCTCTTCACATTCAGAGCAAGGGCAACGTACTGCTCTCTGGCTTGCCTGGGTTGAGTGCCCCAGTCGTCAAAGAGCCTCGCGAAAGCAGTGCTGCGCAGACTCCCTTTGCCAGTCGAACGGCCTCCTTGACTGAAAGAGAACTGCAGTGCCAAAAGGCACCGTGCTGACGACTGGCTCCAGGAAGAGACTCGGGACAGCACTCTCATAGAAGCGAAAGCTAGGCTGTGCGCCCAGCCTGAGGAGCAGTACGTGCGTTTGCCACACTTCTTTACACAGCTAGGCATGAGCCAGAGAGCCTTGGTCACTGAGGCCTACCTAAGGGACTGCCATACTTACCCAGTAGCTCCCACGCAGAGGTCCCTGTGCCCAAACGGGCCTCCACGGAAGGGCCCTGTTCCTCCCGTTGTGTTTCCTTGAGGTAAGCAGAAACCGCTGAGCATCCCTAGAGGAGCTCCGGTTTGAAGCTGGGCGACCCTGGCTAAACCTTATTCCCCTCCGTGGTAAACGAGACAGTGGCGGGTCCTAAGCTGCCTGAAGTACACTGCTCGCGCCCACCTTCTCTTTGCTGCCGGAAGGCCTCCCATAAGAAGTCTGAGTTTACTCGTGACAGCAGAAGTCTGAGTTTACGCGTGTGAGGCCTGCTGCTCTCAGTTCCTTGCTGGGAGCTTCAGCAGGAGCGCTCGGGAGCTCGCCGGCACAAGAACTGTGAGTCCCCTCGCCCCACCCCGGCCTCAAGCAAAAGTCCAGATTTCCCCCGTCAGTAACACCTCGGAGTGCCCTAGGAGCGAAGAAGCATGCCTTAACGGAGGGCTTCAACAGTGCTAGGGCTTTATTTCACGAGACACCGTGCGCTCACGTTCGTTGTAACAACTGTCAAAGGGCACTGGATGCCTTCCAACTCCTCTCTTGCGTTTGAGCCACAGGAAGTAAATGCCTTCGTTTGATTAAGCTCCGTGAACGTGCGACGACGATGGCGAAGCGCTGCCCTGTTCGCTCGAAAGCTCTCGTTTGTATGGCCTTCACACGGCCTCAAGGTATGCCGCTCTAAACAGCCTTACATTCCACGCTGGCGTGCCCCCAGTTGGGAATGTGGGCTCTTCGGTGAGACACCAATGTGCGTCCCGAAGGAAACCGGGGTGGGGGGGGGGCTCCCCCAGGACGCCTGCGTACGGCAGTCGGTTGCCAGATGTTTACTTCCAGCCGGAGAAAGAGAAAAAAGACAGCTTTCCCAGGGACAATTCTGGACCCTTGGGAACATCCAGAATCACCAAAGCCTAAACTTGGCACGGCCTGGGCAACGCTCTTCCGCACGTCCAGCAATCCCCACGTCAAAACCTTTCTCGGCAGAGGCAGGCACTCTCTCCTTTGTACTAGATAGCTCGGCAGAACCTTCCGAGAAACACGCTGCGTCATTCAGCTTGAAAGCGGGACGCGGAAGGGAGAGTACGCTTTCTCCCCGTTTGGAGGCGCCGTGCGCTTGGCTTCAAAGCTGCCCGAACAGCACTAGCGGCCCGACGTCTCTGCACGGCAGGATTGTCGTTGTGGGCCGAGGCTGCGTGTTCTCTCAAAGCGGAAAACCGTGCTGGCAATACCTTGCTAGAAACTCCTCCCACGGCACTACATGTTCCGCTCCGGCCAAACGAAAGGTGACCTCAGGCCTCAAGGTAAGTTCCAGCGTTTCACGTCGGGGGAGTTGGGTGTGCAGTGGTTTCCATGAGGCCAGACTCCACCACGGAGTGCCTTAACTCTGCGACGCTCCTGGGGGCACACAGGATAGGAGCTCGTTCGCCAATTGCGCAGGATGACTCCTCTCCGTGGCGGAACGGCGGCTCCCGGCTTCTAGAGGAACCTTAGCCTAAACAGGCCCCTGGAGGAAGCTCTTCACATTCAGAGCAAGGGCAACGTACTGCTCTCTGGCTTGCCTGGGTTGAGTGCCCCAGTCGTCAAAGAGCCTCGCGAAAGCAGTGCTGCGCAGACTCCCTTTGCCAGTCGAACGGCCTCCTTGACTGAAAGAGAACTGCAGTGCCAAAAGGCACCGTGCTGACGACTGGCTCCAGGAAGAGACTCGGGACAGCACTCTCATAGAAGCGAAAGCTAGGCTGTGCGCCCAGCCTGAGGAGCAGTACGTGCGTTTGCCACACTTCTTTACACAGCTAGGCATGAGCCAGAGAGCCTTGGTCACTGAGGCCTACCTAAGGGACTGCCATACTTACCCAGTAGCTCCCACGCAGAGGTCCCTGTGCCCAAACGGGCCTCCACGGAAGGGCCCTGTTCCTCCCGTTGTGTTTCCTTGAGGTAAGCAGAAACCGCTGAGCATCCCTAGAGGAGCTCCGGTTTGAAGCTGGGCGACCCTGGCTAAACCTTATTCCCCTCCGTGGTAAACGAGACAGTGGCGGGTCCTAAGCTGCCTGAAGTACACTGCTCGCGCCCACCTTCTCTTTGCTGCCGGAAGGCCTCCCATAAGAAGTCTGAGTTTACTCGTGACAGCAGAAGTCTGAGTTTACGCGTGTGAGGCCTGCTGCTCTCAGTTCCTTGCTGGGAGCTTCAGCAGGAGCGCTCGGGAGCTCGCCGGCACAAGAACTGTGAGTCCCCTCGCCCCACCCCGGCCTCAAGCAGAAGTCCAGATTTCCCCCGTCAGTAACACCTCGGAGTGCCCTAGGAGCGAAGAAGCATGCCTTAACGGAGGGCTTCAACAGTGCTAGGGCTTTATTTCACGAGACACCGTGCACTCACGTTCGTTGTAACAACTGTCAAAGGGCACTGGATGCCTTCCAACTCCTCTCTTGCGTTTGAGCCACAGGAAGTAAATGCCTTCGTTTGATTAAGCTCCGTGAACGTGCGACGACGATGGCGAAGCGCTGCCCTGTTCGCTCGAAAGCTCTCGTTTGTACGGCCTTCACAGGGCCTCAAGGTACGCCGTTCTAAACAGCCTTACATTCCACGCTGGCGTGCCCCCAGTTGGGAATGTGGGCTCTTCGGTGAGACACCAATGTGCGTCCCGAAGGAAACCGGGGTGGGGGGGGCTCCCCCAGGACGCCTGCGTACGGCAGTCGGTTGCCAGATGTTTACTTCCAGCCGGAGAAAGAGAAAAAAGACAGCTTTCCCAGGGACAATTCTGGACCCTTGGGAACATCCAGAATCACCAAAGCCTAAACTTGGCACGGCCTGGGCAACGCTCTTCCGCACGTCCAGCAATCCCCACGTCAAAACCTTTCTCGGCAGAGGCAGGCACTCTCTCCCTTGTACTAGATAGCTCGGCAGAACCTTCCGAGAAACACGCTGCGTCATTCAGCTTGAAAGCGGGACGCGGATGGGAGAGTACGCTTTCTGCCCGTTTGGAGGCGCCGTGCGCTTGGCTTCAAAGCTGCCCGAACAGCATTAGCGGCCCGACGTCTCTGCACGGCAGGATTGTCGTTGTGGGCCGAGGCTGCGTGTTCTCTCAAAGCGGAAAACCGTGCTGGCAATACCTTGCTAGAAACTCCTCCCACGGCACTACATGTTCCGCTCCGGCCAAACGAAAGGTGACCTCAGGCCTCAAGGTAAGTTCCAGCGTTTCACGTCGGGGGAGTTGGGTGTGCAGTGGTTTCCATGAGGCCAGACTCCACCACGGAGTGCCTTAACTCTGCGACGCTCCTGGGGGCACACAGGATAGGAGCTCGTTCGCCAATTGCGCAGGATGACTCCTCTCCGTGGCGGAACGGCGGCTCCCGGCTTCTAGAGGAACCTTAGCCTAAACAGGCCCCTGGAGGAAGCTCTTCACATTCAGAGCAAGGGCAACGTACTGCTCTCTGGCTTGCCTGGGTTGAGTGCCCCAGTCGTCAAAGAGCCTCGCGAAAGCAGTGCTGCGCAGACTCCCTTTGCCAGTCGAACGGCCTCCTTGACTGAAAGAGAACTGCAGTGCCAAAAGGCACCGTGCTGACGACTGGCTCCAGGAAGAGACTCGGGAGAGCACTCTCATAGAAGCGAAAGCTAGGCTGTGCGCCCAGCCTGAGGAGCAGTACGTGCGTTTGCCACACTTCTTTACACAGCTAGGCATGAGCCAGAGAGCCTTGGTCACTGAGGCCTACCTAAGGGACTGCCATACTTACCCAGTAGCTCCCACGCAGAGGTCCCTGTGCCCAAACGGGCCTCCACGGAAGGGCCCTGTTCCTCCCGTTGTGTTTCCTTGAGGTAAGCAGAAACCGCTGAGCATCCCTAGAGGAGCTCCGGTTTGAAGCTGGGCGACCCTGGCTAAACCTTATTCCCCTCCGTGGTAAACGAGACAGTGGCGGGTCCTAAGCTGCCTGAAGTACACTGCTCGCGCCCACCTTCTCTTTGCTTCCGGAAGGCCTCCCATAAGAAGTCTGAGTTTACTCGTGACAGCAGAAGTCTGAGTTTACGCGTGTGAGGCCTGCTGCTCTCAGTTCCTTGCTGGGAGCTTCAGCAGGAGCGCTCGGGAGCTCGCCGGCACAAGAACTGTGAGTCCCCTCGCCCCACCCCGGCCTCAAGCAGAAGTCCAGATTTCCCCCGTCAGTAACACCTCGGAGTGCCCTAGGAGCGAAGAAGCATGCCTTAACGGAGGGCTTCAACAGTGCTAGGGCTTTATTTCACGAGACACCGTGCGCTCACGTTCGTTGTAACAACTGTCAAAGGGCACTGGATGCCTTCCAACTCCTCTCTTGCGTTTGAGCCACAGGAAGTAAATGCCTTCGTTTGATTAAGCTCCGTGAACGTGCGACGACGATGGCGAAGCGCTGCCCTGTTCGCTCGAAAGCTCTCGTTTGTACGGCCTTCACACGGCCTCAAGGTACGCCGCTCTAAACAGCCTTACATTCCACGCTGGCGTGCCCCCAGTTGGGAATGTGGGCTCTTCGGTGAGACACCAATGTGCGTCCCGAAGGAAACCGGGGTGGGGGGGGCTCCCCCAGGACGCCTGCGTACGGCAGTCGGTTGCCAGATGTTTACTTCCAGCCGGAGAAAGAGAAAAAGGACAGCTTTCCCAGGGACAATTCTGGACCCTTGGGAACATCCAGAATCACCAAAGCCTAAACTTGGCACGGCCTGGGCAACGCTCTTCCGCACGTCCAGCAATCCCCACGTCAAAACCTTTCTCGGCAGAGGCAGGCACTCTCTCCCTTGTACTAGATAGCTCGGCAGAACCTTCCGAGAAACACGCTGCGTCATTCAGCTTGAAAGCGGGACGCGGATGGGAGAGTACGCTTTCTGCCCGTTTGGAGGCGCCGTGCGCTTGGCTTCAAAGCTGCCCGAACAGCACTAGCGGCCCGACGTCTCTGCACGGCAGGATTGTCGTTGTGGGCCGAGGCTGCGTGTTCTCTCAAAGCGGAAAACCGTGCTGGCAATACCTTGCTAGAAACTCCTCCCACGGCACTACATGTTCCGCTCCGGCCAAACGAAAGGTGACCTCAGGCCTCAAGGTAAGTTCCAGCGTTTCACGTCGGGGGAGTTGGGTGTGCAGTGGTTTCCATGAGGCCAGACTCCACCACGGAGTGCCTTAACTCTGCGACGCTCCTGGGGGCACACAGGATAGGAGCTCGTTCGCCAATTGCGCAGGATGACTCCTCTCCGTGGCGGAACGGCGGCTCCCGGCTTCTAGAGGAACCTTAGCCTAAACAGGCCCCTGGAGGAAGCTCTTCACATTCAGAGCAAGGGCAACGTACTGCTCTCTGGCTTGCCTGGGTTGAGTGCCCCAGTCGTCAAAGAGCCTCGCGAAAGCAGTGCTGCGCAGACTCCCTTTGCCAGTCGAACGGCCTCCTTGACTGAAAGAGAACTGCAGTGCCAAAAGGCACCGTGCTGACGACTGGCTCCAGGAAGAGACTCGGGACAGCACTCTCATAGAAGCGAAAGCTAGGCTGTGCGCCCAGCCTGAGGAGCAGTACGTGCGTTTGCCACACTTCTTTACACAGCTAGGCATGAGCCAGAGAGCCTTGGTCACTGAGGCCTACCTAAGGGACTGCCATACTTACCCAGTAGCTCCCACGCAGAGGTCCCTGTGCCCAAACGGGCCTCCACGGAAGGGCCCTGTTCCTCCCGTTGTGTTTCCTTGAGGTAAGCAGAAACCGCTGAGCATCCCTAGAGGAGCTCCGGTTTGAAGCTGGGCGACCCTGGCTAAACCTTATTCCCCTCCGTGGTAAACGAGACAGTGGCGGGTCCTAAGCTGCCTGAAGTACACTGCTCGCGCCCACCTTCTCTTTGCTGCCGGAAGGCCTCCCATAAGAAGTCTGAGTTTACTCGTGACAGCAGAAGTCTGAGTTTACGCGTGTGAGGCCTGCTGCTCTCAGTTCCTTGCTGGGAGCTTCAGCAGGAGCGCTCGGGAGCTCGCCGGCACAAGAACTGTGAGTCCCCTCGCCCCACCCCGGCCTCAAGCAAAAGTCCAGATTTCCCCCGTCAGTAACACCTCGGAGTGCCCTAGGAGCGAAGAAGCATGCCTTAACGGAGGGCTTCAACAGTGCTAGGGCTTTATTTCACGAGACACCGTGCGCTCACGTTCGTTGTAACAACTGTCAAAGGGCACTGGATGCCTTCCAACTCCTCTCTTGCGTTTGAGCCACAGGAAGTAAATGCCTTCGTTTGATTAAGCTCCGTGAACGTCCGACGACGATGGCGAAGCGCTGCCCTGTTCGCTCGAAAGCTCTCGTTTGTACGGCCTTCACACGGCCTCAAGGTACGCCGCTCTAAACAGCCTTACATTCCACGCTGGCGTGCCCCCAGTTGGGAATGTGGGCTCTTCGGTGAGACACCAATGTGCGTCCCGAAGGAAACCGGGGTGGGGGGGCTCCCCCAGGACGCCTGCGTACGGCAGTCGGTTGCCAGATGTTTACTTCCAGCCGGAGAAAGAGAAAAAGGACAGCTTTCCCAGGGACAATTCTGGACCCTTGGGAACATCCAGAATCACCAAAGCCTAAACTTGGCACGGCCTGGGCAACGCTCTTCCGCACGTCCAGCAATCCCCACGTCAAAACCTTTCTCGGCAGAGGCAGGCACTCTCTCCCTTGTACTAGATAGCTCGGCAGAACCTTCCGAGAAACACGCTGCGTCATTCAGCTTGAAAGCGGGACGCGGAAGGGAGAGTACGCTTTCTCCCCGTTTGGAGGCGCCGTGCGCTTGGCTTCAAAGCTGCCCGAACAGCACTAGCGGCCCGACGTCTCTGCACGGCAGGATTGTCGTTGTGGGCCGAGGCTGCGTGTTCTCTCAAAGCGGAAAACCGTGCTGGCAATACCTTGCTAGAAACTCCTCCCACGGCACTACATGTTCCGCTCCGGCCAAACGAAAGGTGACCTCAGGCCTCAAGGTAAGTTCCAGCGTTTCACGTCGGGGCAGTTGGGTGTGCAGTGGTTTCCATGAGGCCAGACTCCACCACGGAGTGCCTTAACTCTGCGACGCTCCTGGGGGCACACAGGATAGGAGCTCGTTCGCCAATTGCGCAGGATGACTCCTCTCCGTGGCGGAACGGCGGCTCCCGGCTTCTAGAGGAACCTTAGCCTAAACAGGCCCCTGGAGGAAGCTCTTCACATTCAGAGCAAGGGCAACGTACTGCTCTCTGGCTTGCCTGGGTTGAGTGCCCCAGTCGTCAAAGAGCCTCGCGAAAGCAGTGCTGCGCAGACTCCCTTTGCCTGTCGAAAGGCCTCCTTGACTGAAAGAGAACTGCAGTGCCAAAAGGCACCATGCTGACGACTGGCTCCAGGAAGAGACTCGGGACAGCACTCTCATAGAAGCGAAAGCTAGGCTGTGCGCCCAGCCTGAGGAGCAGTAGGTGCATTTGCCACACTTCTTTACACAGCTAGGCATGAGCCAGAGAGCCTTGGTCACTGAGGCCTACCTAAGGGACTGCCATACTTACCCAGTAGCTCCCACGCAGAGGTCCCTGTGCCCAAACGGGCCTCCACGGAAGGGCCCTGTTCCTCCCGTTGTGTTTCCTTGAGGTAAGCAGAAACCGCTGAGGATCCCTAGAGGAGCTCCGGTTTGAAGCTGGGCGACCCTGGCTAAACCTTATTCCCCTCCGTGGTAAACGAGACAGTGGCGGGTCCTAAGCTGCCTGAAGTACACTGCTCGCGCCCACCTTCTCTTTGCTGCCCGAAGGCCTCCCATAAGAAGTCTGAGTTTACTCGTGACAGCAGAAGTCTGAGTTTACGCGTGTGAGGCCTGCTGCTCTCAGTTCCTTGCTGGGAGCTTCAGCAGGAGCGCTCGGGAGCTCGCCGGCACAAGAACTGTGAGTCCCCTCGCCCCACCCCGGCCTCAAGCAAAAGTCCAGATTTCCCCCGTCAGTAACACCTCGGAGTGCCCTAGGAGCGAAGAAGCATGCCTTAACGGAGGGCTTCAACAGTGCTAGGGCTTTATTTCACGAGACACCGTGCACTCACGTTCGTTGTAACAACTGTCAAAGGGCACTGGATGCCTTCCAACTCCTCTCTTGCGTTTGAGCCACAGGAAGTAAATGCCTTCGTTTGATTAAGCTCCGTGAACGTGCGACGACGATGGCGAAGCGCTGCCCTGTTCGCTCGAAAGCTCTCGTTTGTACGGCCTTCACACGGCCTCAAGGTACGCCGTTCTAAACAGCCTTACATTCCACGCTGGCGTGCCCCCAGTTGGGAATGTGGGCTCTTCTGTGAGACACCAATGTGCGTCCCGAAGGAAACCGGGGTGGGGGGGGGGCTCCCCCAGGACGCCTGCGTACGGCAGTCGGTTGCCAGATGTTTACTTCCAGCCGGAGAAAGAGAAAAAGGACAGCTTTCCCAGGGACAATTCTGGACCCTTGGGAACATCCAGAATCACCAAAGCCTAAACTTGGCACGGCCTGGGCAACGCTCTTCCGCACGTCCAGCAATCCCCACGTCAAAACCTTTCTCGGCAGAGGCAGGCACTCTCTCCCTTGTACTAGATAGCTCGGCAGAACCTTCCGAGAAACACGCTGCGTCATTCAGCTTGAAAGCGGGACGCGGATGGGAGAGTACGCTTTCTGCCCGTTTGGAGGCGCCGTGCGCTTGGCTTCAAAGCTGCCCGAACAGCACTAGCGGCCCGACGTCTCTGCACGGCAGGATTGTCGTTGTGGGCCGAGGCTGCGTGTTCTCTCAAAGCGGAAAACCGTGCTGGCAATACCTTGCTAGAAACTCCTCCCACGGCACTACATGTTCCGCTCCGGCCAAACGAAAGGTGACCTCAGGCCTCAAGGTAAGTTCCAGCGTTTCACGTCGGGGCAGTTGGGTGTGCAGTGGTTTCCATGAGGCCAGACTCCACCACGGAGTGCCTTAACTCTGCGACGCTCCTGGGGGCACACAGGATAGGAGCTCGTTCGCCAATTGCGCAGGATGACTCCTCTCCGTGGCGGAACGGCGGCTCCCGGCTTCTAGAGGAACCTTAGCCTAAACAGGCCCCTGGAGGAAGCTCTTCACATTCAGAGCAAGGGCAACGTACTGCTCTCTGGCTTGCCTGGGTTGAGTGCCCCAGTCGTCAAAGAGCCTCGCGAAAGCAGTGCTGCGCAGACTCCCTTTGCCAGTCGAACGGCCTCCTTGACTGAAAGAGAACTGCAGTGCCAAAAGGCACCGTGCTGACGACTGGCTCCAGGAAGAGACTCGGGACAGCACTCTCATAGAAGCGAAAGCTAGGCTGTGCGCCCAGCCTGAGGAGCAGTACGTGCGTTTGCCACACTTCTTTACACAGCTAGGCATGAGCCAGAGAGCCTTGGTCACTGAGGCCTACCTAAGGGACTGCCATACTTACCCAGTAGCTCCCACGCAGAGGTCCCTGTGCCCAAACGGGCCTCCACGGAAGGGCCCTGTTCCTCCCGTTGTGTTTCCTTGAGGTAAGCAGAAACCGCTGAGCATCCCTAGAGGAGCTCCGGTTTGAAGCTGGGCGACCCTGGCTAAACCTTATTCCCCTCCGTGGTAAACGAGACAGTGGCGGGTCCTAAGCTGCCTGAAGTACACTGCTCGCGCCCACCTTCTCTTTGCTGCCGGAAGGCCTCCCATAAGAAGTCTGAGTTTACTCGTGACAGCAGAAGTCTGAGTTTACGCGTGTGAGGCCTGCTGCTCTCAGTTCCTTGCTGGGAGCTTCAGCAGGAGCGCTCGGGAGCTCGCCGGCACAAGAACTGTGAGTCCCCTCGCCCCACCCCGGCCTCAAGCAAAAGTCCAGATTTCCCCCGTCAGTAACACCTCGGAGTGCCATAGGAGCGAAGAAGCATGCCTTAACGGAGGGCTTCAACAGTGCTAGGGCTTTATTTCACGAGACACCGTGCGCTCACGTTCGTTGTAACAACTGTCAAAGGGCACTGGATGCCTTCCAACTCCTCTCTTGCGTTTGAGCCACAGGAAGTAAATGCCTTCGTTTGATTAAGCTCCGTGAACGTGCGACGACGATGGCGAAGCGCTGCCCTGTTCGCTCGAAAGCTCTCGTTTGTACGGCCTTCACACGGCCTCAAGGTACGCCGCTCTAAACAGCCTTACATTCCACGCTGGCGTGCCCCCAGTTGGGAATGTGGGCTCTTCTGTGAGACACCAATGTGCGTCCCGAAGGAAACCGGGGTGGGGGGGGGGCTCCCCCAGGACGCCTGCGTACGGCAGTCGGTTGCCAGATGTTTACTTCCAGCCGGAGAAAGAGAAAAAGGACAGCTTTCCCAGGGACAATTCTGGACCCTTGGGAACATCCAGAATCACCAAAGCCTAAACTTGGCACGGCCTGGGCAACGCTCTTCCGCACGTCCAGCAATCCCCACGTCAAAACCTTTCTCGGCAGAGGCAGGCACTCTCTCCTTTGTACTAGATAGCTCGGCAGAACCTTCCGAGAAACACGCAGCGTCATTCAGCTTGAAAGCGGGACGCGGAAGGGAGAGTACGCTTTCTCCCCGTTTGGAGGCGCCGTGCGCTTGGCTTCAAAGCTGCCCGAACAGCACTAGCGGCCCGACGTCTCTGCACGGCAGGATTGTCGTTGTGGGCCGAGGCTGCGTGTTCTCTCAAAGCGGAAAACCGTGCTGGCAATACCTTGCTAGAAACTCCTCCCACGGCACTACATGTTCCGCTCCGGCCAAACGAAAGGTGACCTCAGGCCTCAAGGTAAGTTCCAGCGTTTCACGTCGGGGGAGTTGGGTGTGCAGTGGTTTCCATGAGGCCAGACTCCACCACGGAGTGCCTTAACTCTGCGACGCTCCTGGGGGCACACAGGATAGGAGCTCGTTCGCCAATTGCGCAGGATGACTCCTCTCCGTGGCGGAACGGCGGCTCCCGGCTTCTAGAGGAACCTTAGCCTAAACAGGCCCCTGGAGGAAGCTCTTCACATTCAGAGCAAGGGCAACGTACTGCTCTCTGGCTTGCCTGGGTTGAGTGCCCCAGTCGTCAAAGAGCCTCGCGAAAGCAGTGCTGCGCAGACTCCCTTTGCCAGTCGAACGGCCTCCTTGACTGAAAGAGAACTGCAGTGCCAAAAGGCACCGTGCTGACGACTGGCTCCAGGAAGAGACTCGGGACAGCACTCTCATAGAAGCGAAAGCTAGGCTGTGCGCCCAGCCTGAGGAGCAGTACGTGCGTTTGCCACACTTCTTTACACAGCTAGGCATGAGCCAGAGAGCCTTGGTCACTGAGGCCTACCTAAGGGACTGCCATACTTACCCAGTAGCTCCCACGCAGAGGTCCCTGTGCCCAAACGGGCCTCCACGGAAGGGCCCTGTTCCTCCCGTTGTGTTTCCTTGAGGTAAGCAGAAACCGCTGAGCATCCCTAGAGGAGCTCCGGTTTGAAGCTGGGCGACCCTGGCTAAACCTTATTCCCCTCCGTGGTAAACGAGACAGTGGCGGGTCCTAAGCTGCCTGAAGTACACTGCTCGCGCCCAACTTCTCTTTGCTGCCCGAAGGCCTCCCATAAGAAGTCTGAGTTTACTCGTGACAGCAGAAGTCTGAGTTTACGCGTGTGAGGCCTGCTGCTCTCAGTTCCTTGCTGGGAGCTTCAGCAGGAGCGCTCGGGAGCTCGCCGGCACAAGAACTGTGAGTCCCCTCGCCCCACCCCGGCCTCAAGCAAAAGTCCAGACTTCCCCCGTCAGTAACACCTCGGAGTGCCCTAGGAGCGAAGAAGCATGCCTTAACGGAGGGCTTCAACAGTGCTAGGGCTTTATTTCACGAGACACCGTGCACTCTCGTTCGTTGTAACAACTGTCAAAGGGCACTGGATGCCTTCCAACTCCTCTCTTGCGTTTGAGCCACAGGAAGTAAATGCCTTCGTTTGATTAAGCTCCGTGAACGTGCGACGACGATGGCGAAGCGCTGCCCTGTTCGCTCGAAAGCTCTCGTTTGTACGGCCTTCACACGGCCTCAAGGTACGCCGTTCTAAACAGCCTTACATTCCACGCTGGCGTGCCCCCAGTTGGGAATGTGGGCTCTTCTGTGAGACACCAATGTGCGTCCCGAAGGAAACCGGGGTGGGGGGGGGCTCCCCCAGGACGCCTGCGTACGGCAGTCGGTTGCCAGATGTTTACTTCCAGCCGGAGAAAGAGAAAAAGGACAGCTTTCCCAGGGACAATTCTGGACCCTTGGGAACATCCAGAATCACCAAAGCCTAAACTTGGCACGGCCTGGGCAACGCTCTTCCGCACGTCCAGCAATCCCCACGTCAAAACCTTTCTCGGCAGAGGCAGGCACTCTCTCCCTTGTACTAGATAGCTCGGCAGAACCTTCCGAGAAACACGCTGCGTCATTCAGCTTGAAAGCGGGACGCGGATGGGAGAGTACGCTTTCTCCCCGTTTGGAGGCACCGTGCGCTTGGCTTCAAAGCTGCCCGAACAGCACTAGCGGCCCGACGTCTCTGCACGGCAGGATTGTCGTTGTGGGCCGAGGCTGCGTGTTCTCTCAAAGCGGAAAACCGTGCTGGCAATACCTTGCTAGAAACTCCTCCCACGGCACTACATGTTCCGCTCCGGCCAAACGAAAGGTGACCTCAGGCCTCAAGGTAAGTTCCAGCGTTTCACGTCGGGGGAGTTGGGTGTGCAGTGGTTTCCATGAGGCCAGACTCCACCACGGAGTGCCTTAACTCTGCGACGCTCCTGGGGGCACACAGGATAGGAGCTCGTTCGCCAATTGCGCAGGATGACTCCTCTCCGTGGCGGAACGGCGGCTCCCGGCTTCTAGAGGAACCTTAGCCTAAACAGGCCCCTGGAGGAAGCTCTTCACATTCAGAGCAAGGGCAACGTACTGCTCTCTGGCTTGCCTGGGTTGAGTGCCCCAGTCGTCAAAGAGCCTCGCGAAAGCAGTGCTGCGCAGACTCCCTTTGCCAGTCGAGCGGCCTCCTTGACTGAAAGAGAACTGCAGTGCCAAAAGGCACCGTGCTGACGACTGGCTCCAGGAAGAGACTCGGGACAGCACTCTCGTAGAAGCGAAAGCTAGGCTGTGCGCCCAGCCTGAGGAGCAGTACGTGCGTTTGCCACACTTCTTTACACAGCTAGGCATGAGCCAGAGAGCCTTGGTCACTGAGGCCTACCTAAGGGACTGCCATACTTACCCAGTAGCTCCCACGCAGAGGTCCCTGTGCCCAAACGGGCCTCCACGGAAGGGCCCTGTTCCTCCCGTTGTGTTTCCTTGAGGTAAGCAGAAACCGCTGAGCATCCCTAGAGGAGCTCCGGTTTGAAGCTGGGCGACCCTGGCTAAACCTTATTCCCCTCCGTGGTAAACGAGACAGTGGCGGGTCCTAAGCTGCCTGAAGTACACTGCTCGCGCCCACCTTCTCTTTGCTGCCCGAAGGCCTCCCATAAGAAGTCTGAGTTTACTCGTGACAGCAGAAGTCTGAGTTTACGCGTGTGAGGCCTGCTGCTCTCAGTTCCTTGCTGGGAGCTTCAGCAGGAGCGCTCGGGAGCTCGCCGGCACAAGAACTGTGAGTCCCCTCGCCCCACCCCGGCCTCAAGCAAAAGTCCAGATTTCCCCCGTCAGTAACACCTCGGAGTGCCCTAGGAGCGAAGAAGCATGCCTTAACGGAGGGCTTCAACAGTGCTAGGGCTTTATTTCACGAGACACCGTGCACTCACGTTCGTTGTAACAACTGTCAAAGGGCACTGGATGCCTTCCAACTCCTCTCTTGCGTTTGAGCCACAGGAAGTAAATGCCTTCGTTTGATTAAGCTCCGTGAACGTGCGACGACGATGGCGAAGCGCTGCCCTGTTTGCTCGAAAGCTCTCGTTTGTACGGCCTTCACACGGCCTCAAGGTACGCCGTTTTAAACAGCCTTACATTCCACGTTGGCGTGCCCCCAGTTGGGAATGTGGGCTCTTCTGTGAGACACCAATGTGCGTCCCGAAGGAAACCGGGGTGGGGGGGGGCTCCCCCAGGACGCCTGCGTACGGCAGTCGGTTGCCAGATGTTTACTTCCAGCCGGAGAAAGAGAAAAAGGACAGCTTTCCCAGGGACAATTCTGGACCCTTGGGAACATCCAGAATCACCAAAGCCTAAACTTGGCACGGCCTGGGCAACGCTCTTCCGCACGTCCAGCAATCCCCACGTCAAAACCTTTCTCGGCAGAGGCAGGCACTCTCTCCTTTGTACTAGATAGCTCGGCAGAACCTTCCGAGAAACACGCTGCGTCATTCAGCTTGAAAGCGGGACGCGGAAGGGAGAGTACGCTTTCTCCCCGTTTGGAGGCGCCGTGCGCTTGGCTTCAAAGCTGCCCGAACAGCACTAGCGGCCCGACGTCTCTGCACGGCAGGATTGTCGTTGTGGGCCGAGGCTGCGTGTTCTCTCAAAGCGGAAAACCGTGCTGGCAATACCTTGCTAGAAACTCCTCCCACGGCACTACATGTTCCGCTCCGGCCAAACGAAAGGTGACCTCAGGCCTCAAGGTAAGTTCCAGCGTTTCACGTCGGGGCAGTTGGGTGTGCAGTGGTTTCCATGAGGCCAGACTCCACCACGGAGTGCCTTAACTCTGCGACGCTCCTGGGGGCACACAGGATAGGAGCTCGTTCGCCAATTGCGCAGGATGACTCCTCTCTGTGGCGGAACGGCGGCTCCCGGCTTCTAGAGGAACCTTAGCCTAAACAGGCCCCTGGAGGAAGCTCTTCACATTCAGAGCAAGGGCAACGTACTGCTCTCTGGCTTGCCTGGGTTGAGTGCCCCAGTCGTCAAAGAGCCTCGCGAAAGCAGTGCTGCGCAGACTCCCTTTGCCAGTCGAACGGCCTCCTTGACTGAAAGAGAACTGCAGTGCCAAAAGGCACCGTGCTGACGACTGGCTCCAGGAAGAGACTCGGGACAGCACTCTCATAGAAGCGAAAGCTAGGCTGTGCGCCCAGCCTGAGGAGCAGTACGTGCGTTTGCCACACTTCTTTACACAGCTAGGCATGAGCCAGAGAGCCTTGGTCACTGAGGCCTACCTAAGGGACTGCCATACTTACCCAGTAGCTCCCACGCAGAGGTCCCTGTGCCCAAACGGGCCTCCACGGAAGGGCCCTGTTCCTCCCGTTGTGTTTCCTTGAGGTAAGCAGAAACCGCTGAGCATCCCTAGAGGAGCTCCGGTTTGAAGCTGGGCGACCCTGGCTAAACCTTATTCCCCTCCGTGGTAAACGAGACAGTGGCGGGTCCTAAGCTGCCTGAAGTACACTGCTCGCGCCCACCTTCTCTTTGCTGCCCGAAGGCCTCCCATAAGAAGTCTGAGTTTACTCGTGACAGCAGAAGTCTGAGTTTACGCGTGTGAGGCCTGCTGCTCTCAGTTCCTTGCTGGGAGCTTCAGCAGGAGCGCTCGGGAGCTCGCCGGCACAAGAACTGTGAGTCCCCTCGCCCCACCCCGGCCTCAAGCAAAAGTCCAGACTTCCCCCGTCAGTAACACCTCGGAGTGCCCTAGGAGCGAAGAAGCATGCCTTAACGGAGGGCTTCAACAGTGCTAGGGCTTTATTTCACGAGACACCGTGCACTCACGTTCGTTGTAACAACTGTCAAAGGGCACTGGATGCCTTCCAACTCCTCTCTTGCGTTTGAGCCACAGGAAGTAAATGCCTTCGTTTGATTAAGCTCCGTGAACGTGCGACGACGATGGCGAAGCGCTGCCCTGTTCGCTCGAAAGCTCTCGTTTGTACGGCCTTCACACGGCCTCAAGGTACGCCGTTCTAAACAGCCTTACATTCCACGCTGGCGTGCCCCCAGTTGGGAATGTGGGCTCTTCTGTGAGACACCAATGTGCGTCCCGAAGGAAACCGGGGTGGGGGGGGGGCTCCCCCAGGACGCCTGCGTACGGCAGTCGGTTGCCAGATGTTTACTTCCAGCCGGAGAAAGAGAAAAAGGACAGCTTTCCCAGGGACAATTCTGGACCCTTGGGAACATCCAGAATCACCAAAGCCTAAACTTGGCACGGCCTGGGCAACGCTCTTCCGCACGTCCAGCAATCCCCACGTCAAAACCTTTCTCGGCAGAGGCAGGCACTCTCTCCCTTGTACTAGATAGCTCGGCAGAACCTTCCGAGAAACACGCTGCGTCATTCAGCTTGAAAGCGGGACGCGGATGGGAGAGTACGCTTTCTCCCCGTTTGGAGGCGCCGTGCGCTTGGCTTCAAAGCTGCCCGAACAGCACTAGCGGCCCGACGTCTCTGCACGGCAGGATTGTCGTTGTGGGCCGAGGCTGCGTGTTCTCTCAAAGCGGAAAACCGTGCTGGCAATACCTTGCTAGAAACTCCTCCCACGGCACTACATGTTCCGCTCCGGCCAAACGAAAGGTGACCTCAGGCCTCAAGGTAAGTTCCAGCGTTTCACGTCGGGGGAGTTGGGTGTGCAGTGGTTTCCATGAGGCCAAACTCCACCACGGAGTGCCTTAACTCTGCGACGCTCCTGGGGGCACACAGGATAGGAGCTCGTTCGCCAATTGCGCAGGATGACTCCTCTCCGTGGCGGAACGGCGGCTCCCGGCTTCTAGAGGAACCTTAGCCTAAACAGGCCCCTGGAGGAAGCTCTTCACATTCAGAGCAAGGGCAACGTACTGCTCTCTGGCTTGCCTGGGTTGAGTGCCCCAGTCGTCAAAGAGCCTCGCGAAAGCAGTGCTGCGCAGACTCCCTTTGCCAGTCGAGCGGCCTCCTTGACTGAAAGAGAACTGCAGTGCCAAAAGGCACCGTGCTGACGACTGGCTCCAGGAAGAGACTCGGGACAGCACTCTCATAGAAGCGAAAGCTAGGCTGTGCGCCCAGCCTGAGGAGCAGTACGTGCGTTTGCCACACTTCTTTACACAGCTAGGCATGAGCCAGAGAGCCTTGGTCACTGAGGCCTACCTAAGGGACTGCCATACTTACCCAGTAGCTCCCACGCAGAGGTCCCTGTGCCCAAACGGGCCTCCACGGAAGGGCCCTGTTCCTCCCGTTGTGTTTCCTTGAGGTAAGCAGAAACCGCTGAGCATCCCTAGAGGAGCTCCGGTTTGAAGCTGGGCGACCCTGGCTAAACCTTATTCCCCTCCGTGGTAAACGAGACAGTGGCGGGTCCTAAGCTGCCTGAAGTACACTGCTCGCGCCCACCTTCTCTTTGCTGCCCGAAGGCCTCCCATAAGAAGTCTGAGTTTACTCGTGACAGCAGAAGTCTGAGTTTACGCGTGTGAGGCCTGCTGCTCTCAGTTCCTTGCTGGGAGCTTCAGCAGGAGCGCTCGGGAGCTCGCCGGCACAAGAACTGTGAGTCCCCTCGCCCCACCCCGGCCTCAAGCAAAAGTCCAGATTTCCCCCGTCAGTAACACCTCGGAGTGCCCTAGGAGCGAAGAAGCATGCCTTAACGGAGGGCTTCAACAGTGCTAGGGCTTTATTTCACGAGACACCGTGCACTCACGTTCGTTGTAACAACTGTCAAAGGGCACTGGATGCCTTCCAACTCCTCTCTTGCGTTTGAGCCACAGGAAGTAAATGCCTTCGTTTGATTAAGCTCCGTGAACGTGCGACGACGATGGCGAAGCGCTGCCCTGTTCGCTCGAAAGCTCTCGTTTGTACGGCCTTCACACGGCCTCAAGGTACGCCGTTTTAAACAGCCTTACATTCCACGTTGGCGTGCCCCCAGTTGGGAATGTGGGCTCTTCTGTGACACACCAATGTGCGTCCCGAAGGAAACCGGGGTGGGGGGGGGCTCCCCCAGGACGCCTGCGTACGGCAGTCGGTTGCCAGATGTTTACTTCCAGCCGGAGAAAGAGAAAAAGGACAGCTTTCCCAGGGACAATTCTGGACCCTTGGGAACATCCAGAATCACCAAAGCCTAAACTTGGCACGGCCTGGGCAACGCTCTTCCGCACGTCCAGCAATCCCCACGTCAAAACCTTTCTCGGCAGAGGCAGGCACTCTCTCCTTTGTACTAGATAGCTCGGCAGAACCTTCCGAGAAACACGCTGCGTCATTCAGCTTGAAAGCGGGACGCGGAAGGGAGAGTACGCTTTCTCCCCGTTTGGAGGCGCCGTGCGCTTGGCTTCAAAGCTGCCCGAACAGCACTAGCGGCCCGACGTCTCTGCACGGCAGGATTGTCGTTGTGGGCCGAGGCTGCGTGTTCTCTCAAAGCGGAAAACCGTGCTGGCAATACCTTGCTAGAAACTCCTCCCACGGCACTACATGTTCCGCTCCGGCCAAACGAAAGGTGACCTCAGGCCTCAAGGTAAGTTCCAGCGTTTCACGTCGGGGCAGTTGGGTGTGCAGTGGTTTCCATGAGGCCAGACTCCACCACGGAGTGCCTTAACTCTGCGACGCTCCTGGGGGCACACAGGATAGGAGCTCGTTCGCCAATTGCGCAGGATGACTCCTCTCTGTGGCGGAACGGCGGCTCCCGGCTTCTAGAGGAACCTTAGCCTAAACAGGCCCCTGGAGGAAGCTCTTCACATTCAGAGCAAGGGCAACGTACTGCTCTCTGGCTTGCCTGGGTTGAGTGCCCCAGTCGTCAAAGAGCCTCGCGAAAGCAGTGCTGCGCAGACTCCCTTTGCCAGTCGAACGGCCTCCTTGACTGAAAGAGAACTGCAGTGCCAAAAGGCACCGTGCTGACGACTGGCTCCAGGAAGAGACTCGGGACAGCACTCTCATAGAAGCGAAAGCTAGGCTGTGCGCCCAGCCTGAGGAGCAGTACGTGCGTTTGCCACACTTCTTTACACAGCTAGGCATGAGCCAGAGAGCCTTGGTCACTGAGGCCTACCTAAGGGACTGCCATACTTACCCAGTAGCTCCCACGCAGAGGTCCCTGTGCCCAAACGGGCCTCCACGGAAGGGCCCTGTTCCTCCCGTTGTGTTTCCTTGAGGTAAGCAGAAACCGCTGAGCATCCCTAGAGGAGCTCCGGTTTGAAGCTGGGCGACCCTGGCTAAACCTTATTCCCCTCCGTGGTAAACGAGACAGTGGCGGGTCCTAAGCTGCCTGAAGTACACTGCTCGCGCCCACCTTCTCTTTGCTGCCCGAAGGCCTCCCATAAGAAGTCTGAGTTTACTCGTGACAGCAGAAGTCTGAGTTTACGCGTGTGAGGCCTGCTGCTCTCAGTTCCTTGCTGGGAGCTTCAGCAGGAGCGCTCGGGAGCTCGCCGGCACAAGAACTGTGAGTCCCCTCGCCCCACCCCGGCCTCAAGCAAAAGTCCAGACTTCCCCCGTCAGTAACACCTCGGAGTGCCCTAGGAGCGAAGAAGCATGCCTTAACGGAGGGCTTCAACAGTGCTAGGGCTTTATTTCACGAGACACCGTGCACTCACGTTCGTTGTAACAACTGTCAAAGGGCACTGGATGCCTTCCAACTCCTCTCTTGCGTTTGAGCCACAGGAAGTAAATGCCTTCGTTTGATTAAGCTCCGTGAACGTGCGACGACGATGGCGAAGCGCTGCCCTGTTCGCTCGAAAGCTCTCGTTTGTACGGCCTTCACACGGCCTCAAGGTACGCCGTTCTAAACAGCCTTACATTCCACGCTGGCGTGCCCCCAGTTGGGAATGTGGGCTCTTCTGTGAGACACCAATGTGCGTCCCGAAGGAAACCGGGGTGGGGGGGGGGGCTCCCCCAGGACGCCTGCGTACGGCAGTCGGTTGCCAGATGTTTACTTCCAGCCGGAGAAAGAGAAAAAGGACAGCTTTCCCAGGGACAATTCTGGACCCTTGGGAACATCCAGAATCACCAAAGCCTAAACTTGGCACGGCCTGGGCAACGCTCTTCCGCACGTCCAGCAATCCCCACGTCAAAACCTTTCTCGGCAGAGGCAGGCACTCTCTCCCTTGTACTAGATAGCTCGGCAGAACCTTCCGAGAAACACGCTGCGTCATTCAGCTTGAAAGCGGGACGCGGATGGGAGAGTACGCTTTCTCCCCGTTTGGAGGCGCCGTGCGCTTGGCTTCAAAGCTGCCCGAACAGCACTAGCGGCCCGACGTCTCTGCACGGCAGGATTGTCGTTGTGGGCCGAGGCTGCGTGTTCTCTCAAAGCGGAAAACCGTGCTGGCAATACCTTGCTAGAAACTCCTCCCACGGCACTACATGTTCCGCTCCGGCCAAACGAAAGGTGACCTCAGGCCTCAAGGTAAGTTCCAGCGTTTCACGTCGGGGGAGTTGGGTGTGCAGTGGTTTCCATGAGGCCAGACTCCACCACGGAGTGCCTTAACTCTGCGACGCTCCTGGGGGCACACAGGATAGGAGCTCGTTCGCCAATTGCGCAGGATGACTCCTCTCCGTGGCGGAACGGCGGCTCCCGGCTTCTAGAGGAACCTTAGCCTAAACAGGCCCCTGGAGGAAGCTCTTCACATTCAGAGCAAGGGCAACGTACTGCTCTCTGGCTTGCCTGGGTTGAGTGCCCCAGTCGTCAAAGAGCCTCGCGAAAGCAGTGCTGCGCAGACTCCCTTTGCCAGTCGAGCGGCCTCCTTGACTGAAAGAGAACTGCAGTGCCAAAAGGCACCGTGCTGACGACTGGCTCCAGGAAGAGACTCGGGACAGCACTCTCGTAGAAGCGAAAGCTAGGCTGTGCGCCCAGCCTGAGGAGCAGTACGTGCGTTTGCCACACTTCTTTACACAGCTAGGCATGAGCCAGAGAGCCTTGGTCACTGAGGCCTACCTAAGGGACTGCCATACTTACCCAGTAGCTCCCACGCAGAGGTCCCTGTGCCCAAACGGGCCTCCACGGAAGGGCCCTGTTCCTCCCGTTGTGTTTCCTTGAGGTAAGCAGAAACCGCTGAGCATCCCTAGAGGAGCTCCGGTTTGAAGCTGGGCGACCCTGGCTAAACCTTATTCCCCTCCGTGGTAAACGAGACAGTGGCGGGTCCTAAGCTGCCTGAAGTACACTGCTCGCGCCCACCTTCTCTTTGCTGCCCGAAGGCCTCCCATAAGAAGTCTGAGTTTACTCGTGACAGCAGAAGTCTGAGTTTACGCGTGTGAGGCCTGCTGCTCTCAGTTCCTTGCTGGGAGCTTCAGCAGGAGCGCTCGGGAGCTCGCCGGCACAAGAACTGTGAGTCCCCTCGCCCCACCCCGGCCTCAAGCAAAAGTCCAGATTTCCCCCGTCAGTAACACCTCGGAGTGCCCTAGGAGCGAAGAAGCATGCCTTAACGGAGGGCTTCAACAGTGCTAGGGCTTTATTTCACGAGACACCGTGCACTCACGTTCGTTGTAACAACTGTCAAAGGGCACTGGATGCCTTCCAACTCCTCTCTTGCGTTTGAGCCACAGGAAGTAAATGCCTTCGTTTGATTAAGCTCCGTGAATGTGCGACGACGATGGCGAAGCGCTGCCCTGTTTGCTCGAAAGCTCTCGTTTGTACGGCCTTCACACGGCCTCAAGGTACGCCGTTCTAAACAGCCTTACATTCCACGTTGGCGTGCCCCCAGTTGGGAATGTGGGCTCTTCTGTGACACACCAATGTGCGTCCCGAAGGAAACCGGGGTGGGGGGGGGCTCCCCCAGGACGCCTGCGTACGGCAGTCGGTTGCCAGATGTTTACTTCCAGCCGGAGAAAGAGAAAAAGGACAGCTTTCCCAGGGACAATTCTGGACCCTTGGGAACATCCAGAATCACCAAAGCCTAAACTTGGCACGGCCTGGGCAACGCTCTTCCGCACGTCCAGCAATCCCCACGTCAAAACCTTTCTCGGCAGAGGCAGGCACTCTCTCCCTTGTACTAGATAGCTCGGCAGAACCTTCCGAGAAACACGCTGCGTCATTCAGCTTGAAAGCGGGACGCGGATGGGAGAGTACGCTTTCTCCCCGTTTGGAGGCGCCGTGCGCTTGGCTTCAAAGCTGCCCGAACAGCACTAGCGGCCCGACGTCTCTGCACGGCAGGATTGTCGTTGTGGGCCGAGGCTGCGTGTTCTCTCAAAGCGGAAAACCGTGCTGGCAATACCTTGCTAGAAACTCCTCCCACGGCACTACATGTTCCGCTCCGGCCAAACGAAAGGTGACCTCAGGCCTCAAGGTAAAAGTTCCAGCGTTTCACGTCGGGGGAGTTGGGTGTGCAGTGGTTTCCATGAGGCCAGACTCCACCACGGAGTGCCTTAACTCTGCGACGCTCCTGGGGGCACACAGGATAGGAGCTCGTTCGCCAATTGCGCAGGATGACTCCTCTCCGTGGCGGAACGGCGGATCCCGGCTTCTAGAGGAACCTTAGCCTAAACAGGCCCCTGGAGGAAGCTCTTCACATTCAGAGCAAGGGCAACGTACTGCTCTCTGGCTTGCCTGGGTTGAGTGCCCCAGTCGTCAAAGAGCCTCGCGAAAGCAGTGCTGCGCAGACTCCCTTTGCCAGTCGAACGGCCTCCTTGACTGAAAGAGAACTGCAGTGCCAAAAGGCACCGTGCTGACGACTGGCTCCAGGAAGAGACTCGGGAGAGCACTCTCATAGAAGCGAAAGCTAGGCTGTGCGCCCAGCCTGAGGAGCAGTACGTGCGTTTGCCACACTTCTTTACACAGCTAGGCATGAGCCAGAGAGCCTTGGTCACTGAGGCCTACCTAAGGGACTGCCATACTTACCCAGTAGCTCCCACGCAGAGGTCCCTGTGCCCAAACGGGCCTCCACGGAAGGGCCCTGTTCCTCCCGTTGTGTTTCCTTGAGGTAAGCAGAAACCGCTGAGCATCCCTAGAGGAGCTCCGGTTTGAAGCTGGCTAAACCTTATTCCCCTCCGTGGTAAACGAGACAGTGGCGGGTCCTAAGCTGCCTGAAGTACACTGCTCGCGCCCACCTTCTCTTTGCTGCCGGAAGGCCTCCCATAAGAAGTCTGAGTTTACTCGTGACAGCAGAAGTCTGAGTTTACGCGTGTGAGGCCTGCTGCTCTCAGTTCCTTGCTGGGAGCTTCAGCAGGAGCGCTCGGGAGCTCGCCGGCACAAGAACTGTGAGTCCCCTCGCCCCACCCCGGCCTCAAGCAAAAGTCCAGATTTCCCCTGTCAGTAACACCTCGGAGTGCCCTAGGAGCGAAGAAGCATGCCTTAACGGAGGGCTTCAACAGTGCTAGGGCTTTATTTCACGAGACACCGTGCACTCACGTTCGTTGTAACAACTGTCAAAGGGCACTGGATGCCTTCCAACTCCTCTCTTGCGTTTGAGCCACAGGAAGTAAATGCCTTCGTTTGATTAAGCTCCGTGAACGTGCGACGACGATGGCGAAGTGCTGCCCTGTTCGCTCGAAAGCTCTCGTTTGTACGGCCTTCACACGGCCTCAAGGTACGCCGTTCTAAACAGCCTTACATTCCACGCTGGCGTGCCCCAGTTGGGAATGTGGGCTCTTCGGTGAGACACCAATGTGCGTCCCGAAGGAAACCGGGGTGGGGGGGGGCTCCCCCAGGACGCCTGCGTACGGCAGTCGGTTGCCAGATGTTTACTTCCAGCCGGAGAAAGAGAAAAAAGACAGCTTTCCCAGGGACAATTCTGGACCCTTGGGAACATCCAGAATCACCAAAGCCTAAACTTGGCACGGCCTGGGCAACGCTCTTCCGCACGTCCAGCAATCCCCACGTCAAAACCTTTCTCGGCAGAGGCAGGCACTCTCTCCCTTGTACTAGATAGCTCGGCAGAACCTTCCGAGAAACACGCTGCGTCATTCAGCTTGAAAGCGGGACGCGGATGGGAGAGTACGCTTTCTGCCCGTTTGGAGGCGCCGTGCGCTTGGCTTCAAAGCTGCCCGAACAGCACTAGCGGCCCGACGTCTCTGCACGGCAGGATTGTCGTTGTGGGCCGAGGCTGCGTGTTCTCTCAAAGCGGAAAACCGTGCTGGCAATACCTTGCTAGAAACTCCTCCCACGGCACTACATGTTCCGCTCCGGCCAAACGAAAGGTGACCTCAGGCCTCAAGGTAAGTTCCAGCGTTTCACGTCGGGGCAGTTGGGTGTGCAGTGGTTTCCATGAGGCCAGACTCCACCACGGAGTGCCTTAACTCTGTGACGCTCCTGGGGGCACACAGGATAGGAGCTCGTTCGCCAATTGCGCAGGATGACTCCTCTCCGTGGCGGAACGGCGGCTCCCGGCTTCTAGAGGAACCTTAGCCTAAACAGGCCCCTGGAGGAAGCTCTTCACATTCAGAGCAAGGGCAACGTACTGCTCTCTGGCTTGCCTGGGTTGAGTGCCCCAGTCGTCAAAGAGCCTCGCGAAAGCAGTGCTGCGCAGACTCCCTTTGCCAGTCGAATGGCCTCCTTGACTGAAAGAGAACTGCAGTGCCAAAAGGCACCGTGCTGACGACTGGCTCCAGGAAGAGACTCGGGACAGCACTCTCATAGAAGCGAAAGCTAGGCTGTGCGCCCAGCCTGAGGAGCAGTACGTGCGTTTGCCACACTTCTTTACACAGCTAGGCATGAGCCAGAGAGCCTTGGTCACTGAGGCCTACCTAAGGGACTGCCATACTTACCCAGTAGCTCCCACGCAGAGGTCCCTGTGCCCAAACGGGCCTCCACGGAAGGGCCCTGTTCCTCCCGTTGTGTTTCCTTGAGGTAAGCAGAAACCGCTGAGCATCCCTAGAGGAGCTCCGGTTTGAAGCTGGGCGACCCTGGCTAAACCTTATTCCCCTCCGTGGTAAACGAGACAGTGGCGGGTCCTAAGCTGCCTGAAGTACACTGCTCGCGCCCACCTTCTCTTTGCTGCCGGAAGGCCTCCCATAAGAAGTCTGAGTTTACTCGTGACAGCAGAAGTCTGAGTTTACGCGTGTGAGGCCTGCTGCTCTCAGTTCCTTGCTGGGAGCTTCAGCAGGAGCGCTCGGGAGCTCGCCGGCACAAGAACTGTGAGTCCCCTCGCCCCACCCCGGCCTCAAGCAAAAGTCCAGACTTCCCCCGTCAGTAACACCTCGGAGTGCCCTAGGAGCGAAGAAGCATGCCTTAACGGAGGGCTTCAACAGTGCTAGGGCTTTATTTCACGAGACACCGTGCACTCACGTTCGTTGTAACAACTGTCAAAGGGCACTGGATGCCTTCCAACTCCTCTCTTGCGTTTGAGCCACAGGAAGTAAATGCCTTCGTTTGATTAAGCTCCGTGAACGTGCGACGACGATGGCGAAGTGCTGCCCTGTTCGCTCGAAAGCTCTCGTTTGTACGGCCTTCACACGGCCTCAAGGTACGCCGTTCTAAACAGCCTTACATTCCACGCTGGCGTGCCCCCAGTTGGGAATGTGGGCTCTTCGGTGAGACACCAATGTGCGTCCCGAAGGAAACCGGGGTGGGGGGGGGCTCCCCCAGGACGCCTGCGTACGGCAGTCGGTTGCCAGATGTTTACTTCCAGCCGGAGAAAGAGAAAAAAGACAGCTTTCCCAGGGACAATTCTGGACCCTTGGGAACATCCAGAATCACCAAAGCCTAAACTTGGCACGGCCTGGGCAACGCTCTTCCGCACGTCCAGCAATCCCCACGTCAAAACCTTTCTCGGCAGAGGCAGGCACTCTCTCCCTTGTACTAGATAGCTCGGCAGAACCTTCCGAGAAACACGCTGCGTCATTCAGCTTGAAAGCGGGACGCGGATGGGAGAGTACGCTTTCTGCCCGTTTGGAGGCGCCGTGCGCTTGGCTTCAAAGCTGCCCGAACAGCACTAGCGGCCCGACGTCTCTGCACGGCAGGATTGTCGTTGTGGGCCGAGGCTGCGTGTTCTCTCAAAGCGGAAAACCGTGCTGGCAATACCTTGCTAGAAACTCCTCCCACGGCACTACATGTTCCGCTCCGGCCAAACGAAAGGTGACCTCAGGCCTCAAGGTAAGTTCCAGCGTTTCACGTCGGGGCAGTTGGGTGTGCAGTGGTTTCCATGAGGCCAGACTCCACCACGGAGTGCCTTAACTCTGTGACGCTCCTGGGGGCACACAGGATAGGAGCTCGTTCGCCAATTGCGCAGGATGACTCCTCTCCGTGGCGGAACGGCGGCTCCCGGCTTCTAGAGGAACCTTAGCCTAAACAGGCCCCTGGAGGAAGCTCTTCACATTCAGAGCAAGGGCAACGTACTGCTCTCTGGCTTGCCTGGGTTGAGTGCCCCAGTCGTCAAAGAGCCTCGCGAAAGCAGTGCTGCGCAGACTCCCTTTGCCAGTCGAACGGCCTCCTTGACTGAAAGAGAACTGCAGTGCCAAAAGGCACCGTGCTGACGACTGGCTCCAGGAAGAGACTCGGGACAGCACTCTCATAGAAGCGAAAGCTAGGCTGTGCGCCCAGCCTGAGGAGCAGTACGTGCGTTTGCCACACTTCTTTACACAGCTAGGCATGAGCCAGAGAGCCTTGGTCACTGAGGCCTACCTAAGGGACTGCCATACTTACCCAGTAGCTCCCACGCAGAGGTCCCTGTGCCCAAACGGGCCTCCACGGAAGGGCCCTGTTCCTCCCGTTGTGTTTCCTTGAGGTAAGCAGAAACCGCTGAGCATCCCTAGAGGAGCTCCGGTTTGAAGCTGGGCGACCCTGGCTAAACCTTATTCCCCTCCGTGGTAAACGAGACAGTGGCGGGTCCTAAGCTGCCTGAAGTACACTGCTCGCGCCCACCTTCTCTTTGCTGCCGGAAGGCCTCCCATAAGAAGTCTGAGTTTACTCGTGACAGCAGAAGTCTGAGTTTACGCGTGTGAGGCCTGCTGCTCTCAGTTCCTTGCTGGGAGCTTCAGCAGGAGCGCTCGGGAGCTCGCCGGCACAAGAACTGTGAGTCCCCTCGCCCCACCCCGGCCTCAAGCAAAAGTCCAGATTTCCCCCGTCAGTAACACCTCGGAGTGCCCTAGGAGCGAAGAAGCATGCCTTAACGGAGGGCTTCAACAGTGCTAGGGCTTTATTTCACGAGACACCGTGCACTCACGTTCGTTGTAACAACTGTCAAAGGGCACTGGATGCCTTCCAACTCCTCTCTTGCGTTTGAGCCACAGGAAGTAAATGCCTTCGTTTGATTAAGCTCCGTGAACGTGCGACGACGATGGCGAAGTGCTGCCCTGTTCGCTCGAAAGCTCTCGTTTGTACGGCCTTCACACGGCCTCAAGGTACGCCGTTCTAAACAGCCTTACATTCCACGCTGGCGTGCCCCCAGTTGGGAATGTGGGCTCTTCGGTGAGACACCAATGTGCGTCCCGAAGGAAACCGGGGTGGGGGGGGGCTCCCCCAGGACGCCTGCGTACGGCAGTCGGTTGCCAGATGTTTACTTCCAGCCGGAGAAAGAGAAAAAAGACAGCTTTCCCAGGGACAATTCTGGACCCTTGGGAACATCCAGAATCACCAAAGCCTAAACTTGGCACGGCCTGGGCAACGCTCTTCCGCACGTCCAGCAATCCCCACGTCAAAACCTTTCTCGGCAGAGGCAGGCACTCTCTCCCTTGTACTAGATAGCTCGGCAGAACCTTCCGAGAAACACGCTGCGTCATTCAGCTTGAAAGCGGGACGCGGATGGGAGAGTACGCTTTCTGCCCGTTTGGAGGCGCCGTGCGCTTGGCTTCAAAGCTGCCCGAACAGCACTAGCGGCCCGACGTCTCTGCACGGCAGGATTGTCGTTGTGGGCCGAGGCTGCGTGTTCTCTCAAAGCGGAAAACCGTGCTGGCAATACCTTGCTAGAAACTCCTCCCACGGCACTACATGTTCCGCTCCGGCCAAACGAAAGGTGACCTCAGGCCTCAAGGTAAGTTCCAGCGTTTCACGTCGGGGGAGTTGGGTGTGCAGTGGTTTCCATGAGGCCAGACTCCACCACGGAGTGCCTTAACTCTGCGACGCTCCTGGGGGCACACAGGATAGGAGCTCGTTCGCCAATTGCGCAGGATGACTCCTCTCCGTGGCGGAACGGCGGCTCCCGGCTTCTAGAGGAACCTTAGCCTAAACAGGCCCCTGGAGGAAGCTCTTCACATTCAGAGCAAGGGCAACGTACTGCTCTCTGGCTTGCCTGGGTTGAGTGCCCCAGTCGTCAAAGAGCCTCGCGAAAGCAGTGCTGCGCAGACTCCCTTTGCCAGTCGAACGGCCTCCTTGACTGAAAGAGAACTGCAGTGCCAAAAGGCACCGTGCTGACGACTGGCTCCAGGAAGAGACTCGGGACAGCACTCTCATAGAAGCGAAAGCTAGGCTGTGCGCCCAGCCTGAGGAGCAGTACGTGCGTTTGCCACACTTCTTTACACAGCTAGGCATGAGCCAGAGAGCCTTGGTCACTGAGGCCTACCTAAGGGACTGCCATACTTACCCAGTAGCTCCCACGCAGAGGTCCCTGTGCCCAAACGGGCCTCCACGGAAGGGCCCTGTTCCTCCCGTTGTGTTTCCTTGAGGTAAGCAGAAACCGCTGAGCATCCCTAGAGGAGCTCCGGTTTGAAGCTGGGCGACCCTGGCTAAACCTTATTCCCCTCCGTGGTAAACGAGACAGTGGCGGGTCCTAAGCTGCCTGAAGTACACTGCTCGCGCCCACCTTCTCTTTGCTGCCGGAAGGCCTCCCATAAGAAGTCTGAGTTTACTCGTGACAGCAGAAGTCTGAGTTTACGCGTGTGAGGCCTGCTGCTCTCAGTTCCTTGCTGGGAGCTTCAGCAGGAGCGCTCGGGAGCTCGCCGGCACAAGAACTGTGAGTCCCCTCGCCCCACCCCAGCCTCAAGCAGAAGTCCAGATTTCCCCCGTCAGTAACACCTCGGAGTGCCCTAGGAGCGAAGAAGCATGCCTTAACGGAGGGCTTCAACAGTGCTAGGGCTTTATTTCACGAGACACCGTGCACTCACGTTCGTTGTAACAACTGTCAAAGGGCACTGGATGCCTTCCAACTCCTCTCTTGCGTTTGAGCCACAGGAAGTAAATGCCTTCGTTTGATTAAGCTCCGTGAACGTGCGACGACGATGGCGAAGCGCTGCCCTGTTCGCTCGAAAGCTCTCGTTTGTACGGCCTTCACACGGCCTCAAGGTACGCCGCTCTAAACAGCCTTACATTCCACGCTGGCGTGCCCCCAATTGGGAATGTGGGCTCTTCGGTGAGACACCAATGTGCGTCCCGAAGGAAACCGGGGTGGGGGGGGCTCCCCCAGGACGCCTGCGTACGGCAGTCGGTTGCCAGATGTTTACTTCCAGCCGGAGAAAGAGAAAAAGGACAGCTTTCCCAGGGACAATTCTGGACCCTTGGGAACATCCAGAATCACCAAAGCCTAAACTTGGCACGGCCTGGGCAACGCTCTTCCGCACGTCCAGCAATCCCCACGTCAAAACCTTTCTCGGCAGAGGCAGGCACTCTCTCCCTTGTACTAGATAGCTCGGCAGAACCTTCCGAGAAACACGCTGCGTCATTCAGCTTGAAAGCGGGACGCGGATGGGAGAGTACGCTTTCTCCCCGTTTGGAGGCGCCGTGCGCTTGGCTTCAAAGCTGCCCGAACAGCACTAGCGGCCCGACGTCTCTGCACGGCAGGATTGTCGTTGTGGGCCGAGGCTGCGTGTTCTCTCAAAGCGGAAAACCGTGCTGGCAATACCTTGCTAGAAACTCCTCCCACGGCACTACATGTTCCGCTCCGGCCAAACGAAAGGTGACCTCAGGCCTCAAGGTAAGTTCCAGCGTTTCACGTCGGGGGAGTTGGGTGTGCAGTGGTTTCCATGAGGCCAGACTCCACCACGGAGTGCCTTAACTCTGCGACGCTCCTGGGGGCACACAGGATAGGAGCTCGTTCGCCAATTGCGCAGGATGACTCCTCTCCGTGGCGGAACGGCGGCTCCCGGCTTCTAGAGGAACCGTAGCCTAAACAGGCCCCTGGAGGAAGCTCTTCACATTCAGAGCAAGGGCAACGTACTGCTCTCTGGCTTGCCTGGGTTGAGTGCCCCAGTCGTCAAAGAGCCTCGCGAAAGCAGTGCTGCGCAGACTCCCTTTGCCTGTCGGACGGCCTCCTTGACTGAAAGAGAACTGCAGTGCCAAAAGGCACCGTGCTGACGACTGGCTCCAGGAAGAGACTCGGGACAGCACTCTCATAGAAGCGAAAGCTAGGCTGTGCGCCCAGCCTGAGGAGCAGTACGTGCGTTTGCCACACTTCTTTACACAGCTAGGCATGAGCCAGAGAGCCTTGGTCACTGAGGCCTACCTAAGGGACTGCCATACTTACCCAGTAGCTCCCACGCAGAGGTCTCTGTGCCCAAACGGGCCTCCACGGAAGGGCCCTGTTCCTCCCGTTGTGTTTCCTTGAGGTAAGCAGAAACCGCTGAGCATCCCTAGAGGAGCTCCGGTTTGAAGCTGGGCGACCCTGGCTAAACCTTATTCCCCTCCGTGGTAAACGAGACAGTGGCGGGTCCTAAGCTGCCTGAAGTACACTGCTCGCGCCCACCTTCCCTTTGCTGCCCGAAGGCCTCCCATAAGAAGTCTGAGTTTACTCGTGACAGCAGAAGTCTGAGTTTACGCGTGTGAGGCCTGCTGCTCTCAGTTCCTTGCTGGGAGCTTCAGCAGGAGCGCTCGGGAGCTCGCCGGCACAAGAACTGTGAGTCCCCTCGCCCCACCCCGGCCTCAAGCAAAAGTCCAGATTTCCCCCGTCAGTAACACCTCGGAGTGCCCTAGGAGCGAAGAAGCATGCCTTAACGGAGGGCTTCAACAGTGCTAGGGCTTTATTTCACGAGACACCGTGCACTCACGTTCGTTGTAACAACTGTCAAAGGGCACTGGATGCCTTCCAACTCCTCTCTTGCGTTTGAGCCACAGGAAGAAATGCCTTCGTTTGATTAAGCTCCGTGAACGTGCGACGACGATGGCGAAGCGCTGCCCTGTTCGCTCGAAAGATGTCGTTTGTACGGCCTTCACACGGCCTCAAGGTACGCCGTTCTAAACAGCCTTACATTCCACGCTGGCGTGCCCCCAGTTGGGAATGTGGGCTCTTCTGTGAGACACCAATGTGCGTCCCGAAGGAAACCGGGGTGGGGGGGGCTCCCCCAGGACGCCTGCGTACGGCAGTCGGTTGCCAGATGTTTACTTCCAGCCGGAGAAAGAGAAAAAGGACAGCTTTCCCAGGGACAATTCTGGACCCTTGGGAACATCCAGAATCACCAAAGCCTAAACTTGGCACGGCCTGGGCAACGCTCTTCCGCACGTCCAGCAATCCCCACGTCAAAACCTTTCTCGGCAGAGGCAGGCACTCTCTCCCTTGTACTAGATAGCTCGGCAGAACCTTCCGAGAAACACGCTGCGTCATTCAGCTTGAAAGCGGGACGCGGATGGGAGAGTACGCTTTCTCCCCGTTTGGAGGCGCCGTGTGCTTGGCTTCAAAGCTGCCCGAACAGCACTAGCGGCCCGACGTCTCTGCACGGCAGGATTGTCGTTGTGGGCCGAGGCTGCGTGTTCTCTCAAAGCGGAAAACCGTGCTGGCAATACCTTGCTAGAAACTCCTCCCACGGCACTACATGTTCCGCTCCGGCCAAACGAAAGGTGATCTCAGGCCTCAAGGTAAGTTCCAGCGTTTCACGTCGGGGGAGTTGGGTGTGCAGTGGTTTCCATGAGGCCAGACTCCACCACGGAGTGCCTTAACTCTGCGACGCTCCTGGGGGCACACAGGATAGGAGCTCGTTCGCCAATTGCGCAGGATGACTCCTCTCCGAGGCGGAACGGCGGCTCCCGGCTTCTAGAGGAACCTTAGCCTAAACAGGCCCCTGGAGGAAGCTCTTCACATTCAGAGCAAGGGCAACGTACTGCTCTCTGGCTTGCCTGGGTTGAGTGCCCCAGTCGTCAAAGAGCCTCGCGAAAGCAGTGCTGCGCAGACTCCCTTTGCCAGTCGAATGGCCTCCTTGACTGAAAGAGAACTGCAGTGCCAAAAGGCACCGTGCTGACGACTGGCTCCAGGAAGAGACTCGGGAGAGCACTCTCATAGAAGCGAAAGCTAGGCTGTGCGCCCAGCCTGAGGAGCAGTACGTGCGTTTGCCACACTTCTTTACACAGCTAGGCATGAGCCAGAGAGCCTTGGTCACTGAGGCCTACCTAAGGGACTGCCATACTTACCCAGTAGCTCCCACGCAGAGGTCCCTGTGCCCAAACGGGCCTCCACGGAAGGGCCCTGTTCCTCCCGTTGTGTTTCCTTGAGGTAAGCAGAAACCGCTGAGCATCGCTAGAGGAGCTCCGGTTTGAAGCTGGGCGACCCTGGCTAAACCTTATTCCCCTCCGTGGTAAACGAGACAGTGGCGGGTCCTAAGCTGCCTGAAGTACACTGCTCGCGCCCACCTTCTCTTTGCTGCCCGAAGGCCTCCCATAAGAAGTCTGAGTTTACTCGTGACAGCAGAAGTCTGAGTTTACGCGTGTGAGGCCTGCTGCTCTCAGTTCCTTGCTGGGAGCTTCAGCAGGAGCGCTCGGGAGCTCGCCGGCACAAGAACTGTGAGTCCCCTCGCCCCACACCGGCCTCAAGCAAAAGTCCAGACTTCCCCCGTCAGTAACACCTCGGAGTGCCCTAGGAGCGAAGAAGCATGCCTTAACGGAGGGCTTCAACAGTGCTAGGGCTTTATTTCACGAGACACCGTGCACTCACGTTCGTTGTAACAACTGTCAAAGGGCACTGGATGCCTTCCAACTCCTCTCTTGCGTTTGAGCCACAGGAAGTAAATGCCTTCGTTTGATTAAGCTCCGTGAACGTGCGACGACGATGGCGAAGCGCTGCCCTGTTCGCTCGAAAGCTCTCGTTTGTACGGCCTTCACAGGGCCTCAAGGTACGCCGCTCTAAACAGCCTTACATTCCACGCTGGCGTGCCCCCAGTTGGGAATGTGGGCTCTTCTGTGAGACACCAATGTGCGTCCCAAAGGAAACCGGGGTGGGGGGGGGCTCCCCCAGGATGCCTGCGTACGGCAGTCGGTTGCCAGATGTTTACTTCCAGCCGGAGAAAGAGAAAAAGGACAGCTTTCCCAGGGACAATTCTGGACCCTTGGGAACATCCAGAATCACCAAAGCCTAAACTTGGCACGGCCTGGGCAACGCTCTTCCGCACGTCCAGCAATCCCCACGTCAAAATCTTTCTCGGCAGAGGCAGGCACTCTCTCCCTTGTACTAGATAGCTCGGCAGAACCTTCCGAGAAACACGCTGCGTCATTCAGCTTGAAAGCGGGACGCGGATGGGAGAGTACGCTTTCTCCCCGTTTGGAGGCGCCGTGCGCTTGGCTTCAAAGCTGCCCAAACAGCACTAGCGGCCCGACGTCTCTGCACGGCAGGATTGTCGTTGTGGGCCGAGGCTGCGTGTTCTCTCAAAGCGGAAAACCGTGCTGGCAATACCTTGCTAGAAACTCCTCCCACGGCACTACATGTTCCGCTCCGGCCAAACGAAAGGTGACCTCAGGCCTCAAGGTAAGTTCCAGCGTTTCACGTCGGGGCAGTTGGGTGTGCAGTGGTTTCCATGAGGCCAGACTCCACCACGGAGTGCCTTAACTCTGCGACGCTCCTGGGGGCACACAGGATAGGAGCTCGTTCGCCAATTGCGCAGGATGACTCCTCTCCGTGGCGGAACGGCGGCTCCCGGCTTCTGGGGGAACCTTAGCCTAAACAGGCCCCTGGAGGAAGCTCTTCACATTCAGAGCAAGGGCAACGTACTGCTCTCTGGCTTGCCTGGGTTGAGTGCCCCAGTCGTCAAAGAGCCTCGCGAAAGCAGTGCTGCGCAGACTCCCTTTGCCAGTCGAACGGCCTCCTTGACTGAAAGAGAACTGCAGTGCCAAAAGGCACCGTGCTGACGACTGGCTCCAGGAAGAGACTCGGGACAGCACTCTCATAGAAGCGAAAGCTAGGCTGTGCGCCCAGCCTGAGGAGCAGTACGTGCGTTTGCCACACTTCTTTACACAGCTAGGCATGAGCCAGAGAGCCTTGGTCACTGAGGCCTACCTAAGGGACTGCCATACTTACCCAGTAGCTCCCACGCAGAGGTCCCTGTGCCCAAACGGGCCTCCACGGAAGGGCCCTGTTCCTCCCGTTGTGTTTCCTTGAGGTAAGCAGAAACCGCTGAGGATCCCTAGAGGAGCTCCGGTTTGAAGCTGGGCGACCCTGGCTAAACCTTATTCCCCTCCGTGGTAAACGAGACAGTGGCGGGTCCTAAGCTGCCTGAAGTACACTGCTCACGCCCACCTTCTCTTTGCTGCCCGAAGGCCTCCCATAAGAAGTCTGAGTTTACTCGTGACAGCAGAAGTCTGAGTTTACGCGTGTGAGGCCTGCTGCTCTCAGTTCCTTGCTGGGAGCTTCAGCAGGAGCGCTCGGGAGCTCGCCGGCACAAGAACTGTGAGTCCCCTCGCCCCACCCCGGCCTCAAGCAAAAGTCCAGATTTCCCCCGTCAGTAACACCTCGGAGTGCCCTAGGAGCGAAGAAGCATGCCTTAACGGAGGGCTTCAACAGTGCTAGGGCTTTATTTCACGAGACACCGTGCGCTCACGTTCGTTGTAACAACTGTCAAAGGGCACTGGATGCCTTCCAACTCCTCTCTTGCGTTTGAGCCACAGGAAGTAAATGCCTTCGTTTGATTAAGCTCCGTGAACGTGCGACGACGATGGCGAAGCGCTGCCCTGTTCGCTCGAAAGCTCTCGTTTGTACGGCCTTCACACGGCCTCAAGGTACGCCGTTCTAAACAGCCTTACATTCCACGCTGGCGTGCCCCCAGTTGGGAATGTGGGCTCTTCTGTGAGACACCAATGTGCGTACCGAAGGAAACCGGGGTGGGGGGGGGTTCCCCCAGGACGCCTGCGTACGGCAGTCGGTTGCCAGATGTTTACTTCCAGCCGGAGAAAGAGAAAAAGGACAGCTTTCCCAGGGACAATTCAGGACCCTTGGGAACATCCAGAATCACCAAAGCCTAAACTTGGCACGGCCTGGGCAACGCTCTTCCGCACGTCCAGCAATCCCCACGTCAAAACCTTTCTCGGCAGAGGCAGGCACTCTCTCCCTTGTACTAGATAGCTCGGCAGAACCTTCCGAGAAACACGCTGCGTCATTCAGCTTGAAAGCGGGACGCGGATGGGAGAGTACGCTTTCTCCCCGTTTGGAGGCGCCGTGCGCTTGGCTTCAAAGCTGCCCGAACAGCACTAGCGGCCCGACGTCTCTGCACGGCAGGATTGTCGTTGTGGGCCGAGGCTGCGTGTTCTCTCAAAGCGGAAAACCGTGCTGGCAATACCTTGCTAGAAACTCCTCCCACGGCACTACATGTTCCGCTCCGGCCAAACGAAAGGTGACCTCAGGCCTCAAGGTAAGTTCCAGCGTTTCACGTCGGGGGAGTTGGGTGTGCAGTGGTTTCCATGAGGCCAGACTCCACCACGGAGTGCCTTAACTCTGCGACGCTCCTGGGGGCACACAGGATAGGAGCTCGTTCGCCAATTGCGCAGGATGACTCCTCTCCGTGGCGGAACGGCGGCTCCCGGCTTCTAGAGGAACCTTAGCCTAAACAGGCCCCTGGAGGAAGCTCTTCACATTCAGAGCAAGGGCAACGTACTGCTCTCTGGCTTGCCTGGGTTGAGTGCCCCAGTCGTCAAAGAGCCTCGCGAAAGCAGTGCTGCGCAGACTCCCTTTGCCTGTCGAACGGCCTCCTTGACTGAAAGAGAACTGCAGTGCCAAAAGGCACCGTGCTGACGACTGGCTCCAGGAAGGGACTCGGGACAGCACTCTCATAGAAGCGAAAGCTAGGCTGTGCGCCCAGCCTGAGGAGCAGTACGTGCGTTTGCCACACTTCTTTACACAGCTAGGCATGAGCCAGAGAGCCTTGGTCACTGAGGCCTACCTAAGGGACTGCCATACTTACCCAGTAGCTCCCACGCAGAGGTCCCTGTGCCCAAACGGGCCTTCACGGAAGGGCCCTGTTCCTCCCGTTGTGTTTCCTTGAGGTAAGCAGAAACCGCTGAGGATCCCTAGAGGAGCTCCGGTTTGAAGCTGGGCGACCCTGGCTAAACCTTATTCCCCTCCGTGGTAAACGAGACAGTGGCGGGTCCTAAGCTGCCTGAAGTACACTGCTCGCGCCCACCTTCTCTTTGCTGCCGGAAGGCCTCCCATAAGAAGTCTGAGTTTACTCGTGACAGCAGAAGTCTGAGTTTACGCGTGTGAGGCCTGCTGCTCTCAGTTCCTTGCTGGGAGCTTCAGCAGGAGCGCTCGGGAGCTCGCCGGCACAAGAACTGTGAGTCCCCTCGCCCCACCCCGGCCTCAAGCAAAAGTCCAGATTTCCCCCGTCAGTAACACCTCGGAGTGCCCTAGGAGCGAAGAAGCATGCCTTAACGGAGGGCTTCAACAGTGCTAGGGCTTTATTTCACGAGACACCGTGCACTCACGTTCGTTGTAACAACTGTCAAAGGGCACTGGATGCCTTCCAACTCCTCTCTTGCGTTTGAGCCACAGGAAGAAATCCCTTCGTTTGATTAAGCTCCGTGAACGTGCGACGACGATGGCGAAGCGCTGCCCTGTTCGCTCGAAAGCTCTCGTTTGTACGGCCTTCACACGGCCTCAAGGTACGCCGTTCTAAACAGCCTTACATTCCACGCTGGCGTGCCCCCAGTTGGGAATGTGGGCTCTTCTGTGAGACACCAATGTGCGTCCCGAAGGAAACCGGGGTGGGGGGGGGCTCCCCCAGGACGCCTGCATACGGCAGTCGGTTGCCAGATGTTTACTTCCAGCCGGAGAAAGAGAAAAAGGACAGCTTTCCCAGGGACAATTCTGGACCCTTGGGAACATCCAGAATCACCAAAGCCTAAACTTGGCACGGCCTGGGCAACGCTCTTCCGCACGTCCAGCAATCCCCACGTCAAAACCTTTCTCGGCAGAGGCAGGCACTCTCTCCCTTGTACTACATAGCTCGGCAGAACCTTCCGAGAAACACGCTGCGTCATTCAGCTTGAAAGCGGGACGCGGATGGGAGAGTACGCTTTCTCCCCGTTTGGAGGCGCCGTGCGCTTGGCTTCAAAGCTGCCCGAACAGCACTAGCGGCCCGACGTCTCTGAACGGCAGGATTGTCGTTGTGGGCCGAGGCTGCGTGTTCTCTCAAAGCGGAAAACCGTGCTGGCAATACCTTGCTAGAAACTCCTCCCACGGCACTACATGTTCCGCTCCGGCCAAACGAAAGGTGACCTCAGGCCTCAAGGTAAGTTCCAGCGTTTCACGTCGGGGCAGTTGGGTGTGCAGTGGTTTCCATGAGGCCAGACTCCACCACGGAGTGCCTTAACTCTGCGACGCTCCTGGGGGCACACAGGATAGGAGCTCGTTCGCCAATTGCGCAGGATGACTCCTCTCCGTGGCGGAACGGCGGCTCCCGGCTTCTGGGGGAACCTTAGCCTAAACAGGCCCCTGGAGGAAGCTCTTCACATTCAGAGCAAGGGCAACGTACTGCTCTCTGGCTTGCCTGGGTTGAGTGCCCCAGTCGTCAAAGAGCCTCGCGAAAGCAGTGCTGCGCAGACTCCCTTTGCCAGTCGAGCGGCCTCCTTGACTGAAAGAGAACTGCAGTGCCAAAAGGCACCGTGCTGACGACTGGCTCCAGGAAGAGACTCGGGACAGCACTCTCGTAGAAGCGAAAGCTAGGCTGTGCGCCCAGCCTGAGGAGCAGTACGTGCGTTTGCCACACTTCTTTACACAGCTAGGCATGAGCCAGAGAGCCTTGGTCACTGAGGCCTACCTAAGGGACTGCCATACTTACCCAGTAGCTCCCACGCAGAGGTCCCTGTGCCCAAACGGGCCTCCACGGAAGGGCCCTGTTCCTCCCGTTGTGTTTCCTTGAGGTAAGCAGAAACCGCTGAGCATCCCTAGAGGAGCTCCGGTTTGAAGCTGGGCGACCCTGGCTAAACCTTATTCCCCTCCGTGGTAAACGAGACAGTGGCGGGTCCTAAGCTGCCTGAAGTACACTGCTCGCGCCCACCTTCTCTTTGCTGCCGGAAGGCCTCCCATAAGAAGTCTGAGTTTACTCGTGACAGCAGAAGTCTGAGTTTACGCGTGTGAGGCCTGCTGCTCTCAGTTCCTTGCTGGGAGCTTCAGCAGGAGCGCTCGGGAGCTCGCCGGCACAAGAACTGTGAGTCCCCTCGCCCCACCCCGGCCTCAAGCAAAAGTCCAGATTTCCCCCGTCAGTAACACCTCGGAGTGCCCTAGGAGCGAAGAAGCATGCCTTAACGGAGGGCTTCAACAGTGCTAGGGCTTTATTTCACGAGACACCGTGCACTCACGTTCGTTGTAACAACTGTCAAAGGGCACTGGATGCCTTCCAACTCCTCTCTTGCGTTTGAGCCACAGGAAGAAATCCCTTCGTTTGATTAAGCTCCGTGAACGTGCGACGACGATGGCGAAGCGCTGCCCTGTTCGCTCGAAAGCTCTCGTTTGTACGGCCTTCACACGGCCTCAAGGTACGCCGTTCTAAACAGCCTTACATTCCACGCTGGCGTGCCCCCAGTTGGGAATGTGGGCTCTTCTGTGAGACACCAATGTGCGTCCCGAAGGAAACCGGGGTGGGGGGGGGCTCCCCCAGGACGCCTGCATACGGCAGTCGGTTGCCAGATGTTTACTTCCAGCCGGAGAAAGAGAAAAAGGACAGCTTTCCCAGGGACAATTCTGGACCCTTGGGAACATCCAGAATCACCAAAGCCTAAACTTGGCACGGCCTGGGCAACGCTCTTCCGCACGTCCAGCAATCCCCACGTCAAAACCTTTCTCGGCAGAGGCAGGCACTCTCTCCCTTGTACTACATAGCTCGGCAGAACCTTCCGAGAAACACGCTGCGTCATTCAGCTTGAAAGCGGGACGCGGATGGGAGAGTACGCTTTCTCCCCGTTTGGAGGCGCCGTGCGCTTGGCTTCAAAGCTGCCCGAACAGCACTAGCGGCCCGACGTCTCTGAACGGCAGGATTGTCGTTGTGGGCCGAGGCTGCGTGTTCTCTCAAAGCGGAAAACCGTGCTGGCAATACCTTGCTAGAAACTCCTCCCACGGCACTACATGTTCCGCTCCGGCCAAACGAAAGGTGACCTCAGGCCTCAAGGTAAGTTCCAGCGTTTCACGTCGGGGCAGTTGGGTGTGCAGTGGTTTCCATGAGGCCAGACTCCACCACGGAGTGCCTTAACTCTGCGACGCTCCTGGGGGCACACAGGATAGGAGCTCGTTCGCCAATTGCGCAGGATGACTCCTCTCCGTGGCGGAACGGCGGCTCCCGGCTTCTGGGGGAACCTTAGCCTAAACAGGCCCCTGGAGGAAGCTCTTCACATTCAGAGCAAGGGCAACGTACTGCTCTCTGGCTTGCCTGGGTTGAGTGCCCCAGTCGTCAAAGAGCCTCGCGAAAGCAGTGCTGCGCAGACTCCCTTTGCCAGTCGAGCGGCCTCCTTGACTGAAAGAGAACTGCAGTGCCAAAAGGCACCGTGCTGACGACTGGCTCCAGGAAGAGACTCGGGACAGCACTCTCGTAGAAGCGAAAGCTAGGCTGTGCGCCCAGCCTGAGGAGCAGTACGTGCGTTTGCCACACTTCTTTACACAGCTAGGCATGAGCCAGAGAGCCTTGGTCACTGAGGCCTACCTAAGGGACTGCCATACTTACCCAGTAGCTCCCACGCAGAGGTCCCTGTGCCCAAACGGGCCTCCACGGAAGGGCCCTGTTCCTCCCGTTGTGTTTCCTTGAGGTAAGCAGAAACCGCTGAGCATCCCTAGAGGAGCTCCGGTTTGAAGCTGGGCGACCCTGGCTAAACCTTATTCCCCTCCGTGGTAAACGAGACAGTGGCGGGTCCTAAGCTGCCTGAAGTACACTGCTCGCGCCCACCTTCTCTTTGCTGCCGGAAGGCCTCCCATAAGAAGTCTGAGTTTACTCGTGACAGCAGAAGTCTGAGTTTACGCGTGTGAGGCCTGCTGCTCTCAGTTCCTTGCTGGGAGCTTCAGCAGGAGCGCTCGGGAGCTCGCCGGCACAAGAACTGTGAGTCCCCTCGCCCCACCCCGGCCTCAAGCAAAAGTCCAGATTTCCCCCGTCAGTAACACCTCGGAGTGCCCTAGGAGCGAAGAAGCATGCCTTAACGGAGGGCTTCAACAGTGCTAGGGCTTTATTTCACGAGACACCGTGCACTCACGTTCGTTGTAACAACTGTCAAAGGGCACTGGATGCCTTCCAACTCCTCTCTTGCGTTTGAGCCACAGGAAGTAAATGCCTTCGTTTGATTAAGCTCCGTGAACGTGCGACGACGATGGCGAAGCGCTGCCCTGTTCGCTCGAAAGCTCTCGTTTGTACGGCCTTCACACGGCCTCAAGGTACGCCGTTCTAAACAGCCTTACATTCCACGCTGGCGTGCCCCCAGTTGGGAATGTGGGCTCTTCTGTGAGACACCAATGTGCGTCCCGAAGGAAACCGGGGTGGGGGGGGGCTCCCCCAGGACGCCTGCGTACGGCAGTCGGTTGCCAGATGTTTACTTCCAGCCGGAGAAAGAGAAAAAGGACAGCTTTCCCAGGGACAATTCTGGACCCTTGGGAACATCCAGAATCACCAAAGCCTAAACTTGGCACGGCCTGGGCAACGCTCTTCCGCACGTCCAGCAATCCCCACGTCAAAACCTTTCTCGGCAGAGGCAGGCACTCTCTCCCTTGTACTAGATAGCTCGGCAGAACCTTCTGAGAAACACGCTGCGTCATTCAGCTTGAAAGCGGGACGCGGATGGGAGAGTACGCTTTCTCCCCGTTTGGAGGCGCCGTGCGCTTGGCTTCAAAGCTGCCCGAACAGCACTAGCGGCCCGACGTCTCTGCACGGCAGGATTGTCGTTGTGGGCCGAGGCTGCGTGTTCTCTCAAAGCGGAAAACCGTGCTGGCAATACCTTGCTAGAAACTCCTCCCACGGCACTACATGTTCCGCTCCGGCCAAACGAAAGGTGACCTCAGGCCTCAAGGTAAGTTCCAGCGTTTCACGTCGGGGGAGTTGGGTGTGCAGTGGTTTCCATGAGGCCAGACTCCACCACGGAGTGCCTTAACTCTGCGACGCTCCTGGGGGCACACAGGATAGGAGCTCGTTCGCCAATTGCGCAGGATGACTCCTCTCCGTGGCGGAACGGCGGCTCCCGGCTTCTAGAGGAACCTTAGCCTAAACAGGCCCCTGGAGGAAGCTCTTCACATTCAGAGCAAGGGCAACGTACTGCTCTCTGGCTTGCCTGGGTTGAGTGCCCCAGTCGTCAAAGAGCCTCGCGAAAGCAGTGCTGCGCAGACTCCCTTTGCCAGTCGAACGGCCTCCTTGACTGAAAGAGAACTGCAGTGCCAAAAGGCACCGTGCTGACGACTGGCTCCAGGAAGAGACTCGGGACAGCACTCTCATAGAAGCGAAAGCTAGGCTGTGCGCCCAGCCTGAGGAGCAGTACGTGCGTTTGCCACACTTCTTTACACAGCTAGGCATGAGCCAGAGAGCCTTGGTCACTGAGGCCTACCTAAGGGACTGCCATACTTACCCAGTAGCTCCCACGCAGAGGTCCCTGTGCCCAAACGGGCCTCCACGGAAGGGCCCTGTTCCTCCCGTTGTGTTTCCTTGAGGTAAGCAGAAACCGCTGAGGATCCCTAGAGGAGCTCCGGTTTGAAGCTGGGCGACCCTGGCTAAACCTTATTCCCCTCCGTGGTAAACGAGACAGTGGCGGGTCCTAAGCTGCCTGAAGTACACTGCTCGCGCCCACCTTCTCTTTGCTGCCGGAAGGCCTCCCATAAGAAGTCTGAGTTTACTCGTGACAGCAGAAGTCTGAGTTTACGCGTGTGAGGCCTGCTGCTCTCAGTTCCTTGCTGGGAGCTTCAGCAGGAGCGCTCGGGAGCTCGCCGGCACAAGAACTGTGAGTCCCCTCGCCCCACCCCGGCCTCAAGCAAAAGTCCAGATTTCCCCCGTCAGTAACACCTCGGAGTGCCCTAGGAGCGAAGAAGCATGCCTTAACGGAGGGCTTCAACAGTGCTAGGGCTTTATTTCACGAGACACCGTGCACTCACGTTCGTTGTAACAACTGTCAAAGGGCACTGGATGCCTTCCAACTCCTCTCTTGCGTTTGAGCCACAGGAAGTAAATGCCTTCGTTTGATTAAGCTCCGTGAACGTGCGACGACGATGGCGAAGCGCTGCCCTGTTCGCTCGAAAGCTCTCGTTTGTACGGCCTTCACACGGCCTCAAGGTACGCCGTTCTAAACAGCCTTACATTCCACGCTGGCGTGCCCCCAGTTGGGAATGTGGGCTCTTCTGTGAGACACCAATGTGCGTCCCGAAGGAAACCGGGGTGGGGGGGGGCTCCCCCAGGACGCCTGCGTACGGCAGTCGGTTGCCAGATGTTTACTTCCAGCCGGAGAAAGAGAAAAAGGACAGCTTTCCCAGGGACAATTCTGGACCCTTGGGAACATCCAGAATCACCAAAGCCTAAACTTGGCACGGCCTGGGCAACGCTCTTCCGCACGTCCAGCAATCCCCACGTCAAAACCTTTCTCGGCAGAGGCAGGCACTCTCTCCTTTGTACTAGATAGCTCGGCAGAACCTTCCGAGAAACACGCTGCGTCATTCAGCTTGAAAGCGGGACGCGGATGGGAGAGTACGCTTTCTCCCCTTTTGGAGGCGCCGTGCGCTTGGCTTCAAAGCTGCCCGAACAGCACTAGCGGCCCGACGTCTCTGCACGGCAGGATTGTCGTTGTGGGCCGAGGCTGCGTGTTCTCTCAAAGCGGAAAACCGTGCTGGCAATACCTTGCTAGAAACTCCTCCCACGGCACTACATGTTCCGCTCCGGCCAAACGAAAGGTGACCTCAGGCCTCAAGGTAAGTTCCAGCGTTTCACGTCGGGGGAGTTGGGTGTGCAGTGGTTTCCATGAGGCCAGACTCCACCACGGAGTGCCTTAACTCTGCGACGCTCCTGGGGGCACACAGGATAGGAGCTCGTTCGCCAATTGCGCAGGATGACTCCTCTCCGTGGCGGAACGGCGGCTCCCGGCTTCTAGAGGAACCTTAGCCTAAACAGGCCCCTGGAGGAAGCTCTTCACATTCAGAGCAAGGGCAACGTACTGCTCTCTGGCTTGCCTGGGTTGAGTGCCCCAGTCGTCAAAGAGCCTCGCGAAAGCAGTGCTGCGCAGACTCCCTTTGCCTGTCGAACGGCCTCCTTGACTGAAAGAGAACTGCAGTGCCAAAAGGCACCGTGCTGACGACTGGCTCCAGGAAGAGACTCGGGACAGCACTCTCGTAGAAGCCAAAGCTAGGCTGTGCGCCCAGCCTGAGGAGCAGTACGTGCGTTTGCCACACTTCTTTACACAGCTAGGCATGAGCCAGAGAGCCTTGGTCACTGAGGCCTACCTAAGGGACTGCCATACTTACCCAGTAGCTCCCACGCAGAGGTCCCTGTGCCCAAACGGGCCTCCACGGAAGGGCCCTGTTCCTCCCGTTGTGTTTCCTTGAGGTAATCAGAAACCGCTGAGGATCCCTAGAGGAGCTCCGGTTTGAAGCTGGGCGACCCTGGCTAAACCTTATTCCCCTCCGTGGTAAACGAGACAGTGGCGGGTCCTAAGCTGCCTGAAGTACACTGCTCACGCCCACCTTCTCTTTGCTGCCCGAAGGCCTCCCATAAGAAGTCTGAGTTTACTCGTGACAGCAGAAGTCTGAGTTTACGCGTGTGAGGCCTGCTGCTCTCAGTTCCTTGCTGGGAGCTTCAGCAGGAGCGCTCGGGAGCTCGCCGGCACAAGAACTGTGAGTCCCCTCGCCCCACCCCGGCCTCAAGCAAAAGTCCAGATTTCCCCCGTCAGTAACACCTCGGAGTGCCATAGGAGCGAAGAAGCATGCCTTAACAGAGGGCTTCAACAGTGCTAGGGCTTTATTTCACGAGACACCGTGCGCTCACGTTCGTTGTAACAACTGTCAAAGGGCACTGGATGCCTTCCAACTCCTCTCTTGCGTTTGAGCCACAGGAAGTAAATGCCTTCGTTTGATTAAGCTCCATGAACGTGCGACGACGATGGCGAAGCGCTGCCCTGTTCGCTCGAAAGCTCTCGTTTGTACGGCCTTCACACGGCCTCAAGGTACGCCGTTCTAAACAGCCTTACATTCCACGCTGGCGTGCCCCCAGTTGGGAATGTGGGCTCTTCTGTGAGACACCAATGTGCGTCCCGAAGGAAACCGGGGTGGGGGGGGGCTCCCCCAGGACGCCTGCGTACGGCAGTCGGTTGCCAGATGTTTACTTCCAGCCGGAGAAAGAGAAAAAGGACAGCTTTCCCAGGGACAATTCAGGACCCTTGGGAACATCCAGAATCACCAAAGCCTAAACTTGGCACGGCCTGGGCAACGCTCTTCCGCACGTCCAGCAATCCCCACGTCAAAACCTTTCTCGGCAGAGGCAGGCACTCTCTCCCTTGTACTAGATAGCTCGGCAGAACCTTCCGAGAAACACGCTGCGTCATTCAGCTTGAAAGCGGGACGCGGATGGGAGAGTACGCTTTCTCCCCGTTTGGAGGCGCCGTGCGCTTGGCTTCAAAGCTGCCCGAACAGCACTAGCGGCCCGACGTCTCTGCACGGCAGGATTGTCGTTGTGGGCCGAGGCTGCGTGTTCTCTCAAAGCGGAAAACCGTGCTGGCAATACCTTGCTAGAAACTCCTCCCACGGCACTACATGTTCCGCTCCGGCCAAACGAAAGGTGACCTCAGGCCTCAAGGTAAGTTCCAGCGTTTCACGTCGGGGGAGTTGGGTGTGCAGTGGTTTCCATGAGGCCAGACTCCACCACGGAGTGCCTTAACTCTGCGACGCTCCTGGGGGCACACAGGATAGGAGCTCGTTCGCCAATTGCGCAGGATGACTCCTCTCCGTGGCGGAACGGCGGCTCCCGGCTTCTAGAGGAACCTTAGCCTAAACAGGCCCCTGGAGGAAGCTCTTCACATTCAGAGCAAGGGCAACGTACTGCTCTCCGGCTTGCCTGGGTTGAGTGCCCCAGTCGTCAAAGAGCCTCGCGAAAGCAGTGCTGCGCAGACTCCCTTTGCCTGTCGAACGGCCTCCTTGACTGAAAGAGAACTGCAGTGCCAAAAGGCACCGTGCTGACGACTGGCTCCAGGAAGGGACTCGGGACAGCACTCTCATAGAAGCGAAAGCTAGGCTGTGCGCCCAGCCTGAGGAGCAGTACGTGCGTTTGCCACACTTCTTTACACAGCTAGGCATGAGCCAGAGAGCCTTGGTCACTGAGGCCTACCTAAGGGACTGCCATACTTACCCAGTAGCTCCCACGCAGAGGTCCCTGTGCCCACACGGGCCTTCACGGAAGGGCCCTGTTCCTCCCGTTGTGTTTCCTTGAGGTAAGCAGAAACCGCTGAGCATCCCTAGAGGAGCTCCGGTTTGAAGCTGGGCGACCCTGGCTAAACCTTATTCCCCTCCGTGGTAAACGAGACAGTGGCGGGTCCTAAGCTGCCTGAAGTACACTGCTCGCGCCCACCTTCTCTTTGCTGCCGGAAGGCCTCCCATAAGAAGTCTGAGTTTACTCGTGACAGCAGAAGTCTGAGTTTACGCGTGTGAGGCCTGCTGCTCTCAGTTCCTTGCTGGGAGCTTCAGCAGGAGCGCTCGGGAGCTCGCCGGCACAAGAACTGTGAGTCCCCTCGCCCCACCCCGGCCTCAAGCAAAAGTCCAGATTTCCCCCGTCAGTGACACCTCGGAGTGCCCTAGGAGCGAAGAAGCATGCCTTAACGGAGGGCTTCAACAGTGCTAGGGCTTTATTTCACGAGACACCGTGCACTCACGTTCGTTGTAACAACTGTCAAAGGGCACTGGATGCCTTCCAACTCCTCTCTTGCGTTTGAGCCACAGGAGGTAAATGCCTTCGTTTGATTAAGCTCCGTGAACGTGCGACGACGATGGCGAAGCGCTGCCCTGTTCACTCGAAAGCTCTCGTTTGTACGGCCTTCACACGGCCTCAAGGTACGCCGTTCTAAACAGCCTTACATTCCACGCTGGCGTGCCCCCAATTGGGAATGTGGGCTCTTCTGTGAGACACCAATGTGCGTCCCGAAGGAAACCGGGGTGGGGGGGGCTCCCCCAGGACGCCTGCGTACGGCAGTCGGTTGCCAGATGTTTACTTCCAGCCGGAGAAAGAGAAAAAGGACAGCTTTCCCAGGGACAATTCTGGACCCTTGGGAACATCCAGAATCACCAAAGCCTAAACTTGGCACGGCCTGGGCAACGCTCTTCCGCACGTCCAGCAATCCCCACGTCAAAACCTTTCTCGGCAGAGGCAGGCACTCTCTCCCTTGTACTAGATAGCTCGGCAGAACCTTCCGAGAAACACGCTGCGTCATTCAGCTTGAAAGCGGGACGCGGATGGGAGAGTACGCTTTCTCCCCGTTTGGAGGCGCCGTGCGCTTGGCTTCAAAGCTGCCCGAACAGCACTAGCGGCCCGACGTCTCTGCACGGCAGGATTGTCGTTGTGGGCCGAGGCTGCGTGTTCTCTCAAAGCGGAAAACCGTGCTGGCAATACCTTGCTAGAAACTCCTCCCACGGCACTACATGTTCCGCTCCGGCCAAACGAAAGGTGACCTCAGGCCTCAAGGTAAGTTCCAGCGTTTCACGTCGGGGGAGTTGGGTGTGCAGTGGTTTCCATGAGGCCAGACTCCACCACGGAGTGCCTTAACTCTGCGACGCTCCTGGGGGCACACAGGATAGGAGCTCGTTCGCCAATTGCGCAGGATGACTCCTCTCCGTGGCGGAACGGCGGCTCCCGGCTTCTAGAGGAACCTTAGCCTAAACAGGCCCCTGGAGGAAGCTCTTCACATTCAGAGCAAGGGCAACGTACTGCTCTCTGGCTTGCCTGGGTTGAGTGCCCCAGTCGTCAAAGAGCCTCGCGAAAGCAGTGCTGCGCAGACTCCCTTTGCCTGTCGAACGGCCTCCTTGACTGAAAGAGAACTGCAGTGCCAAAAGGCACCGTGCTGACGACTGGCTCCAGGAAGGGACTCGGGACAGCACTCTCATAGAAGCGAAAGCTAGGCTGTGCGCCCAGCCTGAGGAGCAGTACGTGCGTTTGCCACACTTCTTTACACAGCTAGGCATGAGCCAGAGAGCCTTGGTCACTGAGGCCTACCTAAGGGACTGCCATACTTACCCAGTAGCTCCCACGCAGAGGTCCCTGTGCCCAAACGGGCCTTCACGGAAGGGCCCTGTTCCTCCCGTTGTGTTTCCTTGAGGTAAGCAGAAACCGCTGAGCATCCCTAGAGGAGCTCCGGTTTGAAGCTGGGCGACCCTGGCTAAACCTTATTCCCCTCCGTGGTAAACGAGACAGTGGCGGGTCCTAAGCTGCCTGAAGTACACTGCTCGCGCCCACCTTCTCTTTGCTGCCGGAAGGCCTCCCATAAGAAGTCTGAGTTTACTCGTGACAGCAGAAGTCTGAGTTTACGCGTGTGAGGCCTGCTGCTCTCAGTTCCTTGCTGGGAGCTTCAGCAGGAGCGCTCGGGAGCTCGCCGGCACAAGAACTGTGAGTCCCCTCGCCCCACCCCGGCCTCAAGCAAAAGTCCAGATTTCCCCCGTCAGTAACACCTCGGAGTGCCCTAGGAGCGAAGAAGCATGCCTTAACGGAGGGCTTCAACAGTGCTAGGGCTTTATTTCACGAGACACCGTGCACTCACGTTCGTTGTAACAACTGTCAAAGGGCACTGGATGCCTTCCAACTCCTCTCTTGCGTTTGAGCCACAGGAGGTAAATGCCTTCGTTTGATTAAGCTCCGTGAACGTGCGACGACGATGGCGAAGCGCTGCCCTGTTCGCTCGAAAGCTCTCGTTTGTACGGCCTTCACACGGCCTCAAGGTACGCCGTTCTAAACAGCCTTACATTCCACGCTGGCGTGCCCCCAATTGGGAATGTGGGCTCTTCTGTGAGACACCAATGTGCGTTCCGAAGGAAACCGGGGTGGGGGGGGCTCCCCCAGGACGCCTGCGTACGGCAGTCGGTTGCCAGATGTTTACTTCCAGCCGGAGAAAGAGAAAAAGGACAGCTTTCCCAGGGACAATTCTGGACCCTTGGGAACATCCAGAATCACCAAAGCCTAAACTTGGCACGGCCTGGGCAACGCTCTTCCGCACGTCCAGCAATCCCCACGTCAAAACCTTTCTCGGCAGAGGCAGGCACTCTCTCCTTTGTACTAGATAGCTCGGCAGAACCTTCCGAGAAACACGCTGCGTCATTCAGCTTGAAAGCGGGACGCGGATGGGAGAGTACGCTTTCTCCCCGTTTGGAGGCGCCGTGCGCTTGGCTTCAAAGCTGCCCGAACAGCACTAGCGGCCCGACGTCTCTGCACGGCAGGATTGTCGTTGTGGGCCGAGGCTGCGTGTTCTCTCAAAGCGGAAAACCGTGCTGGCAATACCTTGCTAGAAACTCCTCCCACGGCACTACATGTTCCGCTCCGGCCAAACGAAAGGTGACCTCAGGCCTCAAGGTAAGTTCCAGCGTTTCACGTCGGGGGAGTTGGGTGTGCAGTGGTTTCCATGAGGCCAGACTCCACCACGGAGTGCCTTAACTCTGCGACGCTCCTGGGGGCACACAGGATAGGAGCTCGTTCGCCAATTGCGCAGGATGACTCCTCTCCGTGGCGGAACGGCGGCTCCCGGCTTCTAGAGGAACCTTAGCCTAAACAGGCCCCTGGAGGAAGCTCTTCACATTCAGAGCAAGGGCAACGTACTGCTCTCTGGCTTGCCTGGGTTGAGTGCCCCAGTCGTCAAAGAGCCTCGCGAAAGCAGTGCTGCGCAGACTCCCTTTGCCTGTCGAACGGCCTCCTTGACTGAAAGAGAACTGCAGTGCCAAAAGGCACCGTGCTGACGACTGGCTCCAGGAAGAGACTCGGGACAGCACTCTCGTAGAAGCGAAAGCTAGGCTGTGCGCCCAGCCTGAGGAGCAGTACGTGCGTTTGCCACACTTCTTTACACAGCTAGGCATGAGCCAGAGAGCCTTGGTCACTGAGGCCTACCTAAGGGACTGCCATACTTACCCAGTAGCTCCCACGCAGAGGTCCCTGTGCCCAAACGGGCCTCCACGGAAGGGCCCTGTTCCTCCCGTTGTGTTTCCTTGAGGTAATCAGAAACCGCTGAGGATCCCTAGAGGAGCTCCGGTTTGAAGCTGGGCGACCCTGGCTAAACCTTATTCCCCTCCGTGGTAAACGAGACAGTGGCGGGTCCTAAGCTGCCTGAAGTACACTGCTCACGCCCACCTTCTCTTTGCTGCCCGAAGGCCTCCCATAAGAAGTCTGAGTTTACTCGTGACAGCAGAAGTCTGAGTTTACGCGTGTGAGGCCTGCTGCTCTCAGTTCCTTGCTGGGAGCTTCAGCAGGAGCGCTCGGGAGCTCGCCGGCACAAGAACTGTGAGTCCCCTCGCCCCACCCCGGCCTCAAGCAAAAGTCCAGATTTCCCCCGTCAGTAACACCTCGGAGTGCCCTAGGAGCGAAGAAGCATGCCTTAACGGAGGGCTTCAACAGTGCTAGGGCTTTATTTCACGAGACACCGTGCGCTCACGTTCGTTGTAACAACTGTCAAAGGGCACTGGATGCCTTCCAACTCCTCTCTTGCGTTTGAGCCACAGGAAGTAAATGCCTTCGTTTGATTAAGCTCCGTGAACGTGCGACGACGATGGCGAAGCGCTGCCCTGTTCGCTCGAAAGCTCTCGTTTGTACGGCCTTCACACGGCCTCAAGGTACGCCGTTCTAAACAGCCTTACATTCCACGCTGGCGTGCCCCCAGTTGGGAATGTGGGCTCTTCTGTGAGACACCAATGTGCGTCCCGAAGGAAACCGGGGTGGGGGGGGGCTCCCCCAGGACGCCTGCGTACGGCAGTCGGTTGCCAGATGTTTACTTCCAGCCGGAGAAAGAGAAAAAGGACAGCTTTCCCAGGGACAATTCAGGACCCTTGGGAACATCCAGAATCACCAAAGCCTAAACTTGGCACGGCCTGGGCAACGCTCTTCCGCACGTCCAGCAATCCCCACGTCAAAACCTTTCTCGGCAGAGGCAGGCACTCTCTCCCTTGTACTAGATAGCTCGGCAGAACCTTCCGAGAAACACGCTGCGTCATTCAGCTTGAAAGCGGGACGCGGATGGGAGAGTACGCTTTCTGCCCGTTTGGAGGCGCCGTGCGCTTGGCTTCAAAGCTGCCCGAACAGCACTAGCGGCCCGACGTCTCTGCACGGCAGGATTGTCGTTGTGGGCCGAGGCTGCGTGTTCTCTCAAAGCGGAAAACCGTGCTGGCAATACCTTGCTAGAAACTCCTCCCACGGCACTACATGTTCCGCTCCGGCCAAACGAAAGGTGACCTCAGGCCTCAAGGTAAGTTCCAGCGTTTCACGTCGGGGGAGTTGGGTGTGCAGTGGTTTCCATGAGGCCAGACTCCACCACGGAGTGCCTTAACTCTGCGACGCTCCTGGGGGCACACAGGATAGGAGCTCGTTCGCCAATTGCGCAGGATGACTCCTCTCCGTGGCGGAACGGCGGCTCCCGGCTTCTAGAGGAACCTTAGCCTAAACAGGCCCCTGGAGGAAGCTCTTCACATTCAGAGCAAGGGCAACGTACTGCTCTCTGGCTTGCCTGGGTTGAGTGCCCCAGTCGTCAAAGAGCCTCGCGAAAGCAGTGCTGCGCAGACTCCCTTTGCCTGTCGAACGGCCTCCTTGACTGAAAGAGAACTGCAGTGCCAAAAGGCACCGTGCTGACGACTGGCTCCAGGAAGGGACTCGGGACAGCACTCTCATAGAAGCGAAAGCTAGGCTGTGCGCCCAGCCTGAGGAGCAGTACGTGCGTTTGCCACACTTCTTTACACAGCTAGGCATGAGCCAGAGAGCCTTGGTCACTGAGGCCTACCTAAGGGACTGCCATACTTACCCAGTAGCTCCCACGCAGAGGTCCCTGTGCCCAAACGGGCCTTCACGGAAGGGCCCTGTTCCTCCCGTTGTGTTTCCTTGAGGTAAGCAGAAACCGCTGAGGATCCCTAGAGGAGCTCCGGTTTGAAGCTGGGCGACCCTGGCTAAACCTTATTCCCCTCCGTGGTAAACGAGACAGTGGCGGGTCCTAAGCTGCCTGAAGTACACTGCTCGCGCCCACCTTCTCTTTGCTGCCGGAAGGCCTCCCATAAGAAGTCTGAGTTTACTCGTGACAGCAGAAGTCTGAGTTTACGCGTGTGAGGCCTGCTGCTCTCAGTTCCTTGCTGGGAGCTTCAGCAGGAGCGCTCGGGAGCTCGCCGGCACAAGAACTGTGAGTCCCCTCGCCCCACCCCGGCCTCAAGCAAAAGTCCAGATTTCCCCCGTCAGTGACACCTCGGAGTGCCCTAGGAGCGAAGAAGCATGCCTTAACGGAGGGCTTCAACAGTGCTAGGGCTTTATTTCACGAGACACCGTGCACTCACGTTCGTTGTAACAACTGTCAAAGGGCACTGGATGCCTTCCAACTCCTCTCTTGCGTTTGAGCCACAGGAGGTAAATGCCTTCGTTTGATTTAGCTCCGTGAACGTGCGACGACGATGGCGAAGCGCTGCCCTGTTCGCTCGAAAGCTCTCGTTTGTACGGCCTTCACACGGCCTCAAGGTACGCCGTTCTAAACAGCCTTACATTCCACGCTGGCGTGCCCCCAGTTGGGAATGTGGGCTCTTCTGTGAGACACCAATGTGCGTCCCGAAGGAAACCGGGGTGGGGGGGGCTCCCCCAGGACGCCTGCGTACGGCAGTCGGTTGCCAGATGTTTACTTCCAGCCGGAGAAAGAGAAAAAGGACAGCTTTCCCAGGGACAATTCTGGACCCTTGGGAACATCCAGAATCACCAAAGCCTAAACTTGGCACGGCCTGGGCAACGCTCTTCCGCACGTCCAGCAATCCCCACGTCAAAACCTTTCTCGGCAGAGGCAGGCACTCTCTCCCTTGTACTAGATAGCTCGGCAGAACCTTCCGAGAAACACGCTGCGTCATTCAGCTTGAAAGCGGGACGCGGATGGGAGAGTACGCTTTCTCCCCGTTTGGAGGCGCCGTGCGCTTGGCTTCAAAGCTGCCCGAACAGCACTAGCGGCCCGACGTCTCTGCACGGCAGGATTGTCGTTGTGGGCCGAGGCTGCGTGTTCTCTCAAAGCGGAAAACCGTGCTGGCAATACCTTGCTAGAAACTCCTCCCACGGCACTACATGTTCCGCTCCGGCCAAACGAAAGGTGACCTCAGGCCTCAAGGTAAGTTCCAGCGTTTCACGTCGGGGGAGTTGGGTGTGCAGTGGTTTCCATGAGGCCAGACTCCACCACGGAGTGCCTTAACTCTGCGACGCTCCTGGGGGCACACAGGATAGGAGCTCGTTCGCCAATTGCGCAGGATGACTCCTCTCCGTGGCGGAACGGCGGCTCCCGGCTTCTAGAGGAACCTTAGCCTAAACAGGCCCCTGGAGGAAGCTCTTCACATTCAGAGCAAGGGCAACGTACTGCTCTCTGGCTTGCCTGGGTTGAGTGCCCCAGTCGTCAAAGAGCCTCGCGAAAGCAGTGCTGCGCAGACTCCCTTTGCCTGTCGAACGGCCTCCTTGACTGAAAGAGAACTGCAGTGCCAAAAGGCACCGTGCTGACGACTGGCTCCAGGAAGGGACTCGGGACAGCACTCTCATAGAAGCGAAAGCTAGGCTGTGCGCCCAGCCTGAGGAGCAGTACGTGCGTTTGCCACACTTCTTTACACAGCTAGGCATGAGCCAGAGAGCCTTGGTCACTGAGGCCTACCTAAGGGACTGCCATACTTACCCAGTAGCTCCCACGCAGAGGTCCCTGTGCCCAAACGGGCCTCCACGGAAGGGCCCTGTTCCTCCCGTTGTGTTTCCTTGAGGTAATCAGAAACCGCTGAGGATCCCTAGAGGAGCTCCGGTTTGAAGCTGGGCGACCCTGGCTAAACCTTATTCCCCTCCGTGGTAAACGAGACAGTGGCGGGTCCTAAGCTGCCTGAAGTACACTGCTCACGCCCACCTTCTCTTTGCTGCCCGAAGGCCTCCCATAAGAAGTCTGAGTTTACTCGTGACAGCAGAAGTCTCAGTTTACGCGTGTGAGGCCTGCTGCTCTCAGTTCCTTGCTGGGAGCTTCAGCAGGAGCGCTCGGGAGCTCGCCGGCACAAGAACTGTGAGTCCCCTCGCCCCACCCCGGCCTCAAGCAAAAGTCCAGATTTCCCCCGTCAGTAACACCTCGGAGTGCCCTAGGAGCGAAGAAGCATGCCTTAACGGAGGGCTTCAACAGTGCTAGGGCTTTATTTCACGAGACACCGTGCGCTCACGTTCGTTGTAACAACTGTCAAAGGGCACTGGATGCCTTCCAACTCCTCTCTTGCGTTTGAGCCACAGGAAGTAAATGCCTTCGTTTGATTAAGCTCCATGAACGTGCGACGACGATGGCGAAGCGCTGCCCTGTTCGCTCGAAAGCTCTCGTTTGTACGGCCTTCACACGGCCTCAAGGTACGCCGTTCTAAACAGCCTTACATTCCACGCTGGCGTGCCCCCAGTTGGGAATGTGGGCTCTTCTGTGAGACACCAATGTGCGTCCCGAAGGAAACCGGGGTGGGGGGGGGCTCCCCCAGGACGCCTGCGTACGGCAGTCGGTTGCCAGATGTTTACTTCCAGCCGGAGAAAGAGAAAAAGGACAGCTTTCCCAGGGACAATTCAGGACCCTTGGGAACATCCAGAATCACCAAAGCCTAAACTTGGCACGGCCTGGGCAACGCTCTTCCGCACGTCCAGCAATCCCCACGTCAAAACCTTTCTCGGCAGAGGCAGGCACTCTCTCCCTTGTACTAGATAGCTCGGCAGAACCTTCCGAGAAACACGCTGCGTCATTCAGCTTGAAAGCGGGACGCGGATGGGAGAGTACGCTTTCTCCCCGTTTGGAGGCGCCGTGCGCTTGGCTTCAAAGCTGCCCGAACAGCACTAGCGGCCCGACGTCTCTGCACGGCAGGATTGTCGTTGTGGGCCGAGGCTGCGTGTTCTCTCAAAGCGGAAAACCGTGCTGGCAATACCTTGCTAGAAACTCCTCCCACGGCACTACATGTTCCGCTCCGGCCAAACGAAAGGTGACCTCAGGCCTCAAGGTAAGTTCCAGCGTTTCACGTCGGGGGAGTTGGGTGTGCAGTGGTTTCCATGAGGCCAGACTCCACCACGGAGTGCCTTAACTCTGCGACGCTCCTGGGGGCACACAGGATAGGAGCTCGTTCGCCAATTGCGCAGGATGACTCCTCTCCGTGGCGGAACGGCGGCTCCCGGCTTCTAGAGGAACCTTAGCCTAAACAGGCCCCTGGAGGAAGCTCTTCACATTCAGAGCAAGGGCAACGTACTGCTCTCTGGCTTGCCTGGGTTGAGTGCCCCAGTCGTCAAAGAGCCTCGCGAAAGCAGTGCTGCGCAGACTCCCTTTGCCTGTCGAACGGCCTCCTTGACTGAAAGAGAACTGCAGTGCCAAAAGGCACCGTGCTGACGACTGGCTCCAGGAAGGGACTCGGGACAGCACTCTCATAGAAGCGAAAGCTAGGCTGTGCGCCCAGCCTGAGGAGCAGTACGTGCGTTTGCCACACTTCTTTACACAGCTAGGCATGAGCCAGAGAGCCTTGGTCACTGAGGCCTACCTAAGGGACTGCCATACTTACCCAGTAGCTCCCACGCAGAGGTCCCTGTGCCCAAACGGGCCTTCACGGAAGGGCCCTGTTCCTCCCGTTGTGTTTCCTTGAGGTAAGCAGAAACCGCTGAGCATCCCTAGAGGAGCTCCGGTTTGAAGCTGGGCGACCCTGGCTAAACCTTATTCCCCTCCGTGGTAAACGAGACAGTGGCGGGTCCTAAGCTGCCTGAAGTACACTGCTCGCGCCCACCTTCTCTTTGCTGCCGGAAGGCCTCCCATAAGAAGTCTGAGTTTACTCGTGACAGCAGAAGTCTGAGTTTACGCGTGTGAGGCCTGCTGCTCTCAGTTCCTTGCTGGGAGCTTCAGCAGGAGCGCTCGGGAGCTCGCCGGCACAAGAACTGTGAGTCCCCTCGCCCCACCCCGGCCTCAAGCAAAAGTCCAGATTTCCCCCGTCAGTGACACCTCGGAGTGCCCTAGGAGCGAAGAAGCATGCCTTAACGGAGGGCTTCAACAGTGCTAGGGCTTTATTTCACGAGACACCGTGCACTCACGTTCGTTGTAACAACTGTCAAAGGGCACTGGATGCCTTCCAACTCCTCTCTTGCGTTTGAGCCACAGGAGGTAAATGCCTTCGTTTGATTAAGCTCCGTGAACGTGCGACGACGATGGCGAAGCGCTGCCCTGTTCACTCGAAAGCTCTCGTTTGTACGGCCTTCACACGGCCTCAAGGTACGCCGTTCTAAACAGCCTTACATTCCACGCTGGCGTGCCCCCAATTGGGAATGTGGGCTCTTCTGTGAGACACCAATGTGCGTCCCGAAGGAAACCGGGGTGGGGGGGGCTCCCCCAGGACGCCTGCGTACGGCAGTCGGTTGCCAGATGTTTACTTCCAGCCGGAGAAAGAGAAAAAGGACAGCTTTCCCAGGGACAATTCTGGACCCTTGGGAACATCCAGAATCACCAAAGCCTAAACTTGGCACGGCCTGGGCAACGCTCTTCCGCACGTCCAGCAATCCCCACGTCAAAACCTTTCTCGGCAGAGGCAGGCACTCTCTCCCTTGTACTAGATAGCTCGGCAGAACCTTCCGAGAAACACGCTGCGTCATTCAGCTTGAAAGCGGGACGCGGATGGGAGAGTACGCTTTCTCCCCGTTTGGAGGCGCCGTGCGCTTGGCTTCAAAGCTGCCCGAACAGCACTAGCGGCCCGACGTCTCTGCACGGCAGGATTGTCGTTGTGGGCCGAGGCTGCGTGTTCTCTCAAAGCGGAAAACCGTGCTGGCAATACCTTGCTAGAAACTCCTCCCACGGCACTACATGTTCCGCTCCGGCCAAACGAAAGGTGACCTCAGGCCTCAAGGTAAGTTCCAGCGTTTCACGTCGGGGGAGTTGGGTGTGCAGTGGTTTCCATGAGGCCAGACTCCACCACGGAGTGCCTTAACTCTGCGACGCTCCTGGGGGCACACAGGATAGGAGCTCGTTCGCCAATTGCGCAGGATGACTCCTCTCCGTGGCGGAACGGCGGCTCCCGGCTTCTAGAGGAACCTTAGCCTAAACAGGCCCCTGGAGGAAGCTCTTCACATTCAGAGCAAGGGCAACGTACTGCTCTCTGGCTTGCCTGGGTTGAGTGCCCCAGTCGTCAAAGAGCCTCGCGAAAGCAGTGCTGCGCAGACTCCCTTTGCCTGTCGAACGGCCTCCTTGACTGAAAGAGAACTGCAGTGCCAAAAGGCACCGTGCTGACGACTGGCTCCAGGAAGGGACTCGGGACAGCACTCTCATAGAAGCGAAAGCTAGGCTGTGCGCCCAGCCTGAGGAGCAGTACGTGCGTTTGCCACACTTCTTTACACAGCTAGGCATGAGCCAGAGAGCCTTGGTCACTGAGGCCTACCTAAGGGACTGCCATACTTACCCAGTAGCTCCCACGCAGAGGTCCCTGTGCCCAAACGGGCCTTCACGGAAGGGCCCTGTTCCTCCCGTTGTGTTTCCTTGAGGTAAGCAGAAACCGCTGAGCATCCCTAGAGGAGCTCCGGTTTGAAGCTGGGCGACCCTGGCTAAACCTTATTCCCCTCCGTGGTAAACGAGACAGTGGCGGGTCCTAAGCTGCCTGAAGTACACTGCTCGCGCCCACCTTCTCTTTGCTGCCGGAAGGCCTCCCATAAGAAGTCTGAGTTTACTCGTGACAGCAGAAGTCTGAGTTTACGCGTGTGAGGCCTGCTGCTCTCAGTTCCTTGCTGGGAGCTTCAGCAGGAGCGCTCGGGAGCTCGCCGGCACAAGAACTGTGAGTCCCCTCGCCCCACCCCGGCCTCAAGCAAAAGTCCAGATTTCCCCCGTCAGTAACACCTCGGAGTGCCCTAGGAGCGAAGAAGCATGCCTTAACGGAGGGCTTCAACAGTGCTAGGGCTTTATTTCACGAGACACCGTGCACTCACGTTCGTTGTAACAACTGTCAAAGGGCACTGGATGCCTTCCAACTCCTCTCTTGCGTTTGAGCCACAGGAGGTAAATGCCTTCGTTTGATTAAGCTCCGTGAACGTGCGACGACGATGGCGAAGCGCTGCCCTGTTCGCTCGAAAGCTCTCGTTTGTACGGCCTTCACACGGCCTCAAGGTACGCCGTTCTAAACAGCCTTACATTCCACGCTGGCGTGCCCCCAATTGGGAATGTGGGCTCTTCTGTGAGACACCAATGTGCGTTCCGAAGGAAACCGGGGTGGGGGGGGCTCCCCCAGGACGCCTGCGTACGGCAGTCGGTTGCCAGATGTTTACTTCCAGCCGGAGAAAGAGAAAAAGGACAGCTTTCCCAGGGACAATTCTGGACCCTTGGGAACATCCAGAATCACCAAAGCCTAAACTTGGCACGGCCTGGGCAACGCTCTTCCGCACGTCCAGCAATCCCCACGTCAAAACCTTTCTCGGCAGAGGCAGGCACTCTCTCCTTTGTACTAGATAGCTCGGCAGAACCTTCCGAGAAACACGCTGCGTCATTCAGCTTGAAAGCGGGACGCGGATGGGAGAGTACGCTTTCTCCCCGTTTGGAGGCGCCGTGCGCTTGGCTTCAAAGCTGCCCGAACAGCACTAGCGGCCCGACGTCTCTGCACGGCAGGATTGTCGTTGTGGGCCGAGGCTGCGTGTTCTCTCAAAGCGGAAAACCGTGCTGGCAATACCTTGCTAGAAACTCCTCCCACGGCACTACATGTTCCGCTCCGGCCAAACGAAAGGTGACCTCAGGCCTCAAGGTAAGTTCCAGCGTTTCACGTCGGGGGAGTTGGGTGTGCAGTGGTTTCCATGAGGCCAGACTCCACCACGGAGTGCCTTAACTCTGCGACGCTCCTGGGGGCACACAGGATAGGAGCTCGTTCGCCAATTGCGCAGGATGACTCCTCTCCGTGGCGGAACGGCGGCTCCCGGCTTCTAGAGGAACCTTAGCCTAAACAGGCCCCTGGAGGAAGCTCTTCACATTCAGAGCAAGGGCAACGTACTGCTCTCTGGCTTGCCTGGGTTGAGTGCCCCAGTCGTCAAAGAGCCTCGCGAAAGCAGTGCTGCGCAGACTCCCTTTGCCTGTCGAACGGCCTCCTTGACTGAAAGAGAACTGCAGTGCCAAAAGGCACCGTGCTGACGACTGGCTCCAGGAAGAGACTCGGGACAGCACTCTCGTAGAAGCGAAAGCTAGGCTGTGCGCCCAGCCTGAGGAGCAGTACGTGCGTTTGCCACACTTCTTTACACAGCTAGGCATGAGCCAGAGAGCCTTGGTCACTGAGGCCTACCTAAGGGACTGCCATACTTACCCAGTAGCTCCCACGCAGAGGTCCCTGTGCCCAAACGGGCCTCCACGGAAGGGCCCTGTTCCTCCCGTTGTGTTTCCTTGAGGTAATCAGAAACCGCTGAGGATCCCTAGAGGAGCTCCGGTTTGAAGCTGGGCGACCCTGGCTAAACCTTATTCCCCTCCGTGGTAAACGAGACAGTGGCGGGTCCTAAGCTGCCTGAAGTACACTGCTCACGCCCACCTTCTCTTTGCTGCCCGAAGGCCTCCCATAAGAAGTCTGAGTTTACTCGTGACAGCAGAAGTCTGAGTTTACGCGTGTGAGGCCTGCTGCTCTCAGTTCCTTGCTGGGAGCTTCAGCAGGAGCGCTCGGGAGCTCGCCGGCACAAGAACTGTGAGTCCCCTCGCCCCACCCCGGCCTCAAGCAAAAGTCCAGATTTCCCCCGTCAGTAACACCTCGGAGTGCCCTAGGAGCGAAGAAGCATGCCTTAACAGAGGGCTTCAACAGTGCTAGGGCTTTATTTCACGAGACACCGTGCGCTCACGTTCGTTGTAACAACTGTCAAAGGGCACTGGATGCCTTCCAACTCCTCTCTTGCGTTTGAGCCACAGGAAGTAAATGCCTTCGTTTGATTAAGCTCCATGAACGTGCGACGACGATGGCGAAGCGCTGCCCTGTTCGCTCGAAAGCTCTCGTTTGTACGGCCTTCACACGGCCTCAAGGTACGCCGTTCTAAACAGCCTTACATTCCACGCTGGCGTGCCCCCAGTTGGGAATGTGGGCTCTTCTGTGAGACACCAATGTGCGTCCCGAAGGAAACCGGGGTGGGGGGGGGCTCCCCCAGGACGCCTGCGTACGGCAGTCGGTTGCCAGATGTTTACTTCCAGCCGGAGAAAGAGAAAAAGGACAGCTTTCCCAGGGACAATTCAGGACCCTTGGGAACATCCAGAATCACCAAAGCCTAAACTTGGCACGGCCTGGGCAACGCTCTTCCGCACGTCCAGCAATCCCCACGTCAAAACCTTTCTCGGCAGAGGCAGGCACTCTCTCCCTTGTACTAGATAGCTCGGCAGAACCTTCCGAGAAACACGCTGCGTCATTCAGCTTGAAAGCGGGACGCGGATGGGAGAGTACGCTTTCTGCCCGTTTGGAGGCGCCGTGCGCTTGGCTTCAAAGCTGCCCGAACAGCACTAGCGGCCCGACGTCTCTGCACGGCAGGATTGTCGTTGTGGGCCGAGGCTGCGTGTTCTCTCAAAGCGGAAAACCGTGCTGGCAATACCTTGCTAGAAACTCCTCCCACGGCACTACATGTTCCGCTCCGGCCAAACGAAAGGTGACCTCAGGCCTCAAGGTAAGTTCCAGCGTTTCACGTCGGGGGAGTTGGGTGTGCAGTGGTTTCCATGAGGCCAGACTCCACCACGGAGTGCCTTAACTCTGCGACGCTCCTGGGGGCACACAGGATAGGAGCTCGTTCGCCAATTGCGCAGGATGACTCCTCTCCGTGGCGGAACGGCGGCTCCCGGCTTCTAGAGGAACCTTAGCCTAAACAGGCCCCTGGAGGAAGCTCTTCACATTCAGAGCAAGGGCAACGTACTGCTCTCTGGCTTGCCTGGGTTGAGTGCCCCAGTCGTCAAAGAGCCTCGCGAAAGCAGTGCTGCGCAGACTCCCTTTGCCTGTCGAACGGCCTCCTTGACTGAAAGAGAACTGCAGTGCCAAAAGGCACCGTGCTGACGACTGGCTCCAGGAAGGGACTCGGGACAGCACTCTCATAGAAGCGAAAGCTAGGCTGTGCGCCCAGCCTGAGGAGCAGTACGTGCGTTTGCCACACTTCTTTACACAGCTAGGCATGAGCCAGAGAGCCTTGGTCACTGAGGCCTACCTAAGGGACTGCCATACTTACCCAGTAGCTCCCACGCAGAGGTCCCTGTGCCCAAACGGGCCTTCACGGAAGGGCCCTGTTCCTCCCGTTGTGTTTCCTTGAGGTAAGCAGAAACCGCTGAGGATCCCTAGAGGAGCTCCGGTTTGAAGCTGGGCGACCCTGGCTAAACCTTATTCCCCTCCGTGGTAAACGAGACAGTGGCGGGTCCTAAGCTGCCTGAAGTACACTGCTCGCGCCCACCTTCTCTTTGCTGCCGGAAGGCCTCCCATAAGAAGTCTGAGTTTACTCGTGACAGCAGAAGTCTGAGTTTACGCGTGTGAGGCCTGCTGCTCTCAGTTCCTTGCTGGGAGCTTCAGCAGGAGCGCTCGGGAGCTCGCCGGCACAAGAACTGTGAGTCCCCTCGCCCCACCCCGGCCTCAAGCAAAAGTCCAGATTTCCCCCGTCAGTGACACCTCGGAGTGCCCTAGGAGCGAAGAAGCATGCCTTAACGGAGGGCTTCAACAGTGCTAGGGCTTTATTTCACGAGACACCGTGCACTCACGTTCGTTGTAACAACTGTCAAAGGGCACTGGATGCCTTCCAACTCCTCTCTTGCGTTTGAGCCACAGGAGGTAAATGCCTTCGTTTGATTTAGCTCCGTGAACGTGCGACGACGATGGCGAAGCGCTGCCCTGTTCGCTCGAAAGCTCTCGTTTGTACGGCCTTCACACGGCCTCAAGGTACGCCGTTCTAAACAGCCTTACATTCCACGCTGGCGTGCCCCCAATTGGGAATGTGGGCTCTTCTGTGAGACACCAATGTGCGTCCCGAAGGAAACCGGGGTGGGGGGGGCTCCCCCAGGACGCCTGCGTACGGCAGTCGGTTGCCAGATGTTTACTTCCAGCCGGAGAAAGAGAAAAAGGACAGCTTTCCCAGGGACAATTCTGGACCCTTGGGAACATCCAGAATCACCAAAGCCTAAACTTGGCACGGCCTGGGCAACGCTCTTCCGCACGTCCAGCAATCCCCACGTCAAAACCTTTCTCGGCAGAGGCAGGCACTCTCTCCCTTGTACTAGATAGCTCGGCAGAACCTTCCGAGAAACACGCTGCGTCATTCAGCTTGAAAGCGGGACGCGGATGGGAGAGTACGCTTTCTCCCCGTTTGGAGGCGCCGTGCGCTTGGCTTCAAAGCTGCCCGAACAGCACTAGCGGCCCGACGTCTCTGCACGGCAGGATTGTCGTTGTGGGCCGAGGCTGCGTGTTCTCTCAAAGCGGAAAACCGTGCTGGCAATACCTTGCTAGAAACTCCTCCCACGGCACTACATGTTCCGCTCCGGCCAAACGAAAGGTGACCTCAGGCCTCAAGGTAAGTTCCAGCGTTTCACGTCGGGGGAGTTGGGTGTGCAGTGGTTTCCATGAGGCCAGACTCCACCACGGAGTGCCTTAACTCTGCGACGCTCCTGGGGGCACACAGGATAGGAGCTCGTTCGCCAATTGCGCAGGATGACTCCTCTCCGTGGCGGAACGGCGGCTCCCGGCTTCTAGAGGAACCTTAGCCTAAACAGGCCCCTGGAGGAAGCTCTTCACATTCAGAGCAAGGGCAACGTACTGCTCTCTGGCTTGCCTGGGTTGAGTGCCCCAGTCGTCAAAGAGCCTCGCGAAAGCAGTGCTGCGCAGACTCCCTTTGCCTGTCGAACGGCCTCCTTGACTGAAAGAGAACTGCAATGCCAAAAGGCACCGTGCTGACGACTGGCTCCAGGAAGGGACTCGGGACAGCACTCTCATAGAAGCGAAAGCTAGGCTGTGCGCCCAGCCTGAGGAGCAGTACGTGCGTTTGCCACACTTCTTTACACAGCTAGGCATGAGCCAGAGAGCCTTGGTCACTGAGGCCTACCTAAGGGACTGCCATACTTACCCAGTAGCTCCCACGCAGAGGTCCCTGTGCCCAAACGGGCCTCCACGGAAGGGCCCTGTTCCTCCCGTTGTGTTTCCTTGAGGTAATCAGAAACCGCTGAGGATCCCTAGAGGAGCTCCGGTTTGAAGCTGGGCGACCCTGGCTAAACCTTATTCCCCTCCGTGGTAAACGAGACAGTGGCGGGTCCTAAGCTGCCTGAAGTACACTGCTCACGCCCACCTTCTCTTTGCTGCCCGAAGGCCTCCCATAAGAAGTCTGAGTTTACTCGTGACAGCAGAAGTCTGAGTTTACGCGTGTGAGGCCTGCTGCTCTCAGTTCCTTGCTGGGAGCTTCAGCAGGAGCGCTCGGGAGCTCGCCGGCACAAGAACTGTGAGTCCCCTCGCCCCACCCCGGCCTCAAGCAAAAGTCCAGATTTCCCCCGTCAGTAACACCTCGGAGTGCCCTAGGAGCGAAGAAGCATGCCTTAACGGAGGGCTTCAACAGTGCTAGGGCTTTATTTCACGAGACACCGTGCGCTCACGTTCGTTGTAACAACTGTCAAAGGGCACTGGATGCCTTCCAACTCCTCTCTTGCGTTTGAGCCACAGGAAGTAAATGCCTTCGTTTGATTAAGCTCCATGAACGTGCGACGACGATGGCGAAGCGCTGCCCTGTTCGCTCGAAAGCTCTCGTTTGTACGGCCTTCACACGGCCTCAAGGTACGCCGTTCTAAACAGCCTTACATTCCACGCTGGCGTGCCCCCAGTTGGGAATGTGGGCTCTTCTGTGAGACACCAATGTGCGTCCCGAAGGAAACCGGGGTGGGGGGGGGCTCCCCCAGGACGCCTGCGTACGGCAGTCGGTTGCCAGATGTTTACTTCCAGCCGGAGAAAGAGAAAAAGGACAGCTTTCCCAGGGACAATTCAGGACCCTTGGGAACATCCAGAATCACCAAAGCCTAAACTTGGCACGGCCTGGGCAACGCTCTTCCGCACGTCCAGCAATCCCCACGTCAAAACCTTTCTCGGCAGAGGCAGGCACTCTCTCCCTTGTACTAGATAGCTCGGCAGAACCTTCCGAGAAACACGCTGCGTCATTCAGCTTGAAAGCGGGACGCGGATGGGAGAGTACGCTTTCTCCCCGTTTGGAGGCGCCGTGCGCTTGGCTTCAAAGCTGCCCGAACAGCACTAGCGGCCCGACGTCTCTGCACGGCAGGATTGTCGTTGTGGGCCGAGGCTGCGTGTTCTCTCAAAGCGGAAAACCGTGCTGGCAATACCTTGCTAGAAACTCCTCCCACGGCACTACATGTTCCGCTCCGGCCAAACGAAAGGTGACCTCAGGCCTCAAGGTAAGTTCCAGCGTTTCACGTCGGGGGAGTTGGGTGTGCAGTGGTTTCCATGAGGCCAGACTCCACCACGGAGTGCCTTAACTCTGCGACGCTCCTGGGGGCACACAGGATAGGAGCTCGTTCGCCAATTGCGCAGGATGACTCCTCTCCGTGGCGGAACGGCGGCTCCCGGCTTCTAGAGGAACCTTAGCCTAAACAGGCCCCTGGAGGAAGCTCTTCACATTCAGAGCAAGGGCAACGTACTGCTCTCTGGCTTGCCTGGGTTGAGTGCCCCAGTCGTCAAAGAGCCTCGCGAAAGCAGTGCTGCGCAGACTCCCTTTGCCTGTCGAACGGCCTCCTTGACTGAAAGAGAACTGCAGTGCCAAAAGGCACCGTGCTGACGACTGGCTCCAGGAAGAGACTCGGGACAGCACTCTCATAGAAGCGAAAGCTAGGCTGTGCGCCCAGCTTGAGGAGCAGTACGTGCGTTTGCCACACTTCTTTACACAGCTAGGCATGAGCCAGAGAGCCTTGGTCACTGAGGCCTACCTAAGGGACTGCCATACTTACCCAGTAGCTCCCACGCAGAGGTCCCTGTGCCCAAACGGGCCTTCACGGAAGGGCCCTGTTCCTCCCGTTGTGTTTCCTTGAGGTAAGCAGAAACCGCTGAGGATCCCTAGAGGAGCTCCGGTTTGAAGCTGGGCGACCCTGGCTAAACCTTATTCCCCTCCGTGGTAAACGAGACAGTGGCGGGTCCTAAGCTGCCTGAAGTACACTGCTCGCGCCCACCTTCTCTTTGCTGCCGGAAGGCCTCCCATAAGAAGTCTGAGTTTACTCGTGACAGCAGAAGTCTGAGTTTACGCGTGTGAGGCCTGCTGCTCTCAGTTCCTTGCTGGGAGCTTCAGCAGGAGCGCTCGGGAGCTCGCCGGCACAAGAACTGTGAGTCCCCTCGCCCCACCCCGGCCTCAAGCAAAAGTCCAGATTTCCCCCGTCAGTAACACCTCGGAGTGCCCTAGGAGCGAAGAAGCATGCCTTAACGGAGGGCTTCAACAGTGCTAGGGCTTTATTTCACGAGACACCGTGCACTCACGTTCGTTGTAACAACTGTCAAAGGGCACTGGATGCCTTCCAACTCCTCTCTTGCGTTTGAGCCACAGGAAGTAAATGCCTTCGTTTGATTAAGCTCCGTGAACGTGCGACGACGATGGCGAAGCGCTGCCCTGTTCACTCGAAAGATCTCGTTTGTACGGCCTTCACACGGCCTCAAGGTACGCCGTTCTAAACAGCCTTACATTCCACGCTGGCGTGCCCCCAGTTGGGAATGTGGGCTCTTCTGTGAGACACCAATGTGCGTCCCGAAGGAAACCGGGGTGGGGGGGGGGCTCCCCCAGGACGCCTGCATACGGCAGTCGGTTGCCAGATGTTTACTTCCAGCCGGAGAAAGAGAAAAAGGACAGCTTTCCCAGGGACAATTCTGGACCCTTGGGAACATCCAGAATCACCAAAGCCTAAACTTGGCACGGCCTGGGCAACGCTCTTCCGCACGTCCAGCAATCCCCACGTCAAAACCTTTCTCGGCAGAGGCAGGCACTCTCTCCCTTGTACTAGATAGCTCGGCAGAACCTTCCGAGAAACACGCTGCGTCATTCAGCTTGAAAGCGGGACGCGGATGGGAGAGTACGCTTTCTCCCCGTTTGGAGGCGCCGTGCGCTTGGCTTCAAAGCTGCCCGAACAGCACTAGCGGCCCGACGTCTCTGCACAGCAGGATTGTCGTTGTGGGCCGAGGCTGCGTGTTCTCTCAAAGCGGAAAACCGTGCTGGCAATACCTTGCTAGAAACTCCTCCCACGGCACTACATGTTCCGCTCCGGCCAAACGAAAGGTGACCTCAGGCCTCAAGGTAAGTTCCAGCGTTTCACGTCGGGGGAGTTGGGTGTGCAGTGGTTTCCATGAGGCCAGACTCCACCACGGAGTGCCTTAACTCTGCGACGCTCCTGGGGGCACACAGGATAGGAGCTCGTTCGCCAATTGCGCAGGATGACTCCTCTCCGTGGCGGAACGGCGGCTCCCGGCTTCTAGAGGAACCTTAGCCTAAACAGGCCCCTGGAGGAAGCTCTTCACATTCAGAGCAAGGGCAACGTACTGCTCTCTGGCTTGCCTGGGTTGAGTGTCCCAGTCGTCAAAGAGCCTCGCGAAAGCAGTGCTGCGCAGACTCCCTTTGCCTGTCGAACGGCCTCCTTGACTGAAAGAGAACTGCAGTGCCAAAAGGCACCGTGCTGACGACTGGCTCCAGGAAGAGACTCGGGACAGCACTCTCATAGAAGCGAAAGCTAGGCTGTGCGCCCAGCCTGAGGAGCAGTACGTGCGTTTGCCACACTTCTTTACACAGCTAGGCATGAGCCAGAGAGCCTTGGTCACTGAGGCCTACCTAAGGGACTGCCATACTTACCCAGTAGCTCCCACGCAGAGGTCCCTGTGCCCAAACGGGCCTCCACGGAAGGGCCCTGTTCCTCCCGTTGTGTTTCCTTGAGGTAATCAGAAACCGCTGAGGATCCCTAGAGGAGCTCCGGTTTGAAGCTGGGCGACCCTGGCTAAACCTTATTCCCCTCCGTGGTAAACGAGACAGTGGCGGGTCCTAAGCTGCCTGAAGTACACTGCTCGCGCCCACCTTCTCTTTGCTGCCGGAAGGCCTCCCATAAGAAGTCTGAGTTTACTCGTGACAGCAGAAGTCTGAGTTTACGCGTGTGAGGCCTGCTGCTCTCAGTTCCTTGCTGGGAGCTTCAGCAGGGGCGCTCGGGAGCTCGCAGGCACAAGAACTGTGAGTCCCCTCGCCCCACCCCGGCCTCAAGCAAAAGTCCAGATTTCCCCCGTCAGTAACACCTCGGAGTGCCCTAGGAGCGAAGAAGCATGCCTTAACGGAGGGCTTCAACAGTGCTAGGGCTTTATTTCACGAGACACCGTGCACTCACGTTCGTTGTAACAACTGTCAAAGGGCACTGGATGCCTTCCAACTCCTCTCTTGCGTTTGAGCCACAGGAAGTAAATGCCTTCGTTTGATTAAGCTCCGTGAACGTGCGACGACGATGGCGAAGCGCTGCCCTGTTCGCTCGAAAGCTCTCGTTTGTACGGCCTTCACACGGCCTCAAGGTACGCCGTTCTAAACAGCCTTACATTCCACGCTGGCGTGCCCCCAGTTGGGAATGTGGGCTCTTCTGTGAGACACCAATGTGCGTCCCGAAGGAAACCGGGGTGGGGGGGGGCTCCCACAGGACGCCTGCGTACGGCAGTCGGTTGCCAGATGTTTACTTCCAGCCGGAGAAAGAGAAAAAGGACAGCTTTCCCAGGGACAATTCTGGACCCTTGGGAACATCCAGAATCACCAAAGCCTAAACTTGGCACGGCCTGGGCAACGCTCTTCCGCACGTCCAGCAATCCCCACGTCAAAACCTTTCTCGGCAGAGGCAGGCACTCTCTCCCTTGTACTAGATAGCTCGGCAGAACCTTCCGAGAAACACGCTGCGTCATTCAGCTTGAAAGCGGGACGCGGATGGGAGAGTACGCTTTCTCCCCGTTTGGAGGCGCCGTGCGCTTGGCTTCAAAGCTGCCCGAACAGCACTAGCGGCCCGACGTCTCTGCACGGCAGGATTGTCGTTGTGGGCCGAGGCTGCGTGTTCTCTCAAAGCGGAAAACCGTGCTGGCAATACCTTGCTAGAAACTCCTCCCACGGCACTACATGTTCCGCTCCGGCCAAACGAAAGGTGACCTCAGGCCTCAAGGTAAGTTCCAGCGTTTCACGTCGGGGGAGTTGGGTGTGCAGTGGTTTCCATGAGGCCAGACTCCACCACGGAGTGCCTTAACTCTGCGACGCTCCTGGGGGCACACAGGATAGGAGCTCGTTCGCCAATTGCGCAGGATGACTCCTCTCCGTGGCGGAACGGCGGCTCCCGGCTTCTAGAGGAACCTTAGCCTAAACAGGCCCCTGGAGGAAGCTCTTCACATTCAGAGCAAGGGCAACGTACTGCTCTCTGGCTTGCCTGGGTTGAGTGCCCCAGTCGTCAAAGAGCCTCGCGAAAGCAGTGCTGCGCAGACTCCCTTTGCCTGTCGAACGGCCTCCTTGACTGAAAGAGAACTGCAGTGCCAAAAGGCACCGTGCTGACGACTGGCTCCAGGAAGAGACTCGGGACAGCACTCTCGTAGAAGCGAAAGCTAGGCTGTGCGCCCAGCCTGAGGAGCAGTACGTGCGTTTGCCACACTTCTTTACACAGCTAGGCATGAGCCAGAGAGCCTTGGTCACTGAGGCCTACCTAAGGGACTGCCATACTTACCCAGTAGCTCCCACGCAGAGGTCCCTGTGCCCAAACGGGCCTCCACGGAAGGGCCCTGTTCCTCCCGTTGTGTTTCCTTGAGGTAATCAGAAACCGCTGAGGATCCCTAGAGGAGCTCCGGTTTGAAGCTGGGCGACCCTGGCTAAACCTTATTGCCCTCCGTGGTAAACGAGACAGTGGCGGGTCCTAAGCTGCCTGAAGTACACTGCTCGCGCCCACCTTCTCTTTGCTGCCGGAAGGCCTCCCATAAGAAGTCTGAGTTTACTCGTGACAGCAGAAGTCTGAGTTTACGCGTGTGAGGCCTGCTGCTCTCAGTTCCTTGCTGGGAGCTTCAGCAGGAGCGCTCGGGAGCTCGCCGGCACAAGAACTGTGAGTCCCCTCGCCCCACCCCGGCCTCAAGCAAAAGTCCAGATTTCCCCCGTCAGTAACACCTCGGAGTGCCCTAGGAGCGAAGAAGCATGCCTTAACGGAGGGCTTCAACAGTGCTAGGGCTTTATTTCACGAGACACCGTGCACTCACGTTCGTTGTAACAACTGTCAAAGGGCACTGGATGCCTTCCAACTCCTCTCTTGCGTTTGAGCCACAGGAAGTAAATGCCTTCGTTTGATTAAGCTCCGTGAACGTGCGACGACGATGGCGAAGCGCTGCCCTGTTCGCTCGAAAGCTCTCGTTTGTACGGCCTTCACACGGCCTCAAGGTACGCCGTTCTAAACAGCCTTACATTCCACGCTGGCGTGCCCCCAGTTGGGAATGTGGGCTCTTCTGTGAGACACCAATGTGCGTCCCGAAGGAAACCGGGGTGGGGGTGTGGCTCCCCCAGGACGCCTGCGTACGGCAGTCGGTTGCCAGATGTTTACTTCCAGCCGGAGAAAGAGAAAAAGGACAGCTTTCCCAGGGACAATTCTGGACCCTTGGGAACATCCAGAATCACCAAAGCCTAAACTTGGCACGGCCTGGGCAACGCTCTTCCGCACGTCCAGCAATCCCCACGTCAAAACCTTTCTCGGCAGAGGCAGGCACTCTCTCCCTTGTACTAGATAGCTCGGCAGAACCTTCCGAGAAACACGCTGCGTCATTCAGCTTGAAAGCGGGACGCGGATGGGAGAGTACGCTTTCTCCCCGTTTGGAGGCGCCGTGCGCTTGGCTTCAAAGCTGCCCGAACAGCACTAGCGGCCCGACGTCTCTGCACGGCAGGATTGTCGTTGTGGGCCGAGGCTGCGTGTTCTCTCAAAGCGGAAAACCGTGCTGGCAATACCTTGCTAGAAACTCCTCCCACGGCACTACATGTTCAGCTCCGGCCAAACGAAAGGTGACCTCAGGCCTCAAGGTAAGTTCCAGCGTTTCACGTCGGGGCAGTTGGGTGTGCAGTGGTTTCCATGAGGCCAGACTCCACCACGGAGTGCCTTAACTCTGCGACGCTCCTGGGGGCACACAGGATAGGAGCTCGTTCGCCAATTGCGCAGGATGACTCCTCTCCGTGGCGGAACGGCGGCTCCCGGCTTCTAGAGGAACCTTAGCCTAAACAGGCCCCTGGAGGAAGCTCTTCACATTCAGAGCAAGGGCAACGTACTGCTCTCTGGCTTGCCTGGGTTGAGTGCCCCAGTCGTCAAAGAGCCTCGCGAAAGCAGTGCTGCGCAGACTCCCTTTGCCAGTCGAATGGCCTCCTTGACTGAAAGAGAACTGCAGTGCCAAAAGGCACCGTGCTGACGACTGGCTCCAGGAAGAGACTCGGGACAGCACTCTCATAGAAGCGAAAGCTAGGCTGTGCGCCCAGCCTGAGGAGCAGTACGTGCGTTTGCCACACTTCTTTACACAGCTAGGCATGAGCCAGAGAGCCTTGGTCACTGAGGCCTACCTAAGGGACTGCCATACTTACCCAGTAGCTCCCACGCAGAGGTCCCTGTGCCCAAACGGGCCTCCACGGAAGGGCCCTGTTCCTCCCGTTGTGTTTCCTTGAGGTAAGCAGAAACCGCTGAGCATCCCTAGAGGAGCTCCGGTTTGAAGCTGGGCGACCCTGGCTAAACCTTATTCCCCTCCGTGGTAAACGAGACAGTGGCGGGTCCTAAGCTGCCTGAAGTACACTGCTCGCGCCCACCTTCTCTTTGCTGCCCGAAGGCCTCCCATAAGAAGTCTGAGTTTACTCGTGACAGCAGAAGTCTGAGTTTACGCGTGTGAGGCCTGCTGCTCTCAGTTCCTTGCTGGGAGCTTCAGCAGGAGCGCTCGGGAGCTCGCCGGCACAAGAACTGTGAGTCCCCTCGCCCCACCCCGGCCTCAAGCAAAAGTCCAGATTTCCCCCGTCAGTAACACCTCGGAGTGCCCTAGGAGCGAAGAAGCATGCCTTAACGGAGGGCTTCAACAGTGCTAGGGCTTTATTTCACGAGACACCGTGCACTCACGTTCGTTGTAACAACTGTCAAAGGGCACTGGATGCCTTCCAACTCCTCTCTTGCGTTTGAGCCACAGGAAGTAAATGCCTTCGTTTGATTAAGCTCCGTGAACGTGCGACGACGATGGCGAAGCGCTGCCCTGTTCGCTCGAAAGCTCTCGTTTGTACGGCCTTCACACGGCCTCAAGGTACGCCGTTCTAAACAGCCTTACATTCCACGCTGGCGTGCCCCCAGTTGGGAATGTGGGCTCTTCTGTGAGACACCAATGTGCGTCCCGAAGGAAACCGGGGTGGGGGTGTGGCTCCCCCAGGACGCCTGCGTACGGCAGTCGGTTGCCAGATGTTTACTTCCAGCCGGAGAAAGAGAAAAAGGACAGCTTTCCCAGGGACAATTCTGGACCCTTGGGAACATCCAGAATCACCAAAGCCTAAACTTGGCACGGCCTGGGCAACGCTCTTCCGCACGTCCAGCAATCCCCACGTCAAAACCTTTCTCGGCAGAGGCAGGCACTCTCTCCCTTGTACTAGATAGCTCGGCAGAACCTTCCGAGAAACACGCTGCGTCATTCAGCTTGAAAGCGGGACGCGGATGGGAGAGTACGCTTTCTCCCCGTTTGGAGGCGCCGTGCGCTTGGCTTCAAAGCTGCCCGAACAGCACTAGCGGCCCGACGTCTCTGCACGGCAGGATTGTCGTTGTGGGCCGAGGCTGCGTGTTCTCTCAAAGCGGAAAACCGTGCTGGCAATACCTTGCTAGAAACTCCTCCCACGGCACTACATGTTCCGCTCCGGCCAAACGAAAGGTGACCTCAGGCCTCAAGGTAAGTTCCAGCGTTTCACGTCGGGGGAGTTGGGTGTGCAGTGGTTTCCATGAGGCCAGACTCCACCACGGAGTGCCTTAACTCTGCGACGCTCCTGGGGGCACACAGGATAGGAGCTCGTTCGCCAATTGCGCAGGATGACTCCTCTCCGTGGCGGAACGGCGGCTCCCGGCTTCTAGAGGAACCTTAGCCTAAACAGGCCCCTGGAGGAAGCTCTTCACATTCAGAGCAAGGGCAACGTACTGCTCTCTGGCTTGCCTGGGTTGAGTGCCCCAGTCGTCAAAGAGCCTCGCGAAAGCAGTGCTGCGCAGACTCCCTTTGCCTGTCGAACGGCCTCCTTGACTGAAAGAGAACTGCAGTGCCAAAAGGCACCGTGCTGACGACTGGCTCCAGGAAGAGACTCGGGACAGCACTCTCGTAGAAGCGAAAGCTAGGCTGTGCGCCCAGCCTGAGGAGCAGTACGTGCGTTTGCCACACTTCTTTACACAGCTAGGCATGAGCCAGAGAGCCTTGGTCACTGAGGCCTACCTAAGGGACTGCCATACTTACCCAGTAGCTCCCACGCAGAGGTCCCTGTGCCCAAACGGGCCTCCACGGAAGGGCCCTGTTCCTCCCGTTGTGTTTCCTTGAGGTAATCAGAAACCGCTGAGGATCCCTAGAGGAGCTCCGGTTTGAAGCTGGGCGACCCTGGCTAAACCTTATTGCCCTCCGTGGTAAACGAGACAGTGGCGGGTCCTAAGCTGCCTGAAGTACACTGCTCGCGCCCACCTTCTCTTTGCTGCCGGAAGGCCTCCCATAAGAAGTCTGAGTTTACTCGTGACAGCAGAAGTCTGAGTTTACGCGTGTGAGGCCTGCTGCTCTCAGTTCCTTGCTGGGAGCTTCAGCAGGAGCGCTCGGGAGCTCGCCGGCACAAGAACTGTGAGTCCCCTCGCCCCACCCCGGCCTCAAGCAAAAGTCCAGATTTCCCCCGTCAGTAACACCTCGGAGTGCCCTAGGAGCGAAGAAGCATGCCTTAACGGAGGGCTTCAACAGTGCTAGGGCTTTATTTCACGAGACACCGTGCACTCACGTTCGTTGTAACAACTGTCAAAGGGCACTGGATGCCTTCCAACTCCTCTCTTGCGTTTGAGCCACAGGAAGTAAATGCCTTCGTTTGATTAAGCTCCGTGAACGTGCGACGACGATGGCGAAGCGCTGCCCTGTTCGCTCGAAAGATCTCGTTTGTACGGCCTTCACACGGCCTCAAGGTACGCCGTTCTAAACAGCCTTACATTCCACGCTGGCGTGCCCCCAGTTGGGAATGTGGGCTCTTCTGTGAGACACCAATGTGCGTCCCGAAGGAAACCGGGGTGGGGGTGTGGCTCCCCCAGGACGCCTGCGTACGGCAGTCGGTTGCCAGATGTTTACTTCCAGCCGGAGAAAGAGAAAAAGGACAGCTTTCCCAGGGACAATTCTGGACCCTTGGGAACATCCAGAATCACCAAAGCCTAAACTTGGCACGGCCTGGGCAACGCTCTTCCGCACGTCCAGCAATCCCCACGTCAAAACCTTTCTCGGCAGAGGCAGGCACTCTCTCCCTTGTACTAGATAGCTCGGCAGAACCTTCCGAGAAACACGCTGCGTCATTCAGCTTGAAAGCGGGACGCGGATGGGAGAGTACGCTTTCTCCCCGTTTGGAGGCGCCGTGCGCTTGGCTTCAAAGCTGCCCGAACAGCACTAGCGGCCCGACGTCTCTGCACGGCAGGATTGTCGTTGTGGGCCGAGGCTGCGTGTTCTCTCAAAGCGGAAAACCGTGCTGGCAATACCTTGCTAGAAACTCCTCCCACGGCACTACATGTTCAGCTCCGGCCAAACGAAAGGTGACCTCAGGCCTCAAGGTAAGTTCCAGCGTTTCACGTCGGGGCAGTTGGGTGTGCAGTGGTTTCCATGAGGCCAGACTCCACCACGGAGTGCCTTAACTCTGCGACGCTCCTGGGGGCACACAGGATAGGAGCTCGTTCGCCAATTGCGCAGGATGACTCCTCTCCGTGGCGGAACGGCGGCTCCCGGCTTCTAGAGGAACCTTAGCCTAAACAGGCCCCTGGAGGAAGCTCTTCACATTCAGAGCAAGGGCAACGTACTGCTCTCTGGCTTGCCTGGGTTGAGTGCCCCAGTCGTCAAAGAGCCTCGCGAAAGCAGTGCTGCGCAGACTCCCTTTGCCAGTCGAATGGCCTCCTTGACTGAAAGAGAACTGCAGTGCCAAAAGGCACCGTGCTGACGACTGGCTCCAGGAAGAGACTCGGGACAGCACTCTCATAGAAGCGAAAGCTAGGCTGTGCGCCCAGCCTGAGGAGCAGTACGTGCGTTTGCCACACTTCTTTACACAGCTAGGCATGAGCCAGAGAGCCTTGGTCACTGAGGCCTACCTAAGGGACTGCCATACTTACCCAGTAGCTCCCACGCAGAGGTCCCTGTGCCCAAACGGGCCTCCACGGAAGGGCCCTGTTCCTCCCGTTGTGTTTCCTTGAGGTAATCAGAAACCGCTGAGGATCCCTAGAGGAGCTCCGGTTTGAAGCTGGGCGACCCTGGCTAAACCTTATTCCCCTCCGTGGTAAACGAGACAGTGGCGGGTCCTAAGCTGCCTGAAGTACACTGCTCGCGCCCACCTTCTCTTTGCTGCCCGAAGGCCTCCCATAAGAAGTCTGAGTTTACTCGTGACAGCAGAAGTCTGAGTTTACGCGTGTGAGGCCTGCTGCTCTCAGTTCCTTGCTGGGAGCTTCAGCAGGAGCGCTCGGGAGCTCGCCGGCACAAGAACTGTGAGTCCCCTCGCCCCACCCCGGCCTCAAGCAAAAGTCCAGATTTCCCCCGTCAGTAACACCTCGGAGTGCCCTAGGAGCGAAGAAGCATGCCTTAACGGAGGGCTTCAACAGTGCTAGGGCTTTATTTCACGAGACACCGTGCACTCACGTTCGTTGTAACAACTGTCAAAGGGCACTGGATGCCTTCCAACTCCTCTCTTGCGTTTGAGCCACAGGAAGTAAATGCCTTCGTTTGATTAAGCTCCGTGAACGTGCGACGACGATGGCGAAGCGCTGCCCTGTTCGCTCGAAAGCTCTCGTTTGTACGGCCTTCACACGGCCTCAAGGTACGCCGTTCTAAACAGCCTTACATTCCACGCTGGCGTGCCCCCAGTTGGGAATGTGGGCTCTTCTGTGAGACACCAATGTGCGTCCCGAAGGAAACCGGGGTGGGGGTGTGGCTCCCCCAGGACGCCTGCGTACGGCAGTCGGTTGCCAGATGTTTACTTCCAGCCGGAGAAAGAGAAAAAGGACAGCTTTCCCAGGGACAATTCTGGACCCTTGGGAACATCCAGAATCACCAAAGCCTAAACTTGGCACGGCCTGGGCAACGCTCTTCCGCACGTCCAGCAATCCCCACGTCAAAACCTTTCTCGGCAGAGGCAGGCACTCTCTCCCTTGTACTAGATAGCTCGGCAGAACCTTCCGAGAAACACGCTGCGTCATTCAGCTTGAAAGCGGGACGCGGATGGGAGAGTACGCTTTCTCCCCGTTTGGAGGCGCCGTGCGCTTGGCTTCAAAGCTGCCCGAACAGCACTAGCGGCCCGACGTCTCTGCACGGCAGGATTGTCGTTGTGGGCCGAGGCTGCGTGTTCTCTCAAAGCGGAAAACCGTGCTGGCAATACCTTGCTAGAAACTCCTCCCACGGCACTACATGTTCCGCTCCGGCCAAACGAAAGGTGACCTCAGGCCTCAAGGTAAGTTCCAGCGTTTCACGTCGGGGGAGTTGGGTGTGCAGTGGTTTCCATGAGGCCAGACTCCACCACGGAGTGCCTTAACTCTGCGACGCTCCTGGGGGCACACAGGATAGGAGCTCGTTCGCCAATTGCGCAGGATGACTCCTCTCCGTGGCGGAACGGCGGCTCCCGGCTTCTAGAGGAACCTTAGCCTAAACAGGCCCCTGGAGGAAGCTCTTCACATTCAGAGCAAGGGCAACGTACTGCTCTCTGGCTTGCCTGGGTTGAGTGCCCCAGTCGTCAAAGAGCCTCGCGAAAGCAGTGCTGCGCAGACTCCCTTTGCCTGTCGAACGGCCTCCTTGACTGAAAGAGAACTGCAGTGCCAAAAGGCACCGTGCTGACGACTGGCTCCAGGAAGAGACTCGGGACAGCACTCTCATAGAAGCGAAAGCTAGGCTGTGCGCCCAGCCTGAGGAGCAGTACGTGCGTTTGCCACACTTCTTTACACAGCTAGGCATGAGCCAGAGAGCCTTGGTCACTGAGGCCTACCTAAGGGACTGCCATACTTACCCAGTAGCTCCCACGCAGAGGTCCCTGTGCCCAAACGGGCCTTCAAGGAAGGGCCCTGTTCCTCCCGTTGTGTTTCCTTGAGGTAAGCAGAAACCGCTGAGCATCCCTAGAGGAGCTCCGGTTTGAAGCTGGGCGACCCTGGCTAAACCTTATTCCCCTCCGTGGTAAACGAGACAGTGGCGGGTCCTAAGCTGCCTGAAGTACACTGCTCGCGCCCACCTTCTCTTTGCTGCCGGAAGGCCTCCCATAAGAAGTCTGAGTTTACTCGTGACAGCAGAAGTCTGAGTTTACGCGTGTGAGGCCTGCTGCTCTCAGTTCCTTGCTGGGAGCTTCAGCAGGAGCGCTCGGGAGCTCGCCGGCACAAGAACTGTGAGTCCCCTCGCCCCACCCCGGCCTCAAGCAAAAGTCCAGATTTCCCCCGTCAGTAACACCTCGGAGTGCCCTAGGAGCGAAGAAGCATGCCTTAACGGAGGGCTTCAACAGTGCTAGGGCTTTATTTCACGAGACACCGTGCACTCACGTTCGTTGTAACAACTGTCAAAGGGCACTGGATGCCTTCCAACTCCTCTCTTGCGTTTGAGCCACAGGAAGTAAATGCCTTCGTTTGATTAAGCTCCGTGAACGTGCGACGACGATGGCGAAGCGCTGCCCTGTTCGCTCGAAAGATCTCGTTTGTACGGCCTTCACACGGCCTCAAGGTACGCCGTTCTAAACAGCCTTACATTCCACGCTGGCGTGCCCCCAGTTGGGAATGTGGGCTCTTCTGTGAGACACCAATGTGCGTCCCGAAGGAAACCGGGGTGGGGGGGGGGCTCCCCCAGGACGCCTGCATACGGCAGTCGGTTGCCAGATGTTTACTTCCAGCCGGAGAAAGAGAAAAAGGACAGCTTTCCCAGGGACAATTCTGGACCCTTGGGAACATCCAGAATCACCAAAGCCTAAACTTGGCACGGCCTGGGCAACGCTCTTCCGCACGTCCAGCAATCCCCACGTCAAAACCTTTCTCGGCAGAGGCAGGCACTCTCTCCCTTGTACTAGATAGCTCGGCAGAACCTTCCGAGAAACACGCTGCGTCATTCAGCTTGAAAGCGGGACGCGGATGGGAGAGTACGCTTTCTCCCCGTTTGGAGGCGCCGTGCGCTTGGCTTCAAAGCTGCCCGAACAGCACTAGCGGCCCGACGTCTCTGCACGGCAGAATTGTCGTTGTGGGCCGAGGCTGCGTGTTCTCTCAAAGCGGAAAACCGTGCTGGCAATACCTTGCTAGAAACTCCTCCCACGGCACTACATGTTCCGCTCCGGCCAAACGAAAGGTGACCTCAGGCCTCAAGGTAAGTTCCAGCGTTTCACGTCGGGGGAGTTGGGTGTGCAGTGGTTTCCATGAGGCCAGACTCCACCACGGAGTGCCTTAACTCTGCGACGCTCCTGGGGGCACACAGGATAGGAGCTCGTTCGCCAATTGCGCAGGATGACTCCTCTCCGTGGCGGAACGGCGGCTCCCGGCTTCTAGAGGAACCTTAGCCTAAACAGGCCCCTGGAGGAAGCTCTTCACATTCAGAGCAAGGGCAACGTACTGCTCTCTGGCTTGCCTGGGTTGAGTGCCCCAGTCGTCAAAGAGCCTCGCGAAAGCAGTGCTGCGCAGACTCCCTTTGCCAGTCGAACGGCCTCCTTGACTGAAAGAGAACTGCAGTGCCAAAAGGCACCGTGCTGACGACTGGCTCCAGGAAGAGACTCGGGACAGCACTCTCATAGAAGCGAAAGCTAGGCTGTGCGCCCAGCCTGAGGAGCAGTACGTGCGTTTGCCACACTTCTTTACACAGCTAGGCATGAGCCAGAGAGCCTTGGTCACTGAGGCCTACCTAAGGGACTGCCATACTTACCCAGTAGCTCCCACGCAGAGGTCCCTGTGCCCAAACGGGCCTCCACGGAAGGGCCCTGTTCCTCCCGTTGTGTTTCCTTGAGGTAAGCAGAAACCGCTGAGGATCCCTAGAGGAGCTCCGGTTTGAAGCTGGGCGACCCTGGCTAAACCTTATTCCCCTCCGTGGTAAACGAGACAGTGGCGGGTCCTAAGCTGCCTGAAGTACACTGCTCGCGCCCACCTTCTCTTTGCTGCCGGAAGGCCTCCCATAAGAAGTCTGAGTTTACTCGTGACAGCAGAAGTCTGAGTTTACGCGTGTGAGGCCTGCTGCTCTCAGTTCCTTGCTGGGAGCTTCAGCAGGAGCGCTCGGGAGCTCGCCGGCACAAGAACTGTGAGTCCCCTCGCCCCACCCCGGCCTCAAGCAAAAGTCCAGATTTCCCCCGTCAGTAACACCTCGGAGTGCCCTAGGAGCGAAGAAGCATGCCTTAACGGAGGGCTTCAACAGTGCTAGGGCTTTATTTCACGAGACACCGTGCACTCACGTTCGTTGTAACAACTGTCAAAGGGCACTGGATGCCTTCCAACTCCTCTCTTGCGTTTGAGCCACAGGAAGTAAATGCCTTCGTTTGATTAAGCTCCGTGAACGTGCGACGACGATGGCGAAGCGCTGCCCTGTTCGCTCGAAAGATCTCGTTTGTACGGCCTTCACACGGCCTCAAGGTACGCCGTTCTAAACAGCCTTACATTCCACGCTGGCGTGCCCCCAGTTGGGAATGTGGGCTCTTCTGTGAGACACCAATGTGCGTCCCGAAGGAAACCGGGGTGGAGGGGGGGCTCCCCCAGGACGCCTGCGTACGGCAGTCGGTTGCCAGATGTTTACTTCCAGCCGGAGAAAGAGAAAAAGGACAGCTTTCCCAGGGACAATTCTGGACCCTTGGGAACATCCAGAATCACCAAAGCCTAAACTTGGCACGGCCTGGGCAACGCTCTTCCGCACGTCCAGCAATCCCCACGTCAAAACCTTTCTCGGCAGAGGCAGGCACTCTCTCCCTTGTACTAGATAGCTCGGCAGAACCTTCCGAGAAACACGCTGCGTCATTCAGCTTGAAAGCGGGACGCGGATGGGAGAGTACGCTTTCTCCCCGTTTGGAGGCGCCGTGCGCTTGGCTTCAAAGCTGCCCGAACAGCACTAGCGGCCCGACGTCTCTGCACGGCAGGATTGTCGTTGTGGGCCGAGGCTGCGTGTTCTCTCAAAGCGGAAAACCGTGCTGGCAATACCTTGCTAGAAACTCCTCCCACGGCACTACATGTTCCGCTCCGGCCAAACGAAAGGTGACCTCAGGCCTCAAGGTAAGTTCCAGCGTTTCACGTCGGGGGAGTTGGGTGTGCAGTGGTTTCCATGAGGCCAGACTCCACCACGGAGTGCCTTAACTCTGCGACGCTCCTGGGGGCACACAGGATAGGAGCTCGTTCGCCAATTGCGCAGGATGACTCCTCTCCGTGGCGGAACGGCGGCTCCCGGCTTCTAGAGGAACCTTAGCCTAAACAGGCCCCTGGAGGAAGCTCTTCACATTCAGAGCAAGGGCAACGTACTGCTCTCTGGCTTGCCTGGGTTGAGTGCCCCAGTCGTCAAAGAGCCTCGCGAAAGCAGTGCTGCGCAGACTCCCTTTGCCAGTCGAACGGCCTCCTTGACTGAAAGAGAACTGCAGTGCCAAAAGGCACCGTGCTGACGACTGGCTCCAGGAAGAGACTCGGGACAGCACTCTCATAGAAGCGAAAGCTAGGCTGTGCGCCCAGCCTGAGGAGCAGTACGTGCGTTTGCCACACTTCTTTACACAGCTAGGCATGAGCCAGAGAGCCTTGGTCACTGAGGCCTACCTAAGGGACTGCCATACTTACCCAGTAGCTCCCACGCAGAGGTCCCTGTGCCCAAACGGGCCTCCACGGAAGGGCCCTGTTCCTCCCGTTGTGTTTCCTTGAGGTAAGCAGAAACCGCTGAGGATCCCTAGAGGAGCTCCGGTTTGAAGCTGGGCGACCCTGGCTAAACCTTATTCCCCTCCGTGGTAAACGAGACAGTGGCGGGTCCTAAGCTGCCTGAAGTACACTGCTCGCGCCCACCTTCTCTTTGCTGCCGGAAGGCCTCCCATAAGAAGTCTGAGTTTACTCGTGACAGCAGAAGTCTGAGTTTACGCGTGTGAGGCCTGCTGCTCTCAGTTCCTTGCTGGGAGCTTCAGCAGGAGCGCTCGGGAGCTCGCCGGCACAAGAACTGTGAGTCCCCTCGCCCCACCCCGGCCTCAAGCAAAAGTCCAGATTTCCCCCGTCAGTAACACCTCGGAGTGCCCTAGGAGCGAAGAAGCATGCCTTAACGGAGGGCTTCAACAGTGCTAGGGCTTTATTTCACGAGACACCGTGCACTCACGTTCGTTGTAACAACTGTCAAAGGGCACTGGATGCCTTCCAACTCCTCTCTTGCGTTTGAGCCACAGGAAGTAAATGCCTTCGTTTGATTAAGCTCCGTGAACGTGCGACGACGATGGCGAAGCGCTGCCCTGTTCGCTCGAAAGATCTCGTTTGTACGGCCTTCACACGGCCTCAAGGTACGCCGTTCTAAACAGCCTTACATTCCACGCTGGCGTGCCCCCAGTTGGGAATGTGGGCTCTTCTGTGAGACACCAATGTGCGTCCCGAAGGAAACCGGGGTGGAGGGGGGCTCCCCCAGGACGCCTGCGTACGGCAGTCGGTTGCCAGATGTTTACTTCCAGCCGGAGAAAGAGAAAAAGGACAGCTTTCCCAGGGACAATTCTGGACCCTTGGGAACATCCAGAATCACCAAAGCCTAAACTTGGCACGGCCTGGGCAACGCTCTTCCGCACGTCCAGCAATCCCCACGTCAAAACCTTTCTCGGCAGAGGCAGGCACTCTCTCCCTTGTACTAGATAGCTCGGCAGAACCTTCCGAGAAACACGCTGCGTCATTCAGCTTGAAAGCGGGACGCGGATGGGAGAGTACGCTTTCTCCCCGTTTGGAGGCGCCGTGCGCTTGGCTTCAAAGCTGCCCGAACAGCACTAGCGGCCCGACGTCTCTGCACGGCAGGATTGTCGTTGTGGGCCGAGGCTGCGTGTTCTCTCAAAGCGGAAAACCGTGCTGGCAATACCTTGCTAGAAACTCCTCCCACGGCACTACATGTTCCGCTCCGGCCAAACGAAAGGTGACCTCAGGCCTCAAGGTAAGTTCCAGCGTTTCACGTCGGGGGAGTTGGGTGTGCAGTGGTTTCCATGAGGCCAGACTCCACCACGGAGTGCCTTAACTCTGCGACGCTCCTGGGGGCACACAGGATAGGAGCTCGTTCGCCAATTGCGCAGGATGACTCCTCTCCGTGGCGGAACGGCGGCTCCCGGCTTCTAGAGGAACCTTAGCCTAAACAGGCCCCTGGAGGAAGCTCTTCACATTCAGAGCAAGGGCAACGTACTGCTCTCTGGCTTGCCTGGGTTGAGTGCCCCAGTCGTCAAAGAGCCTCGCGAAAGCAGTGCTGCGCAGACTCCCTTTGCCTGTCGAACGGCCTCCTTGACTGAAAGAGAACTGCAGTGCCAAAAGGCACCGTGCTGACGACTGGCTCCAGGAAGAGACTCGGGACAGCACTCTCGTAGAAGCGAAAGCTAGGCTGTGCGCCCAGCCTGAGGAGCAGTACGTGCGTTTGCCACACTTCTTTACACAGCTAGGCATGAGCCAGAGAGCCTTGGTCACTGAGGCCTACCTAAGGGACTGCCATACTTACCCAGTAGCTCCCACGCAGAGGTCCCTGTGCCCAAACGGGCCTCCACGGAAGGGCCCTGTTCCTCCCGTTGTGTTTCCTTGAGGTAAGCAGAAACCGCTGAGCATCCCTAGAGGAGCTCCGGTTTGAAGCTGGGCGACCCTGGCTAAACCTTATTCCCCTCCGTGGTAAACGAGACAGTGGCGGGTCCTAAGCTGCCTGAAGTACACTGCTCGCGCCCACCTTCTCTTTGCTGCCGGAAGGCCTCCCATAAGAAGTCTGAGTTTACTCGTGACAGCAGAAGTCTGAGTTTACGCGTGTGAGGCCTGCTGCTCTCAGTTCCTTGCTGGGAGCTTCAGCAGGAGCGCTCGGGAGCTCGCCGGCACAAGAACTGTGAGTCCCCTTGCCCCACCCCGGCCTCAAGCAAAAGTCCAGATTTCCCCCGTCAGTAACACCTCGGAGTGCCCTAGGAGCGAAGAAGCATGCCTTAACGGAGGGCTTCAACAGTGCTAGGGCTTTATTTCACGAGACACCGTGCACTCACGTTCGTTGTAACAACTGTCAAAGGGCACTGGATGCCTTCCAACTCCTCTCTTGCGTTTGAGCCACAGGAAGTAAATGCCTTCGTTTGATTAAGCTCCGTGAACGTGCGACGACGATGGCGAAGCGCTGCCCTGTTCGCTCGAAAGATCTCGTTTGTACGGCCTTCACACGGCCTCAAGGTACGCCGTTCTAAACAGCCTTACATTCCACGCTGGCGTGCCCCCAGTTGGGAATGTGGGCTCTTCTGTGAGACACCAATGTGCGTCCCGAAGGAAACCGGGGTGGAGGGGGGCTCCCCCAGGACGCCTGCGTACGGCAGTCGGTTGCCAGATGTTTACTTCCAGCCGGAGAAAGAGAAAAAGGACAGCTTTCCCAGGGACAATTCTGGACCCTTGGGAACATCCAGAATCACCAAAGCCTAAACTTGGCACGGCCTGGGCAACGCTCTTCCGCACGTCCAGCAATCCCCACGTCAAAACCTTTCTCGGCAGAGGCAGGCACTCTCTCCCTTGTACTAGATAGCTCGGCAGAACCTTCCGAGAAACACGCTGCGTCATTCAGCTTGAAAGCGGGACGCGGATGGGAGAGTACGCTTTCTCCCCGTTTGGAGGCGCCGTGCGCTTGGCTTCAAAGCTGCCCGAACAGCACTAGCGGCCCGACGTCTCTGCACGGCAGGATTGTCGTTGTGGGCCGAGGCTGCGTGTTCTCTCAAAGCGGAAAACCGTGCTGGCAATACCTTGCTAGAAACTCCTCCCACGGCACTACATGTTCCGCTCCGGCCAAACGAAAGGTGACCTCAGGCCTCAAGGTAAGTTCCAGCGTTTCACGACGGGGGAGTTGGGTGTGCAGTGGTTTCCATGAGGCCAGACTCCACCACGGAGTGCCTTAACTCTGCGACGCTCCTGGGGGCACACAGGATAGGAGCTCGTTCGCCAATTGCGCAGGATGACTCCTCTCCGTGGCGGAACGGCGGCTCCCGGCTTCTAGAGGAACCGTAGCCTAAACAGGCCCCTGGAGGAAGCTCTTCACATTCAGAGCAAGGGCAACGTACTGCTCTCTGGCTTGCCTGGGTTGAGTGCCCAAGTCGTCAAAGAGCCTCGCGAAAGCAGTGCTGCGCAGACTCCCTTTGCCTGTCGAACGGCCTCCTTGACTGAAAGAGAACTGCAGTGCCAAAAGGCACCGTGCTGACGACTGGCTCCAGGAAGAGACTCGGGACAGCACTCTCGTAGAAGCGAAAGCTAGGCTGTGCGCCCAGCCTGAGGAGCAGTACGTGCGTTTGCCACACTTCTTTACACAGCTAGGCATGAGCCAGAGAGCCTTGGTCACTGAGGCCTACCTAAGGGACTGCCATACTTACCCAGTAGCTCCCACGCAGAGGTCCCTGTGCCCAAACGGGCCTCCACGGAAGGGCCCTGTTCCTCCCGTTGTGTTTCCTTGAGGTAAGCAGAAACCGCTGAGCATCCCTAGAGGAGCTCCGGTTTGAAGCTGGGCGACCCTGGCTAAACCTTATTCCCCTCCGTGGTAAACGAGACAGTGGCGGGTCCTAAGCTGCCTGAAGTACACTGCTCGCGCCCACCTTCTCTTTGCTGCCGGAAGGCCTCCCATAAGAAGTCTGAGTTTACTCGTGACAGCAGAAGTCTGAGTTTACGCGTGTGAGGCCTGCTGCTCTCAGTTCCTTGCTGGGAGCTTCAGCAGGAGCGCTCGGGAGCTCGCCGGCACAAGAACTGTGAGTCCCCTCGCCCCACCCCGGCCTCAAGCAAAAGTCCAGATTTCCCCCGTCAGTAACACCTCGGAGTGCCCTAGGAGCGAAGAAGCATGCCTTAACGGAGGGCTTCAACAGTGCTAGGGCTTTATTTCACGAGACACCGTGCACTCACGTTCGTTGTAACAACTGTCAAAGGGCACTGGATGCCTTCCAACTCCTCTCTTGCGTTTGAGCCACAGGAAGTAAATGCCTTCGTTTGATTAAGCTCCGTGAACGTGCGACGACGATGGCGAAGCGCTGCCCTGTTCGCTCGAAAGATCTCGTTTGTACGGCCTTCACACGGCCTCAAGGTACGCCGTTCTAAACAGCCTTACATTCCACGCTGGCGTGCCCCCAGTTGGGAATGTGGGCTCTTCTGTGAGACACCAATGTGCGTCCCGAAGGAAACCGGGGTGGAGGGGGGGCTCCCCCAGGACGCCTGCGTACGGCAGTCGGTTGCCAGATGTTTACTTCCAGCCGGAGAAAGAGAAAAAGGACAGCTTTCCCAGGGACAATTCTGGACCCTTGGGAACATCCAGAATCACCAAAGCCTAAACTTGGCACGGCCTGGGCAACGCTCTTCCGCACGTCCAGCAATCCCCACGTCAAAACCTTTCTCGGCAGAGGCAGGCACTCTCTCCCTTGTACTAGATAGCTCGGCAGAACCTTCCGAGAAACACGCTGCGTCATTCAGCTTGAAAGCGGGACGCGGATGGGAGAGTACGCTTTCTCCCCGTTTGGAGGCGCCGTGCGCTTGGCTTCAAAGCTGCCCGAACAGCACTAGCGGCCCGACGTCTCTGCACGGCAGGATTGTCGTTGTGGGCCGAGGCTGCGTGTTCTCTCAAAGCGGAAAACCGTGCTGGCAATACCTTGCTAGAAACTCCTCCCACGGCACTACATGTTCCGCTCCGGCCAAACGAAAGGTGACCTCAGGCCTCAAGGTAAGTTCCAGCGTTTCACGTCGGGGGAGTTGGGTGTGCAGTGGTTTCCATGAGGCCAGACTCCACCACGGAGTGCCTTAACTCTGCGACGCTCCTGGGGGCACACAGGATAGGAGCTCGTTCGCCAATTGCGCAGGATGACTCCTCTCCGTGGCGGAACGGCGGCTCCCGGCTTCTAGAGGAACCTTAGCCTAAACAGGCCCCTGGAGGAAGCTCTTCACATTCAGAGCAAGGGCAACGTACTGCTCTCTGGCTTGCCTGGGTTGAGTGCCCCAGTCGTCAAAGAGCCTCGCGAAAGCAGTGCTGCGCAGACTCCCTTTGCCTGTCGAACGGCCTCCTTGACTGAAAGAGAACTGCAGTGCCAAAAGGCACCGTGCTGACGACTGGCTCCAGGAAGAGACTCGGGACAGCACTCTCGTAGAAGCGAAAGCTAGGCTGTGCGCCCAGCCTGAGGAGCAGTACGTGCGTTTGCCACACTTCTTTACACAGCTAGGCATGAGCCAGAGAGCCTTGGTCACTGAGGCCTACCTAAGGGACTGCCATACTTACCCAGTAGCTCCCACGCAGAGGTCCCTGTGCCCAAACGGGCCTCCACGGAAGGGCCCTGTTCCTCCCGTTGTGTTTCCTTGAGGTAATCAGAAACCGCTGAGGATCCCTAGAGGAGCTCCGGTTTGAAGCTGGGCGACCCTGGCTAAACCTTATTCCCCTCCGTGGTAAACGAGACAGTGGCGGGTCCTAAGCTGCCTGAAGTACACTGCTCGCGCCCACCTTCTCTTTGCTGCCGGAAGGCCTCCCATAAGAAGTCTGAGTTTACTCGTGACAGCAGAAGTCTGAGTTTACGCGTGTGAGGCCTGCTGCTCTCAGTTCCTTGCTGGGAGCTTCAGCAGGGGCGCTCGGGAGCTCGCCGGCACAAGAACTGTGAGTCCCCTCGCCCCACCCCGGCCTCAAGCAAAAGTCCAGATTTCCCCCGTCAGTAACACCTCGGAGTGCCCTAGGAGCGAAGAAGCATGCCTTAACGGAGGGCTTCAACAGTGCTAGGGCTTTATTTCACGAGACACCGTGCACTCACGTTCGTTGTAACAACTGTCAAAGGGCACTGGATGCCTTCCAACTCCTCTCTTGCGTTTGAGCCACAGGAGGTAAATGCCTTCGTTTGATTAAGCTCCGTGAACGTGCGACGACGATGGCGAAGCGCTGCCCTGTTCGCTCGAAAGCTCTCGTTTGTACGGCCTTCACACGGCCTCAAGGTACGCCGTTCTAAACAGCCTTACATTCCACGCTGGCGTGCCCCCAGTTGGGAATGTGGGCTCTTCTGTGAGACACCAATGTGCGTCCCGAAGGAAACCGGGGTGGGGGGGGGCTCCCCCAGGACGCCTGCGTACGGCAGTCGGTTGCCAGATGTTTACTTCCAGCCGGAGAAAGAGAAAAAGGACAGCTTTCCCAGGGACAATTCTGGACCCTTGGGAACATCCAGAATCACCAAAGCCTAAACTTGGCACGGCCTGGGCAACGCTCTTCCGCACGTCCAGCAATCCCCACGTCAAAACCTTTCTCGGCAGAGGCAGGCACTCTCTCCCTTGTACTAGATAGCTCGGCAGAACCTTCCGAGAAACACGCTGCGTCATTCAGCTTGAAAGCAGGACGCGGATGGGAGAGTACACTTTCTCCCCGTTTGGAGGCGCCGTGCGCTTGGCTTCAAAGCTGCCCGAACAGCACTAGCGGCCCGACGTCTCTGCACGGCAGGATTGTCGTTGTGGGCCGAGGCTGCGTGTTCTCTCAAAGCGGAAAACCGTGCTGGCAATACCTTGCTAGAAACTCCTCCCACGGCACTACATGTTCCGCTCCGGCCAAACGAAAGGTGACCTCAGGCCTCAAGGTAAGTTCCAGCGTTTCACGTCGGGGGAGTTGGGTGTGCAGTGGTTTCCATGAGGCCAGACTCCACCACGGAGTGCCTTAACTCTGCGACGCTCCTGGGGGCACACAGGATAGGAGCTCGTTCGCCAATTGCGCAGGATGACTCCTCTCCGTGGCGGAACGGCGGCTCCCGGCTTCTAGAGGAACCTTAGCCTAAACAGGCCCCTGGAGGAAGCTCTTCACATTCAGAGCAAGGGCAACGTACTGCTCTCTGGCTTGCCTGGGTTGAGTGCCCCAGTCGTCAAAGAGCCTCGCGAAAGCAGTGCTGCGCAGACTCCCTTTGCCTGTCGAACGGCCTCCTTGACTGAAAGAGAACTGCAGTGCCAAAAGGCACCGTGCTGACGACTGGCTCCAGGAAGAGACTCGGGACAGCACTCTCATAGAAGCAAAAGCTAGGCTGTGCGCCCAGCCTGAGGAGCAGTACGTGCGTTTGCCACACTTCTTTACACAGCTAGGCATGAGCCAGAGAGCCTTGGTCACTGAGGCCTACCTAAGGGACTGCCATACTTACCTAGTAGCTCCCACGCAGAGGTCCCTGTGCCCAAACGGGCCTCCACGGAAGGGCCCTGTTCCTCCCGTTGTGTTTCCTTGAGGTAATCAGAAACCGCTGAGGATCCCTAGAGGAGCTCCGGTTTGAAGCTGGGCGACCCTGGCTAAACCTTATTCCCCTCCGTGGTAAACGAGACAGTGGCGGGTCCTAAGCTGCCTGAAGTACACTGCTCGCGCCCACCTTCTCTTTGCTGCCGGAAGGCCTCCCATAAGAAGTCTGAGTTTACTCGTGACAGCAGAAGTCTGAGTTTACGCGTGTGAGGCCTGCTGCTCTCAGTTCCTTGCTGGGAGCTTCAGCAGGAGCGCTCGGGAGCTCGCCGGCACAAGAACTGTGAGTCCCCTCGCCCCACCCCGGCCTCAAGCAAAAGTCCAGATTTCCCCCGTCAGTAACACCTCGGAGTGCCCTAGGAGCGAAGAAGCATGCCTTAACGGAGGGCTTCAACAGTGCTAGGGCTTTATTTCACGAGACACCGTGCACTCACGTTCGTTGTAACAACTGTCAAAGGGCACTGGATGCCTTCCAACTCCTCTCTTGCGTTTGAGCCACAGGAAGTAAATGCCTTCGTTTGATTAAGCTCCGTGAACGTGCGACGACGATGGCGAAGCGCTGCCCTGTTCGCTCGAAAGATCTCGTTTGTACGGCCTTCACACGGCCTCAAGGTACGCCGTTCTAAACAGCCTTACATTCCACGCTGGCGTGCCCCCAGTTGGGAATGTGGGCTCTTCTGTGAGACACCAATGTGCGTCCCGAAGGAAACCGGGGTGGAGGGGGGGCTCCCCCAGGACGCCTGCGTACGGCAGTCGGTTGCCAGATGTTTACTTCCAGCCGGAGAAAGAGAAAAAGGACAGCTTTCCCAGGGACAATTCTGGACCCTTGGGAACATCCAGAATCACCAAAGCCTAAACTTGGCACGGCCTGGGCAACGCTCTTCCGCACGTCCAGCAATCCCCACGTCAAAACCTTTCTCGGCAGAGGCAGGCACTCTCTCCCTTGTACTAGATAGCTCGGCAGAACCTTCCGAGAAACACGCTGCGTCATTCAGCTTGAAAGCGGGACGCGGATGGGAGAGTACGCTTTCTCCCCGTTTGGAGGCGCCGTGCGCTTGGCTTCAAAGCTGCCCGAACAGCACTAGCGGCCCGACGTCTCTGCACGGCAGGATTGTCGTTGTGGGCCGAGGCTGCGTGTTCTCTCAAAGCGGAAAACCGTGCTGGCAATACCTTGCTAGAAACTCCTCCCACGGCACTACATGTTCCGCTCCGGCCAAACGAAAGGTGACCTCAGGCCTCAAGGTAAGTTCCAGCGTTTCACGTCGGGGGAGTTGGGTGTGCAGTGGTTTCCATGAGGCCAGACTCCACCACGGAGTGCCTTAACTCTGCGACGCTCCTGGGGGCACACAGGATAGGAGCTCGTTCGCCAATTGCGCAGGATGACTCCTCTCCGTGGCGGAACGGCGGCTCCCGGCTTCTAGAGGAACCTTAGCCTAAACAGGCCCCTGGAGGAAGCTCTTCACATTCAGAGCAAGGGCAACGTACTGCTCTCTGGCTTGCCTGGGTTGAGTGCCCAAGTCGTCAAAGAGCCTCGCGAAAGCAGTGCTGCGCAGACTCCCTTTGCCTGTCGAACGGCCTCCTTGACTGAAAGAGAACTGCAGTGCCAAAAGGCACCGTGCTGACGACTGGCTCCAGGAAGAGACTCGGGACAGCACTCTCGTAGAAGCGAAAGCTAGGCTGTGCGCCCAGCCTGAGGAGCAGTACGTGCGTTTGCCACACTTCTTTACACAGCTAGGCATGAGCCAGAGAGCCTTGGTCACTGAGGCCTACCTAAGGGACTGCCATACTTACCCAGTAGCTCCCACGCAGAGGTCCCTGTGCCCAAACGGGCCTCCACGGAAGGGCCCTGTTCCTCCCGTTGTGTTTCCTTGAGGTAATCAGAAACCGCTGAGGATCCCTAGAGGAGCTCCGGTTTGAAGCTGGGCGACCCTGGCTAAACCTTATTCCCCTCCGTGGTAAACGAGACAGTGGCGGGTCCTAAGCTGCCTGAAGTACACTGCTCGCGCCCACCTTCTCTTTGCTGCCCGAAGGCCTCCCATAAGAAGTCTGAGTTTACTCGTGACAGCAGAAGTCTGAGTTTACGCGTGTGAGGCCTGCTGCTCTCAGTTCCTTGCTGGGAGCTTCAGCAGGAGCGCTCGGGAGCTCGCCGGCACAAGAACTGTGAGTCCCCTCGCCCCACCCCGGCCTCAAGCAAAAGTCCAGATTTCCCCAGTCAGTAACACCTCGGAGTGCCCTAGGAGCGAAGAAGCATGCCTTAACGGAGGGCTTCAACAGTGCTAGGGCTTTATTTCACGAGACACCGTGCACTCACGTTCGTTGTAACAACTGTCAAAGGGCACTGGATGCCTTCCAACTCCTCTCTTGCGTTTGAGCCACAGGAAGTAAATGCCTTCGTTTGATTAAGCTCCGTGAACGTGCGACGACGATGGCGAAGCGCTGCCCTGTTCGCTCGAAAGATCTCGTTTGTACGGCCTTCACACGGCCTCAAGGTACGCCGTTCTAAACAGCCTTACATTCCACGCTGGCGTGCCCCCAATTGGGAATGTGGGCTCTTCTGTGAGACACCAATGTGCGTCCCGAAGGAAACCGGGGTGGGGGGGGGCTCCCCCAGGACGCCTGCGTACGGCAGTCGGTTGCCAGATGTTTACTTCCAGCCGGAGAAAGAGAAAAAGGACAGCTTTCCCAGGGACAATTCTGGACCCTTGGGAACATCCAGAATCACCAAAGCCTAAACTTGGCACGGCCTGGGCAACGCTCTTCCGCACGTCCAGCAATCCCCACGTCAAAACCTTTCTCGGCAGAGGCAGGCACTCTCTCCCTTGTACTAGATAGCTCGGCAGAACCTTCCGAGAAACACGCTGCGTCATTCAGCTTGAAAGCGGGACGCGGATGGGAGAGTACGCTTTCTCCCCGTTTGGAGGCGCCGTGCGCTTGGCTTCAAAGCTGCCCGAACAGCACTAGCGGCCCGACGTCTCTGCACGGCAGGATTGTCGTTGTGGGCCGAGGCTGCGTGTTCTCTCAAAGCGGAAAACCGTGCTGGCAATACCTTGCTAGAAACTCCTCCCACGGCACTACATGTTCCGCTCCGGCCAAACGAAAGGTGACCTCAGGCCTCAAGGTAAGTTCCAGCGTTTCACGTCGGGGGAGTTGGGTGTGCAGTGGTTTCCATGAGGCCAGACTCCACCACGGAGTGCCTTAACTCTGCGACGCTCCTGGGGGCACACAGGATAGGAGCTCGTTCGCCAATTGCGCAGGATGACTCCTCTCCGTGGCGGAACGGCGGCTCCCGGCTTCTAGAGGAACCGTAGCCTAAACAGGCCCCTGGAGGAAGCTCTTCACATTCAGAGCAAGGGCAACGTACTGCTCTCTGGCTTGCCTGGGTTGAGTGCCCCAGTCGTCAAAGAGCCTCGCGAAAGCAGTGCTGCGCAGACTCCCTTTGCCTGTCGAACGGCCTCCTTGACTGAAAGAGAACTGCAGTGCCAAAAGGCACCGTGCTGACGACTGGCTCCAGGAAGAGACTCGGGACAGCACTCTCGTAGAAGCGAAAGCTAGGCTGTGCGCCCAGCCTGAGGAGCAGTACGTGCGTTTGCCACACTTCTTTACACAGCTAGGCATGAGCCAGAGAGCCTTGGTCACTGAGGCCTACCTAAGGGACTGCCATACTTACCCAGTAGCTCCCACGCAGAGGTCCCTGTGCCCAAACGGGCCTCCACGGAAGGGCCCTGTTCCTCCCGTTGTGTTTCCTTGAGGTAAGCAGAAACCGCTGAGGATCCCTAGAGGAGCTCCGGTTTGAAGCTGGGCGACCCTGGCTAAACCTTATTCCCCTCCGTGGTAAACGAGACAGTGGCGGGTCCTAAGCTGCCTGAAGTACACTGCTCGCGCCCACCTTCTCTTTGCTGCCCGAAGGCCTCCCATAAGAAGTCTGAGTTTACTCGTGACAGCAGAAGTCTGAGTTTACGCGTGTGAGGCCTGCTGCTCTCAGTTCCTTGCTGGGAGCTTCAGCAGGAGCGCTCGGGAGCTCGCCGGCACAAGAACTGTGAGTCCCCTCGCCCCACCCCGGCCTCAAGCAAAAGTCCAGATTTCCCCCGTCAGTAACACCTCGGAGTGCCCTAGGAGCGAAGAAGCATGCCTTAACGGAGGGCTTCAACAGTGCTAGGGCTTTATTTCACGAGACACCGTGCACTCACGTTCGTTGTAACAACTGTCAAAGGGCACTGGATGCCTTCCAACTCCTCTCTTGCGTTTGAGCCACAGGAAGTAAATGCCTTCGTTTGATTAAGCTCCGTGAACGTGCGACGACGATGGCGAAGCGCTGCCCTGTTCGCTCGAAAGATCTCGTTTGTACGGCCTTCACACGGCCTCAAGGTACGCCGTTCTAAACAGCCTTACATTCCACGCTGGCGTGCCCCCAGTTGGGAATGTGGGCTCTTCTGTGAGACACCAATGTGCGTCCCGAAGGAAACCGGGGTGGAGGGGGGGCTCCCCCAGGACGCCTGCGTACGGCAGTCGGTTGCCAGATGTTTACTTCCAGCCGGAGAAAGAGAAAAAGGACAGCTTTCCCAGGGACAATTCTGGACCCTTGGGAACATCCAGAATCACCAAAGCCTAAACTTGGCACGGCCTGGGCAACGCTCTTCCGCACGTCCAGCAATCCCCACGTCAAAACCTTTCTCGGCAGAGGCAGGCACTCTCTCCCTTGTACTAGATAGCTCGGCAGAACCTTCCGAGAAACACGCTGCGTCATTCAGCTTGAAAGCGGGACGCGGATGGGAGAGTACGCTTTCTCCCCGTTTGGAGGCGCCGTGCGCTTGGCTTCAAAGCTGCCCGAACAGCACTAGCGGCCCGACGTCTCTGCACGGCAGGATTGTCGTTGTGGGCCGAGGCTGCGTGTTCTCTCAAAGCGGAAAACCGTGCTGGCAATACCTTGCTAGAAACTCCTCCCACGGCACTACATGTTCCGCTCCGGCCAAACGAAAGGTGACCTCAGGCCTCAAGGTAAGTTCCAGCGTTTCACGTCGGGGGAGTTGGGTGTGCAGTGGTTTCCATGAGGCCAGACTCCACCACGGAGTGCCTTAACTCTGCGACGCTCCTGGGGGCACACAGGATAGGAGCTCGTTCGCCAATTGCGCAGGATGACTCCTCTCCGTGGCGGAACGGCGGCTCCCGGCTTCTAGAGGAACCTTAGCCTAAACAGGCCCCTGGAGGAAGCTCTTCACATTCAGAGCAAGGGCAACGTACTGCTCTCTGGCTTGCCTGGGTTGAGTGCCCCAGTCGTCAAAGAGCCTCGCGAAAGCAGTGCTGCGCAGACTCCCTTTGCCTGTCGAACGGCCTCCTTGACTGAAAGAGAACTGCAGTGCCAAAAGGCACCGTGCTGACGACTGGCTCCAGGAAGAGACTCGGGACAGCACTCTCGTAGAAGCGAAAGCTAGGCTGTGCGCCCAGCCTGAGGAGCAGTACGTGCGTTTGCCACACTTCTTTACACAGCTAGGCATGAGCCAGAGAGCCTTGGTCACTGAGGCCTACCTAAGGGACTGCCATACTTACCCAGTAGCTCCCACGCAGAGGTCCCTGTGCCCAAACGGGCCTCCACGGAAGGGCCCTGTTCCTCCCGTTGTGTTTCCTTGAGGTAAGCAGAAACCGCTGAGGATCCCTAGAGGAGCTCCGGTTTGAAGCTGGGCGACCCTGGCTAAACCTTATTCCCCTCCGTGGTAAACGAGACAGTGGCGGGTCCTAAGCTGCCTGAAGTACACTGCTCGCGCCCACCTTCTCTTTGCTGCCCGAAGGCCTCCCATAAGAAGTCTGAGTTTACTCGTGACAGCAGAAGTCTGAGTTTACGCGTGTGAGGCCTGCTGCTCTCAGTTCCTTGCTGGGAGCTTCAGCAGGAGCGCTCGGGAGCTCGCCGGCACAAGAACTGTGAGTCCCCTCGCCCCACCCCGGCCTCAAGCAAAAGTCCAGATTTCCCCAGTCAGTAACACCTCGGAGTGCCCTAGGAGCGAAGAAGCATGCCTTAACGGAGGGCTTCAACAGTGCTAGGGCTTTATTTCACGAGACACCGTGCACTCACGTTCGTTGTAACAACTGTCAAAGGGCACTGGATGCCTTCCAACTCCTCTCTTGCGTTTGAGCCACAGGAAGTAAATGCCTTCGTTTGATTAAGCTCCGTGAACGTGCGACGACGATGGCGAAGCGCTGCCCTGTTCGCTCGAAAGATCTCGTTTGTACGGCCTTCACACGGCCTCAAGGTACGCCGTTCTAAACAGCCTTACATTCCACGCTGGCGTGCCCCCAGTTGGGAATGTGGGCTCTTCTGTGAGACACCAATGTGCGTCCCGAAGGAAACCGGGGTGGGGGGGGGCTCCCCCAGGACGCCTGCGTACGGCAGTCGGTTGCCAGATGTTTACTTCCAGCCAGAGAAAGAGAAAAAGGACAGATTTCCCAGGGACAATTCTGGACCCTTGGGAACATCCAGAATCACCAAAGCCTAAACTTGGCACGGCCTGGGCAACGCTCTTCCGCACGTCCAGCAATCCCCACGTCAAAACCTTTCTCGGCAGAGGCAGGCACTCTCTCCCTTGTACTAGATAGCTCGGCAGAACCTTCCGAGAAACACGCTGCGTCATTCAGCTTGAAAGCGGGACGCGGATGGGAGAGTACGCTTTCTCCCCGTTTGGAGGCGCCGTGCGCTTGGCTTCAAAGCTGCCCGAACAGCACTAGCGGCCCGACGTCTCTGCACGGCAGGATTGTCGTTGTGGGCCGAGGCTGCGTGTTCTCTCAAAGCGGAAAACCGTGCTGGCAATACCTTGCTAGAAACTCCTCCCACGGCACTACATGTTCCGCTCCGGCCAAACGAAAGGTGACCTCAGGCCTCAAGGTAAGTTCCAGCGTTTCACGTCGGGGGAGTTGGGTGTGCAGTGGTTTCCATGAGGCCAGACTCCACCACGGAGTGCCTTAACTCTGCGACGCTCCTGGGGGCACACAGGATAGGAGCTCGTTCGCCAATTGCGCAGGATGACTCCTCTCCGTGGCGGAACGGCGGCTCCCGGCTTCTAGAGGAACCTTAGCCTAAACAGGCCCCTGGAGGAAGCTCTTCACATTCAGAGCAAGGGCAACGTACTGCTCTCTGGCTTGCCTGGGTTGAGTGCCCCAGTCGTCAAAGAGCCTCGCGAAAGCAGTGCTGCGCAGACTCCCTTTGCCTGTCGAACGGCCTCCTTGACTGAAAGAGAACTGCAGTGCCAAAAGGCACCGTGCTGACGACTGGCTCCAGGAAGAGACTCGGGACAGCACTCTCGTAGAAGCGAAAGCTAGGCTGTGCGCCCAGCCTGAGGAGCAGTACGTGCGTTTGCCACACTTCTTTACACAGCTAGGCATGAGCCAGAGAGCCTTGGTCACTGAGGCCTACCTAAGGGACTGCCATACTTACCCAGTAGCTCCCACGCAGAGGTCCCTGTGCCCAAACGGGCCTCCACGGAAGGGCCCTGTTCCTCCCGTTGTGTTTCCTTGAGGTAATCAGAAACCGCTGAGGATCCCTAGAGGAGCTCCGGTTTGAAGCTGGGCGACCCTGGCTAAACCTTATTCCCCTCCGTGGTAAACGAGACAGTGGCGGGTCCTAAACTGCCTGAAGTACACTGCTCGCGCCCACCTTCTCTTTGCTGCCGGAAGGCCTCCCATAAGAAGTCTGAGTTTACTCGTGACAGCAGAAGTCTGAGTTTACGCGTGTGAGGCCTGCTGCTCTCAGTTCCTTGCTGGGAGCTTCAGCAGGAGCGCTCGGGAGCTCGCCGGCACAAGAACTGTGAGTCCCCTCGCCCCACCCCGGCCTCAAGCAAAAGTCCAGATTTCCCCCGTCAGTAACACCTCGGAGTGCCCTAGGAGCGAAGAAGCATGCCTTAACGGAGGGCTTCAACAGTGCTAGGGCTTTATTTCACGAGACACCGTGCACTCACGTTCGTTGTAACAACTGTCAAAGGGCACTGGATGCCTTCCAACTCCTCTCTTGCGTTTGAGCCACAGGAAGTAAATGCCTTCGTTTGATTAAGCTCCGTGAATGTGCGACGACGATGGCGAAGCGCTGCCCTGTTCGCTCGAAAGCTCTCGTTTGTACGGCCTTCACACGGCCTCAAGGTACGCCGTTCTAAACAGCCTTACATTCCACGCTGGCGTGCCCCCAGTTGGGAATGTGGGCTCTTCTGTGAGACACCAATGTGCGTCCCGAAGGAAACCGGGGTGGGGGTGGGGCTCCCCCAGGACGCCTGCGTACGGCAGTCGGTTGCCAGATGTTTACTTCCAGCCGGAGAAAGAGAAAAAGGACAGCTTTCCCAGGGACAATTCTGGACCCTTGGGAACATCCAGAATCACCAAAGCCTAAACTTGGCACGGCCTGGGCAACGCTCTTCCGCACGTCCAGCAATCCCCACGTCAAAACCTTTCTCGGCAGAGGCAGGCACTCTCTCCCTTGTACTAGATAGCTCGGCAGAACCTTCCGAGAAACACGCTGCGTCATTCAGCTTGAAAGCGGGACGCGGATGGGAGAGTACGCTTTCTCCCCGTTTGGAGGCGCCGTGCGCTTGGCTTCAAAGCTGCCCGAACAGCACTAGCGGCCCGACGTCTCTGCACGGCAGGATTGTCGTTGTGGGCCGAGGCTGCGTGTTCTCTCAAAGCGGAAAACCGTGCTGGCAATACCTTGCTAGAAACTCCTCCCACGGCACTACATGTTCCGCTCCGGCCAAACGAAAGGTGACCTCAGGCCTCAAGGTAAGTTCCAGCGTTTCACGTCGGGGGAGTTGGGTGTGCAGTGGTTTCCATGAGGCCAGACTCCACCACGGAGTGCCTTAACTCTGCGACGCTCCTGGGGGCACACAGGATAGGAGCTCGTTCGCCAATTGCGCAGGATGACTCCTCTCCGTGGCGGAACGGCGGCTCCCGGCTTCTAGAGGAACCTTAGCCTAAACAGGCCCCTGGAGGAAGCTCTTCACATTCAGAGCAAGGGCAACGTACTGCTCTCTGGCTTGCCTGGGTTGAGTGCCCCAGTCGTCAAAGAGCCTCGCGAAAGCAGTGCTGCGCAGACTCCCTTTGCCTGTCGAACGGCCTCCTTGACTGAAAGAGAACTGCAGTGCCAAAAGGCACCGTGCTGACGACTGGCTCCAGGAAGAGACTCGGGACAGCACTCTCGTAGAAGCGAAAGCTAGGCTGTGCGCCAAGCCTGAGGAGCAGTACGTGCGTTTGCCACACTTCTTTACACAGCTAGGCATGAGCCAGAGAGCCTTGGTCACTGAGGCCTACCTAAGGGACTGCCATACTTACCCAGTAGCTCCCACGCAGAGGTCCCTGTGCCCAAACGGGCCTCCACGGAAGGGCCCTGTTCCTCCCGTTGTGTTTCCTTGAGGTAATCAGAAACCGCTGAGGATCCCTAGAGGAGCTCCGGTTTGAAGCTGGGCGACCCTGGCTAAACCTTATTCCCCTCCGTGGTAAACGAGACAGTGGCGGGTCCTAAACTGCCTGAAGTACACTGCTCGCGCCCACCTTCTCTTTGCTGCCGGAAGGCCTCCCATAAGAAGTCTGAGTTTACTCGTGACAGCAGAAGTCTGAGTTTACGCGTGTGAGGCCTGCTGCTCTCAGTTCCTTGCTGGGAGCTTCAGCAGGAGCGCTCGGGAGCTCGCCGGCACAAGAACTGTGAGTCCCCTCGCCCCACCCCGGCCTCAAGCAAAAGTCCAGATTTCCCCCGTCAGTAACACCTCGGAGTGCCCTAGGAGCGAAGAAGCATGCCTTAACGGAGGGCTTCAACAGTGCTAGGGCTTTATTTCACGAGACACCGTGCACTCACGTTCGTTGTAACAACTGTCAAAGGGCACTGGATGCCTTCCAACTCCTCTCTTGCGTTTGAGCCACAGGAAGTAAATGCCTTCGTTTGATTAAGCTCCGTGAATGTGCGACGACGATGGCGAAGCGCTGCCCTGTTCGCTCGAAAGCTCTCGTTTGTACGGCCTTCACACGGCCTCAAGGTACGCCGTTCTAAACAGCCTTACATTCCACGCTGGCGTGCCCCCAGTTGGGAATCTGGGCTCTTCTGTGAGACACCAATGTGCGTCCCGAAGGAAACCGGGGTGGGGGTGGGGCTCCCCCAGGACGCCTGCGTACGGCAGTCGGTTGCCAGATGTTTACTTCCAGCCGGAGAAAGAGAAAAAGGACAGCTTTCCCAGGGACAATTCTGGACCCTTGGGAACATCCAGAATCACCAAAGCCTAAACTTGGCACGGCCTGGGCAACGCTCTTCCGCACGTCCAGCAATCCCCACGTCAAAACCTTTCTCGGCAGAGGCAGGCACTCTCTCCCTTGTACTAGATAGCTCGGCAGAACCTTCCGAGAAACACGCTGCGTCATTCAGCTTGAAAGCGGGACGCGGATGGGAGAGTACGCTTTCTCCCCGTTTGGAGGCGCCGTGCGCTTGGCTTCAAAGCTGCCCGAACAGCACTAGCGGCCCGACGTCTCTGCACGGCAGGATTGTCGTTGTGGGCCGAGGCTGCGTGTTCTCTCAAAGCGGAAAACCGTGCTGGCAATACCTTGCTAGAAACTCCTCCCACGGCACTACATGTTCCGCTCCGGCCAAACGAAAGGTGACCTCAGGCCTCAAGGTAAGTTCCAGCGTTTCACGTCGGGGGAGTTGGGTGTGCAGTGGTTTCCATGAGGCCAGACTCCACCACGGAGTGCCTTAACTCTGCGACGCTCCTGGGGGCACACAGGATAGGAGCTCGTTCGCCAATTGCGCAGGATGACTCCTCTCCGTGGCGGAACGGCGGCTCCCGGCTTCTAGAGGAACCTTAGCCTAAACAGGCCCCTGGAGGAAGCTCTTCACATTCAGAGCAAGGGCAACGTACTGCTCTCTGGCTTGCCTGGGTTGAGTGCCCCAGTCGTCAAAGAGCCTCGCGAAAGCAGTGCTGCGCAGACTCCCTTTGCCTGTCGAACGGCCTCCTTGACTGAAAGAGAACTGCAGTGCCAAAAGGCACCGTGCTGACGACTGGCTCCAGGAAGAGACTCGGGACAGCACTCTCGTAGAAGCGAAAGCTAGGCTGTGCGCCCAGCCTGAGGAGCAGTACGTGCGTTTGCCACACTTCTTTACACAGCTAGGCATGAGCCAGAGAGCCTTGGTCACTGAGGCCTACCTAAGGGACTGCCATACTTACCCAGTAGCTCCCACGCAGAGGTCCCTGTGCCCAAACGGGCCTCCACGGAAGGGCCCTGTTCCTCCCGTTGTGTTTCCTTGAGGTAATCAGAAACCGCTGAGGATCCCTAGAGGAGCTCCGGTTTGAAGCTGGGCGACCCTGGCTAAACCTTATTCCCCTCCGTGGTAAACGAGACAGTGGCGGGTCCTAAGCTGCCTGAAGTACACTGCTCGCGCCCACCTTCTCTTTGCTGCCCGAAGGCCTCCCATAAGAAGTCTGAGTTTACTCGTGACAGCAGAAGTCTGAGTTTACGCGTGTGAGGCCTGCTGCTCTCAGTTCCTTGCTGGGAGCTTCAGCAGGAGCGCTCGGGAGCTCGCCGGCACAAGAACTGTGAGTCCCCTCGCCCCACCCCGGCCTCAAGCAAAAGTCCAGATTTCCCCCGTCAGTAACACCTCGGAGTGCCCTAGGAGCGAAGAAGCATGCCTTAACGGAGGGCTTCAACAGTGCTAGGGCTTTATTTCACGAGACACCGTGCACTCACGTTCGTTGTAACAACTGTCAAAGGGCACTGGATGCCTTCCAACTCCTCTCTTGCGTTTGAGCCACAGGAAGTAAATGCCTTCGTTTGATTAAGCTCCGTGAACGTGCGACGACGATGGCGAAGCGCTGCCCTGTTCGCTCGAAAGCTCTCGTTTGTACGGCCTTCACACGGCCTCAAGTTACGCCGTTCTAAACAGCCTTACATTCCACGCTGGCGTGCTCCCAGTTGGGAATGTGGGCTCTTCTGTGAGACACCAATGTGCGTCCCGAAGGAAACCGGGGTGGGGGTGGGGCTCCCCCAGGACGCCTGCGTACGGCAGTCGGTTGCCAGATGTTTACTTCCAGCCGGAGAAAGAGAAAAAGGACAGCTTTCCCAGGGACAATTCTGGACCCTTGGGAACATCCAGAATCACCAAAGCCTAAACTTGGCACGGCCTGGGGAACGCTCTTCCGCACGTCCAGCAATCCCCACGTCAAAACCTTTCTCGGCAGAGGCAGGCACTCTCTCCCTTGTACTAGATAGCTCGGCAGAACCTTCCGAGAAACATGCTGCGTCATTCAGCTTGAAAGCGGGACGCGGATGGGAGAGTACGCTTTCTCCCCGTTTGGAGGCGCCGTGCGCTTGGCTTCAAAGCTGCCCGAACAGCACTAGCGGCCCGACGTCTCTGCACGGCAGGATTGTCGTTGTGGGCCGAGGCTGCGTGTTCTCTCAAAGCGGAAAACCGTGCTGGCAATACCTTGCTAGAAACTCCTCCCACGGCACTACATGTTCCGCTCCGGCCAAACGAAAGGTGACCTCAGGCCTCAAGGTAAGTTCCAGCGTTTCACGTCGGGGGAGTTGGGTGTGCAGTGGTTTCCATGAGGCCAGACTCCACCACGGAGTGCCTTAACTCTGCGACGCTCCTGGGGGCACACAGGATAGGAGCTCGTTCGCCAATTGCGCAGGATGACTCCTCTCCGTGGCGGAACGGCAGCTCCCGGCTTCTAGAGGAACCTTAGCCTAAACAGGCCCCTGGAGGAAGCTCTTCACATTCAGAGCAAGGGCAACGTACTGCTCTCTGGCTTGCCTGGGTTGAGTGCCCCAGTCGTCAAAGAGCCTCGCGAAAGCAGTGCTGCGCAGACTCCCTTTGCCAGTCGAACGGCCTCCTTGACTGAAAGAGAACTGCAGTGCCAAAAGGCACCGTGCTGACGACTGGCTCCAGGAAGAGACTCGGGACAGCACTCTCATAGAAGCGAAAGCTAGGCTGTGCGCCCAGCCTGAGGAGCAGTACGTGCGTTTGCCACACTTCTTTACACAGCTAGGCATGAGCCAGAGAGCCTTGGTCACTGAGGCCTACCTAAGGGACTGCCATACTTACCCAGTAGCTCCCACGCAGAGGTCCCTGTGCCCAAACGGGCCTCCACGGAAGGGCCCTGTTCCTCCCGTTGTGTTTCCTTGAGGTAATCAGAAACCGCTGAGGATCCCTAGAGGAGCTCCGGTTTGAAGCTGGGCGACCCTGGCTAAACCTTATTCCCCTCCGTGGTAAACGAGACAGTGGCGGGTCCTAAGCTGCCTGAAGTACACTGCTCGCGCCCACCTTCTCTTTGCTGCCCGAAGGCCTCCCATAAGAAGTCTGAGTTTACTCGTGACAGCAGAAGTCTGAGTTTACGCGTGTGAGGCCTGCTGCTCTCAGTTCCTTGCTGGGAGCTTCAGCAGGAGCGCTCGGGAGCTCGCCGGCACAAGAACTGTGAGTCCCCTCGCCCCACCCCGGCCTCAAGCAAAAGTCCAGATTTCCCCCGTCAGTAACACCTCGGAGTGCCCTAGGAGCGAAGAAGCATGCCTTAACGGAGGGCTTCAACAGTGCTAGGGCTTTATTTCACGAGACACCGTGCACTCACGTTCGTTGTAACAACTGTCAAAGGGCACTGGATGCCTTCCAACTCCTCTCTTGCGTTTGAGCCACAGGAAGTAAATGCCTTCGTTTGATTAAGCTCCGTGAACGTGCGACGACGATGGCGAAGCGCTGCCCTGTTCGCTCGAAAGCTCTCGTTTGTACGGCCTTCACACGGCCTCAAGGTACGCCGTTCTAAACAGCCTTACATTCCACGCTGGCGTGCCCCCAGTTGGGAATGTGGGCTCTTCTGTGAGACACCAATGTGCGTCCCGAAGGAAACCGGGGTGGGGGGGGGTTCCCCCAGGACGCCTGCGTACGGCAGTCGGTTGCCAGATGTTTACTTCCAGCCGGAGAAAGAGAAAAAGGACAGCTTTCCCAGGGACAATTCTGGACCCTTGGGAACATCCAGAATCACCAAAGCCTAAACTTGGCACGGCCTGGGCAACGCTCTTCCGCACGTCCAGGAATCCCCACGTCAAAACCTTTCTCGGCAGAGGCAGGCACTCTCTCCCTTGTACTAGATAGCTCGGCAGAACCTTCCGAGAAACACGCTGCGTCATTCAGCTTGAAAGCGGGACGCGGATGGGAGAGTACGCTTTCTCCCCGTTTGGAGGCGCCGTGCGCTTGGCTTCAAAGCTGCCCGAACAGCACTAGCGGCCCGACGTCTCTGCACGGCAGGATTGTCGTTGTGGGCCGAGGCTCCGTGTTCTCTCAGAGCGGAAAACCGTGCTGGCAATACCTTGCTAGAAACTCCTCCCACGGCACTACATGTTCAGCTCCGGCCAAACGAAAGGTGACCTCAGGCCTCGAGGTAAGTCCCAGTGTTTCACGTCGGGGGAGTTGGGTGTGCAGTGGTTTCCATGAGGTCAGACTCCACCACGGAGTGCCTTAACTCTGGGACGCTCCTGGGGGCACACAGGATAGGAGCTCGTTCGCCAATTTCGCAGGATGACTTCTCTCCGAGCCGGAACGGCGGCTCCTGGCTTCTGAGGAACCTTAGCCTAAACAGGCCCCTGGAGAAAGCTCTTCACATTCAGAGCAAGGGCAACGTACTGCTCTCCGGCTTGCCTGGGTTGAGTGCCCCAGTCGTCAAAGAGCCTCGCGAAAGCACTGCTGCGCAGACTCCCTTTGCCAGTCGAACGGCCTCCTTGACTGAAAGAGAACTGCAGTGCCAAAAGGCACCGTGCTGACGACTGGCTCCAGGAAGAGACTCGGGACAGCACTCTCATAGAAGCGAAAGCTAGGCTGTGCGCCCAGCCTGAGGAGCAGTACGTACGTTTGCCACACTTCTTTACACAGCTAGGCATGAGCCAGAGAGCCCTGATCACTGAGGCCTACCTAAGGGACTGCCATACTTACCCAGTAGATCCCACGCAGAGGTCCCTGTGCCCAAACGGGCCTTCACGGAGGGGCCCTGTTCCTCCCGTTGTGTTTCCTTGAGGTAATCAGAAACCGCTGAGGATCCCTAGAGGAGCTCCGGTTTGAAGCTGGGCGACCCTGGCTAAACCTTATTCCCCTCCGTGGTAAACGAGACAGTGGCGGGTCCTAAGCTGCCTGAAGTACACTGCTCGCGCCCACCTTCTCTTTGCTGCCCGAAGGCCTCCCATAAGAAGTCTGAGTTTACTCGTGACAGCAGAAGTCTGAGTTTACGCGTGTGAGGCCTGCTGCTCTCAGTTCCTTGCTGGGAGCTTCAGCAGGAGCGCTCGGGAGCTCGCCGGCACAAGAACTGTGAGTCCCCTCGCCCCACCCCGGCCTCAAGCAAAAGTCCAGATTTCCCCCGTCAGTAACACCTCGGAGTGCCCTAGGAGCGAAGAAGCATGCCTTAACGGAGGGCTTCAACAGTGCTAGGGCTTTATTTCACGAGACACCGTGCACTCACGTTCGTTGTAACAACTGTCAAAGGGCACTGGATGCCTTCCAACTCCTCTCTTGCGTTTGAGCCACAGGAAGTAAATGCCTTCGTTTGATTAAGCTCCGTGAACGTGCGACGACGATGGCGAAGCGCTGCCCTGTTCGCTCGAAAGCTCTCGTTTGTACGGCCTTCACACGGCCTCAAGTTACGCCGTTCTAAACAGCCTTACATTCCACGCTGGCGTGCTCCCAGTTGGGAATGTGGGCTCTTCTGTGAGACACCAATGTGCGTCCCGAAGGAAACCGGGGTGGGGGTGGGGCTCCCCCAGGACGCCTGCGTACGGCAGTCGGTTGCCAGATGTTTACTTCCAGCCGGAGAAAGAGAAAAAGGACAGCTTTCCCAGGGACAATTCTGGACCCTTGGGAACATCCAGAATCACCAAAGCCTAAACTTGGCACGGCCTGGGGAACGCTCTTCCGCACGTCCAGCAATCCCCACGTCAAAACCTTTCTCGGCAGAGGCAGGCACTCTCTCCCTTGTACTAGATAGCTCGGCAGAACCTTCCGAGAAACACGCTGCGTCATTCAGCTTGAAAGCGGGACGCGGATGGGAGAGTACGCTTTCTCCCCGTTTGGAGGCGCCGTGCGCTTGGCTTCAAAGCTGCCCGAACAGCACTAGCGGCCCGACGTCTCTGCACGGCAGGATTGTCGTTGTGGGCCGAGGCTGCGTGTTCTCTCAAAGCGGAAAACCGTGCTGGCAATACCTTGCTAGAAACTCCTCCCACGGCACTACATGTTCCGCTCCGGCCAAACGAAAGGTGACCTCAGGCCTCAAGGTAAGTTCCAGCGTTTCACGTCGGGGGAGTTGGGTGTGCAGTGGTTTCCATGAGGCCAGACTCCACCACGGAGTGCCTTAACTCTGCGACGCTCCTGGGGGCACACAGGATAGGAGCTCATTCGCCAATTGCGCAGGATGGCTCCTCTCCGTGGCGGAACGGCAGCTCCCGGCTTCTAGAGGAACCTTAGCCTAAACAGGCCCCTGGAGGAAGCTCTTCACATTCAGAGCAAGGGCAACGTACTGCTCTCTGGCTTGCCTGGGTTGAGTGCCCCAGTCGTCAAAGAGCCTCGCGAAAGCAGTGCTGCGCAGACTCCCTTTGCCAGTCGAACGGCCTCCTTGACTGAAAGAGAACTGCAGTGCCAAAAGGCACCGTGCTGACGACTGGCTCCAGGAAGAGACTCGGGACAGCACTCTCATAGAAGCGAAAGCTAGGCTGTGCGCCCAGCCTGAGGAGCAGTACGTGCGTTTGCCACACTTCTTTACACAGCTAGGCATGAGCCAGAGAGCCTTGGTCACTGAGGCCTACCTAAGGGACTGCCATACTTACCCAGTAGCTCCCACGCAGAGGTCCCTGTGCCCAAACGGGCCTCCACGGAAGGGCCCTGTTCCTCCCGTTGTGTTTCCTTGAGGTAATCAGAAACCGCTGAGGATCCCTAGAGGAGCTCCGGTTTGAAGCTGGGCGACCCTGGCTAAACCTTATTCCCCTCCGTGGTAAACGAGACAGTGGCGGGTCCTAAGCTGCCTGAAGTACACTGCTCGCGCCCACCTTCTCTTTGCTGCCCGAAGGCCTCCCATAAGAAGTCTGAGTTTACTCGTGACAGCAGAAGTCTGAGTTTACGCGTGTGAGGCCTGCTGCTCTCAGTTCCTTGCTGGGAGCTTCAGCAGGAGCGCTCGGGAGCTCGCCGGCACAAGAACTGTGAGTCCCCTCGCCCCACCCCGGCCTCAAGCAAAAGTCCAGATTTCCCCCGTCAGTAACACCTCGGAGTGCCCTAGGAGCGAAGAAGCATGCCTTAACGGAGGGCTTCAACAGTGCTAGGGCTTTATTTCACGAGACACCGTGCACTCACGTTCGTTGTAACAACTGTCAAAGGGCACTGGATGCCTTCCAACTCCTCTCTTGCGTTTGAGCCACAGGAAGTAAATGCATTCGTTTGATTAAGCTCCGTGAACGTGCGACGACGATGGCGAAGCGCTGCCCTGTTCGCTCGAAAGCTCTCGTTTGTACGGCCTTCACACGGCCTCAAGGTACGCCGTTCTAAACAGCCTTACATTCCACGCTGGCGTGCCCCCAGTTGGGAATGTGGGCTCTTCTGTGAGACACCAATGTGCGTCCCGAAGGAAACCGGGGTGGGGGGGGGGTTCCCCCAGGACGCCTGCGTACGGCAGTCGGTTGCCAGATGTTTACTTCCAGCCGGAGAAAGAGAAAAAGGACAGCTTTCCCAGGGACAATTCTGGACCCTTGGGAACATCCAGAATCACCAAAGCCTAAACTTGGCACGGCCTGGGCAACGCTCTTCCGCACGTCCAGCAATCCCCACGTCAAAACCTTTCTCGGCAGAGGCAGGCACTCTCTCCCTTGTACTAGATAGCTCGGCAGAACCTTCCGAGAAACACGCTGCGTCATTCAGCTTGAAAGCGGGACGCGGATGGGAGAGTACGCTTTCGCCCCGTTTGGAGGCGCCGTGCGCTTGGCTTCAAAGCTGCCCGAACAGCACTAGCGGCCCGACGTCTCTGCACGGCAGGATTGTCGTTGTGGGCCGAGGCTCCGTGTTCTCTCAGAGCGGAAAACCGTGCTGGCAATACCTTGCTAGAAACTCCTCCCACGGCACTACATGTTCAGCTCCGGCCAAACGAAAGGTGACCTCAGGCCTCGAGGTAAGTCCCAGTGTTTCACGTCGGGGGAGTTGGGTGTGCAGTGGTTTCCATGAGGTCAGACTCCACCACGGAGTGCCTTAACTCTGAGACGCTCCTGGGGGCACACAGGATAGGAGCTCGTTCGCCAATTTCGCAGGATGACTTCTCTCCGTGCCGGAACGGCGGCTCCTGGCTTCTGAGGAACCTTAGCCTAAACAGGCCCCTGGAGAAAGCTCTTCACATTCAGAGCAAGGGCAACGTACTGCTCTCCGGCTTGCCTGGGTTGAGTGCCCCAGTCGTCAAAGAGCCTCGCGAAAGCACTGCTGCGCAGACTCCCTTTGCCAGTCGAACGGCCTCCTTGACTGAAAGAGAACTGCAGTGCCAAAAGGCACCGTGCTGACGACTGGCTCCAGGAAGAGACTCGGGACAGCACTCTCATAGAAGCGAAAGCTAGGCTGTGCGCCCAGCCTGAGGAGCAGTACGTACGTTTGCCACACTTCTTTACACAGCTAGGCATGAGCCAGAGAGCCTTGATCACTGAGGCCTACCTAAGGGACTGCCATACTTACCCAGTAGATCCCACGCAGAGGTCCCTGTGCCCAAACGGGCCTTCACGGAGGGGCCCTGTTCCTCCCGTTGTGTTTCCTTGAGGTAATCAGAAACCGCTGAGGATCCCTAGAGGAGCTCCGGTTTGAAGCTGGGCGACCCTGGCTAAACCTTATTGCCCTCCGTGGTAAACGAGACAGTGGCGGGTCCTAAGCTGCCTGAAGTACACTGCTCGCGCCCACCTTCTCTTTGCTGCCGGAAGGCGTCCCATAAGAAGTCTGAGTTTACTCGGGACGGAAGCAGTCTGAGTGTACTCGTGTGAGGCCTGCTGCTGTCAGTTCCTTGCTGGGAACCTCAGCAGGAGCGCTCTGGAGCTCGCCGGCAAGAGAACTGTGAGTCCCCTCGCCCCACCCCGGCCTCAAGCAAAAGTCCAGATTTCCCCCGTCAGTAACACCTCGGAGTGCCATAGGAGCGAAGAAGCATGCGTTAACGGAGTGCTTCAACAGTCCTAGGGCTTTATTTCACGAGACACCGTGCACTCACGTTCGTTGTAACAACTGTCAAAGGGCACTGGATGCCTTCCAACTCCTCTCTTGCGTTTGAGCCACAGGAAGTAAATGCCTTCGTTTGATTAAGCTCCGTGAACGTGCGACGACGATGGCGAAGCGCTGCCCTGTTCGCTCGAAAGCTCTCGTTTGTACGGCCTTCACACGGCCTCAAGGTACGCCGTTCCAAACAGCCTTACATTCCACGCTGGTGTGCCCCCAGTTAGGAATTTGGGCTCTTCTGTGAGACACCAATGTGCGTCCCAAAGGAAACCGGGGGGCTCCCCCAGGACGCCTGCGTACGGCAGTCGGTTGCCAGATGTTTACTTCCAGCCGGAGAAAGGAAAAAAGGACAGCTTTCCCAGGGACAATTCTGGACCCTTGGGAACATCCAGAATCACCAAAGCCTAAACTTGGCACGGCCTGGGGAACGCTCTTGTGCACGTCCAGCAATCCCCACGTCAAAACCTTTCTCATCAGAGGCAGGCACTCTCTCCCTTGTACTAGATAGCTCGGCAGAACCTTCCGAGAAACATGCTGCGTCATTCAGCTTGAAAGCGGGACGCGGATGGGAGAGTACGCTTTCTCCCCGTTTGGAGGCGCCTTGCGCTTGGCTTCAAAGCTGCCCGAACAGCACTAGCGGCCCGACGTCTCTGCACGGCAGGATTGTCGTTGTGGGCCGAGGCTCCGTGTTCTCTCAGAGCGGAAAACCGTGCTGGCAATACCTTGCTAGAAACTCCTCCCACGGCACTACATGTTCAGCTCCGGCCAAACGAAAGGTGACCTCAGGCCTCGAGGTAAGTCCCAGTGTTTCACGTCGGGGGAGTTGGGTGTGCAGTGGTTTCCATGAGGTCAGACTCCACCACGGAGTGCCTTAACTCTGCGACGCTCCTGGGGGCACACAGGATAGGAGCTCGTTCGCCAATTTCGCAGGATGACTTCTCTCCGTGCCGGAACGGCGGCTCCCGGCTTCTGAGGAACCTTAGCCTAAACAGGCCCCTGGAGAAAGCTCTTCACATTCAGAGCAAGAGCAACGTACTGCTCTCCGGCTTGCCTGGGTTGAGTGCCCCAGTCGTCAAAGAGCCTCGCGAAAGCAGTGCTGCGCAGACTCCCTTTGCCAGTCGAACGGCCTCCTTGACTGAAAGAGAACTGCAGTGCCAAAAGGCACCGTGCTGACGACTGGCTCCAGGAAGAGACTCGGGACAGCACTCTCATAGAAGCGAAAGCTAGGCTGTGCGCCCAGCCTGAGGAGCAGTACGTACGTTTGCCACACTTCTTTACACAGCTAGGCATGAGCCAGAGAGCCTTGGTCACTGAGGCCTACCTAAGGGACTGCCATACTTACCCAGTAGATCCCACGCAGAGGTCCCTGTGCCCAAACGGGCCTCCACGGAGGGGCCCTGTTCCTCCCGTTGTGTTTCCTTGAGGTAATCAGAAACCGCTGAGGATCCCTAGAGGAGCTCCGGTTTGAAGCTGGGCGACCCTGGCTAAACCTTATTGCCCTCCGTGGTAAACGAGACAGTGGCGGGTCCTAAGCTGCCTGAAGTACACTGCTCGCGCCCACCTTCTCTTTGCTGCCGGAAGGCGTCCCATAAGAAGTCTGAGTTTACTCGGGACGGAAGCAGTCTGAGTGTACTCGTGTGAGGCCTGCTGCTGTCAGTTCCTTGCTGGGAACCTCAGCAGGAGCGCTCTGGAGCTCGCCGGCAAGAGAACTGTGAGTCCCCTCGCCCCACCCCGGCCTCAAGCAAAAGTCCAGATTTCCCCCATCAGTAACACCTCGGAGTGCCATAGGAGCGAAGAAGCATGCGTTAACGGAGTGCTTCAACAGTGCTAGGGCTTTATTTCACGAGACACCGTGCACTCACGTTCGTTGTAACAACTGTCAAAGGGCACTGGATGCCTTCCAACTCCTCTCTTGCGTTTGAGCCACAGGAAGTAAATGCATTCGTTTGATTAAGCGCCATGAACGTGCAACGACGATGGCGAAGCGCTGCCCTGTTCGCTCGAAAGCTCTCGTTTGTACGGCCTTCACACGGCCTCAAGGTACGCCGTTCCAAACAGCCTTACATTCCACGCTGGTGTGCCCCCAGTTAGGAATTTGGGCTCTTCTGTGAGACACCAATGTGCGTCCCAAAGGAAACCGGGGGGCTCCCCCAGGACGCCTGCGTACGGCAGTCGGTTGCCAGATGTTTACTTCCAGCCGGAGAAAGGAAAAAAGGACAGCTTTCCCAGGGACAATTCTGGACCCTTGGGAACATCCAGAATCACCAAAGCCTAAACTTGGCACGACCTGGGGAACGCTCTTGCGCACGTCCAGCAATCCCCACGTCAAAACCTTTCTCGGCAGAGGCAGGCACTCTCTCCCTTGTACTAGATAGCTCGGCAGAACCTTCCGAGAAACATGCTGCGTCATTCAGCTTGAAAGCGGGACGCGGATGGGAGAGTACGCTTTCTCCCCGTTTGGAGGCGCCTTGCGCTTGGCTTCAAAGCTGCCCGAACAGCACTAGCGGCCCGACGTCTCTGCACGGCAGGATTGTCGTTGTGGGCCGAGGCTCCGTGTTCTCTCAGAGCGGAAAACCGTGCTGGCAATACCTTGCTAGAAACTCCTCCCACGGCACTACATGTTCAGCTCCGGCCAAACGAAAGGTGACCTCAGGCCTCGAGGTAAGTCCCAGTGTTTCACGTCGGGGAAGTTGGGTGTGCAGTGGTTTCCATGAGGTCAGACTCCACCACGGAGTGCCTTAACTCTGCGACGCTCCTGGGGGCACACAGGATAGGAGCTCGTTCGCCAATTTCGCAGGATGACTTCTCTCCGTGCCGGAACGGCGGCTCCCGGCTTCTGAGGAACCTTAGCCTAAACAGGCCCCTGGAGAAAGCTCTTCACATTCAGAGCAAGGGCAACGTACTGCTCTCCGGCTTGCCTGGGTTGAGTGCCCCAGTCGTCAAAGAGCCTCGCGAAAGCAGTGCTGCGCAGACTCCCTTTGCCAGTCGAACGGCCTCCTTGACTGAAAGAGAACTGCAGTGCCAAAAGGCACCGTGCTGACGACTGGCTCCAGGAAGAGACTCGGGACAGCACTCTCATAGAAGCGAAAGCTAGGCTGTGCGCCCAGCCTGAGGAGCAGTACGTACGTTTGCCACACTTCTTTACACAGCTAGGCATGAGCCAGAGAGCCTTGGTCACTGAGGCCTACCTAAGGGACTGCCATACTTACCCAGTAGATCCCACGCAGAGGTCCCTGTGCCCAAACGGGCCTCCACGGAGGGGCCCTGTTCCTCCCGTTGTGTTTCCTTGAGGTAATCAGAAACCGCTGAGGATCCCTAGAGGAGCTCCGGTTTGAAGCTGGGCGACCCTGGCTAAACCTTATTGCCCTCCGTGGTAAACGAGACAGTGGCGGGTCCTAAGCTGCCTGAAGTACACTGCTCGCGCCCACCTTCTCTTTGCTGCCGGAAGGCGTCCCATAAGAAGTCTGAGTTTACTCGGGACGGAAGCAGTCTGAGTGTACTCGTGTGAGGCCTGCTGCTGTCAGTTCCTTGCTGGGAACCTCAGCAGGAGCGCTCTGGAGCTCGCCGGCAAGAGAACTGTGAGTCCCCTCGCCCCACCCCGGCCTCAAGCAAAAGTCCAGATTTCCCCCGTCAGTAACACCTCGGAGTGCCATAGGAGCGAAGAAGCATGCGTTAACGGAGGGCTTCAACAGTGCTAGGGCTTTATTTCACGAGACACCGTGCACTCACGTTCGTTGTAACAACTGTCAAAGGGCACTGGATGCCTTCCAACTCCTCTCTTGCGTTTGAGCCACAGGAAGTAAATGCATTCGTTTGATTAAGCGCCATGAACGTGCAACGACGATGGCGAAGCGCTGCCCTGTTCGCTCGAAAGCTCTCGTTTGTACGGCCTTCACACGGCCTCAAGGTACGCCGTTCCAAACAGCCTTACATTCCACGCTGGTGTGCCCCCAGTTAGGAATTTGGGCTCTTCTGTGAGACACCAATGTGCGTCCCAAAGGAAACCGGGGGGCTCCCCCAGGACGCCTGCGTACGGCAGTCGGTTGCCAGATGTTTACTTCCAGCCGGAGAAAGGAAAAAAGGACAGCTTTCCCAGGGACAATTCTGGACCCTTGGGAACATCCAGAATCACCAAAGCCTAAACTTGGCACGGCCTGGGGAACGCTCTTCCGCACGTCCAGCAATCCCCACGTCAAAACCTTTCTCGGCAGAGGCAGGCACTCTCTCCCTTGTACTAGATAGCTCGGCAGAACCTTCCGAGAAACATGCTGCGTCATTCAGCTTGAAAGCGGGACGCGGATGGGAGAGTACGCTTTCTCCCCGTTTGGAGGCGCCTTGCGCTTGGCTTCAAAGCTGCCCGAACAGCACTAGCGGCCCGACGTCTCTGCACGGCAGGATTGTCGTTGTGGGCCGAGGCTCCGTGTTCTCTCAGAGCGGAAAACCGTGCTGGCAATACCTTGCTAGAAACTCCTCCCACGGCACTACATGTTCAGCTCCGGCCAAACGAAAGGTGACCTCAGGCCTCGAGGTAAGTCCCAGTGTTTCACGTCGGGGGAGTTGGGTGTGCAGTGGTTTCCATGAGGTCAGACTCCACCACGGAGTGCCTTAACTCTGCGACGCTCCTGGGGGCACACAGGATAGGAGCTCGTTCGCCAATTTCGCAGGATGACTTCTCTCCGTGCCGGAACGGCGGCTCCTGGCTTCTGAGGAACCTTAGCCTAAACAGGCCCCTGGAGAAAGCTCTTCACATTCAGAGCAAGGGCAACGTACTGCTCTCCGGCTTGCCTGGGTTGAGTGCCCCAGTCGTCAAAGAGCCTCGCGAAAGCACTGCTGCGCAGACTCCCTTTGCCAGTCGAACGGCCTCCTTGACTGAAAGAGAACTGCAGTGCCAAAAGGCACCGTGCTGACGACTGGCTCCAGGAAGAGACTCGGGACAGCACTCTCATAGAAGCGAAAGCTAGGCTGTGCGCCCAGCCTGAGGAGCAGTACGTACGTTTGCCACACTTCTTTACACAGCTAGGCATGAGCCAGAGAGCCTTGGTCACTGAGGCCTACCTAAGGGACTGCCATACTTACCCAGTAGATCCCACGCAGAGGTCCCTGTGCCCAAACGGGCCTCCACGGAGGGGCCCTGTTCCTCCCGTTGTGTTTCCTTGAGGTAATCAGAAACCGCTGAGGATCCCTAGAGGAGCTCCGGTTTGAAGCTGGGCGACCCTGGCTAAACCTTATTGCCCTCCGTGGTAAACGAGACAGTGGCGGGTCCTAAGCTGCCTGAAGTACACTGCTCGCGCCCACCTTCTCTTTGCTGCCGGAAGGCGTCCCATAAGAAGTCTGAGTTTACTCGGGACGGAAGCAGTCTGAGTGTACTCGTGTGAGGCCTGCTGCTGTCAGTTCCTTGCTGGGAACCTCAGCAGGAGCGCTCTGGAGCTCGCCGGCAAGAGAACTGTGAGTCCCCTCGCCCCACCCCGGCCTCAAGCAAAAGTCCAGATTTCCCCCGTCAGTAACACCTCGGAGGGCCATAGGAGCGAAGAAGCATGCGTTAACGGAGTGCTTCAACAGTGCTAGGGCTTTATTTCACGAGACACCGTGCACTCACGTTCGTTGTAACAACTGTCAAAGGGCACTGGATGCCTTCCAACTCCTCTCTTGCGTTTGAGCCACAGGAAGTAAATGCATTCGTTTGATTAAGCGCCATGAACGTGCAACGACGATGGCGAAGCGCTGCCGTGTTTGCTCGAAAGCTCTCGTTTGTACGGCCTTCACACGGCCTCAAGGTACGCCGTTCCAAACAGCCTTACATTCCACGCTGGTGTGCCCCCAGTTAGGAATTTGGGCTCTTCTGTGAGACACCAATGTGCGTCCCAAAGGAAACCGGGGGGCTCCCCCAGGACGCCTGCGTACGGCAGTCGGTTGCCAGATGTTTACTTCCAGCCGGAGAAAGGAAAAAAGGACAGCTTTCCCAGGGACAATTCTGGACCCTTGGGAACATCCAGAATCACCAAAGCCTAAACTTGGCACGGCCTGGGGAACGCTCTTCCGCACGTCCAGCAATCCCCACGTCAAAACCTTTCTCGGCAGAGGCAGGCACTCTCTCCCTTGTACTAGATAGCTCGGCAGAACCTTCCGAGAAACATGCTGCGTCATTCAGCTTGAAAGCGGGACGCGGATGGGAGAGTACGCTTTCTCCCCGTTTGGAGGCGCCTTGCGCTTGGCTTCAAAGCTGCCCGAACAGCACTAGCGGCCCGACGTCTCTGCACGGCAGGATTGTCGTTGTGGGCCGAGGCTCCGTGTTCTCTCAGAGCGAAAAACCGTGCTGGCAATACCTTGCTAGAAACTCCTCCCACGGCACTACATGGTCAGCTCCGGCCAAACGAAAGGTGACCTCAGGCCTCGAGGTAAGTCCCAGTGTTTCACGTCGGGGGAGTTGGGTGTGCAGTGGTTTCCATGAGGTCAGACTCCACCACGGAGTGCCCTAACTCTGCGACGCTCCTGGGGGCACACAGGATAGGAGCTCGTTCGCCAATTTCGCAGGATGACTTCTCTCCGTGCCGGAACGGCGGCTCCTGGCTTCTGAGGAACCTTAGCCTAAACAGGCCCCTGGAGAAAGCTCTTCACATTCAGAGCAAGGGCAACGTACTGCTCTCCGGCTTGCCTGGGTTGAGTGCCCCAGTCGTCAAAGAGCCTCGCGAAAGCACTGCTGCGCAGACTCCCTTTGCCAGTCGAACGGCCTCCTTGACTGAAAGAGAACTGCAGTGCCAAAAGGCACCGTGCTGACGACTGGCTCCAGGAAGAGACTCGGGACAGCACTCTCATAGAAGCGAAAGCTAGGCTGTGCGCCCAGCCTGAGGAGCAGTACGTACGTTTGCCACACTTCTTTACACAGCTAGGCATGAGCCAGAGAGCCTTGGTCACTGAGGCCTACCTAAGGGACTGCCATACTTACCCAGTAGATCCCACGCAGAGGTCCCTGTGCCCAAACGGGCCTCCACGGAGGGGCCCTGTTCCTCCCGTTGTGTTTCCTTGAGGTAATCAGAAACCGCTGAGGATCCCTAGAGGAGCTCCGGTTTGAAGCTGGGCGACCCTGGCTAAACCTTATTGCCCTCCGTGGTAAACGAGACAGTGGCGGGTCCTAAGCTGCCTGAAGTACACTGCTCGCGCCCACCTTCTCTTTGCTGCCGGAAGGCGTCCCATAAGAAGTCTGAGTTTACTCGGGACGGAAGCAGTCTGAGTGTACTCGTGTGAGGCCTGCTGCTGTCAGTTCCTTGCTGGGAACCTCAGCAGGAGCGCTCTGGAGCTCGCCGGCAAGAAAACTGTGAGTCCCCTCGCCCCACCCCGGCCTCAAGCAAAAGTCCAGATTTCCCCCGTCAGTAACACCTCGGAGGGCCATAGGAGCGAAGAAGCATGCGTTAACGGAGGGCTTCAACAGTGCTAGGGCTTTATTTCACGAGACACCGTGCACTCACGTTCGTTGTAACAACTGTCAAAGGGCACTGGATGCCTTCCAACTCCTCTCTTGCGTTTGAGCCACAGGAAGTAAATGCATTCGTTTGATTAAGCGCCATGAACGTGCAACGACGATGGCGAAGCGCTGCCGTGTTTGCTCGAAAGCTCTCGTTTGTACGGCCTTCACACGGCCTCAAGGTACGCCGTTCCAAACAGCCTTACATTCCACGCTGGTGTGCCCCCAGTTAGGAATTTGGGCTCTTCTGTGAGACACCAATGTGCGTCCCAAAGGAAACCGGGGGGCTCCCCCAGGACGCCTGCGTACGGCAGTCGGTTGCCAGATGTTTACTTCCAGCCGGAGAAAGGAAAAAAGGACAGCTTTCCCAGGGACAATTCTGGACCCTTGGGAACATCCAGAATCACCAAAGCCTAAACTTGGCACGGCCTGGGGAACGCTCTTCCGCACGTCCAGCAATCCCCACGTCAAAACCTTTCTCGGCAGAGGCAGGCACTCTCTCCCTTGTACTAGATAGCTCGGCAGAACCTTCCGAGAAACATGCTGCGTCATTCAGCTTGAAAGCGGGACGCGGATGGGAGAGTACGCTTTCTCCCCGTTTGGAGGCGCCTTGCGCTTGGCTTCAAAGCTGCCCGAACAGCACTAGCGGCCCGACGTCTCTGCACGGCAGGATTGTCGTTGTGGGCCGAGGCTCCGTGTTCTCTCAGAGCGGAAAACCGTGCTGGCAATACCTTGCTAGAAACTCCTCCCACGGCACTACATGGTCAGCTCCGGCCAAACGAAAGGTGACCTCAGGCCTCGAGGTAAGTCCCAGTGTTTCACGTCGGGGGAGTTGGGTGTGCAGTGGTTTCCATGAGGTCAGACTCCACCACGGAGTGCCTTAACTCTGCGACGCTCCTGGGGGCACACAGGATAGGAGCTCGTTCGCCAATTTCGCAGGATGACTTCTCTCCGTGCCGGAACGGCGGCTCCTGGCTTCTGAGGAACCTTAGCCTAAACAGGCCCCTGGAGAAAGCTCTTCACATTCAGAGCAAGGGCAACGTACTGCTCTCCGGCTTGCCTGGGTTGAGTGCCCCAGTCGTCAAAGAGCCTCGCGAAAGCACTGCTGCGCAGACTCCCTTTGCCAGTCGAACGGCCTCCTTGACTGAAAGAGAACTGCAGTGCCAAAAGGCACCGTGCTGACGACTGGCTCCAGGAAGAGACTCGGGACAGCACTCTCATAGAAGCGAAAGCTAGGCTGTGCGCCCAGCCTGAGGAGAAGTACGTACGTTTGCCACACTTCTTTACACAGCTAGGCATGAGCCAGAGAGCCTTGGTCACTGAGGCCTACCTAAGGGACTGCCATACTTACCCAGTAGATCCCACGCAGAGGTCCCTGTGCCCAAACGGGCCTCCACGGAGGGGCCCTGTTCCTCCCGTTGTGTTTCCTTGAGGTAATCAGAAACCGCTGAGGATCCCTAGAGGAGCTCCGGTTTGAAGCTGGGCGACCCTGGCTAAACCTTATTGCCCTCCGTGGTAAACGAGACAGTGGCGGGTCCTAAGCTGCCTGAAGTACACTGCTCGCGCCCACCTTCTCTTTGCTGCCGGAAGGCGTCCCATAAGAAGTCTGAGTTTACTCGGGACGGAAGCAGTCTGAGTGTACTCGTGTGAGGCCTGCTGCTGTCAGTTCCTTGCTGGGAACCTCAGCAGGAGCGCTCTGGAGCTCGCCGGCAAGAAAACTGTGAGTCCCCTCGCCCCACCCCGGCCTCAAGCAAAAGTCCAGATTTCCCCCGTCAGTAACACCTCGGAGGGCCATAGGAGCGAAGAAGCATGCGTTAACGGAGGGCTTCAACAGTGCTAGGGCTTTATTTCACGAGACACCGTGCACTCACGTTCGTTGTAACAACTGTCAAAGGGCACTGGATGCCTTCCAACTCCTCTCTTGCGTTTGAGCCACAGGAAGTAAATGCATTCGTTTGATTAAGCGCCATGAACGTGCAACGACGATGGCGAAGCGCTGCCGTGTTTGCTCGAAAGCTCTCGTTTGTACGGCCTTCACACGGCCTCAAGGTACGCCGTTCCAAACAGCCTTACATTCCACGCTGGTGTGCCCCCAGTTAGGAATTTGGGCTCTTCTGTGAGACACCAATGTGCGTCCCAAAGGAAACCGGGGGGCTCCCCCAGGACGCCTGCGTACGGCAGTCGGTTGCCAGATGTTTACTTCCAGCCGGAGAAAGGAAAAAAGGACAGCTTTCCCAGGGACAATTCTGGACCCTTGGGAACATCCAGAATCACCAAAGCCTAAACTTGGCACGGCCTGGGGAACGCTCTTCCGCACGTCCAGCAATCCCCACGTCAAAACCTTTCTCGGCAGAGGCAGGCACTCTCTCCCTTGTACTAGATAGCTCGGCAGAACCTTCCGAGAAACATGCTGCGTCATTCAGCTTGAAAGCGGGACGCGGATGGGAGAGTACGCTTTCTCCCCGTTTGGAGGCGCCTTGCGCTTGGCTTCAAAGCTGCCCGAACAGCACTAGCGGCCCGACGTCTCTGCACGGCAGGATTGTCGTTGTGGGCCGAGGCTCCGTGTTCTCTCAGAGCGGAAAACCGTGCTGGCAATACCTTGCTAGAAACTCCTCCCACGGCACTACATGGTCAGCTCCGGCCAAACGAAAGGTGACCTCAGGCCTCGAGGTAAGTCCCAGTGTTTCACGTCGGGGGAGTTGGGTGTGCAGTGGTTTCCATGAGGTCAGACTCCACCACGGAGTGCCTTAACTCTGCGACGCTCCTGGGGGCACACAGGATAGGAGCTCGTTCGCCAATTTCGCAGGATGACTTCTCTCCGTGCCGGAACGGCGGCTCCTGGCTTCTGAGGAACCTTAGCCTAAACAGGCCCCTGGAGAAAGCTCTTCACATTCAGAGCAAGGGCAACGTACTGCTCTCCGGCTTGCCTGGGTTGAGTGCCCCAGTCGTCAAAGAGCCTCGCGAAAGCACTGCTGCGCAGACTCCCTTTGCCAGTCGAACGGCCTCCTTGACTGAAAGAGAACTGCAGTGCCAAAAGGCACCGTGCTGACGACTGGCTCCAGGAAGAGACTCGGGACAGCACTCTCATAGAAGCGAAAGCTAGGCTGTGCGCCCAGCCTGAGGAGAAGTACGTACGTTTGCCACACTTCTTTACACAGCTAGGCATGAGCCAGAGAGCCTTGGTCACTGAGGCCTACCTAAGGGACTGCCATACTTACCCAGTAGATCCCACGCAGAGGTCCCTGTGCCCAAACGGGCCTCCACGGAGGGGCCCTGTTCCTCCCGTTGTGTTTCCTTGAGGTAATCAGAAACCGCTGAGGATCCCTAGAGGAGCTCCGGTTTGAAGCTGGGCGACCCTGGCTAAACCTTATTGCCCTCCGTGGTAAACGAGACAGTGGCGGGTCCTAAGCTGCCTGAAGTACACTGCTCGCGCCCACCTTCTCTTTGCTGCCGGAAGGCGTCCCATAAGAAGTCTGAGTTTACTCGGGACGGAAGCAGTCTGAGTGTACTCGTGTGAGGCCTGCTGCTGTCAGTTCCTTGCTGGGAACCTCAGCAGGAGCGCTCTGGAGCTCGCCGGCAAGAGAACTGTGAGTCCCCTCGCCCCACCCCGGCCTCAAGCAAAAGTCCAGATTTCCCCCGTCAGTAACACCTCGGAGGGCCATAGGAGCGAAGAAGCATGCGTTAACGGAGGGCTTCAACAGTGCTAGGGCTTTATTTCACGAGACACCGTGCACTCACGTTCGTTGTAACAACTGTCAAAGGGCACTGGATGCCTTCCAACTCCTCTCTTGCGTTTGAGCCACAGGAAGTAAATGCATTCGTTTGATTAAGCGCCATGAACGTGCAACGACGATGGCGAAGCGCTGCCGTGTTTGCTCGAAAGCTCTCGTTTGTACGGCCTTCACACGGCCTCAAGGTACGCCGTTCCAAACAGCCTTACATTCCACGCTGGTGTGCCCCCAGTTAGGAATTTGGGCTCTTCTGTGAGACACCAATGTGCGTCCCAAAGGAAACCGGGGGGCTCCCCCAGGACGCCTGCGTACGGCAGTCGGTTGCCAGATGTTTACTTCCAGCCGGAGAAAGGAAAAAAGGACAGCTTTCCCAGGGACAATTCTGGACCCTTGGGAACATCCAGAATCACCAAAGCCTAAACTTGGCACGGCCTGGGGAACGCTCTTCCGCACGTCCAGCAATCCCCACGTCAAAACCTTTCTCGGCAGAGGCAGGCACTCTCTCCCTTGTACTAGATAGCTCGGCAGAACCTTCCGAGAAACATGCTGCGTCATTCAGCTTGAAAGCGGGACGCGGATGGGAGAGTACGCTTTCTCCCCGTTTGGAGGCGCCTTGCGCTTGGCTTCAAAGCTGCCCGAACAGCACTAGCGGCCCGACGTCTCTGCACGGCAGGATTGTCGTTGTGGGCCGAGGCTCCGTGTTCTCTCAGAGCGGAAAACCGTGCTGGCAATACCTTGCTAGAAACTCCTCCCACGGCACTACATGGTCAGCTCCGGCCAAACGAAAGGTGACCTCAGGCCTCGAGGTAAGTCCCAGTGTTTCACGTCGGGGGAGTTGGGTGTGCAGTGGTTTCCATGAGGTCAGACTCCACCACGGAGTGCCTTAACTCTGCGACGCTCCTGGGGGCACACAGGATAGGAGCTCGTTCGCCAATTTCGCAGGATGACTTCTCTCCGTGCCGGAACGGCGGCTCCTGGCTTCTGAGGAACCTTAGCCTAAACAGGCCCCTGGAGAAAGCTCTTCACATTCAGAGCAAGGGCAACGTACTGCTCTCCGGCTTGCCTGGGTTGAGTGCCCCAGTCGTCAAAGAGCCTCGCGAAAGCACTGCTGCGCAGACTCCCTTTGCCAGTCGAACGGCCTCCTTGACTGAAAGAGAACTGCAGTGCCAAAAGGCACCGTGCTGACGACTGGCTCCAGGAAGAGACTCGGGACAGCACTCTCATAGAAGCGAAAGCTAGGCTGTGCGCCCAGCCTGAGGAGAAGTACGTACGTTTGCCACACTTCTTTACACAGCTAGGCATGAGCCAGAGAGCCTTGGTCACTGAGGCCTACCTAAGGGACTGCCATACTTACCCAGTAGATCCCACGCAGAGGTCCCTGTGCCCAAACGGGCCTCCACGGAGGGGCCCTGTTCCTCCCGTTGTGTTTCCTTGAGGTAATCAGAAACCGCTGAGGATCCCTAGAGGAGCTCCGGTTTGAAGCTGGGCGACCCTGGCTAAACCTTATTGCCCTCCGTGGTAAACGAGACAGTGGCGGGTCCTAAGCTGCCTGAAGTACACTGCTCGCGCCCACCTTCTCTTTGCTGCCGGAAGGCGTCCCATAAGAAGTCTGAGTTTACTCGGGACGGAAGCAGTCTGAGTGTACTCGTGTGAGGCCTGCTGCTGTCAGTTCCTTGCTGGGAACCTCAGCAGGAGCGCTCTGGAGCTCGCCGGCAAGAGAACTGTGAGTCCCCTCGCCCCACCCCGGCCTCAAGCAAAAGTCCAGATTTCCCCCGTCAGTAACACCTCGGAGGGCCATAGGAGCGAAGAAGCATGCGTTAACGGAGGGCTTCAACAGTGCTAGGGCTTTATTTCACGAGACACCGTGCACTCACGTTCGTTGTAACAACTGTCAAAGGGCACTGGATGCCTTCCAACTCCTCTCTTGCGTTTGAGCCACAGGAAGTAAATGCATTCGTTTGATTAAGCGCCATGAACGTGCAACGACGATGGCGAAGCGCTGCCTTGTTTGCTCGAAAGCTCTCGTTTGTACGGCCTTCACACGGCCTCAAGGTACGCCGTTCCAAACAGCCTTACATTCCACGCTGGTGTGCCCCCAGTTAGGAATTTGGGCTCTTCTGTGGGACACCAATGTGCGTCCCAAAGGAAACCGGGGGGCTCCCCAAAGGACGCCTGCGTACGGCAGTCGGTTGCCAGATGTTTACTTCCAGCCGGAGAAAGGAAAAAAGGACACCTTTCCCAGGGACAATTCTGGACCCTTGGGAACATCCAGAATCACCAAAGCCTAAACTTGGCACGGCCTGGGGAACGCTCTTGCGCACGTCCAGCAATCCCCACGTCAAAACCTTTCTCGGCAGAGGCAGGCACTCTCTCCCTTGTACTAGATAGCTCGGCAGAACCTTCCGAGAAACATGCTGCGTCATTCAGCTTGAAAGCGGGACGCGGATGGGAGAGTACGCTTTCTCCCCGTTTGGAGGCGCCTTGCGCTTGGCTTCAAAGCTGCCCGAACAGCACTAGCGGCCCGACGTCTCTGCACGGCAGGATTGTCGTTGTGGGCCGAGGCTCCGTGTTCTCTCAGAGCGGAAAACCGTGCTGGCAATACCTTGCTAGAAACTCCTCCCACGGCACTACATGGTCAGCTCCGGCCAAACGAAAGGTGACCTCAGGCCTCGAGGTAAGTCCCAGTGTTTCACGTCGGGGGAGTTGGGTGTGCAGTGGTTTCCATGAGGTCAGACTCCACCACGGAGTGCCTTAACTCTGCGACGCTCCTGGGGGCACACAGGATAGGAGCTCGTTCGCCAATTTCGCAGGATGACTTCTCTCCGTGCCGGAACGGCGGCTCCTGGCTTCTGAGGAACCTTAGCCTAAACAGGCCCCTGGAGAAAGCTCTTCACATTCAGAGCAAGGGCAACGTACTGCTCTCCGGCTTGCCTGGGTTGAGTGCCCCAGTCGTCAAAGAGCCTCGCGAAAGCACTGCTGCGCAGACTCCCTTTGCCAGTCGAACGGCCTCCTTGACTGAAAGAGAACTGCAGTGCCAAAAGGCACCGTGCTGACGACTGGCTCCAGGAAGAGACTCGGGACAGCACTCTCATAGAAGCGAAAGCTAGGCTGTGCGCCCAGCCTGAGGAGCAGTACGTACGTTTGCCACACTTCTTTACACAGCTAGGCATGAGCCAGAGAGCCTTGGTCACTGAGGCCTACCTAAGGGACTGCCATAATTACCCAGTAGATCCCACGCAGAGGTCCCTGTGCCCAAACGGGCCTCCACGGAGGGGCCCTGTTCCTCCCGTTGTGTTTCCTTGAGGTAATCAGAAACCGCTGAGGATCCCTAGAGGAGCTCCGGTTTGAAGCTGGGCGACCCTGGCTAAACCTTATTGCCCTCCGTGGTAAACGAGACAGTGGCGGGTCCTAAGCTGCCTGAAGTACACTGCTCGCGCCCACCTTCTCTTTGCTGCCGGAAGGCGTCCCATAAGAAGTCTGAGTTTACTCGGGACGGAAGCAGTCTGAGTGTACTCGTGTGAGGCCTGCTGCTGTCAGTTCCTTGCTGGGAACCTCAGCAGGAGCGCTCTGGAGCTCGCCGGCAAGAGAACTGTGAGTCCCCTCGCCCCACCCCGGCCTCAAGCAAAAGTCCAGATTTCCCCCGTCAGTAACACCTCGGAGGGCCATAGGAGCGAAGAAGCATGCGTTAACGGAGGGCTTCAACAGTGCTAGGGCTTTATTTCACGAGACACCGTGCACTCACGTTCGTTGTAACAACTGTCAAAGGGCACTGGATGCCTTCCAACTCCTCTCTTGCGTTTGAGCCACAGGAAGTAAATGCATTCGTTTGATTAAGCGCCATGAACGTGCAACGACGATGGCGAAGCGCTGCCCTGTTCGCTCGAAAGCTCTCGTTTGTACGGCCTTCACACGGCCTCAAGGTACGCCGTTCCAAACAGCCTTACATTCCACGCTGGTGTGCCCCCAGTTAGGAATGTGGGCTCTTCTGTGAGACACCAATGTGCGTCCCAAAGGAAACCGGGGGGCTCCCCCAGGACGCCTGCGTACGGCAGTCGGTTGCCAGATGTTTACTTCCAGCCGGAGAAAGGAAAAAAGGACAGCTTTCCCAGGGACAATTCTGGACCCTTGGGAACATCCAGAATCACCAAAGCCTAAACTTGGCACGGCCTGGGGAACGCTCTTCCGCACGTCCAGCAATCCCCACGTCAAAACCTTTCTCGGCAGAGGCAGGCACTCTCTCCCTTGTACTAGATAGCTCGGCAGAACCTTCCGAGAAACATGCTGCGTCATTCAGCTTGAAAGCGGGACGCGGATGGGAGAGTACGCTTTCTCCCCGTTTGGAGGCGCCGTGCGCTTGGCTTCAAAGCTGCCCGAACAGCACTAGCGGCCCGACGTCTCTGCACGGCAGGATTGTCGTTGTGGGCCGAGGCTCCGTGTTCTCTCAGAGCGGAAAACCGTGCTGGCAATACCTTGCTAGAAACTCCTCCCACGGCACTACATGGTCAGCTCCGGCCAAACGAAAGGTGACCTCAGGCCTCGAGGTAAGTCCCAGTGTTTCACGTCGGGGGAGTTGGGTGTGCAGTGGTTTCCATGAGGTCAGACTCCACCACGGAGTGCCTTAACTCTGCGACGCTCCTGGGGGCACACAGGATAGGAGCTCGTTCGCCAATTTCGCAGGATGACTTCTCTCCGTGCCGGAACGGCGGCTCCCGGCTTCTGAGGAAACTTAGCCTAAACAGGCCCCTGGAGAAAGCTCTTCACATTCAGAGCAAGGGCAACGTACTGCTCTCCGGCTTGCCTGGGTTGAGTGCCCCAGTCGTCAAAGAGCCTCGCGAAAGCACTGCTGCGCAGACTCCCTTTGCCAGTCGAACGGCCTCCTTGACTGAAAGAGAACTGCAGTGCCAAAGGCCACCGTGCTGACGACTGGCTCCAGGAAGAGACTCGGGACAGCACTCTCATAGAAGCGAAAGCTAGGCTGTGCGCCCAGCCTGAGGAGCAGTACGTACGTTTGCCACACTTCTTTACACAGCTAGGCATGAGCCAGAGAGCCTTGGTCACTGAGGCCTACCTAAGGGACTGCCATACTTACCCAGTAGCTCCCACGCGGAGGTCCCTGTGCCCAAACGGGCCTCCACGGAGGGGCCCTGTTCCTCCCGTTGTGTTTCCTTGAGGTAATCAGAAACCGCTGAGGATCCCTAGAGGAGCTCCGGTTTGAAGCTGGGCGACCCTGGCTAAACCTTATTGCCCTCCGTGGTAAACGAGACAGTGGCGGGTCCTAAGCTGCCTGAAGTACACTGCTCGCGCCCACCTTCTCTTTGCTGCCGGAAGGCCTCCCATAAGAAGTCTGAGTTTACTCGGGACGGAAGCAGTCTGAGTGTACTCGTGTGAGGCCTGCTGCTGTCAGTTCCTTGCTGGGAACCTCAGCAGGAGCGCTCTGGAGCTCGCCGGCAAGAGAACTGTGAGTCCCCTCGCCCCACCCCGGCCTCAAGCAAAAGTCCAGATTTCCCCCGTCAGTAACACCTCGGAGCGCCATAGGAGCGAAGAAGCATGCGTTAACGGAGGGCTTCAACAGTGCTAGGGCTTTATTTCACGAGACACCGTGCACTCACGTTCGTTGTAACAACTGTCAAAGGGCACTGGATGCCTTCCAACTCCTCTCTTGCGTTTGAGCCACAGGAAGTAAATGCATTCGTTTGATTAAGCGCCATGAACGTGCAACGACGATGGCGAAGCGCTGCCGTGTTTGCTCGAAAGCTCTCGTTTGTACGGCCTTCACACGGCCTCAAGGTACGCCGTTCCAAACAGCCTTACATTCCACGCTGGTGTGCCCCCAGTTAGGAATGTGGGCTCTTCTGTGGGACACCAATGTGCGTCCCAAAGGAAACCGGGGGGCTCCCCAAAGGACGCCTGCGTACGGCAGTCGGTTGCCAGATGTTTACTTCCAGCCGGAGAAAGGAAAAAAGGACAGCTTTCCCAGGGACAATTCTGGACCCTTGGGAACATCCAGAATCACCAAAGCCTAAACTTGGCACGGCCTGGGGAACGCTCTTGCGCACGTCCAGCAATCCCCACGTCAAAACCTTTCTCGGCAGAGGCAGGCACTCTCTCCCTTGTACTAGATAGCTCGGCAGAACCTTCCGAGAAACATGCTGCGTCATTCAGCTTAAAAAGCGGGACGCGGATGGGAGAGTACGCTTTCTCCCCGTTTGGAGGCGCCTTGCGCTTGGCTTCAAAGCTGCCCGAACAGCACTAGCGGCCCGACGTCTCTGCACGGCAGGATTGTCGTTGTGGGCCGAGGCTCCGTGTTCTCTCAGAGCGGAAAACCGTGCTGGCAATACCTTGCTAGAAACTCCTCCCACGGCACTACATGGTCAGCTCCGGCCAAACGAAAGGTGACCTCAGGCCTCGAGGTAAGTCCCAGTGTTTCACGTCGGGGGAGTTGGGTGTGCAGTGGTTTCCATGAGGTCAGACTCCACCACGGAGTGCCTTAACTCTGCGACGCTCCTGGGGGCACACAGGATAGGAGCTCGTTCGCCAATTTCGCAGGATGACTTCTCTCCGTGCCGGAACGGCGGCTCCTGGCTTCTGAGGAACCTTAGCCTAAACAGGCCCCTGGAGAAAGCTCTTCACATTCAGAGCAAGGGCAACGTACTGCTCTCCGGCTTGCCTGGGTTGAGTGCCCCAGTCGTCAAAGAGCCTCGCGAAAGCACTGCTGCGCAGACTCCCTTTGCCAGTCGAACGGCCTCCTTGACTGAAAGAGAACTGCAGTGCCAAAAGGCACCGTGCTGACGACTGGCTCCAGGAAGAGACTCGGGACAGCACTCTCATAGAAGCGAAAGCTAGGCTGTGCGCCCAGCCTGAGGAGCAGTACGTACGTTTGCCACACTTCTTTACACAGCTAGGCATGAGCCAGAGAGCCTTGGTCACTGAGGCCTACCTAAGGGACTGCCATACTTACCCAGTAGATCCCACGCAGAGGTCCCTGTGCCCAAACGGGCCTCCACGGAGGGGCCCTGTTCCTCCCGTTGTGTTTCCTTGAGGTAATCAGAAACCGCTGAGGATCCCTAGAGGAGCTCCGGTTTGAAGCTGGGCGACCCTGGCTAAACCTTATTGCCCTCCGTGGTAAACGAGACAGTGGCGGGTCCTAAGCTGCCTGAAGTACACTGCTCGCGCCCACCTTCTCTTTGCTGCCGGAAGGCGTCCCATAAGAAGTCTGAGTTTACTCGGGACGGAAGCAGTCTGAGTGTACTCGTGTGAGGCCTGCTGCTGTCAGTTCCTTGCTGGGAACCTCAGCAGGAGCGCTCTGGAGCTCGCCGGCAAGAGAACTGTGAGTCCCCTCGCCCCACCCCGGCCTCAAGCAAAAGTCCAGATTTCCCCCGTCAGTAACACCTCGGAGGGCCATAGGAGCGAAGAAGCATGCGTTAACGGAGGGCTTCAACAGTGCTAGGGCTTTATTTCACGAGACACCGTGCACTCACGTTCGTTGTAACAACTGTCAAAGGGCACTGGATGCCTTCCAACTCCTCTCTTGCGTTTGAGCCACAGGAAGTAAATGCATTCGTTTGATTAAGCGCCATGAACGTGCAACGACGATGGCGAAGCGCTGCCCTGTTCGCTCGAAAGCTCTCGTTTGTACGGCCTTCACACGGCCTCAAGGTACGCCGTTCCAAACAGCCTTACATTCCACGCTGGTGTGCCCCCAGTTAGGAATGTGGGCTCTTCTGTGAGACACCAATGTGCGTCCCAAAGGAAACCGGGGGGCTCCCCCAGGACGCCTGCGTACGGCAGTCGGTTGCCAGATGTTTACTTCCAGCCGGAGAAAGGAAAAAAGGACAGCTTTCCCAGGGACAATTCTGGACCCTTGGGAACATCCAGAATCACCAAAGCCTAAACTTGGCACGGCCTGGGGAACGCTCTTGCGCACGTCCAGCAATCCCCACGTCAAAACCTTTCTCGGCAGAGGCAGGCACTCTCTCCCTTGTACTAGATAGCTCGGCAGAACCTTCCGAGAAACATGCTGCGTCATTCAGCTTGAAAGCGGGACGCGGATGGGAGAGTACGCTTTCTCCCCGTTTGGAGGCGCCTTGCGCTTGGCTTCAAAGCTGCCCGAACAGCACTAGCGGCCCGACGTCTCTGCACGGCAGGATTGTCGTTGTGGGCCGAGGCTCCGTGTTCTCTCAGAGCGGAAAACCGTGCTGGCAATACCTTGCTAGAAACTCCTCCCACGGCACTACATGGTCAGCTCCGGCCAAACGAAAGGTGACCTCAGGCCTCGAGGTAAGTCCCAGTGTTTCACGTCGGGGGAGTTGGGTGTGCAGTGGTTTCCATGAGGTCAGACTCCACCACGGAGTGCCTTAACTCTGCGACGCTCCTGGGGGCACACAGGATAGGAGCTCGTTCGCCAATTTCGCAGGATGACTTCTCTCCGTGCCGGAACGGCGGCTCCCGGCTTCTGAGGAACCTTAGCCTAAACAGGCCCCTGGAGAAAGCTCTTTACATTCAGAGCAAGGGCAACGTACTGCTCTCCGGCTTGCCTGGGTTGAGTGCCCCAGTCGTCAAAGAGCCTCGCGAAAGCAGTGCTGCGCAGACTCCCTTTGCCAGTCGAACGGCCTCCTTGACTGAAAGAGAACTGCAGTGCCAAAGGCCACCGTGCTGCCGACTGGCTCCAGGAAGAGACTCGGGACAGCACTCTCATAGAAGCGAAAGCTAGGCTGTGCGCCCAGCCTGAGGAGCAGTACGTACGTTTGCCACACTTCTTTACACAGCTAGGCATGAGCCAGAGAGCCTTGGTCACTGAGGCCTACCTAAGGGACTGCCATACTTACCCAGTAGATCCCACGCAGAGGTCCCTGTGCCCAAACGGGCCTCCACGGAGGGGCCCTGTTCCTCCCGTTGTGTTTCCTTGAGGTAATCAGAAACCGCTGAGGATCCCTAGAGGAGCTCCGGTTTGAAGCTGGGCGACCCTGGCTAAACCTTATTGCCCTCCGTGGTAAACGAGACAGTGGCGGGTCCTAAGCTGCCTGAAGTACACTGCTCGCGCCCACCTTCTCTTTGCTGCCGGAAGGCGTCCCATAAGAAGTCTGAGTTTACTCGGGACGGAAGCAGTCTGAGTGTACTCGTGTGAGGCCTGCTGCTGTCAGTTCCTTGCTGGGAACCTCAGCAGGAGCGCTCTGGAGCTCGCCGGCAAGAGAACTGTGAGTCCCCTCGCCCCACCCCGGCCTCAAGCAAAAGTCCAGATTTCCCCCGTCAGTAACACCTCGGAGGGCCATAGGAGCGAAGAAGCATGCGTTAACGGAGTGCTTCAACAGTGCTAGGGCTTTATTTCACGAGACACCGTGCACTCACGTTCGTTGTAACAACTGTCAAAGGGCACTGGATGCCTTCCAACTCCTCTCTTGCGTTTGAGCCACAGGAAGTAAATGCATTCGTTTGATTAAGCGCCATGAACGTGCAACGACGATGGCGAAGCGCTGCCGTGTTTGCTCGAAAGCTCTCGTTTGTACGGCCTTCACACGGCCTCAAGGTACGCCGTTCCAAACAGCCTTACATTCCACGCTGGTGTGCCCCCAGTTAGGAATTTGGGCTCTTCTGTGAGACACCAATGTGCGTCCCAAAGGAAACCGGGGGGCTCCCCCAGGACGCCTGCGTACGGCAGTCGGTTGCCAGATGTTTACTTCCAGCCGGAGAAAGGAAAAAAGGACAGCTTTCCCAGGGACAATTCTGGACCCTTGGGAACATCCAGAATCACCAAAGCCTAAACTTGGCACGGCCTGGGGAACGCTCTTCCGCACGTCCAGCAATCCCCACGTCAAAACCTTTCTCGGCAGAGGCAGGCACTCTCTCCCTTGTACTAGATAGCTCGGCAGAACCTTCCGAGAAACATGCTGCGTCATTCAGCTTGAAAGCGGGACGCGGATGGGAGAGTACGCTTTCTCCCCGTTTGGAGGCGCCTTGCGCTTGGCTTCAAAGCTGCCCGAACAGCACTAGCGGCCCGACGTCTCTGCACGGCAGGATTGTCGTTGTGGGCCGAGGCTCCGTGTTCTCTCAGAGCGGAAAACCGTGCTGGCAATACCTTGCTAGAAACTCCTCCCACGGCACTACATGGTCAGCTCCGGCCAAACGAAAGGTGACCTCAGGCCTCGAGGTAAGTCCCAGTGTTTCACGTCGGGGGAGTTGGGTGTGCAGTGGTTTCCATGAGGTCAGACTCCACCACGGAGTGCCTTAACTCTGCGACGCTCCTGGGGGCACACAGGATAGGAGCTCGTTCGCCAATTTCGCAGGATGACTTCTCTCCGTGCCGGAACGGCAGCTCCCGGCTTCTGAGGAACCTTAGCCTAAACAGGCCCCTGGAGAAAGCTCTTCACATTCAGAGCAAGGGCAACGTACTGCTCTCCGGCTTGCCTGGGTTGAGTGCCCCAGTCGTCAAAGAGCCTCGCGAAAGCACTGCTGCGCAGACTCCCTTTGCCAGTCGAACGGCCTCCTTGACTGAAAGAGAACTGCAGTGCCAAAAGGCACCGTGCTGACGACTGGCTCCAGGAAGAGACTCGGGACAGCACTCTCATAGAAGCGAAAGCTAGGCTGTGCGCCCAGCCTGAGGAGCAGTACGTACGTTTGCCACACTTCTTTACACAGCTAGGCATGAGCCAGAGAGCCTTGGTCACTGAGGCCTACCTAAGGGACTGCCATACTTACCCAGTAGATCCCACGCAGAGGTCCCTGTGCCCAAACGGGCCTCCACGGAGGGGCCCTGTTCCTCCCGTTGTGTTTCCTTGAGGTAATCAGAAACCGCTGAGGATCCCTAGAGGAGCTCCGGTTTGAAGCTGGGCGACCCTGGCTAAACCTTATTGCCCTCCGTGGTAAACGAGACAGTGGCGGGTCCTAAGCTGCCTGAAGTACACTGCTCGCGCCCACCTTCTCTTTGCTGCCGGAAGGCGTCCCATAAGAAGTCTGAGTTTACTCGGGACGGAAGCAGTCTGAGTGTACTCGTGTGAGGCCTGCTGCTGTCAGTTCCTTGCTGGGAACCTCAGCAGGAGCGCTCTGGAGCTCGCCGGCAAGAGAACTGTGAGTCCCCTCGCCCCACCCCGGCCTCAAGCAAAAGTCCAGATTTCCCCCGTCAGTAACACCTCGGAGTGCCATAGGAGCGAAGAAGCATGCGTTAACGGAGGGCTTCAACAGTGCTAGGGCTTTATTTCACGAGACACCGTGCACTCACGTTCGTTGTAACAACTGTCAAAGGGCACTGGATGCCTTCCAACTCCTCTCTTGCGTTTGAGCCACAGGAAGTAAATGCATTCGTTTGATTAAGCGCCATGAACGTGCAACGACGATGGCGAAGCGCTGCCGTGTTTGCTCGAAAGCTCTCGTTTGTACGGCCTTCACACGGCCTCAAGGTACGCCGTTCCAAACAGCCTTACATTCCACGCTGGTGTGCCCCCAGTTAGGAATTTGGGCTCTTCTGTGAGACACCAATGTGCGTCCCAAAGGAAACCGGGGGGCTCCCCCAGGACGCCTGCGTACGGCAGTCGGTTGCCAGATGTTTACTTCCAGCCGGAGAAAGGAAAAAAGGACAGCTTTCCCAGGGACAATTCTGGACCCTTGGGAACATCCAGAATCACCAAAGCCTAAACTTGGCACGGCCTGGGGAACGCTCTTCCGCACGTCCAGCAATCCCCACGTCAAAACCTTTCTCGGCAGAGGCAGGCACTCTCTCCCTTGTACTAGATAGCTCGGCAGAACCTTCCGAGAAACATGCTGCGTCATTCAGCTTGAAAGCGGGACGCGGATGGGAGAGTACGCTTTCTCCCCGTTTGGAGGCGCCGTGCGCTTGGCTTCAAAGCTGCCCGAACAGCACTAGCGGCCCGACGTCTCTGCACGGCAGGATTGTGGTTGTGGGCCGAGGCTCCGTGTTCTCTCAGAGCGGAAAACCGTGCTGGCAATACCTTGCTAGAAACTCCTCCCACGGCACTACATGGTCAGCTCCGGCCAAACGAAAGGTGACCTCAGGCCTCGAGGTAAGTCCCAGTGTTTCACGTCGGGGGAGTTGGGTGTGCAGTGGTTTCCATGAGGTCAGACTCCACCACGGAGTGCCTTAACTCTGCGACGCTCCTGGGGGCACACAGGATAGGAGCTCGTTCGCCAATTTCGCAGGATGACTTCTCTCCGTGCCGGAACGGCGGCTCCTGGCTTCTGAGGAACCTTAGCCTAAACAGGCCCCTGGAGAAAGCTCTTCACATTCAGAGCAAGGGCAACGTACTGCTCTCCGGCTTGCCTGGGTTGAGTGCCCCAGTCGTCAAAGAGCCTCGCAAAAGCACTGCTGCGCAGACTCCCTTTGCCAGTCGAACGGCCTCCTTGACTGAAAGAGAACTGCAGTGCCAAAAGGCACCGTGCTGACGACTGGCTCCAGGAAGAGACTCGGGACAGCACTCTCATAGAAGCGAAAGCTAGGCTGTGCGCCCAGCCTGAGGAGCAGTACGTACGTTTGCCACACTTCTTTACACAGCTAGGCATGAGCCAGAGAGCCTTGGTCACTGAGGCCTACCTAAGGGACTGCCATACTTACCCAGTAGATCCCACGCAGAGGTCCCTGTGCCCAAACGGGCCTCCACGGAGGGGCCCTGTTCCTCCCGTTGTGTTTCCTTGAGGTAATCAGAAACCGCTGAGGATCCCTAGAGGAGCTCCGGTTTGAAGCTGGGCGACCCTGGCTAAACCTTATTGCCCTCCGTGGTAAACGAGACAGTGGCGGGTCCTAAGCTGCCTGAAGTACACTGCTCGCGCCCACCTTCTCTTTGCTGCCGGAAGGCCTCCCATAAGAAGTCTGAGTTTACTCGGGACGGAAGCAGTCTGAGTGTACTCGTGTGAGGCCTGCTGCTGTCAGTTCCTTGCTGGGAACCTCAGCAGGAGCGCTCTGGAGCTCGCCGGCAAGAGAACTGTGAGTCCCCTCGCCCCACCCCGGCCTCAAGCAAAAGTCCAGATTTCCCCCGTCAGTAACACCTCGGAGTGCCATAGGAGCGAAGAAGCATGCGTTAACGGAGGGCTTCAACAGTGCTAGGGCTTTATTTCACGAGACACCGTGCACTCACGTTCGTTGTAACAACTGTCAAAGGGCACTGGATGCCTTCCAACTCCTCTCTTGCGTTTGAGCCACAGGAAGTAAATGCATTCGTTTGATTAAGCGCCATGAACGTGCAACGACGATGGCGAAGCGCTGCCGTGTTTGCTCGAAAGCTCTCGTTTGTACGGCCTTCACACGGCCTCAAGGTACGCCGTTCCAAACAGCCTTACATTCCACGCTGGTGTGCCCCCAGTTAGGAATTTGGGCTCTTCTGTGAGACACCAATGTGCGTCCCAAAGGAAACCGGGGGGCTCCCCCAGGACGCCTGCGTACGGCAGTCGGTTGCCAGATGTTTACTTCCAGCCGGAGAAAGGAAAAAAGGACAGCTTTCCCAGGGACAATTCTGGACCCTTGGGAACATCCAGAATCACCAAAGCCTAAACTTGGCACGGCCTGGGGAACGCTCTTCCGCACGTCCAGCAATCCCCACGTCAAAACCTTTCTCGGCAGAGGCAGGCACTCTCTCCCTTGTACTAGATAGCTCGGCAGAACCTTCCGAGAAACATGCTGCGTCATTCAGCTTGAAAGCGGGACGCGGATGGGAGAGTACGCTTTCTCCCCGTTTGGAGGCGCCTTGCGCTTGGCTTCAAAGCTGCCCGAACAGCACTAGCGGCCCGACGTCTCTGCACGGCAGGATTGTCGTTGTGGGCCGAGGCTCCGTGTTCTCTCAGAGCGGAAAACCGTGCTGGCAATACCTTGCTAGAAACTCCTCCCACGGCACTACATGGTCAGCTCCGGCCAAACGAAAGGTGACCTCAGGCCTCGAGGTAAGTCCCAGTGTTTCACGTCGGGGGAGTTGGGTGTGCAGTGGTTTCCATGAGGTCAGACTCCACCACGGAGTGCCTTAACTCTGCGACGCTCCTGGGGGCACACAGGATAGGAGCTCGTTCGCCAATTTCGCAGGATGACTTCTCTCCGTGCCGGAACGGCGGCTCCTGGCTTCTGAGGAACCTTAGCCTAAACAGGCCCCTGGAGAAAGCTCTTCACATTCAGAGCAAGGGCAACGTACTGCTCTCCGGCTTGCCTGGGTTGAGTGCCCCAGTCGTCAAAGAGCCTCGCGAAAGCACTGCTGCGCAGACTCCCTTTGCCAGTCGAACGGCCTCCTTGACTGAAAGAGAACTGCAGTGCCAAAAGGCACCGTGCTGACGACTGGCTCCAGGAAGAGACTCGGGACAGCACTCTCATAGAAGCGAAAGCTAGGCTGTGCGCCCAGCCTGAGGAGCAGTACGTACGTTTGCCACACTTCTTTACACAGCTAGGCATGAGCCAGAGAGCCTTGGTCACTGAGGCCTACCTAAGGGACTGCCATACTTACCCAGTAGATCCCACGCAGAGGTCCCTGTGCCCAAACGGGCCTCCACGGAGGGGCCCTGTTCCTCCCGTTGTGTTTCCTTGAGGTAATCAGAAACCGCTGAGGATCCCTAGAGGAGCTCCGGTTTGAAGCTGGGCGACCCTGGCTAAACCTTATTGCCCTCCGTGGTAAACGAGACAGTGGCGGGTCCTAAGCTGCCTGAAGTACACTGCTCGCGCCCACCTTCTCTTTGCTGCCGGAAGGCGTCCCATAAGAAGTCTGAGTTTACTCGGGACGGAAGCAGTCTGAGTGTACTCGTGTGAGGCCTGCTGCTGTCAGTTCCTTGCTGGGAACCTCAGCAGGAGCGCTCTGGAGCTCGCCGGCAAGAGAACTGTGAGTCCCCTCGCCCCACCCCGGCCTCAAGCAAAAGTCCAGATTTCCCCCGTCAGTAACACCTCGGAGGGCCATAGGAGCGAAGAAGCATGCGTTAACGGAGGGCTTCAACAGTGCTAGGGCTTTATTTCACGAGACACCGTGCACTCACGTTCGTTGTAACAACTGTCAAAGGGCACTGGATGCCTTCCAACTCCTCTCTTGCGTTTGAGCCACAGGAAGTAAATGCATTCGTTTGATTAAGCGCCATGAACGTGCAACGACGATGGCGAAGCGCTGCCGTGTTTGCTCGAAAGCTCTCGTTTGTACGGCCTTCACACGGCCTCAAGGTACGCCGTTCCAAACAGCCTTACATTCCACGCTGGTGTGCCCCCAGTTAGGAATTTGGGCTCTTCTGTGAGACACCAATGTGCGTCCCAAAGGAAACCGGGGGGCTCCCCCAGGACGCCTGCGTACGGCAGTCGGTTGCCAGATGTTTACTTCCAGCCGGAGAAAGGAAAAAAGGACAGCTTTCCCAGGGACAATTCTGGACCCTTGGGAACATCCAGAATCACCAAAGCCTAAACTTGGCACGGCCTGGGGAACGCTCTTCCGCACGTCCAGCAATCCCCACGTCAAAACCTTTCTCGGCAGAGGCAGGCACTCTCTCCCTTGTACTAGATAGCTCGGCAGAACCTTCCGAGAAACATGCTGCGTCATTCAGCTTGAAAGCGGGACGCGGATGGGAGAGTACGCTTTCTCCCCGTTTGGAGGCGCCTTGCGCTTGGCTTCAAAGCTGCCCGAACAGCACTAGCGGCCCGACGTCTCTGCACGGCAGGATTGTCGTTGTGGGCCGAGGCTCCGTGTTCTCTCAGAGCGGAAAACCGTGCTGGCAATACCTTGCTAGAAACTCCTCCCACGGCACTACATGGTCAGCTCCGGCCAAACGAAAGGTGACCTCAGGCCTCGAGGTAAGTCCCAGTGTTTCACGTCGGGGGAGTTGGGTGTGCAGTGGTTTCCATGAGGTCAGACTCCACCACGGAGTGCCTTAACTCTGCGACGCTCCTGGGGGCACACAGGATAGGAGCTCGTTCGCCAATTTCGCAGGATGACTTCTCTCCGTGCCGGAACGGCGGCTCCCGGCTTCTGAGGAACCTTAGCCTAAACAGGCCCCTGGAGAAAGCTCTTCACATTCAGAGCAAGGGCAACGTACTGCTCTCCGGCTTGCCTGGGTTGAGTGCCCCAGTCGTCAAAGAGCCTCGCGAAAGCACTGCTGCGCAGACTCCCTTTGCCAGTCGAACGGCCTCCTTGACTGAAAGAGAACTGCAGTGCCAAAAGGCACCGTGCTGACGACTGGCTCCAGGAAGAGACTCGGGACAGCACTCTCATAGAAGCGAAAGCTAGGCTGTGCGCCCAGCCTGAGGAGAAGTACGTACGTTTGCCACACTTCTTTACACAGCTAGGCATGAGCCAGAGAGCCTTGGTCACTGAGGCCTACCTAAGGGACTGCCATACTTACCCAGTAGATCCCACGCAGAGGTCCCTGTGCCCAAACGGGCCTCCACGGAGGGGCCCTGTTCCTCCCGTTGTGTTTCCTTGAGGTAATCAGAAACCGCTGAGGATCCCTAGAGGAGCTCCGGTTTGAAGCTGGGCGACCCTGGCTAAACCTTATTGCCCTCCGTGGTAAACGAGACAGTGGCGGGTCCTAAGCTGCCTGAAGTACACTGCTCGCGCCCACCTTCTCTTTGCTGCCGGAAGGCCTCCCATAAGAAGTCTGAGTTTACTCGGGACGGAAGCAGTCTGAGTGTACTCGTGTGAGGCCTGCTGCTGTCAGTTCCTTGCTGGGAACCTCAGCAGGAGCGCTCTGGAGCTCGCCGGCAAGAGAACTGTGAGTCCCCTCGCCCCACCCCGGCCTCAAGCAAAAGTCCAGATTTCCCCCGTCAGTAACACCTCGGAGGGCCATAGGAGCGAAGAAGCATGCGTTAACGGAGGGCTTCAACAGTGCTAGGGCTTTATTTCACGAGACACCGTGCACTCACGTTCGTTGTAACAACTGTCAAAGGGCACTGGATGCCTTCCAACTCCTCTCTTGCGTTTGAGCCACAGGAAGTAAATGCATTCGTTTGATTAAGCGCCATGAACGTGCAACGACGATGGCGAAGCGCTGCCGTGTTCGCTCGAAAGCTCTCGTTTGTACGGCCTTCACACGGCCTCAAGGTACGCCGTTCCAAACAGCCTTACATTCCACGCTGGTGTGCCCCCAGTTAGGAATTTGGGCTCTTCTGTGGGACACCAATGTGCGTCCCAAAGAACCCGGGGGGCTCCCCAAAGGACGCCTGCGTACGGCAGTCGGTTGCCAGATGTTTACTTCCAGCCGGAGAAAGGAAAAAAGGACAGCTTTCCCAGGGACAATTCTGGACCCTTGGGAACATCCAGAATCACCAAAGCCTAAACTTGGCACGGCCTGGGGAACGCTCTTGCGCACGTCCAGCAATCCCCACGTCAAAACCTTTCTCGGCAGAGGCAGGCACTCTCTCCCTTGTACTAGATAGCTCGGCAGAACCTTCCGAGAAACATGCTGCGTCATTCAGCTTAAAAAGCGGGACGCGGATGGGAGAGTACGCTTTCTCCCCGTTTGGAGGCGCCTTGCGCTTGGCTTCAAAGCTGCCCGAACAGCACTAGCGGCCCGACGTCTCTGCACGGCAGGATTGTCGTTGTGGGCCGAGGCTCCGTGTTCTCTCAGAGCGGAAAACCGTGCTGGCAATACCTTGCTAGAAACTCCTCCCACGGCACTACATGTTCAGCTCCGGCCAAACGAAAGGTGACCTCAGGCCTCGAGGTAAGTCCCAGTGTTTCACGTCGGGGGAGTTGGGTGTGCAGTGGTTTCCATGAGGTCAGACTCCACCACGGAGTGCCTTAACTCTGCGACGCTCCTGGGGGCACACAGGATAGGAGCTCGTTCGCCAATTTCGCAGGATGACTTCTCTCCGTGCCGGAACGGCGGCTCCTGGCTTCTGAGGAACCTTAGCCTAAACAGGCCCCTGGAGAAAGCTCTTCACATTCAGAGCAAGGGCAACGTACTGCTCTCCGGCTTGCCTGGGTTGAGTGCCCCAGTCGTCAAAGAGCCTCGCGAAAGCACTGCTGCGCAGACTCCCTTTGCCAGTCGAACGGCCTCCTTGACTGAAAGAGAACTGCAGTGCCAAAAGGCACCGTGCTGACGACTGGCTCCAGGAAGAGACTCGGGACAGCACTCTCATAGAAGCGAAAGCTAGGCTGTGCGCCCAGCCTGAGGAGCAGTACGTACGTTTGCCACACTTCTTTACACAGCTAGGCATGAGCCAGAGAGCCTTGGTCACTGAGGCCTACCTAAGGGACTGCCATACTTACCCAGTAGATCCCACGCAGAGGTCCCTGTGCCCAAACGGGCCTCCACGGAGGGGCCCTGTTCCTCCCGTTGTGTTTCCTTGAGGTAATCAGAAACCGCTGAGGATCCCTAGAGGAGCTCCGGTTTGAAGCTGGGCGACCCTGGCTAAACCTTATTGCCCTCCGTGGTAAACGAGACAGTGGCGGGTCCTAAGCTGCCTGAAGTACACTGCTCGCGCCCACCTTCTCTTTGCTGCCGGAAGGCGTCCCATAAGAAGTCTGAGTTTACTCGGGACGGAAGCAGTCTGAGTGTACTCGTGTGAGGCCTGCTGCTGTCAGTTCCTTGCTGGGAACCTCAGCAGGAGCGCTCTGGAGCTCGCCGGCAAGAGAACTGTGAGTCCCCTCGCCCCACCCCGGCCTCAAGCAAAAGTCCAGATTTCCCCCGTCAGTAACACCTCGGAGGGCCATAGGAGTGAAGAAGCATGCGTTAACGGAGGGCTTCAACAGTGCTAGGGCTTTATTTCACGAGACACCGTGCACTCACGTTCGTTGTAACAACTGTCAAAGGGCACTGGATGCCTTCCAACTCCTCTCTTGCGTTTGAGCCACAGGAAGTAAATGCATTCGTTTGATTAAGCGCCATGAACGTGCAACGACGATGGCGAAGCGCTGCCCTGTTCGCTCGAAAGCTCTCGTTTGTACGGCCTTCACACGGCCTCAAGGTACGCCGTTCCAAACAGCCTTACATTCCACGCTGGTGTGCCCCCAGTTAGGAATTTGGGCTCTTCTGTGAGACACCAATGTGCGTCCCAAAGGAAACCGGGGGGCTCCCCCAGGACGCCTGCGTACGGCAGTCGGTTGCCAGATGTTTACTTCCAGCCGGAGAAAGGAAAAAAGGACAGCTTTCCCAGGGACAATTCTGGACCCTTGGGAACATCCAGAATCACCAAAGCCTAAACTTGGCACGGCCTGGGGAACGCTCTTGCGCACGTCCAGCAATCCCCACGTCAAAACCTTTCTCGGCAGAGGCAGGCACTCTCTCCCTTGTACTAGATAGCTCGGCAGAACCTTCCGAGAAACATGCTGCGTCATTCAGCTTGAAAGCGGGACGCGGATGGGAGAGTACGCTTTCTCCCCGTTTGGAGGCGCCGTGCGCTTGGCTTCAAAGCTGCCCGAACAGCACTAGCGGCCCGACGTCTCTGCACGGCAGGATTGTCGTTGTGGGCCGAGGCTCCGTGTTCTCTCAGAGCGGAAAACCGTGCTGGCAATACCTTGCTAGAAACTCCTCCCACGGCACTACATGGTCAGCTCCGGCCAAACGAAAGGTGACCTCAGGCCTCGAGGTAAGTCCCAGTGTTTCACGTCGGGGGAGTTGGGTGTGCAGTGGTTTCCATGAGGTCAGACTCCACCACGGAGTGCCTTAACTCTGCGACGCTCCTGGGGGCACACAGGATAGGAGCTCGTTCGCCAATTTCGCAGGATGACTTCTCTCCGTGCCGGAACGGCGGCTCCCGGCTTCTGAGGAACCTTAGCCTAAACAGGCCCCTGGAGAAAGCTCTTCACATTCAGAGCAAGGGCAACGTACTGCTCTCCGGCTTGCCTGGGTTGAGTGCCCCAGTCGTCAAAGAGCCTCGCGAAAGCACTGCTGCGCAGACTCCCTTTGCCAGTCGAACGGCCTCCTTGACTGAAAGAGAACTGCAGTGCCAAAAGGCACCGTGCTGACGACTGGCTCCAGGAAGAGACTCGGGACAGCACTCTCATAGAAGCGAAAGCTAGGCTGTGCGCCCAGCCTGAGGAGCAGTACGTACGTTTGCCACACTTCTTTACACAGCTAGGCATGAGCCAGAGAGCCTTGGTCACTGAGGCCTACCTAAGGGACTGCCATACTTACCCAGTAGATCCCACGCAGAGGTCCCTGTGCCCAAACGGGCCTCCACGGAGGGGCCCTGTTCCTCCCGTTGTGTTTCCTTGAGGTAATCAGAAACCGCTGAGGATCCCTAGAGGAGCTCCGGTTTGAAGCTGGGCGACCCTGGCTAAACCTTATTGCCCTCCGTGGTAAACGAGACAGTGGCGGGTCCTAAGCTGCCTGAAGTACACTGCTCGCGCCCACCTTCTCTTTGCTGCCGGAAGGCGTCCCATAAGAAGTCTGAGTTTACTCGGGACGGAAGCAGTCTGAGTGTACTCGTGTGAGGCCTGCTGCTGTCAGTTCCTTGCTGGGAACCTCAGCAGGAGCGCTCTGGAGCTCGCCGGCAAGAGAACTGTGAGTCCCCTCGCCCCACCCCGGCCTCAAGCAAAAGTCCAGATTTCCCCCGTCAGTAACACCTCGGAGGGCCATAGGAGCGAAGAAGCATGCGTTAACGGAGGGCTTCAACAGTGCTAGGGCTTTATTTCACGAGACACCGTGCACTCACGTTCGTTGTAACAACTGTCAAAGGGCACTGGATGCCTTCCAACTCCTCTCTTGCGTTTGAGCCACAGGAAGTAAATGCATTCGTTTGATTAAGCGCCATGAACGTGCAACGACGATGGCGAAGCGCTGCCCTGTTCGCTCGAAAGCTCTCGTTTGTACGGCCTTCACACGGCCTCAAGGTACGCCGTTCCAAACAGCCTTACATTCCACGCTGGTGTGCCCCCAGTTAGGAATGTGGGCTCTTCTGTGAGACACCAATGTGCGTCCCAAAGGAAACCGGGGGGCTCCCCCAGGACGCCTGCGTACGGCAGTCGGTTGCCAGATGTTTACTTCCAGCCGGAGAAAGGAAAAAAGGACAGCTTTCCCAGGGACAATTCTGGACCCTTGGGAACATCCAGAATCACCAAAGCCTAAACTTGGCACGGCCTGGGGAACGCTCTTCCGCACGTCCAGCAATCCCCACGTCAAAACCTTTCTCGGCAGAGGCAGGCACTCTCTCCCTTGTACTAGATAGCTCGGCAGAACCTTCCGAGAAACATGCTGCGTCATTCAGCTTGAAAGCGGGACGCGGATGGGAGAGTACGCTTTCTCCCCGTTTGGAGGCGCCTTGCGCTTGGCTTCAAAGCTGCCCGAACAGCACTAGCGGCCCGACGTCTCTGCACGGCAGGATTGTCGTTGTGGGCCGAGGCTCCGTGTTCTCTCAGAGCGGAAAACCGTGCTGGCAATACCTTGCTAGAAACTCCTCCCACGGCACTACATGGTCAGCTCCGGCCAAACGAAAGGTGACCTCAGGCCTCGAGGTAAGTCCCAGTGTTTCACGTCGGGGGAGTTGGGTGTGCAGTGGTTTCCATGAGGTCAGACTCCACCACGGAGTGCCTTAACTCTGCGACGCTCCTGGGGGCACACAGGATAGGAGCTCGTTCGCCAATTTCGCAGGATGACTTCTCTCCGTGCCGGAACGGCGGCTCCCGGCTTCTGAGGAACCTTAGCCTAAACAGGCCCCTGGAGAAAGCTCTTCACATTCAGAGCAAGGGCAACGTACTGCTCTCCGGCTTGCCTGGGTTGAGTGCCCCAGTCGTCAAAGAGCCTCGCGAAAGCACTGCTGCGCAGACTCCCTTTGCCAGTCGAACGGCCTCCTTGACTGAAAGAGAACTGCAGTGCCAAAAGGCACCGTGCTGACGACTGGCTCCAGGAAGAGACTCGGGACAGCACTCTCATAGAAGCGAAAGCTAGGCTGTGCGCCCAGCCTGAGGAGCAGTACGTACGTTTGCCACACTTCTTTACACAGCTAGGCATGAGCCAGAGAGCCTTGGTCACTGAGGCCTACCTAAGGGACTGCCATACTTACCCAGTAGATCCCACGCAGAGGTCCCTGTGCCCAAACGGGCCTCCACGGAGGGGCCCTGTTCCTCCCGTTGTGTTTCCTTGAGGTAATCAGAAACCGCTGAGGATCCCTAGAGGAGCTCCGGTTTGAAGCTGGGCGACCCTGGCTAAACCTTATTGCCCTCCGTGGTAAACGAGACAGTGGCGGGTCCTAAGCTGCCTGAAGTACACTGCTCGCGCCCACCTTCTCTTTGCTGCCGGAAGGCGTCCCATAAGAAGTCTGAGTTTACTCGGGACGGAAGCAGTCTGAGTGTACTCGTGTGAGGCCTGCTGCTGTCAGTTCCTTGCTGGGAACCTCAGCAGGAGCGCTCTGGAGCTCGCCGGCAAGAGAACTGTGAGTCCCCTCGCCCCACCCCGGCCTCAAGCAGAAGTCCAGATTTCCCCCGTCAGTAACACCTCGGAGGGCCATAGGAGCGAAGAAGCATGCGTTAACGGAGGGCTTCAACAGTGCTAGGGCTTTATTTCACGAGACACCGTGCACTCACGTTCGTTGTAACAACTGTCAAAGGGCACTGGATGCCTTCCAACTCCTCTCTTGCGTTTGAGCCACAGGAAGTAAATGCATTCGTTTGATTAAGCGCCATGAACGTGCAACGACGATGGCGAAGCGCTGCCCTGTTCGCTCGAAAGCTCTCGTTTGTACGGCCTTCACACGGCCTCAAGGTACGCCGTTCCAAACAGCCTTACATTCCACGCTGGTGTGCCCCCAGTTAGGAATGTGGGCTCTTCTGTGAGACACCAATGTGCGTCCCAAAGGAAACCGGGGGGCTCCCCCAGGACGCCTGCGTACGGCAGTCGGTTGCCAGATGTTTACTTCCAGCCGGAGAAAGGAAAAAAGGACAGCTTTCCCAGGGACAATTCTGGACCCTTGGGAACATCCAGAATCACCAAAGCCTAAACTTGGCACGGCCTGGGGAACGCTCTTGCGCACGTCCAGCAATCCCCACGTCAAAACCTTTCTCGGCAGAGGCAGGCACTCTCTCCCTTGTACTAGATAGCTCGGCAGAACCTTCCGAGAAACATGCTGCGTCATTCAGCTTGAAAGCGGGACGCGGATGGGAGAGTACGCTTTCTCCCCGTTTGGAGGCGCCTTGCGCTTGGCTTCAAAGCTGCCCGAACAGCACTAGCGGCCCGACGTCTCTGCACGGCAGGATTGTCGTTGTGGGCCGAGGCTCCGTGTTCTCTCAGAGCGGAAAACCGTGCTGGCAATACCTTGCTAGAAACTCCTCCCACGGCACTACATGGTCAGCTCCGGCCAAACGAAAGGTGACCTCAGGCCTCGAGGTAAGTCCCAGTGTTTCACGTCGGGGGAGTTGGGTGTGCAGTGGTTTCCATGAGGTCAGACTCCACCACGGAGTGCCTTAACTCTGCGACGCTCCTGGGGGCACACAGGATAGGAGCTCGTTCGCCAATTTCGCAGGATGACTTCTCTCCGTGCCGGAACGGCGGCTCCCGGCTTCTGAGGAACCTTAGCCTAAACAGGCCCCTGGAGAAAGCTCTTCACATTCAGAGCAAGGGCAACGTACTGCTCTCCGGCTTGCCTGGGTTGAGTGCCCCAGTCGTCAAAGAGCCTCGCGAAAGCACTGCTGCGCAGACTCCCTTTGCCAGTCGAACGGCCTCCTTGACTGAAAGAGAACTGCAGTGCCAAAAGGCACCGTGCTGACGACTGGCTCCAGGAAGAGACTCGGGACAGCACTCTCATAGAAGCGAAAGCTAGGCTGTGCGCCCAGCCTGAGGAGCAGTACGTACGTTTGCCACACTTCTTTACACAGCTAGGCATGAGCCAGAGAGCCTTGGTCACTGAGGCCTACCTAAGGGACTGCCATACTTACCCAGTAGATCCCACGCAGAGGTCCCTGTGCCCAAACGGGCCTCCACGGAGGGGCCCTGTTCCTCCCGTTGTGTTTCCTTGAGGTAATCAGAAACCGCTGAGGATCCCTAGAGGAGCTCCGGTTTGAAGCTGGGCGACCCTGGCTAAACCTTATTGCCCTCCGTGGTAAACGAGACAGTGGCGGGTCCTAAGCTGCCTGAAGTACACTGCTCGCGCCCACCTTCTCTTTGCTGCCGGAAGGCGTCCCATAAGAAGTCTGAGTTTACTCGGGACGGAAGCAGTCTGAGTGTACTCGTGTGAGGCCTGCTGCTGTCAGTTCCTTGCTGGGAACCTCAGCAGGAGCGCTCTGGAGCTCGCCGGCAAGAGAACTGTGAGTCCCCTCGCCCCACCCCGGCCTCAAGCAAAAGTCCAGATTTCCCCCGTCAGTAACACCTCGGAGTGCCATAGGAGCGAAGAAGCATGCGTTAACGGAGGGCTTCAACAGTGCTAGGGCTTTATTTCACGAGACACCGTGCACTCACGTTCGTTGTAACAACTGTCAAAGGGCACTGGATGCCTTCCAACTCCTCTCTTGCGTTTGAGCCACAGGAAGTAAATGCATTCGTTTGATTAAGCGCCATGAACGTGCAACGACGATGGCGAAGCGCTGCCCTGTTCGCTCGAAAGCTCTCGTTTGTACGGCCTTCACACGGCCTCAAGGTACGCCGTTCCAAACAGCCTTACATTCCACGCTGGTGTGCCCCCAGTTAGGAATTTGGGCTCTTCTGTGGGACACCAATGTGCGTCCCAAAGGAAACCGGGGGGCTCCCCAAAGGACGCCTGCGTACGGCAGTCGGTTGCCAGATGTTTACTTCCAGCCGGAGAAAGGAAAAAAGGACAGCTTTCCCAGGGACAATTCTGGACCCTTGGGAACATCCAGAATCACCAAAGCCTAAACTTGGCACGGCCTGGGGAACGCTCTTGCGCACGTCCAGCAATCCCCACGTCAAAACCTTTCTCGGCAGAGGCAGGCACTCTCTCCCTTGTACTAGATAGCTCGGCAGAACCTTCCGAGAAACATGCTGCGTCATTCAGCTTAAAAAGCGGGACGCGGATGGGAGAGTACGCTTTCTCCCCGTTTGGAGGCGCCTTGCGCTTGGCTTCAAAGCTGCCCGAACAGCACTAGCGGCCCGACGTCTCTGCACGGCAGGATTGTCGTTGTGGGCCGAGGCTCCGTGTTCTCTCAGAGCGGAAAACCGTGCTGGCAATACCTTGCTAGAAACTCCTCCCACGGCACTACATGGTCAGCTCCGGCCAAACGAAAGGTGACCTCAGGCCTCGAGGTAAGTCCCAGTGTTTCACGTCGGGGGAGTTGGGTGTGCAGTGGTTTCCATGAGGTCAGACTCCACCACGGAGTGCCTTAACTCTGCGACGCTCCTGGGGGCACACAGGATAGGAGCTCGTTCGCCAATTTCGCAGGATGACTTCTCTCCGTGCCGGAACGGCGGCTCCTGGCTTCTGAGGAACCTTAGCCTAAACAGGCCCCTGGAGAAAGCTCTTCACATTCAGAGCAAGGGCAACGTACTGCTCTCCGGCTTGCCTGGGTTGAGTGCCCCAGTCGTCAAAGAGCCTCGCGAAAGCACTGCTGCGCAGACTCCCTTTGCCAGTCGAACGGCCTCCTTGACTGAAAGAGAACTGCAGTGCCAAAAGGCACCGTGCTGACGACTGGCTCCAGGAAGAGACTCGGGACAGCACTCTCATAGAAGCGAAAGCTAGGCTGTGCGCCCAGCCTGAGGAGCAGTACGTACGTTTGCCACACTTCTTTACACAGCTAGGCATGAGCCAGAGAGCCTTGGTCACTGAGGCCTACCTAAGGGACTGCCATACTTACCCAGTAGATCCCACGCAGAGGTCCCTGTGCCCAAACGGGCCTCCACGGAGGGGCCCTGTTCCTCCCGTTGTGTTTCCTTGAGGTAATCAGAAACCGCTGAGGATCCCTAGAGGAGCTCCGGTTTGAAGCTGGGCGACCCTGGCTAAACCTTATTGCCCTCCGTGGTAAACGAGACAGTGGCGGGTCCTAAGCTGCCTGAAGTACACTGCTCGCGCCCACCTTCTCTTTGCTGCCGGAAGGCCTCCCATAAGAAGTCTGAGTTTACTCGGGACGGAAGCAGTCTGAGTGTACTCGTGTGAGGCCTGCTGCTGTCAGTTCCTTGCTGGGAACCTCAGCAGGAGCGCTCTGGAGCTCGCCGGCAAGAGAACTGTGAGTCCCCTCGCCCCACCCCGGCCTCAAGCAAAAGTCCAGATTTCCCCCGTCAGTAACACCTCGGAGTGCCATAGGAGCGAAGAAGCATGCGTTAACGGAGGGCTTCAACAGTGCTAGGGCTTTATTTCACGAGACACCGTGCACTCACATTCGTTGTAACAACTGTCAAAGGGCACTGGATGCCTTCCAACTCCTCTCTTGCGTTTGAGCCACAGGAAGTAAATGCATTCGTTTGATTAAGCGCCATGAACGTGCAACGACGATGGCGAAGCGCTGCCCTGTTCGCTCGAAAGCTCTCGTTTGTACGGCCTTCACACGGCCTCAAGGTACGCCGTTCCAAACAGCCTTACATTCCACGCTGGTGTGCCCCCAGTTAGGAATGTGGGCTCTTCTGTGAGACACCAATGTGCGTCCCAAAGGAAACCGGGGGGCTCCCCCAGGACGCCTGCGTACGGCAGTCGGTTGCCAGATGTTTACTTCCAGCCGGAGAAAGGAAAAAAAGACAGCTTTCCCAGGGACAATTCTGGACCCTTGGGAACATCCAGAATCACCAAAGCCTAAACTTGGCACGGCCTGGGGAACGCTCTTGCGCACGTCCAGCAATCCCCACGTCAAAACCTTTCTCGGCAGAGGCAGGCACTCTCTCCCTTGTACTAGATAGCTCGGCAGAACCTTCCGAGAAACATGCTGCGTCATTCAGCTTGAAAGCGGGACGCGGATGGGAGAGTACGCTTTCTCCCCGTTTGGAGGCGCCGTGCGCTTGGCTTCAAAGCTGCCCGAACAGCACTAGCGGCCCGACGTCTCTGCACGGCAGGATTGTCGTTGTGGGCCGAGGCTCCGTGTTCTCTCAGAGCGGAAAACCGTGCTGGCAATACCTTGCTAGAAACTCCTCCCACGGCACTACATGGTCAGCTCCGGCCAAACGAAAGGTGACCTCAGGCCTCGAGGTAAGTCCCAGTGTTTCACGTCGGGGGAGTTGGGTGTGCAGTGGTTTCCATGAGGTCAGACTCCACCACGGAGTGCCTTAACTCTGCGACGCTCCTGGGGGCACACAGGATAGGAGCTCGTTCGCCAATTTCGCAGGATGACTTCTCTCCGTGCCGGAACGGCGGCTCCCGGCTTCTGAAGAACCTTAGCCTAAACAGGCCCCTGGAGAAAGCTCTTCACATTCAGAGCAAGGGCAACGTACTGCTCTCCGGCTTGCCTGGGTTGAGTGCCCCAGTCGTCAAAGAGCCTCGCGAAAGCAGTGCTGCGCAGACTCCCTTTGCCAGTCGAACGGCCTCCTTGACTGAAAGAGAACTGCAGTGCCAAAGGCCACCGTGCTGCCGACTGGCTCCAGGAAGAGACTCGGGACAGCACTCTCATAGAAGCGAAAGCTAGGCTGTGCGCCCAGCCTGAGGAGCAGTACGTACGTTTGCCACACTTCTTTACACAGCTAGGCATGAGCCAGAGAGCCTTGGTCACTGAGGCCTACCTAAGGGACTGCCATACTTACCCAGTAGATCCCACGCAGAGGTCCCTGTGCCCAAACGGGCCTCCACGGAGGGGCCCTGTTCCTCCCGTTGTGTTTCCTTGAGGTAATCAGAAACCGCTGAGGATCCCTAGAGGAGCTCCGGTTTGAAGCTGGGCGACCCTGGCTAAACCTTATTGCCCTCCGTGGTAAACGAGACAGTGGCGGGTCCTAAGCTGCCTGAAGTACACTGCTCGCGCCCACCTTCTCTTTGCTGCCGGAAGGCGTCCCATAAGAAGTCTGAGTTTACTCGGGACGGAAGCAGTCTGAGTGTACTCGTGTGAGGCCTGCTGCTGTCAGTTCCTTGCTGGGAACCTCAGCAGGAGCGCTCTGGAGCTCGCCGGCAAGAGAACTGTGAGTCCCCTCGCCCCACCCCGGCCTCAAGCAAAAGTCCAGATTTCCCCCGTCAGTAACACCTCGGAGGGCCATAGGAGCGAAGAAGCATGCGTTAACGGAGGGCTTCAACAGTGCTAGGGCTTTATTTCACGAGACACCGTGCACTCACGTTCGTTGTAACAACTGTCAAAGGGCACTGGATGCCTTCCAACTCCTCTCTTGCGTTTGAGCCACAGGAAGTAAATGCATTCGTTTGATTAAGCGCCATGAACGTGCAACGACGATGGCGAAGCGCTGCCCTGTTCGCTCGAAAGCTCTCGTTTGTACGGCCTTCACACGGCCTCAAGGTACGCCGTTCCAAACAGCCTTACATTCCACGCTGGTGTGACCCCAGTTAGGAATTTGGGCTCTTCTGTGAGACACCAACGTGCGTCCCAAAGGAAACCGGGGGGCTCCCCTAGGACGCCTGCGTACGGCAGTCGGTTGCCAGATGTTTACTTCCAGCCGGAGAAAGGAAAAAAGGACAGCTTTCCCAGGGACAATTCTGGACCCTTGGGAACATCCAGAATCACCAAAGCCTAAACTTGGCACGGCCTGGGGAACGCTCTTGCGCACGTCCAGCAATCCCCACGTCAAAACCTTTCTCGGCAGAGGCAGGCACTCTCTCCCTTGTACTAGATAGCTCGGCAGAACCTTCCGAGAAACATGCTGCGTCATTCAGCTTGAAAGCGGGACGCGGATGGGAGAGTACGCTTTCTCCCCGTTTGGAGGCGCCTTGCGCTTGGCTTCAAAGCTGCCCGAACAGCACTAGCGGCCCGACGTCTCTGCACGGCAGGATTGTCGTTGTGGGCCGAGGCTCCGTGTTCTCTCAGAGCGGAAAACCGTGCTGGCAATACCTTGCTAGAAACTCCTCCCATGGCACTACATGGTCAGCTCCGGCCAAACGAAAGGTGACCTCAGGCCTCGAGGTAAGTCCCAGTGTTTCACGTCGGGGGAGTTGGGTGTGCAGTGGTTTCCATGAGGTCAGACTCCACCACGGAGTGCCTTAACTCTGCGACGCTCCTGGGGGCACACAGGATAGGAGCTCGTTCGCCAATTTCGCAGGATGACTTCTCTCCGTGCCGGAACGGCGGCTCCCGGCTTCTGAGGAACCTTAGCCTAAACAGGCCCCTGGAGAAAGCTCTTCACATTCAGAGCAAGGGCAACGTACTGCTCTCCGGCTTGCCTGGGTTGAGTGCCCCAGTCGTCAAAGAGCCTCGCGAAAGCAGTGCTGCGCAGACTCCCTTTGCCAGTCGAACGGCCTCCTTGACTGAAAGAGAACTGCAGTGCCAAAAGGCACCGTGCTGACGACTGGCTCCAGGAAGAGACTCGGGACAGCACTCTCATAGAAGCGAAAGCTAGGCTGTGCGCCCAGCCTGAGGAGCAATACGTACGTTTGTCACACTTCTTTACACAGCTAGGCATGAGCCAGAGAGCCTTGGTCACTGAGGCCTACTTAAGGGACTGCCATACTTACCCAGTAGATCCCACGCAGAGGTCCCTGTGCCCAAACGGGCCTCCACGGAGGGGCCCTGTTCCTCCCGTTGTGTTTCCTTGAGGTAATCAGAAACCGCTGAGGATCCCTAGAGGAGCTCCGGTTTGAAGCTGGGCGACCCTGGCTAAACCTTATTGCCCTCCGTGGTAAACGAGACAGTGGCGGGTCCTAAGCTGCCTGAAGTACACTGCTCGCGCCCACCTTCTCTTTGCTGCCGGAAGGCGTCCCATAAGAAGTCTGAGTTTACTCGGGACGGAAGCAGTCTGAGTGTACTCGTGTGAGGCCTGCTGCTGTCAGTTCCTTGCTGGGAACCTCAGCAGGAGCGCTCTGGAGCTCGCCGGCAAGAGAACTGTGAGTCCCCTCGCCCCACCCCGGCCTCAAGCAAAAGTCCAGATTTCCCCCGTCAGTAACACCTCGGAGTGCCATAGGAGCGAAGAAGCATGCGTTAACGGAGTGCTTCAACAGTGCTAGGGCTTTATTTCACGAGACACCGTGCACTCACGTTCCTTGTAACAACTGTCAAAGAGCACTGGATGCCTTCCAACTCCTCTCTTGCGTTTGAGCCACAGGAAGTAAATGCATTCGTTTGATTAAGCGCCATGAACGTGCAACGACGATGGCGAAGCGCTGCCCTGTTCGCTCGAAAGCTCTCGTTTGTACGGCCTTCACACGGCCTCAAGGTACGCCGTTCCAAACAGCCTTACATTCCACGCTGGTGTGCCCCCAGTTAGGAATTTGGGCTCTTCTGTGAGACACCAATGTGCGTCCCAAAGGAAACCGGGGGGCTCCCCCAGGACGCCTGCGTACGGCAGTCGGTTGCCAGATGTTTACTTCCAGCCGGAGAAAGGAAAAATGGACAGCTTTCCCAGGGACAATTCTGGACCCTTGGGAACATCCAGAATCACCAAAGCCTAAACTTGGCACGGCCTGGGGAACGCTCTTCCGCACGTCCAGCAATCCCCACGTCAAAACCTTTCTCGGCAGAGGCAGGCACTCTCTCCCTTGTACTAGATAGCTCGGCAGAACCTTCCGAGAAACATGCTGCTTCATTCAGCTTGAAAGCGGGACGCGGATGGGAGAGTACGCTTTCTCCCCGTTTGGAGGCGCCTTGCGCTTGGCTTCAAAGCTGCCCGAACAGCACTAGCGGCCCGACGTCTCTGCACGGCAGGATTGTCGTTGTGGGCCGAGGCTCCGTGTTCTCTCAGAGCGGAAAACCGTGCTGGCAATACCTTGCTAGAAACTCCTCCCACGGCACTACATGTTCAGCTCCGGCCAAACGAAAGGTGACCTCAGGCCTCGAGGTAAGTCCCAGTATTTCACGTCGGGGGAGTTGGGTGTGCAGTGGTTTCCATGAGGTCAGACTCCACCACGGAGTGCCTTAACTCTGCGACGCTCCTGGGGGCACACAGGATAGGAGCTCGTTCGCCAATTTCGCAGGATGACTTCTCTCCGTGCCGGAACGGCGGCTCCCGGCTTCTGAGGAACCTTAGCCTAAACAGGTCCCTGGAGAAAGCTCTTCACATTCAGAGCAAGGGCAACGTACTGCTCTCCGGCTTGCCTGGGTTGAGTGCCCCAGTCGTCAAAGAGCCTCGCGAAAGCAGTGCTGCGCAGACTCCCTTTGCCAGTCGAACGGCCTCCTTGACTGAAAGAGAACTGCAGTGCCAAAAGGCACCGTGCTGACGACTGGCTCCAGGAAGAGACTCGGGACAGCACTCTCATAGAAGCGAAAGCTAGGCTGTGCGCCCAGCCTGAGGAGCAGTACGTACGTTTGCCACACTTCTTTACACAGCTAGGCATGAGCCAGAGAGCCTTGGTCACTGAGGCCTACCTAAGGGACTGCCATACTTACCCAGTAGATCCCACGCAGAGGTCCCTGTGCCCAAACGGGCCTCCACGGAGGGGCCCTGTTCCTCCCGTTGTGTTTCCTTGAGGTAATCAGAAACCGCTGAGGATCCCTAGAGGAGCTCCGGTTTGAAGCTGGGCGACCCTGGCTAAACCTTATTGCCCTCCGTGGTAAACGAGACAGTGGCGGGTCCTAAGCTGCCTGAAGTACACTGCTCGCGCCCACCTTCTCTTTGCTGCCGGAAGGCGTCCCATAAGAAGTCTGAGTTTACTCGGGACGGAAGCAGTCTGAGTGTACTCGTGTGAGGCCTGCTGCTGTCAGTTCCTTGCTGGGAACCTCAGCAGGAGCGCTCTGGAGCTCGCCGGCAAGAGAACTGTGAGTCCCCTCGCCCCACCCCGGCCTCAAGCAAAAGTCCAGATTTCCCCCGTCAGTAACACCTCGGAGTGCCATAGGAGCGAAGAAGCATGCGTTAACGGAGGGCTTCAACAGTGCTAGGGCTTTATTTCACGAGACACCGTGCACTCACGTTCGTTGTAACAACTGTCAAAGGGCACTGGATGCCTTCCAACTCCTCTCTTGCGTTTGAGCCACAGGAAGTAAATGCATTCGTTTGATTAAGCGCCATGAACGTGCAACGACGATGGCGAAGCGCTGCCCTGTTCGCTCGAAAGCTCTCGTTTGTACGGCCTTCACACGGCCTCAAGGTACGCCGTTCCAAACAGCCTTACATTCCACGCTGGTGTGCCCCCAGTTAGGAATTTGGGCTCTTCTGTGGGACACCAAAGTGCGTCCCAAAGGAAACCGGGGGGCTCCCCCAGGACGCCTGCGTACGGCAGTCCGTTGCCAGATGTTTACTTCCAGCCGGAGAAAGGAAAAAAGGACAGCTTTCCCAGGGACAATTCTGGACCCTTGGGAACATCCAGAATCACCAAAGCCTAAACTTGGCACGGCCTGGGGAACGCTCTTGCGCACGTCCAGCAATCCCCACGTCAAAACCTTTCTCGGCAGAGGCAGGCACTCTCTCCCTTGTACTAGATAGATCGGCAGAACCTTCCGAGAAACATGCTGCGTCATTCAGCTTAAAAAGCGGGACGCGGATGGGAGAGTACGCTTTCTCCCCGTTTGGAGGCGCCTTGCGCTTGGCTTCAAAGCTGCCCGAACAGCACTAGCGGCCCGACGTCTCTGCACGGCAGGATTGTCGTTGTGGGCCGAGGCTCCGTGTTCTCTCAGAGCGGAAAACCGTGCTGGCAATACCTTGCTAGAAACTCCTCCCACGGCACTACATGTTCAGCTCCGGCCAAACGAAAGGTGACCTCAGGCCTCGAGGTAAGTCCCAGTGTTTCACGTCGGGGGAGTTGGGTGTGCAGTGGTTTCCATGAGGTCAGACTCCACCACGGAGTGCCTTAACTCTGCGACGCTCCTGGGGGCACACAGGATAGGAGCTCGTTCGCCAATTTCGCAGGATGACTTCTCTCCGTGCCGGAACGGCGGCTCCTGGCTTCTGAGGAACCTTAGCCTAAACAGGCCCCTGGAGAAAGCTCTTCACATTCAGAGCAAGGGCAACGTACTGCTCTCCGGCTTGCCTGGGTTGAGTGCCCCAGTCGTCAAAGAGCCTCGCGAAAGCACTGCTGCGCAGACTCCCTTTGCCAGTCGAACGGCCTCCTTGACTGAAAGAGAACTGCAGTGCCAAAAGGCACCGTGCTGACGACTGGCTCCAGGAAGAGACTCGGGACAGCACTCTCATAGAAGCGAAAGCTAGGCTGTGCGCCCAGCCTGAGGAGCAGTACGTACGTTTGCCACACTTCTTTACACAGCTAGGCATGAGCCAGAGAGCCTTGGTCACTGAGGCCTACCTAAGGGACTGCCATACTTACCCAGTAGATCCCACGCAGAGGTCCCTGTGCCCAAACGGGCCTCCACGGAGGGGCCCTGTTCCTCCCGTTGTGTTTCCTTGAGGTAATCAGAAACCGCTGAGGATCCCTAGAGGAGCTCCGGTTTGAAGCTGGGCGACCCTGGCTAAACCTTATTGCCCTCCGTGGTAAACGAGACAGTGGCGGGTCCTAAGCTGCCTGAAGTACACTGCTCGCGCCCACCTTCTCTTTGCTGCCGGAAGGCGTCCCATAAGAAGTCTGAGTTTACTCGGGACGGAAGCAGTCTGAGTGTACTCGTGTGAGGCCTGCTGCTGTCAGTTCCTTGCTGGGAACCTCAGCAGGAGCGCTCTGGAGCTCGCCGGCAAGAGAACTGTGAGTCCCCTCGCCCCACCCCGGCCTCAAGCAAAAGTCCAGATTTCCCCCGTCAGTAACACCTCGGAGTGCCATAGGAGCGAAGAAGCATGCGTTAACGGAGGGCTTCAACAGTGCTAGGGCTTTATTTCACGAGACACCGTGCACTCACGTTCGTTGTAACAACTGTCAAAGGGCACTGGATGCCTTCCAACTCCTCTCTTGCGTTTGAGCCACAGGAAGTAAATGCATTCGTTTGATTAAGCGCCATGAACGTGCAACGACGATGGCGAAGCGCTGCCCTGTTCGCTCGAAAGCTCTCGTTTGTACGGCCTTCACACGGCCTCAAGGTACGCCGTTCCAAACAGCCTTACATTCCACGCTGGTGTGCCCCCAGTTAGGAATTTGGGCTCTTCTGTGGGACACCAAAGTGCGTCCCAAAGGAAACCGGGGGGCTCCCCCAGGACGCCTGCGTACGGCAGTCCGTTGCCAGATGTTTACTTCCAGCCGGAGAAAGGAAAAAAGGACAGCTTTCCCAGGGACAATTCTGGACCCTTGGGAACATCCAGAATCACCAAAGCCTAAACTTGGCACGGCCTGGGGAACGCTCTTGCGCACGTCCAGCAATCCCCACGTCAAAACCTTTCTCGGCAGAGGCAGGCACTCTCTCCCTTGTACTAGATAGATCGGCAGAACCTTCCGAGAAACATGCTGCGTCATTCAGCTTAAAAAGCGGGACGCGGATGGGAGAGTACGCTTTCTCCCCGTTTGGAGGCGCCTTGCGCTTGGCTTCAAAGCTGCCCGAACAGCACTAGCGGCCCGACGTCTCTGCACGGCAGGATTGTCGTTGTGGGCCGAGGCTCCGTGTTCTCTCAGAGCGGAAAACCGTGCTGGCAATACCTTGCTAGAAACTCCTCCCACGGCACTACATGTTCAGCTCCGGCCAAACGAAAGGTGACCTCAGGCCTCGAGGTAAGTCCCAGTGTTTCACGTCGGGGGAGTTGGGTGTGCAGTGGTTTCCATGAGGTCAGACTCCACCACGGAGTGCCTTAACTCTGCGACGCTCCTGGGGGCACACAGGATAGGAGCTCGTTCGCCAATTTCGCAGGATGACTTCTCTCCGTGCCGGAACGGCGGCTCCTGGCTTCTGAGGAACCTTAGCCTAAACAGGCCCCTGGAGAAAGCTCTTCACATTCAGAGCAAGGGCAACGTACTGCTCTCCGGCTTGCCTGGGTTGAGTGCCCCAGTCGTCAAAGAGCCTCGCGAAAGCACTGCTGCGCAGACTCCCTTTGCCAGTCGAACGGCCTCCTTGACTGAAAGAGAACTGCAGTGCCAAAAGGCACCGTGCTGACGACTGGCTCCAGGAAGAGACTCGGGACAGCACTCTCATAGAAGCGAAAGCTAGGCTGTGCGCCCAGCCTGAGGAGCAGTACGTACGTTTGCCACACTTCTTTACACAGCTAGGCATGAGCCAGAGAGCCTTGGTCACTGAGGCCTACCTAAGGGACTGCCATACTTACCCAGTAGATCCCACGCAGAGGTCCCTGTGCCCAAACGGGCCTCCACGGAGGGGCCCTGTTCCTCCCGTTGTGTTTCCTTGAGGTAATCAGAAACCGCTGAGGATCCCTAGAGGAGCTCCGGTTTGAAGCTGGGCGACCCTGGCTAAACCTTATTGCCCTCCGTGGTAAACGAGACAGTGGCGGGTCCTAAGCTGCCTGAAGTACACTGCTCGCGCCCACCTTCTCTTTGCTGCCGGAAGGCGTCCCATAAGAAGTCTGAGTTTACTCGGGACGGAAGCAGTCTGAGTGTACTCGTGTGAGGCCTGCTGCTGTCAGTTCCTTGCTGGGAACCTCAGCAGGAGCGCTCTGGAGCTCGCCGGCAAGAGAACTGTGAGTCCCCTCGCCCCACCCCGGCCTCAAGCAAAAGTCCAGATTTCCCCCGTCAGTAACACCTCGGAGGGCCATAGGAGCGAAGAAGCATGCGTTAACGGAGGGCTTCAACAGTGCTAGGGCTTTATTTCACGAGACACCGTGCACTCACGTTCGTTGTAACAACTGTCAAAGGGCACTGGATGCCTTCCAACTCCTCTCTTGCGTTTGAGCCACAGGAAGTAAATGCATTCGTTTGATTAAGCGCCATGAACGTGCAACGACGATGGCGAAGCGCTGCCCTGTTCGCTCGAAAGCTCTCGTTTGTACGGCCTTCACACGGCCTCAAGGTACGCCGTTCCAAACAGCCTTACATTCCACGCTGGTGTGCCCCCAGTTAGGAATGTGGGCTCTTCTGTGAGACACCAATGTGCGTCCCAAAGGAAACCGGGGGGCTCCCCCAGGACGCCTGCGTACGGCAGTCGGTTGCCAGATGTTTACTTCCAGCCGGAGAAAGGAAAAAAGGACAGCTTTCCCAGGGACAATTCTGGACCCTTGGGAACATCCAGAATCACCAAAGCCTAAACTTGGCACGGCCTGGGGAACGCTCTTGCGCACGTCCAGCAATCCCCACGTCAAAACCTTTCTCGGCAGAGGCAGGCACTCTCTCCCTTGTACTAGATAGCTCGGCAGAACCTTCCGAGAAACATGCTGCGTCATTCAGCTTGAAAGCGGGACGCGGATGGGAGAGTACGCTTTCTCCCCGTTTGGAGGCGCCGTGCGCTTGGCTTCAAAGCTGCCCGAACAGCACTAGCGGCCCGACGTCTCTGCACGGCAGGATTGTCGTTGTGGGCCGAGGCTCCGTGTTCTCTCAGAGCGGAAAACCGTGCTGGCAATACCTTGCTAGAAACTCCTCCCACGGCACTACATGGTCAGCTCCGGCCAAACGAAAGGTGACCTCAGGCCTCGAGGTAAGTCCCAGTGTTTCACGTCGGGGGAGTTGGGTGTGCAGTGGTTTCCATGAGGTCAGACTCCACCACGGAGTGCCTTAACTCTGCGACGCTCCTGGGGGCACACAGGATAGGAGCTCGTTCGCCAATTTCGCAGGATGACTTCTCTCCGTGCCGGAACGGCGGCTCCTGGCTTCTGAGGAACCTTAGCCTAAACAGGCCCCTGGAGAAAGCTCTTCACATTCAGAGCAAGGGCAACGTACTGCTCTCCGGCTTGCCTGGGTTGAGTGCCCCAGTCGTCAAAGAGCCTCGCGAAAGCACTGCTGCGCAGACTCCCTTTGCCAGTCGAACGGCCTCCTTGACTGAAAGAGAACTGCAGTGCCAAAAGGCACCGTGCTGACGACTGGCTCCAGGAAGAGACTCGGGACAGCACTCTCATAGAAGCGAAAGCTAGGCTGTGCGCCCAGCCTGAGGAGCAGTACGTACGTTTGCCACACTTCTTTACACAGCTAGGCATGAGCCAGAGAGCCTTGGTCACTGAGGCCTACCTAAGGGACTGCCATACTTACCCAGTAGATCCCACGCAGAGGTCCCTGTGCCCAAACGGGCCTCCACGGAGGGGCCCTGTTCCTCCCGTTGTGTTTCCTTGAGGTAATCAGAAACCGCTGAGGATCCCTAGAGGAGCTCCGGTTTGAAGCTGGGCGACCCTGGCTAAACCTTATTGCCCTCCGTGGTAAACGAGACAGTGGCGGGTCCTAAGCTGCCTGAAGTACACTGCTCGCGCCCACCTTCTCTTTGCTGCCGGAAGGCGTCCCATAAGAAGTCTGAGTTTACTCGGGACGGAAGCAGTCTGAGTGTACTCGTGTGAGGCCTGCTGCTGTCAGTTCCTTGCTGGGAACCTCAGCAGGAGCGCTCTGGAGCTCGCCGGCAAGAGAACTGTGAGTCCCCTCGCCCCACCCCGGCCTCAAGCAAAAGTCCAGATTTCCCCCGTCAGTAACACCTCGGAGGGCCATAGGAGCGAAGAAGCCTGCGTTAACGGAGGGCTTCAACAGTGCTAGGGCTTTATTTCACGAGACACCGTGCACTCACGTTCGTTGTAACAACTGTCAAAGGGCACTGGATGCCTTCCAACTCCTCTCTTGCGTTTGAGCCACAGGAAGTAAATGCATTCGTTTGATTAAGCGCCATGAACGTGCAACGACGATGGCGAAGCGCTGCCCTGTTCGCTCGAAAGCTCTCGTTTGTACGGCCTTCACACGGCCTCAAGGTACGCCGTTCCAAACAGCCTTACATTCCACGCTGGTGTGCCCCCAGTTAGGAATGTGGGCTCTTCTGTGAGACACCAATGTGCGTCCCAAAGGAAACCGGGGGGCTCCCCCAGGACGCCTGCGTACGGCAGTCGGTTGCCAGATGTTTACTTCCAGCCGGAGAAAGGAAAAAAGGACAGCTTTCCCAGGGACAATTCTGGACCCTTGGGAACATCCAGAATCACCAAAGCCTAAACTTGGCACGGCCTGGGGAACGCTCTTGCGCACGTCCAGCAATCCCCACGTCAAAACCTTTCTCGGCAGAGGCAGGCACTCTCTCCCTTGTACTAGATAGCTCGGCAGAACCTTCCGAGAAACATGCTGCGTCATTCAGCTTGAAAGCGGGACGCGGATGGGAGAGTACGCTTTCTCCCCGTTTGGAGGCGCCGTGCGCTTGGCTTCAAAGCTGCCCGAACAGCACTAGCGGCCCGACGTCTCTGCACGGCAGGATTGTCGTTGTGGGCCGAGGCTCCGTGTTCTCTCAGAGCGGAAAACCGTGCTGGCAATACCTTGCTAGAAACTCCTCCCACGGCACTACATGTTCAGCTCCGGCCAAACGAAAGGTGACCTCAGGCCTCGAGGTAAGTCCCAGTGTTTCACGTCGGGGAGTTGGGTGTGCAGTGGTTTCCATGAGGTCAGACTCCACCACGGAGTGCCTTAACTCTGCGACGCTCCTGGGGGCACACAGGATAGGAGCTCGTTCGCCAATTTCGCAGGATGACTTCTCTCCGTGCCGGAACGGCGGCTCCCGGCTTCTGAGGAACCTTAGCCTAAACAGGCCCCTGGAGAAAGCTCTTCACATTCAGAGCAAGGGCAACGTACTGCTCTCCGGCTTGCCTGGGTTGAGTGCCCCAGTCGTCAAAGAGCCTCGCGAAAGCACTGCTGCGCAGACTCCCTTTGCCAGTCGAACGGCCTCCTTGACTGAAAGAGAACTGCAGTGCCAAAAGGCACCGTGCTGACGACTGGCTCCAGGAAGAGACTCGGGACAGCACTCTCATAGAAGCGAAAGCTAGGCTGTGCGCCCAGCCTGAGGAGCAGTACGTACGTTTGCCACACTTCTTTACACAGCTAGGCATGAGCCAGAGAGCCTTGGTCACTGAGGCCTACCTAAGGGACTGCCATACTTACCCAGTAGATCCCACGCAGAGGTCCCTGTGCCCAAACGGGCCTCCACGGAGGGGCCCTGTTCCTCCCGTTGTGTTTCCTTGAGGTAATCAGAAACCGCTGAGGATCCCTAGAGGAGCTCCGGTTTGAAGCTGGGCGACCCTGGCTAAACCTTATTGCCCTCCGTGGTAAACGAGACAGTGGCGGGTCCTAAGCTGCCTGAAGTACACTGCTCGCGCCCACCTTCTCTTTGCTGCCGGAAGGCGTCCCATAAGAAGTCTGAGTTTACTCGGGACGGAAGCAGTCTGAGTGTACTCGTGTGAGGCCTGCTGCTGTCAGTTCCTTGCTGGGAACCTCAGCAGGAGCGCTCTGGAGCTCGCCGGCAAGAGAACTGTGAGTCCCCTCGCCCCACCCCGGCCTCAAGCAAAAGTCCAGATTTCCCCCGTCAGTAACACCTCGGAGCGCCATAGGAGCGAAGAAGCATGCGTTAACGGAGGGCTTCAACAGTGCTAGGGCTTTATTTCACGAGACACCGTGCACTCACGTTCGTTGTAACAACTGTCAAAGGGCACTGGATGCCTTCCAACTCCTCTCTTGCGTTTGAGCCACAGGAAGTAAATGCATTCGTTTGATTAAGCGCCATGAACGTGCAACGACGATGGCGAAGCGCTGCCGTGTTTGCTCGAAAGCTCTCGTTTGTACGGCCTTCACACGGCCTCAAGGTACGCCGTTCCAAACAGCCTTACATTCCACGCTGGTGTGCCCCCAGTTAGGAATGTGGGCTCTTCTGTGAGACACCAATGTGCGTCCCAAAGGAAACCGGGGGGCTCCCCCAGGACGCCTGCGTACGGCAGTCGGTTGCCAGATGTTTACTTCCAGCCGGAGAAAGGAAAAAAGGACAGCTTTCCCAGGGACAATTCTGGACCCTTGGGAACATCCAGAATCACCAAAGCCTAAACTTGGCACGGCCTGGGGAACGCTCTTGCGCACGTCCAGCAATCCCCACGTCAAAACCTTTCTCGGCAGAGGCAGGCACTCTCTCCCTTGTACTAGATAGCTCGGCAGAACCTTCCGAGAAACATGCTGCGTCATTCAGCTTGAAAGCGGGACGCGGATGGGAGAGTACGCTTTCTCCCCGTTTGGAGGCGCCTTGCGCTTGGCTTCAAAGCTGCCCGAACAGCACTAGCGGCCCGACGTCTCTGCACGGCAGGATTGTCGTTGTGGGCCGAGGCTCCGTGTTCTCTCAGAGCGGAAAACCGTGCTGGCAATACCTTGCTAGAAACTCCTCCCACGGCACTACATGGTCAGCTCCGGCCAAACGAAAGGTGACCTCAGGCCTCGAGGTAAGTCCCAGTGTTTCACGTCGGGGGAGCTGGGTGTGCAGTGGTTTCCATGAGGTCAGACTCCACCACGGAGTGCCTTAACTCTGCGACGCTCCTGGGGGCACACAGGATAGGAGCTCGTTCGCCAATTTCGCAGGATGACTTCTCTCCGTGCCGGAACGGCGGCTCCTGGCTTCTGAGGAACCTTAGCCTAAACAGGCCCCTGGAGAAAGCTCTTCACATTCAGAGCAAGGGCAACGTACTGCTCTCCGTCTTGCCTGGGTTGAGTGCCCCAGTCGTCAAAGAGCCTCGCGAAAGCAGTGCTGCGCAGACTCCCTTTGCCAGTCGAACGGCCTCCTTGACTGAAAGAGAACTGCAGTGCCAAAAGGCACCGTGCTGACGACTGGCTCCAGGAAGAGACTCGGGACAGCACTCTCATAGAAGCGAAAGCTAGGCTGTGCGCCCAGCCTGAGGAGCAGTACGTACGTTTGCCACACTTCTTTACACAGCTAGGCATGAGCCAGAGAGCCTTGGTCACTGAGGCCTACCTAAGGGACTGCCATACTTACCCAGTAGATCCCACGCAGAGGTCCCTGTGCCCAAACGGGCCTCCACGGAGGGGCCCTGTTCCTCCCGTTGTGTTTCCTTGAGGTAATCAGAAACCGCTGAGGATCCCTAGAGGAGCTCCGGTTTGAAGCTGGGCGACCCTGGCTAAACCTTATTGCCCTCCGTGGTAAACGAGACAGTGGCGGGTCCTAAGCTGCCTGAAGTACACTGCTCGCGCCCACCTTCTCTTTGCTGCCGGAAGGCCTCCCATAAGAAGTCTGAGTTTACTCGGGACGGAAGCAGTCTGAGTGTACTCGTGTGAGGCCTGCTGCTGTCAGTTCCTTGCTGGGAACCTCAGCAGGAGCGCTCTGGAGCTCGCCGGCAAGAGAACTGTGAGTCCCCTCGCCCCACCCCGGCCTCAAGCAAAAGTCCAGATTTCCCCCGTCAGTAACACCTCGGAGCGCCATAGGAGCGAAGAAGCATGCGTTAACGGAGGGCTTCAACAGTGCTAGGGCTTTATTTCACGAGACACCGTGCACTCACGTTCGTTGTAACAACTGTCAAAGGGCACTGGATGCCTTCCAACTCCTCTCTTGCGTTTGAGCCACAGGAAGTAAATGCATTCGTTTGATTAAGCGCCATGAACGTGCAACGACGATGGCGAAGCGCTGCCGTGTTTGCTCGAAAGCTCTCGTTTGTACGGCCTTCACACGGCCTCAAGGTACGCCGTTCCAAACAGCCTTACATTCCACGCTGGTGTGCCCCCAGTTAGGAATGTGGGCTCTTCTGTGAGACACCAATGTGCGTCCCAAAGGAAACCGGGGGGCTCCCCCAGGACGCCTGCGTACGGCAGTCGGTTGCCAGATGTTTACTTCCAGCCGGAGAAAGGAAAAAAGGACAGCTTTCCCAGGGACAATTCTGGACCCTTGGGAACATCCAGAATCACCAAAGCCTAAACTTGGCACGGCCTGGGGAACGCTCTTGCGCACGTCCAGCAATCCCCACGTCAAAACCTTTCTCGGCAGAGGCAGGCACTCTCTCCCTTGTACTAGATAGCTCGGCAGAACCTTCCGAGAAACATGCTGCGTCATTCAGCTTGAAAGCGGGACGCGGATGGGAGAGTACGCTTTCTCCCCGTTTGGAGGCGCCTTGCGCTTGGCTTCAAAGCTGCCCGAACAGCACTAGCGGCCCGACGTCTCTGCACGGCAGGATTGTCGTTGTGGGCCGAGGCTCCGTGTTCTCTCAGAGCGGAAAACCGTGCTGGCAATACCTTGCTAGAAACTCCTCCCACGGCACTACATGGTCAGCTCCGGCCAAACGAAAGGTGACCTCAGGCCTCGAGGTAAGTCCCAGTGTTTCACGTCGGGGGAGCTGGGTGTGCAGTGGTTTCCATGAGGTCAGACTCCACCACGGAGTGCCTTAACTCTGCGACGCTCCTGGGGGCACACAGGATAGGAGCTCGTTCGCCAATTTCGCAGGATGACTTCTCTCCGTGCCGGAACGGCGGCTCCTGGCTTCTGAGGAACCTTAGCCTAAACAGGCCCCTGGAGAAAGCTCTTCACATTCAGAGCAAGGGCAACGTACTGCTCTCCGTCTTGCCTGGGTTGAGTGCCCCAGTCGTCAAAGAGCCTCGCGAAAGCAGTGCTGCGCAGACTCCCTTTGCCAGTCGAACGGCCTCCTTGACTGAAAGAGAACTGCAGTGCCAAAAGGCACCGTGCTGACGACTGGCTCCAGGAAGAGACTCGGGACAGCACTCTCATAGAAGCGAAAGCTAGGCTGTGCGCCCAGCCTGAGGAGCAGTACGTACGTTTGCCACACTTCTTTACACAGCTAGGCATGAGCCAGAGAGCCTTGGTCACTGAGGCCTACCTAAGGGACTGCCATACTTACCCAGTAGATCCCACGCAGAGGTCCCTGTGCCCAAACGGGCCTCCACGGAGGGGCCCTGTTCCTCCCGTTGTGTTTCCTTGAGGTAATCAGAAACCGCTGAGGATCCCTAGAGGAGCTCCGGTTTGAAGCTGGGCGACCCTGGCTAAACCTTATTGCCCTCCGTGGTAAACGAGACAGTGGCGGGTCCTAAGCTGCCTGAAGTACACTGCTCGCGCCCACCTTCTCTTTGCTGCCGGAAGGCCTCCCATAAGAAGTCTGAGTTTACTCGGGACGGAAGCAGTCTGAGTGTACTCGTGTGAGGCCTGCTGCTGTCAGTTCCTTGCTGGGAACCTCAGCAGGAGCGCTCTGGAGCTCGCCGGCAAGAGAACTGTGAGTCCCCTCGCCCCACCCCGGCCTCAAGCAAAAGTCCAGATTTCCCCCGTCAGTAACACCTCGGAGTGCCATAGGAGCGAAGAAGCATGCGTTAACGGAGTGCTTCAACAGTGCTAGGGCTTTATTTCACGAGACACCGTGCACTCACGTTTGTTGTAACAACTGTCAAAGGGCACTGGATGCCTTCCAACTCCTCTCTTGCGTTTGAGCCACAGGAAGTAAATGCATTCGTTTGATTAAGCGCCATGAACGTGCAACGACGATGGCGAAGCGCTGCCGTGTTTGCTCGAAAGCTCTCGTTTGTACGGCCTTCACACGGCCTCAAGGTACGCCGTTCCAAACAGCCTTACATTCCACGCTGGTGTGCCCCCAGTTAGGAATGTGGGCTCTTCTGTGAGACACCAATGTGCGTCCCAAAGGAAACCGGGGGGCTCCCCCAGGACGCCTGCGTACGGCAGTCGGTTGCCAGATGTTTACTTCCAGCCGGAGAAAGGAAAAAAGGACAGCTTTCCCAGGGACAATTCTGGACCCTTGGGAACATCCAGAATCACCAAAGCCTAAACTTGGCACGGCCTGGGGAACGCTCTTGCGCACGTCCAGCAATCCCCACGTCAAAACCTTTCTCGGCAGAGGCAGGCACTCTCTCCCTTGTACTAGATAGCTCGGCAGAACCTTCCGAGAAACATGCTGCGTCATTCAGCTTAAAAAGCGGGACGCGGATGGGAGAGTACGCTTTCTCCCCGTTTGGAGGCGCCTTGCGCTTGGCTTCAAAGCTGCCCGAACAGCACTAGCGGCCCGACGTCTCTGCACGGCAGGATTGTCGTTGTGGGCCGAGGCTCCGTGTTCTCTCAGAGCGGAAAACCGTGCTGGCAATACCTTGCTAGAAACTCCTCCCACGGCACTACATGTTCAGCTCCGGCCAAACGAAAGGTGACCTCAGGCCTCGAGGTAAGTCCCAGTGTTTCACGTCGGGGGAGTTGGGTGTGCAGTGGTTTCCATGAGGTCAGACTCCACCACGGAGTGCCTTAACTCTGCGACGCTCCTGGGGGCACACAGGATAGGAGCTCGTTCGCCAATTTCGCAGGATGACTTCTCTCCGTGCCGGAACGGCGGCTCCTGGCTTCTGAGGAACCTTAGCCTAAACAGGCCCCTGGAGAAAGCTCTTCACATTCAGAGCAAGGGCAACGTACTGCTCTCCGGCTTGCCTGGGTTGAGTGCCCCAGTCGTCAAAGAGCCTCGCGAAAGCACTGCTGCGCAGACTCCCTTTGCCAGTCGAACGGCCTCCTTGACTGAAAGAGAACTGCAGTGCCAAAAGGCACCGTGCTGACGACTGGCTCCAGGAAGAGACTCGGGACAGCACTCTCATAGAAGCGAAAGCTAGGCTGTGCGCCCAGCCTGAGGAGCAGTACGTACGTTTGCCACACTTCTTTACACAGCTAGGCATGAGCCAGAGAGCCTTGGTCACTGAGGCCTACCTAAGGGACTGCCATACTTACCCAGTAGATCCCATGCAGAGGTCCCTGTGCCCAAACGGGCCTCCACGGAGGGGCCCTGTTCCTCCCGTTGTGTTTCCTTGAGGTAATCAGAAACCGCTGAGGATCCCTAGAGGAGCTCCGGTTTGAAGCTGGGCGACCCTGGCTAAACCTTATTGCCCTCCGTGGTAAACGAGACAGTGGCGGGTCCTAAGCTGCCTGAAGTACACTGCTCGCGCCCACCTTCTCTTTGCTGCCGGAAGGCGTCCCATAAGAAGTCTGAGTTTACTCGGGACGGAAGCAGTCTGAGTGTACTCGTGTGAGGCCTGCTGCTGTCAGTTCCTTGCTGGGAACCTCAGCAGGAGCGCTCTGGAGCTCGCCGGCAAGAGAACTGTGAGTCCCCTCGCCCCACCCCGGCCTCAAGCAAAAGTCCAGATTTCCCCCGTCAGTAACACCTCGGAGGGCCATAGGAGCGAAGAAGCATGCGTTAACGGAGGGCTTCAACAGTGCTAGGGCTTTATTTCACGAGACACCGTGCACTCACGTTCGTTGTAACAACTGTCAAAGGGCACTGGATGCCTTCCAACTCCTCTCTTGCGTTTGAGCCACAGGAAGTAAATGCATTCGTTTGATTAAGCGCCATGAACGTGCAACGACGATGGCGAAGCGCTGCCGTGTTTGCTCGAAAGCTCTCGTTTGTACGGCCTTCACACGGCCTCAAGGTACGCCGTTCCAAACAGCCTTACATTCCACGCTGGTGTGCCCCCAGTTAGGAATTTGGGCTCTTCTGTGAGACACCAATGTGCGTCCCAAAGGAAACCGGGGGGCTCCCCCAGGACGCCTGCGTACGGCAGTCGGTTGCCAGATGTTTACTTCCAGCCGGAGAAAGGAAAAAAGGACAGCTTTCCCAGGGACAATTCTGGACCCTTGGGAACATCCAGAATCACCAAAGCCTAAACTTGGCACGGCCTGGGGAACGCTCTTGCGCACGTCCAGCAATCCCCACGTCAAAACCTTTCTCGGCAGAGGCAGGCACTCTCTCCCTTGTACTAGATAGCTCGGCAGAACCTTCCGAGAAACATGCTGCGTCATTCAGCTTGAAAGCGGGACGCGGATGGGAGAGTACGCTTTCTCCCCGTTTGGAGGCGCCTTGCGCTTGGCTTCAAAGCTGCCCGAACAGCACTAGCGGCCCGACGTCTCTGCACGGCAGGATTGTCGTTGTGGGCCGAGGCTCCGTGTTCTCTCAGAGCGGAAAACCGTGCTGGCAATACCTTGCTAGAAACTCCTCCCACGGCACTACATGTTCAGCTCCGGCCAAACGAAAGGTGACCTCAGGCCTCGAGGTAAGTCCCAGTGTTTCACGTCGGGGGAGTTGGGTGTGCAGTGGTTTCCATGAGGTCAGACTCCACCACGGAGTGCCTTAACTCTGCGACGCTCCTGGGGGCACACAGGATAGGAGCTCGTTCGCCAATTTCGCAGGATGACTTCTCTCCGTGCCGGAACGGCGGCTCCCGGCTTCTGAGGAACCTTAGCCTAAACAGGCCCCTGGAGAAAGCTCTTCACATTCAGAGCAAGGGCAACGTACTGCTCTCCGGCTTGCCTGGGTTGAGTGCCCCAGTCGTCAAAGAGCCTCGCGAAAGCACTGCTGCGCAGACTCCCTTTGCCAGTCGAACGGCCTCCTTGACTGAAAGAGAACTGCAGTGCCAAAAGGCACCGTGCTGACGACTGGCTCCAGGAAGAGACTCGGGACAGCACTCTCATAGAAGCGAAAGCTAGGCTGTGCGCCCAGCCTGAGGAGCAGTACGTACGTTTGCCACACTTCTTTACACAGCTAGGCATGAGCCAGAGAGCCTTGGTCACTGAGGCCTACCTAAGGGACTGCCATACTTACCCAGTAGATCCCACGCAGAGGTCCCTGTGCCCAAACGGGCCTCCACGGAGGGGCCCTGTTCCTCCCGTTGTGTTTCCTTGAGGTAATCAGAAACCGCTGAGGATCCCTAGAGGAGCTCCGGTTTGAAGCTGGGCGACCCTGGCTAAACCTTATTGCCCTCCGTGGTAAACGAGACAGTGGCGGGTCCTAAGCTGCCTGAAGTACACTGCTCGCGCCCACCTTCTCTTTGCTGCCGGAAGGCGTCCCATAAGAAGTCTGAGTTTACTCGGGACGGAAGCAGTCTGAGTGTACTCGTGTGAGGCCTGCTGCTGTCAGTTCCTTGCTGGGAACCTCAGCAGGAGCGCTCTGGAGCTCGCCGGCAAGAGAACTGTGAGTCCCCTCGCCCCACCCCGGCCTCAAGCAAAAGTCCAGATTTCCCCCGTCAGTAACACCTCGGAGGGCCATAGGAGCGAAGAAGCATGCGTTAACGGAGGGCTTCAACAGTGCTAGGGCTTTATTTCACGAGACACCGTGCACTCACGTTCGTTGTAACAACTGTCAAAGGGCACTGGATGCCTTCCAACTCCTCTCTTGCGTTTGAGCCACAGGAAGTAAATGCATTCGTTTGATTAAGCGCCATGAACGTGCAACGACGATGGCGAAGCGCTGCCGTGTTTGCTCGAAAGCTCTCGTTTGTACGGCCTTCACACGGCCTCAAGGTACGCCGTTCCAAACAGCCTTACATTCCACGCTGGTGTGCCCCCAGTTAGGAATTTGGGCTCTTCTGTGAGACACCAATGTGCGTCCCAAAGGAAACCGGGGGGCTCCCCCAGGACGCCTGCGTACGGCAGTCGGTTGCCAGATGTTTACTTCCAGCCGGAGAAAGGAAAAAAGGACAGCTTTCCCAGGGACAATTCTGGACCCTTGGGAACATCCAGAATCACCAAAGCCTAAACTTGGCACGGCCTGGGGAACGCTCTTGCGCACGTCCAGCAATCCCCACGTCAAAACCTTTCTCGGCAGAGGCAGGCACTCTCTCCCTTGTACTAGATAGCTCGGCAGAACCTTCCGAGAAACATGCTGCGTCATTCAGCTTGAAAGCGGGACGCGGATGGGAGAGTACGCTTTCTCCCCGTTCGGAGGCACCTTGCGCTTGGCTTCAAAGCTGCCCGAACAGCACTAGCGGCCCGACGTCTCTGCACGGCAGGATTGTCGTTGTGGGCCGAGGCTCCGTGTTCTCTCAGAGCGGAAAACCGTGCTGGCAATACCTTGCTAGAAACTCCTCCCACGGCACTACATGTTCAGCTCCGGCCAAACGAAAGGTGACCTCAGGCCTCGAGGTAAGTCCCAGTGTTTCACGTCGGGGGAGTTGGGTGTGCAGTGGTTTCCATGAGGTCAGACTCCACCACGGAGTGCCTTAACTCTGCGACGCTCCTGGGGGCACACAGGATAGGAGCTCGTTCGCCAATTTCGCAGGATGACTTCTCTCCGTGCCGGAACGGCGGCTCCCGGCTTCTGAGGAACCTTAGCCTAAACAGGCCCCTGGAGAAAGCTCTTCACATTCAGAGCAAGGGCAACGTACTGCTCTCCGGCTTGCCTGGGTTGAGTGCCCCAGTCGTCAAAGAGCCTCGCGAAAGCACTGCTGCGCAGACTCCCTTTGCCAGTCGAACGGCCTCCTTGACTGAAAGAGAACTGCAGTGCCAAAAGGCACCGTGCTGACGACTGGCTCCAGGAAGAGACTCGGGACAGCACTCTCATAGAAGCGAAAGCTAGGCTGTGCGCCCAGCCTGAGGAGCAGTACGTACGTTTGCCACACTTCTTTACACAGCTAGGCATGAGCCAGAGAGCCTTGGTCACTGAGGCCTACCTAAGGGACTGCCATACTTACCCAGTAGATCCCACGCAGAGGTCCCTGTGCCCAAACGGGCCTCCACGGAGGGGCCCTGTTCCTCCCGTTGTGTTTCCTTGAGGTAATCAGAAACCGCTGAGGATCCCTAGAGGAGCTCCGGTTTGAAGCTGGGCGACCCTGGCTAAACCTTATTGCCCTCCGTGGTAAACGAGACAGTGGCGGGTCCTAAGCTGCCTGAAGTACACTGCTCGCGCCCACCTTCTCTTTGCTGCCGGAAGGCGTCCCATAAGAAGTCTGAGTTTACTCGGGACGGAAGCAGTCTGAGTGTACTCGTGTGAGGCCTGCTGCTGTCAGTTCCTTGCTGGGAACCTCAGCAGGAGCGCTCTGGAGCTCGCCGGCAAGAGAACTGTGAGTCCCCTCGCCCCACCCCGGCCTCAAGCAAAAGTCCAGATTTCCCCCGTCAGTAACACCTCGGAGTGCCATAGGAGCGAAGAAGCATGCGTTAACGGAGTGCTTCAACAGTGCTAGGGCTTTATTTCACGAGACACCGTGCACTCACGTTTGTTGTAACAACTGTCAAAGGGCACTGGATGCCTTCCAACTCCTCTCTTGCGTTTGAGCCACAGGAAGTAAATGCATTCGTTTGATTAAGCGCCATGAACGTGCAACGACGATGGCGAAGCGCTGCCGTGTTTGCTCGAAAGCTCTCGTTTGTACGGCCTTCACACGGCCTCAAGGTACGCCGTTCCAAACAGCCTTACATTCCACGCTGGTGTGCCCCCAGTTAGGAATGTGGGCTCTTCTGTGAGACACCAATGTGCGTCCCAAAGGAAACCGGGGGGCTCCCCCAGGACGCCTGCGTACGGCAGTCGGTTGCCAGATGTTTACTTCCAGCCGGAGAAAGGAAAAAAGGACAGCTTTCCCAGGGACAATTCTGGACCCTTGGGAACATCCAGAATCACCAAAGCCTAAACTTGGCACGGCCTGGGGAACGCTCTTGCGCACGTCCAGCAATCCCCACGTCAAAACCTTTCTCGGCAGAGGCAGGCACTCTCTCCCTTGTACTAGATAGCTCAGCAGAACCTTCCGAGAAACATGCTGCGTCATTCAGCTTGAAAGCGGGACGCGGATGGGAGAGTACGCTTTCTCCCCGTTTGGAGGCGCCTTGCGCTTGGCTTCAAAGCTGCCCGAACAGCACTAGCGGCCCGACGTCTCTGCACGGCAGGATTGTCGTTGTGGGCCGAGGCTCCGTGTTCTCTCAGAGCGGAAAACCGTGCTGGCAATACCTTGCTAGAAACTCCTCCCACGGCACTACATGTTCAGCTCCGGCCAAACGAAAGGTGACCTCAGGCCTCGAGGTAAGTCCCAGTGTTTCACGTCGGGGAAGTTGGGTGTGCAGTGGTTTCCATGAGGTCAGACTCCACCACGGAGTGCCTTAACTCTGCGACGCTCCTGGGGGCACACAGGATAGGAGCTCGTTCACCAATTTCGCAGGATGACTTCTCTCCGTGCCGGAACGGCGGCTCCTGGCTTCTGAGGAACCTTAGCCTAAACAGGCCCCTGGAGAAAGCTCTTCACATTCAGAGCAAGGGCAACGTACTGCTCTCCGGCTTGCCTGGGTTGAGTGCCCCAGTCGTCAAAGAGCCTCACGAAAGCAGTGCTGCGCAGACTCCCTTTGCCAGTCGAACGGCCTCCTTGACTGAAAGAGAACTGCAGTGCCAAAAGGCACCGTGCTGACGACTGGCTCCAGGAAGAGACTCGGGACAGCACTCTCATAGAAGCGAAAGCTAGGCTGTGCGCCCAGCCTGAGGAGCAGTACGTACGTTTGCCACACTTCTTTACACAGCTAGGCATGAGCCAGAGAGCCTTGGTCACTGAGGCCTACCTAAGGGACTGCCATACTTACCCAGTAGATCCCACGCAGAGGTCCCTGTGCCCAAACGGGCCTCCACGGAGGGGCCCTGTTCCTCCCGTTGTGTTTCCTTGAGGTAATCAGAAACCGCTGAGGATCCCTAGAGGAGCTCCGGTTTGAAGCTGGGCGACCCTGGCTAAACCTTATTGCCCTCCGTGGTAAACGAGACAGTGGCGGGTCCTAAGCTGCCTGAAGTACACTGCTCGCGCCCACCTTCTCTTTGCTGCCGGAAGGCGTCCCATAAGAAGTCTGAGTTTACTCGGGACGGAAGCAGTCTGAGTGTACTCGTGTGAGGCCTGCTGCTGTCAGTTCCTTGCTGGGAACCTCAGCAGGAGCGCTCTGGAGCTCGCCGGCAAGAGAACTGTGAGTCCCCTCGCCCCACCCCGGCCTCAAGCAAAAGTCCAGATTTCCCCCGTCAGTAACACCTCGGAGTGCCATAGGAGCGAAGAAGCATGCGTTAACGGAGGGCTTCAACAGTGCTAGGGCTTTATTTCACGAGACACCGTGCACTCACGTTCGTTGTAACAACTGTCAAAGGGCACTGGATGCCTTCCAACTCCTCTCTTGCGTTTGAGCCACAGGAAGTAAATGCATTCGTTTGATTAAGCGCCATGAACGTGCAACGACGATGGCGAAGCGCTGCCCTGTTCGCTCGAAAGCTCTCGTTTGTACGGCCTTCACACGGCCTCAAGGTACGCCGTTCCAAACAGCCTTACATTCCACGCTGGTGTGCCCCCAGTTAGGAATTTGGGCTCTTCTGTGGGACACCAATGTGCGTCCCAAAGGAAACCGGGGGGCTCCCCCAGGACGCCTGCGTACGGCAGTCGGTTGCCAGATGTTTACTTCCAGCCGGAGAAAGGAAAAAAGGACAGCTTTCCCAGGGACAATTCTGGACCCTTGGGAACATCCAGAATCACCAAAGCCTAAACTTGGCACGGCCTGGGGAACGCTCTTGCGCACGTCCAGCAATCCCCACGTCAAAACCTTTCTCGGCAGAGGCAGGCACTCTCTCCCTTGTACTAGATAGCTCGGCAGAACCTTCCGAGAAACATGCTGCGTCATTCAGCTTAAAAAGCGGGACGCGGATGGGAGAGTACGCTTTCTCCCCGTTTGGAGGCGCCTTGCGCTTGGCTTCAAAGCTGCCCGAACAGCACTAGCGGCCCGACGTCTCTGCACGGCAGGATTGTGGTTGTGGGCCGAGGCTCCGTGTTCTCTCAGAGCGGAAAACCGTGCTGGCAATACCTTGCTAGAAACTCCTCCCACGGCACTACATGTTCAGCTCCGGCCAAACGAAAGGTGACCTCAGGCCTCGAGGTAAGTCCCAGTGTTTCACGTCGGGGGAGTTGGGTGTGCAGTGGTTTCCATGAGGTCAGACTCCACCACGGAGTGCCTTAACTCTGCGACGCTCCTGGGGGCACACAGGATAGGAGCTCGTTCGCCAATTTCGCAGGATGACTTCTCTCCGTGCCGGAACGGCGGCTCCTGGCTTCTGAGGAACCTTAGCCTAAACAGGCCCCTGGAGAAAGCTCTTCACATTCAGAGCAAGGGCAACGTACTGCTCTCCGGCTTGCCTGGGTTGAGTGCCCCAGTCGTCAAAGAGCCTCGCGAAAGCACTGCTGCGCAGACTCCCTTTGCCAGTCGAACGGCCTACTTGACTGAAAGAGAACTGCAGTGCCAAAAGGCACCGTGCTGACGACTGGCTCCAGGAAGAGACTCGGGACAGCACTCTCATAGAAGCGAAAGCTAGGCTGTGCGCCCAGCCTGAGGAGCAGTACGTACGTTTGCCACACTTCTTTACACAGCTAGGCATGAGCCAGAGAGCCTTGGTCACTGAGGCCTACCTAAGGGACTGCCATACTTACCCAGTAGATCCCACGCAGAGGTCCCTGTGCCCAAACGGGCCTCCACGGAGGGGCCCTGTTCCTCCCGTTGTGTTTCCTTGAGGTAATCAGAAACCGCTGAGGATCCCTAGAGGAGCTCCGGTTTGAAGCTGGGCGACCCTGGCTAAACCTTATTGCCCTCCGTGGTAAACGAGACAGTGGCGGGTCCTAAGCTGCCTGAAGTACACTGCTCGCGCCCACCTTCTCTTTGCTGCCGGAAGGCGTCCCATAAGAAGTCTGAGTTTACTCGGGACGGAAGCAGTCTGAGTGTACTCGTGTGAGGCCTGCTGCTGTCAGTTCCTTGCTGGGAACCTCAGCAGGAGCGCTCTGGAGCTCGCCGGCAAGAGAACTGTGAGTCCCCTCGCCCCACCCCGGCCTCAAGCAAAAGTCCAGATTTCCCCCGTCAGTAACACCTCGGAGGGCCATAGGAGCGAAGAAGCATGCGTTAACGGAGGGCTTCAACAGTGCTAGGGCTTTATTTCACGAGACACCGTGCACTCACGTTCGTTGTAACAACTGTCAAAGGGCACTGGATGCCTTCCAACTCCTCTCTTGCGTTTGAGCCACAGGAAGTAAATGCATTCGTTTGATTAAGCGCCATGAACGTGCAACGACGATGGCGAAGCGCTGCCCTGTTCGCTCGAAAGCTCTCGTTTGTACGGCCTTCACACGGCCTCAAGGTACGCCGTTCCAAACAGCCTTACATTCCACGCTGGTGTGCCCCCAGTTAGGAATTTGGGCTCTTCTGTGGGACACCAATGTGCGTCCCAAAGGAAACCGGGGGGCTCCCCCAGGACGCCTGCGTACGGCAGTCGGTTGCCAGATGTTTACTTCCAGCCGGAGAAAGGAAAAAAGGACAGCTTTCCCAGGGACAATTCTGGACCCTTGGGAACATCCAGAATCACCAAAGCCTAAACTTGGCACGGCCTGGGGAACGCTCTTGCGCACGTCCAGCAATCCCCACGTCAAAACCTTTCTCGGCAGAGGCAGGCACTCTCTCCCTTGTACTAGATAGCTCGGCAGAACCTTCCGAGAAACATGCTGCGTCATTCAGCTTAAAAAGCGGGACGCGGATGGGAGAGTACGCTTTCTCCCCGTTTGGAGGCGCCTTGCGCTTGGCTTCAAAGCTGCCCGAACAGCACTAGCGGCCCGACGTCTCTGCACGGCAGGATTGTGGTTGTGGGCCGAGGCTCCGTGTTCTCTCAGAGCGGAAAACCGTGCTGGCAATACCTTGCTAGAAACTCCTCCCACGGCACTACATGTTCAGCTCCGGCCAAACGAAAGGTGACCTCAGGCCTCGAGGTAAGTCCCAGTGTTTCACGTCGGGGGAGTTGGGTGTGCAGTGGTTTCCATGAGGTCAGACTCCACCACGGAGTGCCTTAACTCTGCGACGCTCCTGGGGGCACACAGGATAGGAGCTCGTTCGCCAATTTCGCAGGATGACTTCTCTCCGTGCCGGAACGGCGGCTCCTGGCTTCTGAGGAACCTTAGCCTAAACAGGCCCCTGGAGAAAGCTCTTCACATTCAGAGCAAGGGCAACGTACTGCTCTCCGGCTTGCCTGGGTTGAGTGCCCCAGTCGTCAAAGAGCCTCGCGAAAGCACTGCTGCGCAGACTCCCTTTGCCAGTCGAACGGCCTCCTTGACTGAAAGAGAACTGCAGTGCCAAAAGGCACCGTGCTGACGACTGGCTCCAGGAAGAGACTCGGGACAGCACTCTCATAGAAGCGAAAGCTAGGCTGTGCGCCCAGCCTGAGGAGCAGTACGTACGTTTGCCACACTTCTTTACACAGCTAGGCATGAGCCAGAGAGCCTTGGTCACTGAGGCCTACCTAAGGGACTGCCATACTTACCCAGTAGATCCCACGCAGAGGTCCCTGTGCCCAAACGGGCCTCCACGGAGGGGCCCTGTTCCTCCCGTTGTGTTTCCTTGAGGTAATCAGAAACCGCTGAGGATCCCTAGAGGAGCTCCGGTTTGAAGCTGGGCGACCCTGGCTAAACCTTATTGCCCTCCGTGGTAAACGAGACAGTGGCGGGTCCTAAGCTGCCTGAAGTACACTGCTCGCGCCCACCTTCTCTTTGCTGCCGGAAGGCGTCCCATAAGAAGTCTGAGTTTACTCGGGACGGAAGCAGTCTGAGTGTACTCGTGTGAGGCCTGCTGCTGTCAGTTCCTTGCTGGGAACCTCAGCAGGAGCGCTCTGGAGCTCGCCGGCAAGAGAACTGTGAGTCCCCTCGCCCCACCCCGGCCTCAAGCAAAAGTCCAGATTTCCCCCGTCAGTAACACCTCGGAGGGCCATAGGAGCGAAGAAGCATGCGTTAACGGAGGGCTTCAACAGTGCTAGGGCTTTATTTCACGAGACACCGTGCACTCACGTTCGTTGTAACAACTGTCAAAGGGCACTGGATGCCTTCCAACTCCTCTCTTGCGTTTGAGCCACAGGAAGTAAATGCATTCGTTTGATTAAGCGCCATGAACGTGCAACGACGATGGCGAAGCGCTGCCCTGTTCGCTCGAAAGCTCTCGTTTGTACGGCCTTCACACGGCCTCAAGGTACGCCGTTCCAAACAGCCTTACATTCCACGCTGGTGTGCCCCCAGTTAGGAATTTGGGCTCTTCTGTGGGACACCAATGTGCGTCCCAAAGGAAACCGGGGGGCTCCCCCAGGACGCCTGCGTACGGCAGTCGGTTGCCAGATGTTTACTTCCAGCCGGAGAAAGGAAAAAAGGACAGCTTTCCCAGGGACAATTCTGGACCCTTGGGAACATCCAGAATCACCAAAGCCTAAACTTGGCACGGCCTGGGGAACGCTCTTCCGCACGTCCAGCAATCCCCACGTCAAAACCTTTCTCGGCAGAGGCAGGCACTCTCTCCCTTGTACTAGATAGCTCGGCAGAACCTTCCGAGAAACATGCTGCGTCATTCAGCTTAAAAAGCGGGACGCGGATGGGAGAGTACGCTTTCTCCCCGTTTGGAGGCGCCTTGCGCTTGGCTTCAAAGCTGCCCGAACAGCACTAGCGGCCCGACGTCTCTGCACGGCAGGATTGTCGTTGTGGGCCGAGGCTCCGTGTTCTCTCAGAGCGGAAAACCGTGCTGGCAATACCTTGCTAGAAACTCCTCCCACGGCACTACATGTTCAGCTCCGGCCAAACGAAAGGTGACCTCAGGCCTCGAGGTAAGTCCCAGTGTTTCACGTCGGGGGAGTTGGGTGTGCAGTGGTTTCCATGAGGTCAGACTCCACCACGGAGTGCCTTAACTCTGCGACGCTCCTGGGGGCACACAGGATAGGAGCTCGTTCGCCAATTTCGCAGGATGACTTCTCTCCGTGCCGGAACGGCGGCTCCTGGCTTCTGAGGAACCTTAGCCTAAACAGGCCCCTGGAGAAAGCTCTTCACATTCAGAGCAAGGGCAACGTACTGCTCTCCGGCTTGCCTGGGTTGAGTGCCCCAGTCGTCAAAGAGCCTCGCGAAAGCAGTGCTGCGCAGACTCCCTTTGCCAGTCGAACGGCCTCCTTGACTGAAAGAGAACTGCAGTGCCAAAAGGCACCGTGCTGACGACTGGCTCCAGGAAGAGACTCGGGACAGCACTCTCATAGAAGCGAAAGCTAGGCTGTGCGCCCAGCCTGAGGAGCAGTACGTACGTTTGCCACACTTCTTTACACAGCTAGGCATGAGCCAGAGAGCCTTGGTCACTGAGGCCTACCTAAGGGACTGCCATACTTACCCAGTAGATCCCACGCAGAGGTCCCTGTGCCCAAACGGGCCTCCACGGAGGGGCCCTGTTCCTCCCGTTGTGTTTCCTTGAGGTAATCAGAAACCGCTGAGGATCCCTAGAGGAGCTCCGGTTTGAAGCTGGGCGACCCTGGCTAAACCTTATTGCCCTCCGTGGTAAACGAGACAGTGGCGGGTCCTAAGCTGCCTGAAGTACACTGCTCGCGCCCACCTTCTCTTTGCTGCCGGAAGGCGTCCCATAAGAAGTCTGAGTTTACTCGGGACGGAAGCAGTCTGAGTGTACTCGTGTGAGGCCTGCTGCTGTCAGTTCCTTGCTGGGAACCTCAGCAGGAGCGCTCTGGAGCTCGCCGGCAAGAGAACTGTGAGTCCCCTCGCCCCACCCCGGCCTCAAGCAAAAGTCCAGATTTCCCCCGTCAGTAACACCTCGGAGTGCCATAGGAGCGAAGAAGCATGCGTTAACGGAGGGCTTCAACAGTGCTAGGGCTTTATTTCACGAGACACCGTGCACTCACGTTCGTTGTAACAACTGTCAAAGGGCACTGGATGCCTTCCAACTCCTCTCTTGCGTTTGAGCCACAGGAAGTAAATGCATTCGTTTGATTAAGCGCCATGAACGTGCAACGACGATGGCGAAGCGCTGCCCTGTTCGCTCGAAAGCTCTCGTTTGTACGGCCTTCACACGGCCTCAAGGTACGCCGTTCCAAACAGCCTTACATTCCACGCTGGTGTGCCCCCAGTTAGGAATTTGGGCTCTTCTGTGAGACACCAATGTGCGTCCCAAAGGAAACCGGGGGGCTCCCCCAGGACGCCTGCGTACGGCAGTCGGTTGCCAGATGTTTACTTCCAGCCGGAGAAAGGAAAAAAGGACAGCTTTCCCAGGGACAATTCTGGACCCTTGGGAACATCCAGAATCACCAAAGCCTAAACTTGGCACGGCCTGGGGAACGCTCTTGCGCACGTCCAGCAATCCCCACGTCAAAACCTTTCTCGGCAGAGGCAGGCACTCTCTCCCTTGTACTAGATAGCTCGGCAGAACCTTCCGAGAAACATGCTGCGTCATTCAGCTTGAAAGCGGGACGCGGATGGGAGAGTACGCTTTCTCCCCGTTTGGAGGCGCCTTGCGCTTGGCTTCAAAGCTGCCCGAACAGCACTAGCGGCCCGACGTCTCTGCACGGCAGGATTGTCGTTGTGGGCCGAGGCTCCGTGTTCTCTCAGAGCGGAAAACCGTGCTGGCAATACCTTGCTAGAAACTCCTCCCACGGCACTACATGGTCAGCTCCGGCCAAACGAAAGGTGACCTCAGGCCTCGAGGTAAGTCCCAGTGTTTCACGTCGGGGGAGTTGGGTGTGCAGTGGTTTCCATGAGGTCAGACTCCACCACGGAGTGCCTTAACTCTGCGACGCTCCTGGGGGCACACAGGATAGGAGCTCGTTCGCCAATTTCGCAGGATGACTTCTCTCCGTGCCGGAACGGCGGCTCCCGGCTTCTGAGGAACCTTAGCCTAAACAGGCCCCTGGAGAAAGCTCTTCACATTCAGAGCAAGGGCAACGTACTGCTCTCCGGCTTGCCTGGGTTGAGTGCCCCAGTCGTCAAAGAGCCTCGCGAAAGCAGTGCTGCGCAGACTCCCTTTGCCAGTCGAACGGCCTCCTTGACTGAAAGAGAACTGCAGTGCCAAAGGCCACCGTGCTGACGACTGGCTCCAGGAAGAGACTCGGGACAGCACTCTCATAGAAGCGAAAGCTAGGCTGTGCGCCCAGCCTGAGGAGCAGTACGTACGTTTGCCACACTTCTTTACACAGCTAGGCATGAGCCAGAGAGCCTTGGTCACTGAGGCCTACCTAAGGGACTGCCATACTTACCCAGTAGATCCCACGCAGAGGTCCCTGTGCCGAAACGGGCCTCCACGGAGGGGCCCTGTTCCTCCCGTTGTGTTTCCTTGAGGTAATCAGAAACCGCTGAGGATCCCTAGAGGAGCTCCAGTTTGAAGCTGGGCGACCCTGGCTAAACCTTATTGCCCTCCGTGGTAAACGAGACAGTGGCGGGTCCTAAGCTGCCTGAAGTACACTGCTCGCGCCCACCTTCTCTTTGCTGCCGGAAGGCGTCCCATAAGAAGTCTGAGTTTACTCGGGACGGAAGCAGTCTGAGTGTACTCGTGTGAGGCCTGCTGCTGTCAGTTCCTTGCTGGGAACCTCAGCAGGAGCGCTCTGGAGCTCGCCGGCAAGAGAACTGTGAGTCCCCTCGCCCCACCCCGGCCTCAAGCAAAAGTCCAGATTTCCCCCGTCAGTAACACCTCGGAGGGCCATAGGAGCGAAGAAGCATGCGTTAACGGAGGGCTTCAACAGTGCTAGGGCTTTATTTCACGAGACACCGTGCACTCACGTTCGTTGTAACAACTGTCAAAGGGCACTGGATGCCTTCCAACTCCTCTCTTGCGTTTGAGCCACAGGAAGTAAATGCATTCGTTTGATTAAGCGCCATGAACGTGCAACGACGATGGCGAAGCGCTGCCCTGTTCGCTCGAAAGCTCTCGTTTGTACGGCCTTCACACGGCCTCAAGGTACGCCGTTCCAAACAGCCTTACATTCCACGCTGGTGTGCCCCCAGTTAGGAATTTGGGCTCTTCTGTGGGACACCAATGTGCGTCCCAAAGGAAACCGGGGGGCTCCCCCAGGACGCCTGCGTACGGCAGTCGGTTGCCAGATGTTTACTTCCAGCCGGAGAAAGGAAAAAAGGACAGCTTTCCCAGGGACAATTCTGGACCCTTGGGAACATCCAGAATCACCAAAGCCTAAACTTGGCACGGCCTGGGGAACGCTCTTCCGCACGTCCAGCAATCCCCACGTCAAAACCTTTCTCGGCAGAGGCAGGCACTCTCTCCCTTGTACTAGATAGCTCGGCAGAACCTTCCGAGAAACATGCTGCGTCATTCAGCTTAAAAAGCGGGACGCGGATGGGAGAGTACGCTTTCTCCCCGTTTGGAGGCGCCTTGCGCTTGGCTTCAAAGCTGCCCGAACAGCACTAGCGGCCCGACGTCTCTGCACGGCAGGATTGTCGTTGTGGGCCGAGGCTCCGTGTTCTCTCAGAGCGGAAAACCGTGCTGGCAATACCTTGCTAGAAACTCCTCCCACGGCACTACATGTTCAGCTCCGGCCAAACGAAAGGTGACCTCAGGCCTCGAGGTAAGTCCCAGTGTTTCACGTCGGGGGAGTTGGGTGTGCAGTGGTTTCCATGAGGTCAGACTCCACCACGGAGTGCCTTAACTCTGCGACGCTCCTGGGGGCACACAGGATAGGAGCTCGTTCGCCAATTTCGCAGGATGACTTCTCTCCGTGCCGGAACGGCGGCTCCCGGCTTCTGAGGAACCTTAGCCTAAACAGGCCCCTGGAGAAAGCTCTTCACATTCAGAGCAAGGGCAACGTACTGCTCTCCGGCTTGCCTGGGTTGAGTGCCCCAGTCGTCAAAGAGCCTCGCGAAAGCAGTGCTGCGCAGACTCCCTTTGCCAGTCGAACGGCCTCCTTGACTGAAAGAGAACTGCAGTGCCAAAAGGCACCGTGCTGACGACTGGCTCCAGGAAGAGACTCGGGACAGCACTCTCATAGAAGCGAAAGCTAGGCTGTGCGCCCAGCCTGAGGAGCAGTACGTACGTTTGCCACACTTCTTTACACAGCTAGGCATGAGCCAGAGAGCCTTGGTCACTGAGGCCTACCTAAGGGACTGCCATACTTACCCAGTAGATCCCACGCAGAGGTCCCTGTGCCCAAACGGGCCTCCACGGAGGGGCCCTGTTCCTCCCGTTGTGTTTCCTTGAGGTAATCAGAAACCGCTGAGGATCCCTAGAGGAGCTCCGGTTTGAAGCTGGGCGACCCTGGCTAAACCTTATTGCCCTCCGTGGTAAACGAGACAGTGGCGGGTCCTAAGCTGCCTGAAGTACACTGCTCGCGCCCACCTTCTCTTTGCTGCCGGAAGGCGTCCCATAAGAAGTCTGAGTTTACTCGGGACGGAAGCAGTCTGAGTGTACTCGTGTGAGGCCTGCTGCTGTCAGTTCCTTGCTGGGAACCTCAGCAGGAGCGCTCTGGAGCTCGCCGGCAAGAGAACTGTGAGTCCCCTCGCCCCACCCCGGCCTCAAGCAAAAGTCCAGATTTCCCCCGTCAGTAACACCTCGGAGTGCCATAGGAGCGAAGAAGCATGCGTTAACGGAGGGCTTCAACAGTGCTAGGGCTTTATTTCACGAGACACCGTGCACTCACGTTCGTTGTAACAACTGTCAAAGGGCACTGGATGCCTTCCAACTCCTCTCTTGCGTTTGAGCCACAGGAAGTAAATGCATTCGTTTGATTAAGCGCCATGAACGTGCAACGACGATGGCGAAGCGCTGCCCTGTTCGCTCGAAAGCTCTCGTTTGTACGGCCTTCACACGGCCTCAAGGTACGCCGTTCCAAACAGCCTTACATTCCACGCTGGTGTGCCCCCAGTTAGGAATTTGGGCTCTTCTGTGAGACACCAATGTGCGTCCCAAAGGAAACCGGGGGGCTCCCCCAGGACGCCTGCGTACGGCAGTCGGTTGCCAGATGTTTACTTCCAGCCGGAGAAAGGAAAAAAGGACAGCTTTCCCAGGGACAATTCTGGACCCTTGGGAACATCCAGAATCACCAAAGCCTAAACTTGGCACGGCCTGGGGAACGCTCTTGCGCACGTCCAGCAATCCCCACGTCAAAACCTTTCTCGGCAGAGGCAGGCACTCTCTCCCTTGTACTAGATAGCTCGGCAGAACCTTCCGAGAAACATGCTGCGTCATTCAGCTTGAAAGCGGGACGCGGATGGGAGAGTACGCTTTCTCCCCGTTTGGAGGCGCCTTGCGCTTGGCTTCAAAGCTGCCCGAACAGCACTAGCGGCCCGACGTCTCTGCACGGCAGGATTGTCGTTGTGGGCCGAGGCTCCGTGTTCTCTCAGAGCGGAAAACCGTGCTGGCAATACCTTGCTAGAAACTCCTCCCACGGCACTACATGGTCAGCTCCGGCCAAACGAAAGGTGACCTCAGGCCTCGAGGTAAGTCCCAGTGTTTCACGTCGGGGGAGTTGGGTGTGCAGTGGTTTCCATGAGGTCAGACTCCACCACGGAGTGCCTTAACTCTGCGACGCTCCTGGGGGCACACAGGATAGGAGCTCGTTCGCCAATTTCGCAGGATGACTTCTCTCCGTGCCGGAACGGCGGCTCCCGGCTTCTGAGGAACCTTAGCCTAAACAGGCCCCTGGAGAAAGCTCTTCACATTCAGAGCAAGGGCAACGTACTGCTCTCCGGCTTGCCTGGGTTGAGTGCCCCAGTCGTCAAAGAGCCTCGCGAAAGCAGTGCTGCGCAGACTCCCTTTGCCAGTCGAACGGCCTCCTTGACTGAAAGAGAACTGCAGTGCCAAAGGCCACCGTGCTGACGACTGGCTCCAGGAAGAGACTCGGGACAGCACTCTCATAGAAGCGAAAGCTAGGCTGTGCGCCCAGCCTGAGGAGCAGTACGTACGTTTGCCACACTTCTTTACACAGCTAGGCATGAGCCAGAGAGCCTTGGTCACTGAGGCCTACCTAAGGGACTGCCATACTTACCCAGTAGATCCCACGCAGAGGTCCCTGTGCCGAAACGGGCCTCCACGGAGGGGCCCTGTTCCTCCCGTTGTGTTTCCTTGAGGTAATCAGAAACCGCTGAGGATCCCTAGAGGAGCTCCAGTTTGAAGCTGGGCGACCCTGGCTAAACCTTATTGCCCTCCGTGGTAAACGAGACAGTGGCGGGTCCTAAGCTGCCTGAAGTACACTGCTCGCGCCCACCTTCTCTTTGCTGCCGGAAGGCGTCCCATAAGAAGTCTGAGTTTACTCGGGACGGAAGCAGTCTGAGTGTACTCGTGTGAGGCCTGCTGCTGTCAGTTCCTTGCTGGGAACCTCAGCAGGAGCGCTCTGGAGCTCGCCGGCAAGAGAACTGTGAGTCCCCTCGCCCCACCCCGGCCTCAAGCAAAAGTCCAGATTTCCCCCGTCAGTAACACCTCGGAGGGCCATAGTAGCGAAAAAGCATGCGTTAACGGAGGGCTTCAACAGTGCTAGGGCTTTATTTCACGAGACACCGTGCACTCACGTTCGTTGTAACAACTGTCAAAGGGCACTGGATGCCTTCCAACTCCTCTCTTGCGTTTGAGCCACAGGAAGTAAATGCATTCGTTTGATTAAGCGCCATGAACGTGCAACGACGATGGCGAAGCGCTGCCCTGTTCGCTCGAAAGCTCTCGTTTGTACGGCCTTCACACGGCCTCAAGGTACGCCGTTCCAAACAGCCTTACATTCCACGCTGGTGTGCCCCCAGTTAGGAATTTGGGCTCTTCTGTGAGACACCAATGTGCGTCCCAAAGGAAACCGGGGGGCTCCCCCAGGACGCCTGCGTACGGCAGTCGGTTGCCAGATGTTTACTTCCAGCCGGAGAAAGGAAAAAAGGACAGCTTTCCCAGGGACAATTCTGGACCCTTGGGAACATCCAGAATCACCAAAGCCTAAACTTGGCACGGCCTGGGGAACGCTCTTGCGCACGTCCAGCAATCCCCACGTCAAAACCTTTCTCGGCAGAGGCAGGCACTCTCTCCCTTGTACTAGATAGCTCGGCAGAACCTTCCGAGAAACATGCTGCGTCATTCAGCTTGAAAGCGGGACGCGGATGGGAGAGTACGCTTTCTCCCCGTTTGGAGGCGCCTTGCGCTTGGCTTCAAAGCTGCCCGAACAGCACTAGCGGCCCGACGTCTCTGCACGGCAGGATTGTCGTTGTGGGCCGAGGCTCCGTGTTCTCTCAGAGCGGAAAACCGTGCTGGCAATACCTTGCTAGAAACTCCTCCCACGGCACTACATGGTCAGCTCCGGCCAAACGAAAGGTGACCTCAGGCCTCGAGGTAAGTCCCAGTGTTTCACGTCGGGGGAGTTGGGTGTGCAGTGGTTTCCATGAGGTCAGACTCCACCACGGAGTGCCTTAACTCTGCGACGCTCCTGGGGGCACACAGGATAGGAGCTCGTTCGCCAATTTCGCAGGATGACTTCTCTCCGTGCCGGAACGGCGGCTCCCGGCTTCTGAGGAACCTTAGCCTAAACAGGCCCCTGGAGAAAGCTCTTCACATTCAGCGCAAGGGCAACGTACTGCTCTCCGGCTTGCCTGGGTTGAGTGCCCCAGTCGTCAAAGAGCCTCGCGAAAGCACTGCTGCGCAGACTCCCTTTGCCAGTCGAACGGCCTCCTTGACTGAAAGAGAACTGCAGTGCCAAAAGGCACCGTGCTGCCGACTGGCTCCAGGAAGAGACTCGGGACAGCACTCTCATAGAAGCGAAAGCTAGGCTGTGCGCCCAGCCTGAGGAGCAGTACGTACGTTTGCCACACTTCTTTACACAGCTAGGCATGAGCCAGAGAGCCTTGGTCACTGAGGCCTACCTAAGGGACTGCCATACTTACCCAGTAGATCCCACGCAGAGGTCCCTGTGCCCAAACGGGCCTCCACGGAGGGGCCCTGTTCCTCCCGTTGTGTTTCCTTGAGGTAATCAGAAACCGCTGAGGATCCCTAGAGGAGCTCCGGTTTGAAGCTGGGCGACCCTGGCTAAACCTTATTGCCCTCCGTGGTAAACGAGACAGTGGCGGGTCCTAAGCTGCCTGAAGTACACTGCTCGCGCCCACCTTCTCTTTGCTGCCGGAAGGCGTCCCATAAGAAGTCTGAGTTTACTCGGGACGGAAGCAGTCTGAGTGTACTCGTGTGAGGCCTGCTGCTGTCAGTTCCTTGCTGGGAACCTCAGCAGGAGCGCTCTGGAGCTCGCCGGCAAGAGAACTGTGAGTCCCCTCGCCCCACCCCGGCCTCAAGCAAAAGTCCAGATTTCCCCCGTCAGTAACACCTCGGAGGGCCATAGGAGCGAAGAAGCATGCGTTAACGGAGGGCTTCAACAGTGCTAGGGCTTTATTTCACGAGACACCGTGCACTCACGTTCGTTGTAACAACTGTCAAAGGGCACTGGATGCCTTCCAACTCCTCTCTTGCGTTTGAGCCACAGGAAGTAAATGCATTCGTTTGATTAAGCGCCATGAACGTGCAACGACGATGGCGAAGCGCTGCCGTGTTTGCTCGAAAGCTCTCGTTTGTACGGCCTTCACACGGCCTCAAGGTACGCCGTTCCAAACAGCCTTACATTCCACGCTGGTGTGCCCCCAGTTAGGAATTTGGGCTCTTCTGTGGGACACCAATGTGCGTCCCAAAGGAAACCGGGGGGCTCCCCCAGGACGCCTGCGTACGGCAGTCGGTTGCCAGATGTTTACTTCCAGCCGGAGAAAGGAAAAAAGGACAGCTTTCCCAGGGACAATTCTGGACCCTTGGGAACATCCAGAATCACCAAAGCCTAAACTTGGCACGGCCTGGGGAACGCTCTTGCGCACGTCCAGCAATCCCCACGTCAAAACCTTTCTCGGCAGAGGCAGGCACTCTCTCCCTTGTACTAGATAGCTCGGCAGAACCTTCCGAGAAACATGCTGCGTCATTCAGCTTAAAAAGCGGGACGCGGATGGGAGAGTACGCTTTCTCCCCGTTTGGAGGCGCCTTGCGCTTGGCTTCAAAGCTGCCCGAACAGCACTAGCGGCCCGACGTCTCTGCACGGCAGGATTGTGGTTGTGGGCCGAGGCTCCGTGTTCTCTCAGAGCGGAACACCGTGCTGGCAATACCTTGCTAGAAACTCCTCCCACGGCACTACATGGTCAGCTCCGGCCAAACGAAAGGTGACCTCAGGCCTCGAGGTAAGTCCCAGTGTTTCACGTCGGGGGAGTTGGGTGTGCAGTGGTTTCCATGAGGTCAGACTCCACCACGGAGTGCCTTAACTCTGCGACGCTCCTGGGGGCACACAGGATAGGAGCTCGTTCGCCAATTTCGCAGGATGACTTCTCTCCGTGCCGGAACGGCGGCTCCTGGCTTCTGAGGAACCTTAGCCTAAACAGGCCCCTGGAGAAAGCTCTTCACATTCAGAGCAAGGGCAACGTACTGCTCTCCGGCTTGCCTGGGTTGAGTGCCCCAGTCGTCAAAGAGCCTCGCGAAAGCACTGCTGCGCAGACTCCCTTTGCCAGTCGAACGGCCTCCTTGACTGAAAGAGAACTGCAGTGCCAAAAGGCACCGTGCTGATGACTGGCTCCAGGAAGAGACTCGGGACAGCACTCTCATAGAAGCGAAAGCTAGGCTGTGCGCCCAGCCTGAGGAGCAGTACGTACGTTTGCCACACTTCTTTACACAGCTAGGCATGAGCCAGAGAGCCTTGGTCACTGAGGCCTACCTAAGGGACTGCCATACTTACCCAGTAGATCCCACGCAGAGGTCCCTGTGCCCAAACGGGCCTCCACGGAGGGGCCCTGTTCCTCCCGTTGTGTTTCCTTGAGGTAATCAGAAACCGCTGAGGATCCCTAGAGGAGCTCCGGTTTGAAGCTGGGCGACCCTGGCTAAACCTTATTGCCCTCCGTGGTAAACGAGACAGTGGCGGGTCCTAAGCTGCCTGAAGTACACTGCTCGCGCCCACCTTCTCTTTGCTGCCGGAAGGCCTCCCATAAGAAGTCTGAGTTTACTCGGGACGGAAGCAGTCTGAGTGTACTCGTGTGAGGCCTGCTGCTGTCAGTTCCTTGCTGGGAACCTCAGCAGGAGCGCTCTGGAGCTCGCCGGCAAGAGAACTGTGAGTCCCCTCGCCCCACCCCGGCCTCAAGCAAAAGTCCAGATTTCCCCCGTCAGTAACACCTCGGAGTGCCATAGGAGCGAAGAAGCATGCGTTAACGGAGGGCTTCAACAGTGCTAGGGCTTTATTTCACGAGACACCGTGCACTCACGTTCGTTGTAACAACTGTCAAAGGGCACTGGATGCCTTCCAACTCCTCTCTTGCGTTTGAGCCACAGGAAGTAAATGCATTCGTTTGATTAAGCGCCATGAACGTGCAACGACGATGGCGAAGCGCTGCCCTGTTCGCTCGAAAGCTCTCGTTTGTACGGCCTTCACACGGCCTCAAGGTACGCCGTTCCAAACAGCCTTACATTCCACGCTGGTGTGCCCCCAGTTAGGAATTTGGGCTCTTCTGTGAGACACCAATGTGCGTCCCAAAGGAAACCGGGGGGCTCCCCCAGGACGCCTGCGTACGGCAGTCGGTTGCCAGATGTTTACTTCCAGCCGGAGAAAGGAAAAAAGGACAGCTTTCCCAGGGACAATTCTGGACCCTTGGGAACATCCAGAATCACCAAAGCCTAAACTTGGCACGGCCTGGGGAACGCTCTTGCGCACGTCCAGCAATCCCCACGTCAAAACCTTTCTCGGCAGAGGCAGGCACTCTCTCCCTTGTACTAGATAGCTCGGCAGAACCTTCCGAGAAACATGCTGCGTCATTCAGCTTGAAAGCGGGACGCGGATGGGAGAGTACGCTTTCTCCCCGTTTGGAGGCACCTTGCGCTTGGCGTCAAAGCTGCCCGAACAGCACTAGCGGCCCGACGTCTCTGCACGGCAGGATTGTCGTTGTGGGCCGAGGCTCCGTGTTCTCTCAGAGCGGAAAACCGTGCTGGCAATACCTTGCTAGAAACTCCTCCCACGGCACTACATGGTCAGCTCCGGCCAAACGAAAGGTGACCTCAGGCCTCGAGGTAAGTCCCAGTGTTTCACGTCGGGGGAGTTGGGTGTGCAGTGGTTTCCATGAGGTCAGACTCCACCACGGAGTGCCTTAACTCTGCGACGCTCCTGGGGGCACACAGGATAGGAGCTCGTTCGCCAATTTCGCAGGATCACTTCTCTCCGTGCCGGAACGGCGGCTCCTGGCTTCTGAGGAACCTTAGCCTAAACAGGCCCCTGGAGAAAGCTCTTCACATTCAGCGCAAGGGCAACGTACTGCTCTCCGGCTTGCCTGGGTTGAGTGCCCCAGTCGTCAAAGAGCCTCGCGAAAGCACTGCTGCGCAGACTCCCTTTGCCAGTCGAACGGCCTCCTTGACTGAAAGAGAACTGCAGTGCCAAAAGGCACCGTGCTGACGACTGGCTCCAGGAAGAGACTCGGGACAGCACTCTCATAGAAGCGAAAGCTAGGCTGTGCGCCCAGCCTGAGGAGCAGTACGTACGTTTGCCACACTTCTTTACACAGCTAGGCATGAGCCAGAGAGCCTTGGTCACTGAGGCCTACCTAAGGGACTGCCATACTTACCCAGTAGATCCCACGCAGAGGTCCCTGTGCCCAAACGGGCCTCCACGGAGGGGCCCTGTTCCTCCCGTTGTGTTTCCTTGAGGTAATCAGAAACCGCTGAGGATCCCTAGAGGAGCTCCGGTTTGAAGCTGGGCGACCCTGGCTAAACCTTATTGCCCTCCGTGGTAAACGAGACAGTGGCGGGTCCTAAGCTGCCTGAAGTACACTGCTCGCGCCCACCTTCTCTTTGCTGCCGGAAGGCGTCCCATAAGAAGTCTGAGTTTACTCGGGACGGAAGCAGTCTGAGTGTACTCGTGTGAGGCCTGCTGCTGTCAGTTCCTTGCTGGGAACCTCAGCAGGAGCGCTCTGGAGCTCGCCGGCAAGAGAACTGTGAGTCCCCTCGCCCCACCCCGGCCTCAAGCAAAAGTCCAGATTTCCCCCGTCAGTAACACCTCGGAGGGCCATAGGAGCGAAGAAGCATGCGTTAACGGAGGGCTTCAACAGTGCTAGGGCTTTATTTCACGAGACACCGTGCACTCACGTTCGTTGTAACAACTGTCAAAGGGCACTGGATGCCTTCCAACTCCTCTCTTGCGTTTGAGCCACAGGAAGTAAATGCATTCGTTTGATTAAGCGCCATGAACGTGCAACGACGATGGCGAAGCGCTGCCGTGTTCGCTCGAAAGCTCTCGTTTGTACGGCCTTCACACGGCCTCAAGGTACGCCGTTCCAAACAGCCTTACATTCCACGCTGGTGTGCCCCCAGTTAGGAATTTGGGCTCTTCTGTGGGACACCAATGTGCGTCCCAAAGGAAACCGGGGGGCTCCCCCAGGACGCCTGCGTACGGCAGTCGGTTGCCAGATGTTTACTTCCAGCCGGAGAAAGGAAAAAAGGACAGCTTTCCCAGGGACAATTCTGGACCCTTGGGAACATCCAGAATCACCAAAGCCTAAACTTGGCACGGCCTGGGGAACGCTCTTGCGCACGTCCAGCAATCCCCACGTCAAAACCTTTCTCGGCAGAGGCAGGCACTCTCTCCCTTGTACTAGATAGCTCGGCAGAACCTTCCGAGAAACATGCTGCGTCATTCAGCTTAAAAAGCGGGACGCGGATGGGAGAGTACGCTTTCTCCCCGTTTGGAGGCGCCTTGCGCTTGGCTTCAAAGCTGCCCGAACAGCACTAGCGGCCCGACGTCTCTGCACGGCAGGATTGTGGTTGTGGGCCGAGGCTCCGTGTTCTCTCAGAGCGGAAAACCGTGCTGGCAATACCTTGCTAGAAACTCCTCCCACGGCACTACATGGTCAGCTCCGGCCAAACGAAAGGTGACCTCAGGCCTCGAGGTAAGTCCCAGTGTTTCACGTCGGGGGAGTTGGGTGTGCAGTGGTTTCCATGAGGTCAGACTCCACCACGGAGTGCCTTAACTCTGCGACGCTCCTGGGGGCACACAGGATAGGAGCTCGTTCGCCAATTTCGCAGGATGACTTCTCTCCGTGCCGGAACGGCGGCTCCCGGCTTCTGAGGAACCTTAGCCTAAACAGGCCCCTGGAGAAAGCTCTTCACATTCAGAGCAAGGGCAACGTACTGCTCTCCGGCTTGCCTGGGTTGAGTGCCCCAGTCGTGAAAGAGCCTCGCGAAAGCAGTGCTGCGCAGACTCCCTTTGCCAGTCGAACGGCCTCCTTGACTGAAAGAGAACTGCAGTGCCAAAAGGCACCGTGCTGACGACTGGCTCCAGGAAGAGACTCGGGACAGCACTCTCATAGAAGCGAAAGCTAGGCTGTGCGCCCAGCCTGAGGAGCAGGTACGTACGTTTGCCACACTTCTTTACACAGCTAGGCATGAGCCAGAGAGCCTTGGTCACTGAGGCCTACCTAAGGGACTGCCATACTTACCCAGTAGATCCCACGCAGAGGTCCCTGTGCCCAAACGGGCCTCCACGGAGGGGCCCTGTTCCTCCCGTTGTGTTTCCTTGAGGTAATCAGAAACCGCTGAGGATCCCTAGAGGAGCTCCGGTTTGAAGCTGGGCGACCCTGGCTAAACCTTATTGCCCTCCGTGGTAAACGAGACAGTGGCGGGTCCTAAGCTGCCTGAAGTACACTGCTCGCGCCCACCTTCTCTTTGCTGCCGGAAGGCGTCCCATAAGAAGTCTGAGTTTACTCGGGACGGAAGCAGTCTGAGTGTACTCGTGTGAGGCCTGCTGCTGTCAGTTCCTTGCTGGGAACCTCAGCAGGAGCGCTCTGGAGCTCGCCGGCAAGAGAACTGTGAGTCCCCTCGCCCCACCCCGGCCTCAAGCAAAAGTCCAGATTTCCCCCGTCAGTAACACCTCGGAGGACCATAGGAGCGAAAAAGCATGCGTTAACGGAGGGCTTCAACAGTGCTAGGGCTTTATTTCACGAGACACCGTGCACTCACGTTCGTTGTAACAACTGTCAAAGGGCACTGGATGCCTTCCAACTCCTCTCTTGCGTTTGAGCCACAGGAAGTAAATGCATTCGTTTGATTAAGCGCCATGAACGTGCAACGACGATGGCGAAGCGCTGCCCTGTTCGCTCGAAAGCTCTCGTTTGTACGGCCTTCACACGGCCTCAAGGTACGCCGTTCCAAACAGCCTTACATTCCACGCTGGTGTGCCCCCAGTTAGGAATTTGGGCTCTTCTGTGAGACACCAATGTGCGTCCCAAAGGAAACCGGGGGGCTCCCCCAGGACGCCTGCGTACGGCAGTCGGTTGCCAGATGTTTACTTCCAGCCGGAGAAAGGAAAAAAGGACAGCTTTCCCAGGGACAATTCTGGACCCTTGGGAACATCCAGAATCACCAAAGCCTAAACTTGGCACGGCCTGGGGAACGCTCTTGCGCACGTCCAGCAATCCCCACGTCAAAACCTTTCTCGGCAGAGGCAGGCACTCTCTCCCTTGTACTAGATAGCTCGGCAGAACCTTCCGAGAAACATGCTGCGTCATTCAGCTTGAAAGCGGGACGCGGATGGGAGAGTACGCTTTCTCCCCGTTTGGAGGCGCCTTGCGCTTGGCTTCAAAGCTGCCCGAACAGCACTAGCGGCCCGACGTCTCTGCACGGCAGGATTGTCGTTGTGGGCCGAGGCTCCGTGTTCTCTCAGAGCGGAAAACCGTGCTGGCAATACCTTGCTAGAAACTCCTCCCACGGCACTACATGGTCAGCTCCGGCCAAACGAAAGGTGACCTCAGGCCTCGAGGTAAGTCCCAGTGTTTCACGTCGGGGGAGTTGGGTGTGCAGTGGTTTCCATGAGGTCAGACTCCACCACGGAGTGCCTTAACTCTGCGACGCTCCTGGGGGCACACAGGATAGGAGCTCGTTCGCCAATTTCGCAGGATGACTTCTCTCCGTGCCGGAACGGCGGCTCCCGGCTTCTGAGGAACCTTAGCCTAAACAGGCCCCTGGAGAAAGCTCTTCACATTCAGAGCAAGGGCAACGTACTGCTCTCCGGCTTGCCTGGGTTGAGTGCCCCAGTCGTCAAAGAGCCTCGCGAAAGCAGTGCTGCGCAGACTCCCTTTGCCAGTCGAACGGCCTCCTTGACTGAAAGAGAACTGCAGTGCCAAAAGGCACCGTGCTGACGACTGGCTCCAGGAAGAGACTCGGGACAGCACTCTCATAGAAGCGAAAGCTAGGCTGTGCGCCCAGCCTGAGGAGCAGTACGTACGTTTGCCACACTTCTTTACACAGCTAGGCATGAGCCAGAGAGCCTTGGTCACTGAGGCCTACCTAAGGGACTGCCATACTTACCCAGTAGATCCCACGCAGAGGTCCCTGTGCCCAAACGGGCCTCCACGGAGGGGCCCTGTTCCTCCCGTTGTGTTTCCTTGAGGTAATCAGAAACCGCTGAGGATCCCTAGAGGAGCTCCGGTTTGAAGCTGGGCGACCCTGGCTAAACCTTATTGCCCTCCGTGGTAAACGAGACAGTGGCGGGTCCTAAGCTGCCTGAAGTACACTGCTCGCGCCCACCTTCTCTTTGCTGCCCGAAGGCCTCCCATAAGAAGTCTGAGTTTACTCGGGACGGAAGCAGTCTGAGTGTACTCGTGTGAGGCCTGCTGCTGTCAGTTCCTTGCTGGGAACCTCAGCAGGAGCGCTCTGGAGCTCGCCGGCAAGAGAACTGTGAGTCCCCTCGCCCCACCCCGGCCTCAAGCAAAAGTCCAGATTTCCCCCGTCAGTAACACCTCGGAGTGCCATAGGAGCGAAGAAGCATGCGTTAACGGAGGGCTTCAACAGTGCTAGGGCTTTATTTCACGAGACACCGTGCACTCACGTTCGTTGTAACAACTGTCAAAGGGCACTGGATGCCTTCCAACTCCTCTCTTGCGTTTGAGCCACAGGAAGTAAATGCATTCGTTTGATTAAGCGCCATGAACGTGCAACGACGATGGCGAAGCGCTGCCCTGTTCGCTCGAAAGCTCTCGTTTGTACGGCCTTCACACGGCCTCAAGGTACGCCGTTCCAAACAGCCTTACATTCCACGCTGGTGTGCCCCCAGTTAGGAATTTGGGCTCTTCTGTGAGACACCAATGTGCGTCCCAAAGGAAACCGGGGGGCTCCCCCAGGACGCCTGCGTACGGCAGTCGGTTGCCAGATGTTTACTTCCAGCCGGAGAAAGGAAAAAAGGACAGCTTTCCCAGGGACAATTCTGGACCCTTGGGAACATCCAGAATCACCAAAGCCTAAACTTGGCACGGCCTGGGGAACGCTCTTGCGCACGTCCAGCAATCCCCACGTCAAAACCTTTCTCGGCAGAGGCAGGCACTCTCTCCCTTGTACTAGATAGCTCGGCAGAACCTTCCGAGAAACATGCTGCGTCATTCAGCTTGAAAGCGGGACGCGGATGGGAGAGTACGCTTTCTCCCCGTTTGGAGGCACCTTGCGCTTGGCGTCAAAGCTGCCCGAACAGCACTAGCGGCCCGACGTCTCTGCACGGCAGGATTGTGGTTGTGGGCCGAGGCTCCGTGTTCTCTCAGAGCGGAAAACCGTGCTGGCAATACCTTGCTAGAAACTCCTCCCACGGCACTACATGGTCAGCTCCGGCCAAACGAAAGGTGACCTCAGGCCTCGAGGTAAGTCCCAGTGTTTCACGTCGGGGGAGTTGGGTGTGCAGTGGTTTCCATGAGGTCAGACTCCACCACGGAGTGCCTTAACTCTGCGACGCTCCTGGGGGCACACAGGATAGGAGCTCGTTCGCCAATTTCGCAGGATGACTTCTCTCCGTGCCGGAACGGCGGCTCCCGGCTTCTGAGGAACCTTAGCCTAAACAGGCCCCTGGAGAAAGCTCTTCACATTCAGAGCAAGGGCAACGTACTGCTCTCCGGCTTGCCTGGGTTGAGTGCCCCAGTCGTCAAAGAGCCTCGCGAAAGCACTGCTGCGCAGACTCCCTTTGCCAGTCGAACGGCCTCCTTGACTGAAAGAGAACTGCAGTGCCAAAAGGCACCGTGCTGACGACTGGCTCCAGGAAGAGACTCGGGACAGCACTCTCATAGAAGCGAAAGCTAGGCTGTGCGCCCAGCCTGAGGAGCAGTACGTACGTTTGCCACACTTCTTTACACAGCTAGGCATGAGCCAGAGAGCCTTGGTCACTGAGGCCTACCTAAGGGACTGCCATACTTACCCAGTAGATCCCACGCAGAGGTCCCTGTGCCCAAACGGGCCTCCACGGAGGGGCCCTGTTCCTCCCGTTGTGTTTCCTTGAGGTAATCAGAAACCGCTGAGGATCCCTAGAGGAGCTCCGGTTTGAAGCTGGGCGACCCTGGCTAAACCTTATTGCCCTCCGTGGTAAACGAGACAGTGGCGGGTCCTAAGCTGCCTGAAGTACACTGCTCGCGCCCACCTTCTCTTTGCTGCCGGAAGGCGTCCCATAAGAAGTCTGAGTTTACTCGGGACGGAAGCAGTCTGAGTGTACTCGTGTGAGGCCTGCTGCTGTCAGTTCCTTGCTGGGAACCTCAGCAGGAGCGCTCTGGAGCTCGCCGGCAAGAGAACTGTGAGTCCCCTCGCCCCACCCCGGCCTCAAGCAAAAGTCCAGATTTCCCCCGTCAGTAACACCTCGGAGGGCCATAGGAGCGAAGAAGCATGCGTTAACGGAGGGCTTCAACAGTGCTAGGGCTTTATTTCACGAGACACCGTGCACTCACGTTCGTTGTAACAACTGTCAAAGGGCACTGGATGCCTTCCAACTCCTCTCTTGCGTTTGAGCCACAGGAAGTAAATGCATTCGTTTGATTAAGCGCCATGAACGTGCAACGACGATGGCGAAGCGCTGCCCTGTTCGCTCGAAAGCTCTCGTTTGTACGGCCTTCACACGGCCTCAAGGTACGCCGTTCCAAACAGCCTTACATTCCACGCTGGTGTGCCCCCAGTTAGGAATTTGGGCTCTTCTGTGGGACACCAATGTGCGTCCCAAAGGAAACCGGGGGGCTCCCCCAGGACGCCTGCGTACGGCAGTCGGTTGCCAGATGTTTACTTCCAGCCGGAGAAAGGAAAAAAGGACAGCTTTCCCAGGGACAATTCTGGACCCTTGGGAACATCCAGAATCACCAAAGCCTAAACTTGGCACGGCCTGGGGAACGCTCTTGCGCACGTCCAGCAATCCCCACGTCAAAACCTTTCTCGGCAGAGGCAGGCACTCTCTCCCTTGTACTAGATAGCTCGGCAGAACCTTCCGAGAAACATGCTGCGTCATTCAGCTTAAAAAGCGGGACGCGGATGGGAGAGTACGCTTTCTCCCCGTTTGGAGGCGCCTTGCGCTTGGCTTCAAAGCTGCCCGAACAGCACTAGCGGCCCGACGTCTCTGCACGGCAGGATTGTGGTTGTGGGCCGAGGCTCCGTGTTCTCTCAGAGCGGAACACCGTGCTGGCAATACCTTGCTAGAAACTCCTCCCACGGCACTACATGGTCAGCTCCGGCCAAACGAAAGGTGACCTCAGGCCTCGAGGTAAGTCCCAGTGTTTCACGTCGGGGGAGTTGGGTGTGCAGTGGTTTCCATGAGGTCAGACTCCACCACGGAGTGCCTTAACTCTGCGACGCTCCTGGGGGCACACAGGATAGGAGCTCGTTCGCCAATTTCGCAGGATGACTTCTCTCCGTGCCGGAACGGCGGCTCCTGGCTTCTGAGGAACCTTAGCCTAAACAGGCCCCTGGAGAAAGCTCTTCACATTCAGAGCAAGGGCAACGTACTGCTCTCCGGCTTGCCTGGGTTGAGTGCCCCAGTCGTCAAAGAGCCTCGCGAAAGCACTGCTGCGCAGACTCCCTTTGCCAGTCGAACGGCCTCCTTGACTGAAAGAGAACTGCAGTGCCAAAAGGCACCGTGCTGACGACTGGCTCCAGGAAGAGACTCGGGACAGCACTCTCATAGAAGCGAAAGCTAGGCTGTGCGCCCAGCCTGAGGAGCAGTACGTACGTTTGCCACACTTCTTTACACAGCTAGGCATGAGCCAGAGAGCCTTGGTCACTGAGGCCTACCTAAGGGACTGTCGTACTTACCCAGTAGATCCCACGCAGAGGTCCCTGTGCCCAAACGGGCCTCCACGGAGGGGCCCTGTTCCTCCCGTTGTGTTTCCTTGAGGTAATCAGAAACCGCTGAGGATCCCTAGAGGAGCTCCGGTTTGAAGCTGGGCGACCCTGGCTAAACCTTATTGCCCTCCGTGGTAAACGAGACAGTGGCGGGTCCTAAGCTGCCTGAAGTACACTGCTCGCGCCCACCTTCTCTTTGCTGCCGGAAGGCGTCCCATAAGAAGTCTGAGTTTACTCGGGACGGAAGCAGTCTGAGTGTACTCGTGTGAGGCCTGCTGCTGTCAGTTCCTTGCTGGGAACCTCAGCAGGAGCGCTCTGGAGCTCGCCGGCAAGAGAACTGTGAGTCCCCTCGCCCCACCCCGGCCTCAAGCAAAAGTCCAGATTTCCCCCGTCAGTAACACCTCGGAGTGCCATAGGAGCGAAGAAGCATGCGTTAACGGAGGGCTTCAACAGTGCTAGGGCTTTATTTCACGAGACACCGTGCACTCACGTTCGTTGTAACAACTGTCAAAGGGCACTGGATGCCTTCCAACTCCTCTCTTGCGTTTGAGCCACAGGAAGTAAATGCATTCGTTTGATTAAGCGCCATGAACGTGCAACGACGATGGCGAAGCGCTGCCCTGTTCGCTCGAAAGCTCTCGTTTGTACGGCCTTCACACGGCCTCAAGGTACGCCATTCCAAACAGCCTTACATTCCACGCTGGTGTGCCCCCAGTTAGGAATGTGGGCTCTTCTGTGAGACACCAATGTGCGTCCCAAAGGAAACCGGGGGGCTCCCCCAGGACGCCTGCGTACGGCAGTCGGTTGCCAGATGTTTACTTCCAGCCGGAGAAAGGAAAAAAGGACAGTTTTCCCAGGGACAATTCTGGACCCTTGGGAACATCCAGAATCACCAAAGCCTAAACTTGGCACGGCCTGGGGAACGCTCTTGCGCACGTCCAGCAATCCCCACGTCAAAACCTTTCTCAGCAGAGGCAGGCACTCTCTCCCTTGTACTAGATAGCTCGGCAGAACCTTCCGAGAAACATGCTGAGTCATTCAGCTTGAAAGCGGGACGCGGATGGGAGAGTACGCTTTCTCCCCGTTTGGAGGCGCCGTGCGCTTGGCTTCAAAGCTGCCCGAACAGCACTAGCGGCCCGACGTCTCTGCACGGCAGGATTGTCGTTGTGGGCCGAGGCTCCGTGTTCTCTCAGAGCGGAAAACCGTGCTGGCAATACCTTGCTAGAAACTCCTCCCACGGCACTACATGGTCAGCTCCGGCCAAACGAAAGGTGACCTCAGGCCTCGAGGTAAGTCCCAGTGTTTCACGTCGGGGGAGTTGGGTGTGCAGTGGTTTCCATGAGGTCAGACTCCACCACGGAGTGCCTTAACTCTGCGACGCTCCTGGGGGCACACAGGATAGGAGCTCGTTCGCCAATTTCGCAGGATGACTTCTCTCCGTGCCGGAACGGCGGCTCCTGGCTTCTGAGGAACCTTAGCCTAAACAGGCCCCTGGAGAAAGCTCTTCACATTCAGAGCAAGGGCAACGTACTGCTCTCCGGCTTGCCTGGGTTGAGTGCCCCAGTCGTCAAAGAGCCTCGCGAAAGCAGTGCTGCGCAGACTCCCTTTGCCAGTCGAATGGCCTCCTTGACTGAAAGAGAACTGCAGTGCCAAAAGGCACCGTGCTGACGACTGGCTCCAGGAAGAGACTCGGGACAGCACTCTCATAGAAGCGAAAGCTAGGCTGTGCGCCCAGCCTGAGGAGCAGGTACGTACGTTTGCCACACTTCTTTACACAGCTAGGCATGAGCCAGAGAGCCTTGGTCACTGAGGCCTACCTAAGGGACTGCCATACTTACCCAGTAGATCCCACGCAGAGGTCCCTGTGCCCAAACGGGCCTCCACGGAGGGGCCCTGTTCCTCCCGTTGTGTTTCCTTGAGGTAATCAGAAACCGCTGAGGATCCCTAGAGGAGCTCCGGTTTGAAGCTGGGCGACCCTGGCTAAACCTTATTGCCCTCCGTGGTAAACGAGACAGTGGCGGGTCCTAAGCTGCCTGAAGTACACTGCTCGCGCCCACCTTCTCTTTGCTGCCGGAAGGCGTCCCATAAGAAGTCTGAGTTTACTCGGGACGGAAGCAGTCTGAGTGTACTCGTGTGAGGCCTGCTGCTGTCAGTTCCTTGCTGGGAACCTCAGCAGGAGCGCTCTGGAGCTCGCCGGCAAGAGAACTGTGAGTCCCCTCGCCCCACCCCGGCCTCAAGCAAAAGTCCAGATTTCCCCCGTCAGTAACACCTCGGAGTGCCATAGGAGCGAAGAAGCATGCGTTAACGGAGGGCTTCAACAGTGCTAGGGCTTTATTTCATGAGACACCGTGCACTCACGTTCGTTGTAACAACTGTCAAAGGGCACTGGATGCCTTCCAACTCCTCTCTTGCGTTTGAGCCACAGGAAGTAAATGCATTCGTTTGATTAAGCGCCATGAACGTGCAACGACGATGGCGAAGCGCTGCCCTGTTCGCTCGAAAGCTCTCGTTTGTACGGCCTTCACACGGCCTCAAGGTACGCCGTTCCAAACAGCCTTACATTCCACGCTGGTGTGCCCCCAGTTAGGAATTTGGGCTCTTCTGTGAGACATCAATGTGCGTCCCAAAGGAAACCGGGGGGCTCCCCCAGGACGCCTGCGTACGGCAGTCGGTTGCCAGATGTTTACTTCCAGCCGGAGAAAGGAAAAAAGGACAGCTTTCCCAGGGACAATTCTGGACCCTTGGGAACATCCAGAATCACCAAAGCCTAAACTTGGCACGGCCTGGGGAACGCTCTTGCGCACGTCCAGCAATCCCCACGTCAAAACCTTTCTCGGCAGAGGCAGGCACTCTCTCCCTTGTACTAGATAGCTCGGCAGAACCTTCCGAGAAACATGCTGCGTCATTCAGCTTGAAAGCGGGACGCGGATGGGAGAGTACGCTTTCTCCCCGTTTGGAGGCGCCTTGCGCTTGGCTTCAAAGCTGCCCGAACAGCACTAGCGGCCCGACGTCTCTGCACGGCAGGATTGTCGTTGTGGGCCGAGGCTCCGTGTTCTCTCAGAGCGGAAAACCGTGCTGGCAATACCTTGCTAGAAACTCCTCCCACGGCACTACATGGTCAGCTCCGGCCAAACGAAAGGTGACCTCAGGCCTCGAGGTAAGTCCCAGTGTTTCACGTCGGGGGAGTTGGGTGTGCAGTGGTTTCCATGAGGTCAGACTCCACCACGGAGTGCCTTAACTCTGCGACGCTCCTGGGGGCACACAGGATAGGAGCTCGTTCGCCAATTTCGCAGGATGACTTCTCTCCGTGCCGGAACGGCGGCTCCCGGCTTCTGAGGAACCTTAGCCTAAACAGGCCCCTGGAGAAAGCTCTTCACATTCAGAGCAAGGGCAACGTACTGCTCTCCGGCTTGCCTGGGTTGAGTGCCCCAGTCGTCAAAGAGCCTCGCGAAAGCAGTGCTGCGCAGACTCCCTTTGCCAGTCGAACGGCCTCCTTGACTGAAAGAGAACTGCAGTGCCAAAGGCCACCGTGCTGACGACTGGCTCCAGGAAGAGACTCGGGACAGCACTCTCATAGAAGCGAAAGCTAGGCTGTGCGCCCAGCCTGAGGAGCAGTACGTACGTTTGCCACACTTCTTTACACAGCTAGGCATGAGCCAGAGAGCCTTGGTCACTGAGGCCTACCTAAGGGACTGCCATACTTACCCAGTAGATCCCACGCAGAGGTCCCTGTGCCCAAACGGGCCTCCACGGAGGGGCCCTGTTCCTCCCGTTGTGTTTCCTTGAGGTAATCAGAAACCGCTGAGGATCCCTAGAGGAGCTCCGGTTTGAAGCTGGGCGACCCTGGCTAAACCTTATTGCCCTCCGTGGTAAATGAGACAGTGGCGGGTCCTAAGCTGCCTGAAGTACACTGCTCGCGCCCACCTTCTCTTTGCTGCCGGAAGGCGTCCCATAAGAAGTCTGAGTTTACTCGGGACGGAAGCAGTCTGAGTGTACTCGTGTGAGGCCTGCTGCTGTCAGTTCCTTGCTGGGAACCTCAGCAGGAGCGCTCTGGAGCTCGCCGGCAAGAGAACTGTGAGTCCCCTCGCCCCACCCCGGCCTCAAGCAAGAGTCCAGATTTCCCCCGTCAGTAACACCTCGGAGTGCCATAGGAGCGAAGAAGCATGCGTTAACGGAGTGCTTCAACAGTGCTAGGGCTTTATTTCACGAGACACCGTGCACTCACGTTCGTTGTAACAACTGTCAAAGGGCACTGGATGCCTTCCAACTCCTCTCTTGCGTTTGAGCCACAGGAAGTAAATGCATTCGTTTGATTAAGCGCCATGAACGTGCAACGACGATGGCGAAGCGCTGCCCTGTTCGCTCGAAAGCTCTCGTTTGTACGGCCTTCACACGGCCTCAAGGTACGCCGTTCCAAACAGCCTTACATTCCACGCTGGTGTGCCCCCAGTTAGGAATTTGGGCTCTTCTGTGAGACACCAATGTGCGTCCCAAAGGAAACCGGGGGGCTCCCCCAGGACGCCTGCGTACGGCAGTCGGTTGCCAGATGTTTACTTCCAGCCGGAGAAAGGAAAAAAGGACAGCTTTCCCAGGGACAATTCTGGACCCTTGGGAACATCCAGAATCACCAAAGCCTAAACTTGGCACGGCCTGGGGAACGCTCTTGCGCACGTCCAGCAATCCCCACGTCAAAACCTTTCTCGGCAGAGGCAGGCACTCTCTCCCTTGTACTAGATAGCTCGGCAGAACCTTCCGAGAAACATGCTGCGTCATTCAGCTTGAAAGCGGGACGCGGATGGGAGAGTACGCTTTCTCCCCGTTTGGAGGCGCCTTGCGCTTGGCTTCAAAGCTGCCCGAACAGCACTAGCGGCCCGACGTCTCTGCACGGCAGGATTGTCGTTGTGGGCCGAGGCTCCGTGTTCTCTCAGAGCGGAAAACCGTGCTGGCAATACCTTGCTAGAAACTCCTCCCACGGCACTACATGGTCAGCTCCGGCCAAACGAAAGGTGACCTCAGGCCTCGAGGTAAGTCCCAGTGTTTCACGTCGGGGGAGTTGGGTGTGCAGTGGTTTCCATGAGGTCAGACTCCACCACGGAGTGCCTTAACTCTGCGACGCTCCTGGGGGCACACAGGATAGGAGCTCGTTCGCCAATTTCGCAGGATGACTTCTCTCCGTGCCGGAACGGCGGCTCCCGGCTTCTGAGGAACCTTAGCCTAAACAGGCCCCTGGAGAAAGCTCTTCACATTCAGAGCAAGGGCAACGTACTGCTCTCCGGCTTGCCTGGGTTGAGTGCCCCAGTCGTCAAAGAGCCTCGCGAAAGCAGTGCTGCGCAGACTCCCTTTGCCAGTCGAACGGCCTCCTTGACTGAAAGAGAACTGCAGCGCCAAAAGGCACCGTGCTGACGACTGGCTCCAGGAAGAGACTCGGGACAGCACTCTCATAGAAGCGAAAGCTAGGCTGTGCGCCCAGCCTGAGGAGCAGTACGTACGTTTGCCACACTTCTTTACACAGCTAGGCATGAGCCAGAGAGCCTTGGTCACTGAGGCCTACCTAAGGGACTGCCATACTTACCCAGTAGATCCCACGCAGAGGTCCCTGTGCCCAAACGGGCCTCCACGGAGGGGCCCTGTTCCTCCCGTTGTGTTTCCTTGAGGTAATCAGAAACCGCTGAGGATCCCTAGAGGAGCTCCGGTTTGAAGCTGGGCGACCCTGGCTAAACCTTATTGCCCTCCGTGGTAAACGAGACAGTGGCGGGTCCTAAGCTGCCTGAAGTACACTGCTCGCGCCCACCTTCTCTTTGCTGCCGGAAGGCGTCCCATAAGAAGTCTGAGTTTACTCGGGACGGAAGCAGTCTGAGTGTACTCGTGTGAGGCCTGCTGCTGTCAGTTCCTTGCTGGGAACCTCAGCAGGAGCGCTCTGGAGCTCGCCGGCAAGAGAACTGTGAGTCCCCTCGCCCCACCCCGGCCTCAAGCAAGAGTCCAGATTTCCCCCGTCAGTAACACCTCGGAGTGCCATAGGAGCGAAGAAGCATGCGTTAACGGAGTGCTTCAACAGTGCTAGGGCTTTATTTCACGAGACACCGTGCACTCACGTTCGTTGTAACAACTGTCAAAGGGCACTGGATGCCTTCCAACTCCTCTCTTGCGTTTGAGCCACAGGAAGTAAATGCATTCGTTTGATTAAGCGCCATGAACGTGCAACGACGTTGGCGAAGCGCTGCCCTGTTCGCTCGAAAGCTCTCGTTTGTACGGCCTTCACACGGCCTCAAGGTACGCCATTCCAAACAGCCTTACATTCCACGCTGGTGTGCCCCCAGTTAGGAATGTGGGCTCTTCTGTGAGACACCAATGTGCGTCCCAAAGGAAACCGGGGGGCTCCCCCAGGACGCCTGCGTACGGCAGTCGGTTGCCAGATGTTTACTTCCAGCCGGAGAAAGGAAAAAAGGACAGCTTTCCCAGGGACAATTCTGGACCCTTGGGAACATCCAGAATCACCAAAGCCTAAACTTGGCACGGCCTGGGGAACGCTCTTGCGCACGTCCAGCAATCCCCACGTCAAAACCTTTCTCGGCAGAGGCAGGCACTCTCTCCCTTGTACTAGATAGCTCGGCAGAACCTTCCGAGAAACATGCTGCGTCATTCAGCTTGAAAGCGGGACGCGGATGGGAGAGTACGCTTTCTCCCCGTTTGGAGGCGCCTTGCGCTTGGCTTCAAAGCTGCCCGAACAGCACTAGCGGCCCGACGTCTCTGCACGGCAGGATTGTCGTTGTGGGCCGAGGCTCCGTGTTCTCTCAGAGCGGAAAACCGTGCTGGCAATACCTTGCTAGAAACTCCTCCCACGGCACTACATGGTCAGCTCCGGCCAAACGAAAGGTGACCTCAGGCCTCGAGGTAAGTCCCAGTGTTTCACGTCGGGGGAGTTGGGTGTGCAGTGGTTTCCATGAGGTCAGACTCCACCACGGAGTGCCTTAACTCTGCGACGCTCCTGGGGGCACACAGGATAGGAGCTCGTTCGCCAATTTCGCAGGATGACTTCTCTCCGTGCCGGAACGGCGGCTCCCGGCTTCTGAGGAACCTTAGCCTAAACAGGCCCCTGGAGAAAGCTCTTCACATTCAGAGCAAGGGCAACGTACTGCTCTCCGGCTTGCCTGGGTTGAGTGCCCCAGTCGTCAAAGAGCCTCGCGAAAGCAGTGCTGCGCAGACTCCCTTTGCCAGTCGAACGGCCTCCTTGACTGAAAGAGAACTGCAGTGCCAAAGGCCACCGTGCTGACGACTGGCTCCAGGAAGAGACTCGGGACAGCACTCTCATAGAAGCGAAAGCTAGGCTGTGCGCCCAGCCTGAGGAGCAGTACGTACGTTTGCCACACTTCTTTACACAGCTAGGCATGAGCCAGAGAGCCTTGGTCACTGAGGCCTACCTAAGGGACTGCCATACTTACCCAGTAGATCCCACGCAGAGGTCCCTGTGCCCAAACGGGCCTCCACGGAGGGGCCCTGTTCCTCCCGTTGTGTTTCCTTGAGGTAATCAGAAACCGCTGAGGATCCCTAGAGGAGCTCCGGTTTGAAGCTGGGCGACCCTGGCTAAACCTTATTGCCCTCCGTGGTAAATGAGACAGTGGCGGGTCCTAAGCTGCCTGAAGTACACTGCTCGCGCCCACCTTCTCTTTGCTGCCGGAAGGCGTCCCATAAGAAGTCTGAGTTTACTCGGGACGGAAGCAGTCTGAGTGTACTCGTGTGAGGCCTGCTGCTGTCAGTTCCTTGCTGGGAACCTCAGCAGGAGCGCTCTGGAGCTCGCCGGCAAGAGAACTGTGAGTCCCCTCGCCCCACCCCGGCCTCAAGCAAGAGTCCAGATTTCCCCCGTCAGTAACACCTCGGAGTGCCATAGGAGCGAAGAAGCATGCGTTAACGGAGTGCTTCAACAGTGCTAGGGCTTTATTTCACGAGACACCGTGCACTCACGTTCGTTGTAACAACTGTCAAAGGGCACTGGATGCCTTCCAACTCCTCTCTTGCGTTTGAGCCACAGGAAGTAAATGCATTCGTTTGATTAAGCGCCATGAACGTGCAACGACGATGGCGAAGCGCTGCCCTGTTCGCTCGAAAGCTCTCGTTTGTACGGCCTTCACACGGCCTCAAGGTACGCCGTTCCAAACAGCCTTACATTCCACGCTGGTGTGCCCCCAGTTAGGAATTTGGGCTCTTCTGTGAGACACCAATGTGCGTCCCAAAGGAAACCGGGGGGCTCCCCCAGGACGCCTGCGTACGGCAGTCGGTTGCCAGATGTTTACTTCCAGCCGGAGAAAGGAAAAAAGGACAGCTTTCCCAGGGACAATTCTGGACCCTTGGGAACATCCAGAATCACCAAAGCCTAAACTTGGCACGGCCTGGGGAACGCTCTTGCGCACGTCCAGCAATCCCCACGTCAAAACCTTTCTCGGCAGAGGCAGGCACTCTCTCCCTTGTACTAGATAGCTCGGCAGAACCTTCCGAGAAACATGCTGCGTCATTCAGCTTGAAAGCGGGACGCGGATGGGAGAGTACGCTTTCTCCCCGTTTGGAGGCGCCTTGCGCTTGGCTTCAAAGCTGCCCGAACAGCACTAGCGGCCCGACGTCTCTGCACGGCAGGATTGTCGTTGTGGGCCGAGGCTCCGTGTTCTCTCAGAGCGGAAAACCGTGCTGGCAATACCTTGCTAGAAACTCCTCCCACGGCACTACATGGTCAGCTCCGGCCAAACGAAAGGTGACCTCAGGCCTCGAGGTAAGTCCCAGTGTTTCACGTCGGGGGAGTTGGGTGTGCAGTGGTTTCCATGAGGTCAGACTCCACCACGGAGTGCCTTAACTCTGCGACGCTCCTGGGGGCACACAGGATAGGAGCTCGTTCGCCAATTTCGCAGGATGACTTCTCTCCGTGCCGGAACGGCGGCTCCCGGCTTCTGAGGAACCTTAGCCTAAACAGGCCCCTGGAGAAAGCTCTTCACATTCAGAGCAAGGGCAACGTACTGCTCTCCGGCTTGCCTGGGTTGAGTGCCCCAGTCGTCAAAGAGCCTCGCGAAAGCAGTGCTGCGCAGACTCCCTTTGCCAGTCGAACGGCCTCCTTGACTGAAAGAGAACTGCAGCGCCAAAAGGCACCGTGCTGACGACTGGCTCCAGGAAGAGACTCGGGACAGCACTCTCATAGAAGCGAAAGCTAGGCTGTGCGCCCAGCCTGAGGAGCAGTACGTACGTTTGCCACACTTCTTTACACAGCTAGGCATGAGCCAGAGAGCCTTGGTCACTGAGGCCTACCTAAGGGACTGCCATACTTACCCAGTAGATCCCACGCAGAGGTCCCTGTGCCCAAACGGGCCTCCACGGAGGGGCCCTGTTCCTCCCGTTGTGTTTCCTTGAGGTAATCAGAAACCGCTGAGGATCCCTAGAGGAGCTCCGGTTTGAAGCTGGGCGACCCTGGCTAAACCTTATTGCCCTCCGTGGTAAACGAGACAGTGGCGGGTCCTAAGCTGCCTGAAGTACACTGCTCGCGCCCACCTTCTCTTTGCTGCCGGAAGGCGTCCCATAAGAAGTCTGAGTTTACTCGGGACGGAAGCAGTCTGAGTGTACTCGTGTGAGGCCTGCTGCTGTCAGTTCCTTGCTGGGAACCTCAGCAGGAGCGCTCTGGAGCTCGCCGGCAAGAGAACTGTGAGTCCCCTCGCCCCACCCCGGCCTCAAGCAAAAGTCCAGATTTCCCCCGTCAGTAACACCTCGGAGTGCCATAGGAGCGAAGAAGCATGCGTTAACGGAGGGCTTCAACAGTGCTAGGGCTTTATTTCACGAGACACCGTGCACTCACGTTCGTTGTAACAACTGTCAAAGGGCACTGGATGCCTTCCAACTCCTCTCTTGCGTTTGAGCCACAGGAAGTAAATGCATTCGTTTGATTAAGCGCCATGAACGTGCAACGACGATGGCGAAGCGCTGCCCTGTTCGCTCGAAAGCTCTCGTTTGTACGGCCTTCACACGGCCTCAAGGTACGCCGTTCCAAACAGCCTTACATTCCACGCTGGTGTGCCCCCAGTTAGGAATTTGGGCTCTTCTGTGAGACACCAATGTGCGTCCCAAAGGAAACCGGGGGGCTCCCCCAGGACGCCTGCGTACGGCAGTCGGTTGCCAGATGTTTACTTCCAGCCGGAGAAAGGAAAAAAGGACAGCTTTCCCAGGGACAATTCTGGACCCTTGGGAACATCCAGAATCACCAAAGCCTAAACTTGGCACGGCCTGGGGAACGCTCTTGCGCACGTCCAGCAATCCCCACGTCAAAACCTTTCTCGGCAGAGGCAGGCACTCTCTCCCTTGTACTAGATAGCTCGGCAGAACCTTCCGAGAAACATGCTGCGTCATTCAGCTTGAAAGCGGGACGCGGATGGGAGAGTACGCTTTCTCCCCGTTTGGAGGCGCCTTGCGCTTGGCTTCAAAGCTGCCCGAACAGCACTAGCGGCCCGACGTCTCTGCACGGCAGGATTGTCGTTGTGGGCCGAGGCTCCGTGTTCTCTCAGAGCGGAAAACCGTGCTGGCAATACCTTGCTAGAAACTCCTCCCACGGCACTACATGGTCAGCTCCGGCCAAACGAAAGGTGACCTCAGGCCTCGAGGTAAGTCCCAGTGTTTCACGTCGGGGGAGTTGGGTGTGCAGTGGTTTCCATGAGGTCAGACTCCACCACGGAGTGCCTTAACTCTGCGACGCTCCTGGGGGCACACAGGATAGGAGCTCGTTCGCCAATTTCGCAGGATGACTTCTCTCCGTGCCGGAACGGCGGCTCCTGGCTTCTGAGGAACCTTAGCCTAAACAGGCCCCTGGAGAAAGCTCTTCACATTCAGCGCAAGGGCAACGTACTGCTCTCCGGCTTGCCTGGGTTGAGTGCCCCAGTCGTCAAAGAGCCTCGCGAAAGCACTGCTGCGCAGACTCCCTTTGCCAGTCGAACGGCCTCCTTGACTGAAAGAGAACTGCAGTGCCAAAAGGCACCGTGCTGACGACTGGCTCCAGGAAGAGACTCGGGACAGCACTCTCATAGAAGCGAAAGCTAGGCTGTGCGCCCAGCCTGAGGAGCAGTACGTACGTTTGCCACACTTCTTTACACAGCTAGGCATGAGCCAGAGAGCCTTGGTCACTGAGGCCTACCTAAGGGACTGCCATACTTACCCAGTAGATCCCACGCAGAGGTCCCTGTGCCCAAACGGGCCTCCACGGAGGGGCCCTGTTCCTCCCGTTGTGTTTCCTTGAGGTAATCAGAAACCGCTGAGGATCCCTAGAGGAGCTCCGGTTTGAAGCTGGGCGACCCTGGCTAAACCTTATTGCCCTCCGTGGTAAACGAGACAGTGGCGGGTCCTAAGCTGCCTGAAGTACACTGCTCGCGCCCACCTTCTCTTTGCTGCCGGAAGGCGTCCCATAAGAAGTCTGAGTTTACTCGGGACGGAAGCAGTCTGAGTGTACTCGTGTGAGGCCTGCTGCTGTCAGTTCCTTGCTGGGAACCTCAGCAGGAGCGCTCTGGAGCTCGCCGGCAAGAGAACTGTGAGTCCCCTCGCCCCACCCTGGCCTCAAGCAAGAGTCCAGATTTCCCCCGTCAGTAACACCTCGGAGTGCCATAGGAGCGAAGAAGCATGCGTTAACGGAGGGCTTCAACAGTGCTAGGGCTTTATTTCACGAGACACCGTGCACTCACGTTCGTTGTAACAACTGTCAAAGGGCACTGGATGCCTTCCAACTCCTCTCTTGCGTTTGAGCCACAGGAAGTAAATGCATTCGTTTGATTAAGCGCCATGAACGTGCAACGACGATGGCGAAGCGCTGCCCTGTTCGCTCGAAAGCTCTCGTTTGTACGGCCTTCACACGGCCTCAAGGTACGCCGTTCCAAACAGCCTTACATTCCACGCTGGTGTGCCCCCAGTTAGGAATTTGGGCTCTTCTGTGAGACACCAATGTGCGTCCCAAAGGAAACCGGGGGGCTACCCCAGGACGCCTGCGTACGGCAGTCGGTTGCCAGATGTTTACTTCCAGCCGGAGAAAGGAAAAAAGGACAGCTTTCCCAGGGACAATTCTGGACCCTTGGGAACATCCAGAATCACCAAAGCCTAAACTTGGCACGGCCTGGGGAACGCTCTTCCGCACGTCCAGCAATCCCCACGTCAAAACCTTTCTCGGCAGAGGCAGGCACTCTCTCCCTTGTACTAGATAGCTCGGCAGAACCTTCCGAGAAACATGCTGCGTCATTCAGCTTGAAAGCGGGACGCGGATGGGAGAGTACGCTTTCTCCCCGTTTGGAGGCGCCTTGCGCTTGGCTTCAAAGCTGCCCGAACAGCACTAGCGGCCCGACGTCTCTGCACGGCAGGATTGTCGTTGTGGGCCGAGGCTCCGTGTTCTCTCAGAGCGGAAAACCGTGCTGGCAATACCTTGCTAGAAACTCCTCCCACGGCACTACATGGTCAGCTCCGGCCAAACGAAAGGTGACCTCAGGCCTCGAGGTAAGTCCCAGTGTTTCACGTCGGGGGAGTTGGGTGTGCAGTGGTTTCCATGAGGTCAGACTCCACCACGGAGTGCCTTAACTCTGCGACGCTCCTGGGGGCACACAGGATAGGAGCTCGTTCGCCAATTTCGCAGGATGACTTCTCTCCGTGCCGGAACGGCGGCTCCCGGCTTCTGAGGAACCTTAGCCTAAACAGGCCCCTGGAGAAAGCTCTTCACATTCAGAGCAAGGGCAACGTACTGCTCTCCGGCTTGCCTGGGTTGAGTGCCCCAGTCGTCAAAGAGCCTCGCGAAAGCAGTGCTGCGCAGACTCCCTTTGCCAGTCGAACGGCCTCCTTGACTGAAAGAGAACTGCAGCGCCAAAAGGCACCGTGCTGACGACTGGCTCCAGGAAGAGACTCGGGACAGCACTCTCATAGAAGCGAAAGCTAGGCTGTGCGCCCAGCCTGAGGAGCAGTACGTACGTTTGCCACACTTCTTTACACAGCTAGGCATGAGCCAGAGAGCCTTGGTCACTGAGGCCTACCTAAGGGACTGCCATACTTACCCAGTAGATCCCACGCAGAGGTCCCTGTGCCCAAACGGGCCTCCACGGAGGGGCCCTGTTCCTCCCGTTGTGTTTCCTTGAGGTAATCAGAAACCGCTGAGGATCCCTAGAGGAGCTCCGGTTTGAAGCTGGGCGACCCTGGCTAAACCTTATTGCCCTCCGTGGTAAACGAGACAGTGGCGGGTCCTAAGCTGCCTGAAGTACACTGCTCGCGCCCACCTTCTCTTTGCTGCCGGAAGGCGTCCCATAAGAAGTCTGAGTTTACTCGGGACGGAAGCAGTCTGAGTGTACTCGTGTGAGGCCTGCTGCTGTCAGTTCCTTGCTGGGAACCTCAGCAGGAGCGCTCTGGAGCTCGCCGGCAAGAGAACTGTGAGTCCCCTCGCCCCACCCCGGCCTCAAGCAAAAGTCCAGATTTCCCCCGTCAGTAACACCTCGGAGTGCCATAGGAGCGAAGAAGCATGCGTTAACGGAGGGCTTCAACAGTGCTAGGGCTTTATTTCACGAGACACCGTGCACTCACGTTCGTTGTAACAACTGTCAAAGGGCACTGGATGCCTTCCAACTCCTCTCTTGCGTTTGAGCCACAGGAAGTAAATGCATTCGTTTGATTAAGCGCCATGAACGTGCAACGACGATGGCGAAGCGCTGCCCTGTTCGCTCGAAAGCTCTCGTTTGTACGGCCTTCACACGGCCTCAAGGTACGCCGTTCCAAACAGCCTTACATTCCACGCTGGTGTGCCCCCAGTTAGGAATTTGGGCTCTTCTGTGAGACACCAATGTGCGTCCCAAAGGAAACCGGGGGGCTCCCCCAGGACGCCTGCGTACGGCAGTCGGTTGCCAGATGTTTACTTCCAGCCGGAGAAAGGAAAAAAGGACAGCTTTCCCAGGGACAATTCTGGACCCTTGGGAACATCCAGAATCACCAAAGCCTAAACTTGGCACGGCCTGGGGAACGCTCTTGCGCACGTCCAGCAATCCCCACGTCAAAACCTTTCTCGGCAGAGGCAGGCACTCTCTCCCTTGTACTAGATAGCTCGGCAGAACCTTCCGAGAAACATGCTGCGTCATTCAGCTTGAAAGCGGGACGCGGATGGGAGAGTACGCTTTCTCCCCGTTTGGAGGCGCCGTGCGCTTGGCTTCAAAGCTGCCCGAACAGCACTAGCGGCCCGACGTCTCTGCACGGCAGGATTGTCGTTGTGGGCCGAGGCTCCGTGTTCTCTCAGAGCGGAAAACCGTGCTGGCAATACCTTGCTAGAAACTCCTCCCACGGCACTACATGGTCAGCTCCGGCCAAACGAAAGGTGACCTCAGGCCTCGAGGTAAGTCCCAGTGTTTCACATCGGGGGAGTTGGGTGTGCAGTGGTTTCCATGAGGTCAGACTCCACCACGGAGTGCCTTAACTCTGCGACGCTCCTGGGGGCACACAGGATAGGAGCTCGTTCGCCAATTTCGCAGGATGACTTCTCTCCGTGCCGGAACGGCGGCTCCCGGCTTCTGAGGAACCTTAGCCTAAACAGGCCCCTGGAGAAAGCTCTTCACATTCAGAGCAAGGGCAACGTACTGCTCTCCGGCTTGCCTGGGTTGAGTGCCCCAGTCGTCAAAGAGCCTCGCGAAAGCAGTGCTGCGCAGACTCCCTTTGCCAGTCGAACGGCCTCCTTGACTGAAAGAGAACTGCAGCGCCAAAAGGCACCGTGCTGACGACTGGCTCCAGGAAGAGACTCGGGACAGCACTCTCATAGAAGCGAAAGCTAGGCTGTGCGCCCAGCCTGAGGAGCAGTACGTACGTTTGCCACACTTCTTTACACAGCTAGGCATGAGCCAGAGAGCCTTGGTCACTGAGGCCTACCTAAGGGACTGCCATACTTACCCAGTAGATCCCACGCAGAGGTCCCTGTGCCCAAACGGGCCTCCACGGAGGGGCCCTGTTCCTCCCGTTGTGTTTCCTTGAGGTAATCAGAAACCGCTGAGGATCCCTAGAGGAGCTCCGGTTTGAAGCTGGGCGACCCTGGCTAAACCTTATTGCCCTCCGTGGTAAACGAGACAGTGGCGGGTCCTAAGCTGCCTGAAGTACACTGCTCGCGCCCACCTTCTCTTTGCTGCCGGAAGGCGTCCCATAAGAAGTCTGAGTTTACTCGGGACGGAAGCAGTCTGAGTGTACTCGTGTGAGGCCTGCTGCTGTCAGTTCCTTGCTGGGAACCTCAGCAGGAGCGCTCTGGAGCTCGCCGGCAAGAGAACTGTGAGTCCCCTCGCCCCACCCCGGCCTCAAGCAAAAGTCCAGATTTCCCCCGTCAGTAACACCTCGGAGTGCCATAGGAGCGAAGAAGCATGCGTTAACGGAGGGCTTCAACAGTGCTAGGGCTTTATTTCACGAGACACCGTGCACTCACGTTCGTTGTAACAACTGTCAAAGGGCACTGGATGCCTTCCAACTCCTCTCTTGCGTTTGAGCCACAGGAAGTAAATGCATTCGTTTGATTAAGCGCCATGAACGTGCAACGACGATGGCGAAGCGCTGCCCTGTTTGCTCGAAAGCTCTCGTTTGTACGGCCTTCACACGGCCTCAAGGTACGCCGTTCCAAACAGCCTTACATTCCACGCTGGTGTGCCCCCAGTTAGGAATTTGGGCTCTTCTGTGAGACACCAATGTGCGTCCCAAAGGAAACCGGGGGGCTCCCCCAGGACGCCTGCGTACGGCAGTCGGTTGCCAGATGTTTACTTCCAGCCGGAGAAAGGAAAAAAGGACAGCTTTCCCAGGGACAATTCTGGACCCTTGGGAACATCCAGAATCACCAAAGCCTAAACTTGGCACGGCCTGGGGAACGCTCTTGCGCACGTCCAGCAATCCCCACGTCAAAACCTTTCTCGGCAGAGGCAGGCACTCTCTCCCTTGTACTAGATAGCTCGGCAGAACCTTCCGAGAAACATGCTGCGTCATTCAGCTTGAAAGCGGGACGCGGATGGGAGAGTACGCTTTCTCCCCGTTTGGAGGCGCCTTGCGCTTGGCTTCAAAGCTGCCCGAACAGCACTAGCGGCCCGACGTCTCTGCACGGCAGGATTGTCGTTGTGGGCCGAGGCTCCGTGTTCTCTCAGAGCGGAAAACCGTGCTGGCAATACCTTGCTAGAAACTCCTCCCACGGCACTACATGGTCAGCTCCGGCCAAACGAAAGGTGACCTCAGGCCTCGAGGTAAGTCCCAGTGTTTCACGTCGGGGGAGTTGGGTGTGCAGTGGTTTCCATGAGGTCAGACTCCACCACGGAGTGCCTTAACTCTGCGACGCTCCTGGGGGCACACAGGATAGGAGCTCGTTCGCCAATTTCGCAGGATGACTTCTCTCCGTGCCGGAACGGCGGCTCCCGGCTTCTGAGGAACCTTAGCCTAAACAGGCCCCTGGAGAAAGCTCTTCACATTCAGAGCAAGGGCAACGTACTGCTCTCCGGCTTGCCTGGGTTGAGTGCCCCAGTCGTCAAAGAGCCTCGCGAAAGCAGTGCTGCGCAGACTCCCTTTGCCAGTCGAACGGCCTCCTTGACTGAAAGAGAACTGCAGCGCCAAAAGGCACCGTGCTGACGACTGGCTCCAGGAAGAGACTCGGGACAGCACTCTCATAGAAGCGAAAGCTAGGCTGTGCGCCCAGCCTGAGGAGCAGTACGTACGTTTGCCACACTTCTTTACACAGCTAGGCATGAGCCAGAGAGCCTTGGTCACTGAGGCCTACCTAAGGGACTGCCATACTTACCCAGTAGATCCCACGCAGAGGTCCCTGTGCCCAAACGGGCCTCCACGGAGGGGCCCTGTTCCTCCCGTTGTGTTTCCTTGAGGTAATCAGAAACCGCTGAGGATCCCTAGAGGAGCTCCGGTTTGAAGCTGGGCGACCCTGGCTAAACCTTATTGCCCTCCGTGGTAAACGAGACAGTGGCGGGTCCTAAGCTGCCTGAAGTACACTGCTCGCGCCCACCTTCTCTTTGCTGCCGGAAGGCGTCCCATAAGAAGTCTGAGTTTACTCGGGACGGAAGCAGTCTGAGTGTACTCGTGTGAGGCCTGCTGCTGTCAGTTCCTTGCTGGGAACCTCAGCAGGAGCGCTCTGGAGCTCGCCGGCAAGAGAACTGTGAGTCCCTTCGCCCCACCCCGGCCTCAAGCAAAAGTCCAGATTTCCCCCGTCAGTAACACCTCGGAGTGCCATAGGAGCGAAGAAGCATGCGTTAACGGAGGGCTTCAACAGTGCTAGGGCTTTATTTCACGAGACACCGTGCACTCACGTTCGTTGTAACAACTGTCAAAGGGCACTGGATGCCTTCCAACTCCTCTCTTGCGTTTGAGCCACAGGAAGTAAATGCATTCGTTTGATTAAGCGCCATGAACGTGCAACGACGATGGCGAAGCGCTGCCCTGTTCGCTCGAAAGCTCTCGTTTGTACGGCCTTCACACGGCCTCAAGGTACGCCGTTCCAAACAGCCTTACATTCCACGCTGGTGTGCCCCCAGTTAGGAATTTGGGCTCTTCTGTGAGACACCAATGTGCGTCCCAAAGGAAACCGGGGGGCTCCCCCAGGACGCCTGCGTACGGCAGTCGGTTGCCAGATGTTTACTTCCAGCCGGAGAAAGGAAAAAAGGACAGCTTTCCCAGGGACAATTCTGGACCCTTGGGAACATCCAGAATCACCAAAGCCTAAACTTGGCACGGCCTGGGGAACGCTCTTGCGCACGTCCAGCAATCCCCACGTCAAAACCTTTCTCGGCAGAGGCAGGCACTCTCTCCCTTGTACTAGATAGCTCGGCAGAACCTTCCGAGAAACATGCTGCGTCATTCAGCTTGAAAGCGGGACGCGGATGGGAGAGTACGCTTTCTCCCCGTTTGGAGGCGCCGTGCGCTTGGCTTCAAAGCTGCCCGAACAGCACTAGCGGCCCGAGGTCTCTGCACGGCAGGATTGTCGTTGTGGGCCGAGGCTCCGTGTTCTCTCAGAGCGGAAAACCGTGCTGGCAATACCTTGCTAGAAACTCCTCCCACGGCACTACATGTTCAGCTCCGGCCAAACGAAAGGTGACCTCAGGCCTCGAGGTAAGTCCCAGTGTTTCACGTCGGGGGAGTTGGGTGTGCAGTGGTTTCCATGAGGTCAGACTCCACCACGGAGTGCCTTAACTCTGCGACGCTCCTGGGGGCACACAGGATAGGAGCTCGTTCGCCAATTTCGCAGGATGACTTCTCTCCGTGCCGGAACGGCGGCTCCCGGCTTCTGAGGAACCTTAGCCTAAACAGGCCCCTGGAGAAAGCTCTTCACATTCAGAGCAAGGGCAACGTACTGCTCTCCGGCTTGCCTGGGTTGAGTGCCCCAGTCGTCAAAGAGCCTCGCGAAAGCAGTGCTGCGCAGACTCCCTTTGCCAGTCGAACGGCCTCCTTGACTGAAAGAGAACTGCAGTGCCAAAAGGCACCGTGCTGACGACTGGCTCCAGGAAGAGACTCGGGACAGCACTCTCATAGAAGCGAAAGCTAGGCTGTGCGCCCAGCCTGAGGAGCAGTACGTACATTTGCCACACTTCTTTACACAGCTAGGCATGAGCCAGAGAGCCTTGGTCACTGAGGCCTACCTAAGGGACTGCCATACTTACCCAGTAGATCCCACGCAGAGGTCCCTGTGCCCAAACGGGCCTCCACGGAGGGGCCCTGTTCCTCCCGTTGTGTTTCCTTGAGGTAATCAGAAACCGCTGAGGATCCCTAGAGGAGCTCCGGTTTGAAGCTGGGCGACCCTGGCTAAACCTTATTGCCCTCCGTGGTAAACGAGACAGTGGCGGGTCCTAAGCTGCCTGAAGTACACTGCTCGCGCCCACCTTCTCTTTGCTGCCGGAAGGCGTCCCATAAGAAGTCTGAGTTTACTCGGGACGGAAGCAGTCTGAGTGTACTCGTGTGAGGCCTGCTGCTGTCAGTTCCTTGCTGGGAACCTCAGCAGGAGCGCTCTGGAGCTCGCCGGCAAGAGAACTGTGAGTCCCCTCGCCCCACCCCGGCCTCAAGCAAAAGTCCAGATTTCCCCCGTCAGTAACACCTCGGAGTGCCATAGGAGCGAAGAAGCATGCGTTAACGGAGGGCTTCAACAGTGCTAGGGCTTTATTTCACGAGACACCGTGCACTCACGTTCGTTGTAACAACTGTCAAAGGGCACTGGATGCCTTCCAACTCCTCTCTTGCGTTTGAGCCACAGGAAGTAAATGCATTCGTTTGATTAAGCGCCATGAACGTGCAACGACGATGGCGAAGCGCTGCCCTGTTCGCTCGAAAGCTCTCGTTTGTACGGCCTTCACACGGCCTCAAGGTACGCCGTTCCAAACAGCCTTACATTCCACGCTGGTGTGCCCCCAGTTAGGAATTTGGGCTCTTCTGTGAGACACCAATGTGCGTCCCAAAGGAAACCGGGGGGCTCCCCCAGGACGCCTGCGTACGGCAGTCGGTTGCCAGATGTTTACTTCCAGCCGGAGAAAGGAAAAAAGGACAGCTTTCCCAGGGACAATTCTGGACCCTTGGGAACATCCAGAATCACCTAAGCCTAAACTTGGCACGGCCTGGGGAACGCTCTTGCGCACGTCCAGCAATCCCCACGTCAAAACCTTTCTCGGCAGAGGCAGGCACTCTCTCCCTTGTACTAGATAGCTCGGCAGAACCTTCCGAGAAACATGCTGCGTCATTCAGCTTGAAAGCGGGACGCGGATGGGAGAGTACGCTTTCTCCCCGTTTGGAGGCGCCGTGCGCTTGGCTTCAAAGCTGCCCGAACAGCACTAGCGGCCCGACGTCTCTGCACGGCAGGATTGTCGTTGTGGGCCGAGGCTCCGTGTTCTCTCAGAGCGGAAAACCGTGCTGGCAATACCTTGCTAGAAACTCCTCCCACGGCACTACATGTTCAGCTCCGGCCAAACGAAAGGTGACCTCAGGCCTCGAGGTAAGTCCCAGTGTTTCACGTCGGGGGAGTTGGGTGTGCAGTGGTTTCCATGAGGTCAGACTCCACCACGGAGTGCCTTAACTCTGCGACGCTCCTGGGGGCACACAGGATAGGAGCTCGTTCGCCAATTTCGCAGGATGACTTCTCTCCGTGCCGGAACGGCGGCTCCCGGCTTCTGAGGAACCTTAGCCTAAACAGGCCCCTGGAGAAAGCTCTTCACATTCAGAGCAAGGGCAACGTACTGCTCTCCGGCTTGCCTGGGTTGAGTGCCCCAGTCGTCAAAGAGCCTCGCGAAAGCAGTGCTGCGCAGACTCCCTTTGCCAGTCGAACGGCCTCCTTGACTGAAAGAGAACTGCAGTGCCAAAAGGCACCGTGCTGACGACTGGCTCCAGGAAGAGACTCGGGACAGCACTCTCATAGAAGCGAAAGCTAGGCTGTGCGCCCAGCCTGAGGAGCATTACGTACGTTTGCCACACTTCTTTACACAGCTAGGCATGAGCCAGAGAGCCTTGGTCACTGAGGCCTACCTAAGGGACTGCCATACTTACCCAGTAGATCCCACGCAGAGGTCCCTGTGCCCAAACGGGCCTCCACGGAGGGGCCCTGTTCCTCCCGTTGTGTTTCCTTGAGGTAATCAGAAACCGCTGAGGATCCCTAGAGGAGCTCCGGTTTGAAGCTGGGCGACCCTGGCTAAACCTTATTGCCCTTCGTGGTAAACGAGACAGTGGCGGGTCCTAAGCTGCCTGAAGTACACTGCTCGCGCCCACCTTCTCTTTGCTGCCGGAAGGCGTCCCATAAGAAGTCTGAGTTTACTCGGGACGGAAGCAGTCTGAGTGTACTCGTGTGAGGCCTGCTGCTGTCAGTTCCTTGCTGGGAACCTCAGCAGGAGCGCTCTGGAGCTCGCCGGCAAGAGAACTGTGAGTCCCCTCGCCCCACCCCGGCCTCAAGCAAAAGTCCAGATTTCCCCCGTCAGTAACACCTCGGAGTGCCATAGGAGCGAAGAAGCATGCGTTAACGGAGGGCTTCAACAGTGCTAGGGCTTTATTTCACGAGACACCGTGCACTCACGTTCGTTGTAACAACTGTCAAAGGGCACTGGATGCCTTCCAACTCCTCTCTTGCGTTTGAGCCACAGGAAGTAAATGCATTCGTTTGATTAAGCGCCATGAACGTGCAACGACGATGGCGAAGCGCTGCCCTGTTCGCTCGAAAGCTCTCGTTTGTACGGCCTTCACACGGCCTCAAGGTACGCCGTTCCAAACAGCCTTACATTCCACGCTGGTGTGCCCCCAGTTAGGAATTTGGGCTCTTCTGTGAGACACCAATGTGCGTCCCAAAGGAAACCGGGGGGCTCCCCCAGGACGCCTGCGTACGGCAGTCGGTTGCCAGATGTTTACTTCCAGCCGCAGAAAGGAAAAAAGGACAGCTTTCCCAGGGACAATTCTTGACCCTTGGGAACATCCAGAATCACCTAAGCCTAAATTTGGCACGGCCTGGGGAACGCTCTTGCGCACGTCCAGCAATCCCCACGTCAAAACCTTTCTCGGCAGAGGCAGGCACTCTCTCCCTTGTACTAGATAGCTCGGCAGAACCTTCCGAGAAACATGCTGCGTCATTCAGCTTGAAAGCGGGACGCGGATGGGAGAGTACGCTTTCTCCCCGTTTGGAGGCGCCGTGCGCTTGGCTTCAAAGCTGCCCGAACAGCACTAGCGGCCCGAGGTCTCTGCACGGCAGGATTGTCGTTGTGGGCCGAGGCTCCGTGTTCTCTCAGAGCGGAAAACCGTGCTGGCAATACCTTGCTAGAAACTCCTCCCACGGCACTACATGGTCAGCTCCGGCCAAACGAAAGGTGACCTCAGGCCTCGAGGTAAGTCCCAGTGTTTCACGTCGGGGGAGTTGGGTGTGCAGTGGTTTCCATGAGGTCAGACTCCACCACGGAGTGCCTTAACTCTGCGACGCTCCTGGGGGCACACAGGATAGGAGCTCGTTCGCCAATTTCGCAGGATGACTTCTCTCCGTGCCGGAACGGCGGCTCCCGGCTTCTGAGGAACCTTAGCCTAAACAGGCCCCTGGAGAAAGCTCTTCACATTCAGAGCAAGGGCAACGTACTGCTCTCCGGCTTGCCTGGGTTGAGTGCCCCAGTCGTCAAAGAGCCTCGCGAAAGCAGTGCTGCGCAGACTCCCTTTGCCAGTCGAACGGCCTCCTTGACTGAAAGAGAACTGCAGTGCCAAAAGGCACCGTGCTGACGACTGGCTCCAGGAAGAGACTCGGGACAGCACTCTCATAGAAGCGAAAGCTAGGCTGTGCGCCCAGCCTGAGGAGCAGTACGTACGTTTGCCACACTTCTTTACACAGCTAGGCATGAGCCAGAGAGCCTTGGTCACTGAGGCCTACCTAAGGGACTGCCATACTTACCCAGTAGATCCCACGCAGAGGTCCCTGTGCCCAAACGGGCCTCCACGGAGGGGCCCTGTTCCTCCCGTTGTGTTTCCTTGAGGTAATCAGAAACCGCTGAGGATCCCTAGAGGAGCTCCGGTTTGAAGCTGGGCGACCCTGGCTAAACCTTATTGCCCTCCGTGGTAAACGAGACAGTGGCGGGTCCTAAGCTGCCTGAAGTACACTGCTCGCGCCCACCTTCTCTTTGCTGCCGGAAGGCGTCCCATAAGAAGTCTGAGTTTACTCGGGACGGAAGCAGTCTGAGTGTACTCGTGTGAGGCCTGCTGCTGTCAGTTCCTTGCTGGGAACCTCAGCAGGAGCGCTCTGGAGCTCGCCGGCAAGAGAACTGTGAGTCCCCTCGCCCCACCCCGGCCTCAAGCAAAAGTCCAGATTTCCCCCGTCAGTAACACCTCGGAGTGCCATAGGAGCGAAGAAGCATGCGTTAACGGAGGGCTTCAACAGTGCTAGGGCTTTATTTCACGAGACACCGTGCACTCACGTTCGTTGTAACAACTGTCAAAGGGCACTGGATGCCTTCCAACTCCTCTCTTGCGTTTGAGCCACAGGAAGTAAATGCATTCGTTTGATTAAGCGCCATGAACGTGCAACGACGATGGCGAAGCGCTGCCCTGTTCGCTCGAAAGCTCTCGTTTGTACGGCCTTCACACGGCCTCAAGGTACGCCGTTCCAAACAGCCTTACATTCCACGCTGGTGTGCCCCCAGTTAGGAATTTGGGCTCTTCTGTGAGACACCAATGTGCGTCCCAAAGGAAACCGGGGGGCTCCCCCAGGACGCCTGCGTACGGCAGTCGGTTGCCAGATGTTTACTTCCAGCCGGAGAAAGGAAAAAAGGACAGCTTTCCCAGGGACAATTCTGGACCCTTGGGAACATCCAGAATCACCTAAGCCTAAACTTGGCACGGCCTGGGGAACGCTCTTGCGCACGTCCAGCAATCCCCACGTCAAAACCTTTCTCGGCAGAGGCAGGCACTCTCTCCCTTGTACTAGATAGCTCGGCAGAACCTTCCGAGAAACATGCTGCGTCATTCAGCTTGAAAGCGGGACGCGGATGGGAGAGTACGCTTTCTCCCCGTTTGGAGGCGCCGTGCGCTTGGCTTCAAAGCTGCCCGAACAGCACTAGCGGCCCGACGTCTCTGCACGGCAGGATTGTCGTTGTGGGCCGAGGCTCCGTGTTCTCTCAGAGCGGAAAACCGTGCTGGCAATACCTTGCTAGAAACTCCTCCCACGGCACTACATGTTCAGCTCCGGCCAAACGAAAGGTGACCTCAGGCCTCGAGGTAAGTCCCAGTGTTTCACGTCGGGGGAGTTGGGTGTGCAGTGGTTTCCATGAGGTCAGACTCCACCACGGAGTGCCTTAACTCTGCGACGCTCCTGGGGGCACACAGGATAGGAGCTCGTTCGCCAATTTCGCAGGATGACTTCTCTCCGTGCCGGAACGGCGGCTCCCGGCTTCTGAGGAACCTTAGCCTAAACAGGCCCCTGGAGAAAGCTCTTCACATTCAGAGCAAGGGCAACGTACTGCTCTCCGGCTTGCCTGGGTTGAGTGCCCCAGTCGTCAAAGAGCCTCGCGAAAGCAGTGCTGCGCAGACTCCCTTTGCCAGTCGAACGGCCTCCTTGACTGAAAGAGAACTGCAGTGCCAAAAGGCACCGTGCTGACGACTGGCTCCAGGAAGAGACTCGGGACAGCACTCTCATAGAAGCGAAAGCTAGGCTGTGCGCCCAGCCTGAGGAGCAGTACGTACGTTTGCCACACTTCTTTACACAGCTAGGCATGAGCCAGAGAGCCTTGGTCACTGAGGCCTACCTAAGGGACTGCCATACTTACCCAGTAGATCCCACGCAGAGGTCCCTGTGCCCAAACGGGCCTCCACGGAGGGGCCCTGTTCCTCCCGTTGTGTTTCCTTGAGGTAATCAGAAACCGCTGAGGATCCCTAGAGGAGCTCCGGTTTGAAGCTGGGCGACCCTGGCTAAACCTTATTGCCCTCCGTGGTAAACGAGACAGTGGCGGGTCCTAAGCTGCCTGAAGTACACTGCTCGCGCCCACCTTCTCTTTGCTGCCGGAAGGCGTCCCATAAGAAGTCTGAGTTTACTCGGGACGGAAGCAGTCTGAGTGTACTCGTGTGAGGCCTGCTGCTGTCAGTTCCTTGCTGGGAACCTCAGCAGGAGCGCTCTGGAGCTCGCCGGCAAGAGAACTGTGAGTCCCCTCGCCCCACCCCGGCCTCAAGCAAAAGTCCAGATTTCCCCCGTCAGTAACACCTCGGAGTGCCATAGGAGCGAAGAAGCATGCGTTAACGGAGGGCTTCAACAGTGCTAGGGCTTTATTTCACGAGACACCGTGCACTCACGTTCGTTGTAACAACTGTCAAAGGGCACTGGATGCCTTCCAACTCCTCTCTTGCGTTTGAGCCACAGGAAGTAAATGCATTCGTTTGATTAAGCGCCATGAACGTGCAACAACGATGGCGAAGCGCTGCCCTGTTCGCTCGAAAGCTCTCGTTTGTACGGCCTTCACACGGCCTCAAGGTACGCCGTTCCAAACAGCCTTACATTCCACGCTGGTGTGCCCCCAGTTAGGAATTTGGGCTCTTCTGTGAGACACCAATGTGCGTCCCAAAGGAAACCGGGGGGCTCCCCCAGGACGCCTGCGTACGGCAGTCGGTTGCCAGATGTTTACTTCCAGCCGGAGAAAGGAAAAAAGGACAGCTTTCCCAGGGACAATTCTGGACCCTTGGGAACATCCAGAATCACCTAAGCCTAAATTTGGCACGGCCTGGGGAACGCTCTTGCGCACGTCCAGCAATCCCCACGTCAAAACCTTTCTCGGCAGAGGCAGGCACTCTCTCCCTTGTACTAGATAGCTCGGCAGAACCTTCCGAGAAACATGCTGCGTCATTCAGCTTGAAAGCGGGACGCGGATGGGAGAGTACGCTTTCTCCCCGTTTGGAGGCGCCGTGCGCTTGGCTTCAAAGCTGCCCGAACAGCACTAGCGGCCCGAGGTCTCTGCACGGCAGGATTGTCGTTGTGGGCCGAGGCTCCGTGTTCTCTCAGAGCGGAAAACCGTGCTGGCAATACCTTGCTAGAAACTCCTCCCACGGCAGTACATGGTCAGCTCCGGCCAAACGAAAGGTGACCTCAGGCCTCGAGGTAAGTCCCAGTGTTTCACGTCGGGGGAGTTGGGTGTGCAGTGGTTTCCATGAGGTCAGACTCCACCACGGAGTGCCTTAACTCTGCGACGCTCCTGGGGGCACACAGGATAGGAGCTCGTTCGCCAATTTCGCAGGATGACTTCTCTCCGTGCCGGAACGGCGGCTCCCGGCTTCTGAGGAACCTTAGCCTAAACAGGCCCCTGGAGAAAGCTCTTCACATTCAGAGCAAGGGCAACGTACTGCTCTCCGGCTTGCCTGGGTTGAGTGCCCCAGTCGTCAAAGAGCCTCGCGAAAGCAGTGCTGCGCAGACTCCCTTTGCCAGTCGAACGGCCTCCTTGACTGAAAGAGAACTGCAGTGCCAAAAGGCACCGTGCTGACGACTGGCTCCAGGAAGAGACTCGGGACAGCACTCTCATAGAAGCGAAAGCTAGGCTGTGCGCCCAGCCTGAGGAGCAGTACGTACGTTTGCCACACTTCTTTACACAGCTAGGCATGAGCCAGAGAGCCTTGGTCACTGAGGCCTACCTAAGGGACTGCCATACTTACCCAGTAGATCCCACGCAGAGGTCCCTGTGCCCAAACGGGCCTCCACGGAGGGGCCCTGTTCCTCCCGTTGTGTTTCCTTGAGGTAATCAGAAACCGCTGAGGATCCCTAGAGGAGCTCCGGTTTGAAGCTGGGCGACCCTGGCTAAACCTTATTGCCCTCCGTGGTAAACGAGACAGTGGCGGGTCCTAAGCTGCCTGAAGTACACTGCTCGCGCCCACCTTCTCTTTGCTGCCGGAAGGCGTCCCATAAGAAGTCTGAGTTTACTCGGGACGGAAGCAGTCTGAGTGTACTCGTGTGAGGCCTGCTGCTGTCAGTTCCTTGCTGGGAACCTCAGCAGGAGCGCTCTGGAGCTCGCCGGCAAGAGAACTGTGAGTCCCCTCGCCCCACCCCGGCCTCAAGCAAAAGTCCAGATTTCCCCCGTCAGTAACACCTCGGAGTGCCATAGGAGCGAAGAAGCATGCGTTAACGGAGGGCTTCAACAGTGCTAGGGCTTTATTTCACGAGACACCGTGCACTCACGTTCGTTGTAACAACTGTCAAAGGGCACTGGATGCCTTCCAACTCCTCTCTTGCGTTTGAGCCACAGGAAGTAAATGCATTCGTTTGATTAAGCGCCATGAACGTGCAACGACGATGGCGAAGCGCTGCCCTGTTCGCTCGAAAGCTCTCGTTTGTACGGCCTTCACACGGCCTCAAGGTACGCCGTTCCAAACAGCCTTACATTCCACGCTGGTGTGCCCCCAGTTAGGAATTTGGGCTCTTCTGTGAGACACCAATGTGCGTCCCAAAGGAAACCGGGGGGTTCCCCCAGGACGCCTGCGTACGGCAGTCGGTTGCCAGATGTTTACTTCCAGCCGGAGAAAGGAAAAAAGGACAGCTTTCCCAGGGACAATTCTGGACCCTTGGGAACATCCAGAATCACCAAAGCCTAAACTTGGCACGGCCTGGGCAACGCTCTTGCGCACGTCCAGCAATCCCCACGTCAAAACCTTTCTCGGCAGAGGCAGGCACTCTCTCCCTTGTACTAGATAGCTCGGCAGAACCTTCCGAGAAACATGCTGCGTCATTCAGCTTGAAAGCGGGACGCGGATGGGAGAGTACGCTTTCTCCCCGTTTGGAGGCGCCTTGCGCTTGGCTTCAAAGCTGCCCGAACAGCACTAGCGGCCCGATGTCTCTGCACGGCAGGATTGTCGTTGTGGGCCGAGGCTCCGTGTTCTCTCAGAGCGGAAAACCGTGCTGGCAATACCTTGCTAGAAACTCCTCCCACGGCACTACATGGTCAGCTCCGGCCAAACGAAAGGTGACCTCAGGCCTCGAGGTAAGTCCCAGTGTTTCACGTCGGGGGAGTTGGGTGTGCAGTGGTTTCCATGAGGTCAGACTCCACCACGGAGTGCCTTAACTCTGCGACGCTCCTGGGGGCACACAGGATAGGAGCTCGTTCGCCAATTTCGCAGGATGACTTCTCTCCGTGCCGGAACGGCGGCTCCCGGCTTCTGAGGAACCTTAGCCTAAACAGGCCCCTGGAGAAAGCTCTTCACATTCAGAGCAAGGGCAACGTACTGCTCTCCGGCTTGCCTGGGTTGAGTGCCCCAGTCGTCAAAGAGCCTCGCGAAAGCAGTGCTGCGCAGACTCCCTTTGCCAGTCGAACGGCCTCCTTGACTGAAAGAGAACTGCAGCGCCAAAAGGCACCGTGCTGACGACTGGCTCCAGGAAGAGACTCGGGACAGCACTCTCATAGAAGCGAAAGCTAGGCTGTGCGCCCAGCCTGAGGAGCAGTACGTACGTTTGCCACACTTCTTTACACAGCTAGGCATGAGCCAGAGAGCCTTGGTCACTGAGGCCTACCTAAGGGACTGCCATACTTACCCAGTAGATCCCACGCAGAGGTCCCTGTGCCCAAACGGGCCTCCACGGAGGGGCCCTGTTCCTCCCGTTGTGTTTCCTTGAGGTAATCAGAAACCGCTGAGGATCCCTAGAGGAGCTCCGGTTTGAAGCTGGGCGACCCTGGCTAAACCTTATTGCCCTCCGTGGTAAACGAGACAGTGGCGGGTCCTAAGCTGCCTGAAGTACACTGCTCGCGCCCACCTTCTCTTTGCTGCCGGAAGGCGTCCCATAAGAAGTCTGAGTTTACTCGGGACGGAAGCAGTCTGAGTGTACTCGTGTGAGGCCTGCTGCTGTCAGTTCCTTGCTGGGAACCTCAGCAGGAGCGCTCTGGAGCTCGCCGGCAAGAGAACTGTGAGTCCCCTCGCCCCACCCCGGCCTCAAGCAAAAGTCCAGATTTCCCCCGTCAGTAACACCTCGGAGTGCCATAGGAGCGAAGAAGCATGCGTTAACGGAGGGCTTCAACAGTGCTAGGGCTTTATTTCACGAGACACCGTGCACTCACGTTCGTTGTAACAACTGTCAAAGGGCACTGGATGCCTTCCAACTCCTCTCTTGCGTTTGAGCCACAGGAAGTAAATGCATTCGTTTGATTAAGCGCCATGAACGTGCAACGACGATGGCGAAGCGCTGCCCTGTTCGCTCGAAAGCTCTCGTTTGTACGGCCTTCACACGGCCTCAAGGTACGCCGTTCCAAACAGCCTTACATTCCACGCTGGTGTGCCCCCAGTTAGGAATTTGGGCTCTTCTGTGAGACACCAATGTGCGTCCCAAAGGAAACCGGGGGGCTCCCCCAGGACGCCTGCGTACGGCAGTCGGTTGCCAGATGTTTACTTCCAGCCGGAGAAAGGAAAAAAGGACAGCTTTCCCAGGGACAATTCTGGACCCTTGGGAACATCCAGAATCACCAAAGCCTAAACTTGGCACGGCCTGGGGAACGCTCTTCCGCACGTCCAGCAATCCCCACGTCAAAACCTTTCTCGGCAGAGGCAGGCACTCTCTCCCTTGTACTAGATAGCTCGGCAGAACCTTCCGAGAAACATGCTGCGTCATTCAGCTTGAAAGCGGGACGCGGATGGGAGAGTACGCTTTCTCCCCGTTTGGAGGCGCCTTGCGCTTGGCTTCAAAGCTGCCCGAACAGCACTAGCGGCCCGACGTCTCTGCACGGCAGGATTGTCGTTGTGGGCCGAGGCTCCGTGTTCTCTCAGAGCGGAAAACCGTGCTGGCAATACCTTGCTAGAAACTCCTCCCACGGCACTACATGGTCAGCTCCGGCCAAACGAAAGGTGACCTCAGGCCTCGAGGTAAGTCCCAGTGTTTCACGTCGGGGGAGTTGGGTGTGCAGTGGTTTCCATGAGGTCAGACTCCACCACGGAGTGCCTTAACTCTGCGACGCTCCTGGGGGCACACAGGATAGGAGCTCGTTCGCCAATTTCGCAGGATGACTTCTCTCCGTGCCGGAACGGCGGCTCCCGGCTTCTGAGGAACCTTAGCCTAAACAGGCCCCTGGAGAAAGCTCTTCACATTCAGAGCAAGGGCAACGTACTGCTCTCCGGCTTGCCTGGGTTGAGTGCCCCAGTCGTCAAAGAGCCTCGCGAAAGCAGTGCTGCGCAGACTCCCTTTGCCAGTCGAACGGCCTCCTTGACTGAAAGAGAACTGCAGCGCCAAAAGGCACCGAGCTGACGACTGGCTCCAGGAAGAGACTCGGGACAGCACTCTCATAGAAGCGAAAGCTAGGCTGTGCGCCCAGCCTGAGGAGCAGTACGTACGTTTGCCACACTTCTTTACACAGCTAGGCATGAGCCAGAGAGCCTTGGTCACTGAGGCCTACCTAAGGGACTGCCATACTTACCCAGTAGATCCCACGCAGAGGTCCCTGTGCCCAAACGGGCCTCCACGGAGGGGCCCTGTTCCTCCCGTTGTGTTTCCTTGAGGTAATCAGAAACCGCTGAGGATCCCTAGAGGAGCTCCGGTTTGAAGCTGGGCGACCCTGGCTAAACCTTATTGCCCTCCGTGGTAAACGAGACAGTGGCGGGTCCTAAGCTGCCTGAAGTACATTGCTCGCGCCCACCTTCTCTTTGCTGCCGGAAGGCGTCCCATAAGAAGTCTGAGTTTACTCGGGACGGAAGCAGTCTGAGTGTACTCGTGTGAGGCCTGCTGCTGTCAGTTCCTTGCTGGGAACCTCAGCAGGAGCGCTCTGGAGCTCGCCGGCAAGAGAACTGTGAGTCCCCTCACCCCACCCCGGCCTCAAGCAAAAGTCCAGATTTCCCCCGTCAGTAACACCTCGGAGTGCCATAGGAGCGAAGAAGCATGCGTTAACGGAGTGCTTCAACAGTGCTAGGGCTTTATTTCACGAGACACCGTGCACTCACGTTCGTTGTAACAACTGTCAAAGGGCACTGGATGCCTTCCAACTCCTCTCTTGCGTTTGAGCCACAGGAAGTAAATGCATTCGTTTGATTAAGCGCCATGAACGTGCAACGACGATGGCGAAGCGCTGCCCTGTTCGCTCGAAAGCTCTCGTTTGTACGGCCTTCACACGGCCTCAAGGTACGCCGTTCCAAACAGCCTTACATTCCACGCTGGTGTGCCCCCAGTTAGGAATTTGGGCTCTTCTGTGAGACACCAATGTGCGTCCCAAAGGAAACCGGGGGGCTCCCCCAGGACACCTGCGTACGGCAGTCGGTTGCCAGATGTTTACTTCCAGCCGGAGAAAGGAAAAAAGGACAGCTTTCCCAGGGACAATTCTGGACCCTTGGGAACATCCAGAATCACCAAAGCCTAAACTTGGCACGGCCTGGGGAACGCTCTTGCGCACGTCCAGCAATCCCCACGTCAAAACCTTTCTCGGCAGAGGCAGGCACTCTCTCCCTTGTACTAGATAGCTCGGCAGAACCTTCCGAGAAACATGCTGCGTCATTCAGCTTGAAAGCGGGACGCGGATGGGAGAGTACGCTTTCTCCCCGTTTGGAGGCGCCTTGCGCTTGGCTTCAAAGCTGCCCGAACAGCACTAGCGGCCCGACGTCTCTGCACGGCAGGATTGTCGTTGTGGGCCGAGGCTGCGTGTTCTCTCAGAGCGGAAAACCGTGCTGGCAATACCTTGCTAGAAACTCCTCCCACGGCACTACATGTTCAGCTCCGGCCAAACGAAAGGTGACCTCAGGCCTCGAGGTAAGTCCCAGTGTTTCACGTCGGGGGAGTTGGGTGTGCAGTGGTTTCCATGAGGTCAGACTCCACCACGGAGTGCCTTAACTCTGCGACGCTCCTGGGGGCACACAGGATAGGAGCTCGTTCACCAATTTCGCAGGATCACTTCTCTCCGTGCCGGAACGGCGGCTCCCGGCTTCTGAGGAACCTTAGCCTAAACAGGCCCCTGGAGAAAGCTCTTCACATTCAGAGCAAGGGCAACGTACTGCTCTCCGGCTTGCCTGGGTTGAGTGCCCCAGTCGTCAAAGAGCCTCGCGAAAGCACTGCTGCGCAGACTCCCTTTGCCAGTCGAACGGCCTCCTTGACTGAAAGAGAACTGCAGTGCCAAAAGGCACCGTGCTGACGACTGGCTCCAGGAAGAGACTCGGGACAGCACTCTCATAGAAGCGAAAGCTAGGCTGTGCGCCCAGCCTGAGGAGCAGTACGTACGTTTGCCACACTTCTTTACACAGCTAGGCATGAGCCAGAGAGCCTTGGTCACTGAGGCCTACCTAAGGGACTGCCATACTTACCCAGTAGATCCCACGCAGAGGTCCCTGTGCCCAAACGGGCCTCCACGGAGGGGCCCTGTTCCTCCCGTTGTGTTTCCTTGAGGTAATCAGAAACCGCTGAGGATCCCTAGAGGAGCTCCGGTTTGAAGCTGGGCGACCCTGGCTAAACCTTATTGCCCTCCGTGGTAAACGAGACAGTGGCGGGTCCTAAGCTGCCTGAAGTACACTGCTCGCGCCCACCTTCTCTTTGCTGCCGGAAGGCGTCCCATAAGAAGTCTGAGTTTACTCGGGACGGAAGCAGTCTGAGTGTACTCGTGTGAGGCCTGCTGCTGTCAGTTCCTTGCTGGGAACCTCAGCAGGAGCGCTCTGGAGCTCGCCGGCAAGAGAACTGTGAGTCCCCTCGCCCCACCCCGGCCTCAAGCAAAAGTCCAGATTTCCCCCGTCAGTAACACCTCGGAGTGCCATAGGAGCGAAGAAGCATGCGTTAACGGAGGGCTTCAACAGTGCTAGGGCTTTATTTCACGAGACACCGTGCACTCACGTTCGTTGTAACAACTGTCAAAGGGCACTGGATGCCTTCCAACTCCTCTCTTGCGTTTGAGCCACAGGAAGTAAATGCATTCGTTTGATTAAGCGCCATGAACGTGCAACGACGATGGCGAAGCGCTGCCCTGTTCGCTCGAAAGCTCTCGTTTGTACGGCCTTCACACGGCCTCAAGGTACGCCGTTCCAAACAGCCTTACATTCCACGCTGGTGTGCCCCCGTTAGGAATTTGGGCTCTTCTGTGAGACACCAATGTGCGTCCCAAAGGAAACCGGGGGGCTCCCCCAGGACGCCTGCGTACGGCAGTCGGTTGCCAGATGTTTACTTCCAGCCGGAGAAAGGAAAAAAGGACAGCTTTCCCAGGGACAATTCTGGACCCTTGGGAACATCCAGAATCACCAAAGCCTAAACTTGGCACGGCCTGGGGAACGCTCTTCCGCACGTCCAGCAATCCCCACGTCAAAACCTTTCTCGGCAGAGGCAGGCACTCTCTCCCTTGTACTAGATAGCTCGGCAGAACCTTCCGAGAAACATGCTGCGTCATTCAGCTTGAAAGCGGGACGCGGATGGGAGAGTACGCTTTCTCCCCGTTTGGAGGCGCCTTGCGCTTGGCTTCAAAGCTGCCCGAACAGCACTAGCGGCCCGACGTCTCTGCACGGCAGGATTGTCGTTGTGGGCCGAGGCTCCGTGTTCTCTCAGAGCGGAAAACCGTGCTGGCAATACCTTGCTAGAAACTCCTCCCACGGCACTACATGTTCAGCTCCGGCCAAACGAAAGGTGACCTCAGGCCTCGAGGTAAGTCCCAGTGTTTCACGTCGGGGGAGTTGGGTGTGCAGTGGTTTCCATGAGGTCAGACTCCACCACGGAGTGCCTTAACTCTGCGACGCTCCGGGGGGCACACAGGATAGGAGCTCGTTCGCCAATTTCGCAGGATGACTTCTCTCCGTGCCGGAACGGCGGCTCCTGGCTTCTGAGGAACCTTAGCCTAAACAGGCCCCTGGAGAAAGCTCTTCACATTCAGAGCAAGGGCAACGTACTGCTCTCCGGCTTGCCTGGGTTGAGTGCCCCAGTCGTCAAAGAGCCTCGCGAAAGCAGTGCTGCGCAGACTCCCTTTGCCAGTCGAACGGCCTCCTTGACTGAAAGAGAACTGCAGCGCCAAAAGGCACCGAGCTGACGACTGGCTCCAGGAAGAGACTCGGGACAGCACTCTCACAGAAGCGAAAGCTAGGCTGTGCGCCCAGCCTGAGGAGCAGTACGTACGTTTGCCACACTTCTTTACACAGCTAGGCATGAGCCAGAGAGCCTTGGTCACTGAGGCCTACCTAAGGGACTGCCATACTTACCCAGTAGATCCCACGCAGAGGTCCCTGTGCCCAAACGGGCCTCCACGGAGGGGCCCTGTTCCTCCCGTTGTGTTTCCTTGAGGTAATCAGAAACCGCTGAGGATCCCTAGAGGAGCTCCGGTTTGAAGCTGGGCGACCCTGGCTAAACCTTATTGCCCTCCGTGGTAAACGAGACAGTGGCGGGTCCTAAGCTGCCTGAAGTACACTGCTCGCGCCCACCTTCTCTTTGCTGCCGGAAGGCGTCCCATAAGAAGTCTGAGTTTACTCGGGACGGAAGCAGTCTGAGTGTACTCGTGTGAGGCCTGCTGCTGTCAGTTTCTTGCTGGGAACCTCAGCAGGAGCGCTCTGGAGCTCGCCGGCAAGAGAACTGTGAGTCCCCTCGCCCCACCCCGGCCTCAAGCAAAAGTCCAGATTTCCCCCGTCAGTAACACCTCGGAGTGCCATAGGAGCGAAGAAGCATGCGTTAACGGAGGGCTTCAACAGTGCTAGGGCTTTATTTCACGAGACACCGTGCACTCACGTTCGTTGTAACAACTGTCAAAGGGCACTGGATGCCTTCCAACTCCTCTCTTGCGTTTGAGCCACAGGAAGTAAATGCATTCGTTTGATTAAGCGCCATGAACGTGCGACGACGATGGCGAAGCGCTGCCCTGTTCGCTCGAAAGCTCTCGTTTGTACGGCCTTCACACGGCCTCAAGGTACGCCATTCCAAACAGCCTTACATTCCACGCTGGTGTGCCCCCGTTAGGAATTTGGGCTCTTCTGTGAGACACCAATGTGCGTCCCAAAGGAAACCGGGGGGCTCCCCCAGGACGCCTGCGTACGGCAGTCGGTTGCCAGATGTTTACTTCCAGCCGGAGAAAGGAAAAAAGGACAGCTTTCCCAGGGACAATTCTGGACCCTTGGGAACATCCAGAATCACCAAAGCCTAAACTTGGCACGGCCTGGGGAACGCTCTTGCGCACGTCCAGCAATCCCCACGTCAAAACCTTTCTCGGCAGAGGCAGGCACTCTCTCCCTTGTACTAGATAGCTCGGCAGAACCTTCCGAGAAACATGCTGCGTCATTCAGCTTGAAAGCGGGACGCGGATGGGAGAGTACGCTTTCTCCCCGTTTGGAGGCGCCTTGCGCTTGGCTTCAAAGCTGCCCGAACAGCACTAGCGGCCCGACGTCTCTGCACGGCAGGATTGTCGTTGTGGGCCGAGGCTCCGTGTTCTCTCAGAGCGGAAAACCGTGCTGGCAATACCTTGCTAGAAACTCCTCCCACGGCACTACATGTTCAGCTCCGGCCAAACGAAAGGTGACCTCAGGCCTCGAGGTAAGTCCCAGTGTTTCACGTCGGGGGAGTTGGGTGTGCAGTGGTTTCCATGAGGTCAGACTCCACCACGGAGTGCCTTAACTCTGCGACGCTCCTGGGGGCACACAGGATAGGAGCTCGTTCACCAATTTCGCAGGATCACTTCTCTCCGTGCCGGAACGGCGGCTCCCGGCTTCTGAGGAACCTTAGCCTAAACAGGCCCCTGGAGAAAGCTCTTCACATTCAGAGCAAGGGCAACGTACTGCTCTCCGGCTTGCCTGGGTTGAGTGCCCCAGTCGTCAAAGAGCCTCGCGAAAGCACTGCTGCGCAGACTCCCTTTGCCAGTCGAACGGCCTCCTTGACTGAAAGAGAACTGCAGTGCCAAAAGGCACCGTGCTGACGACTGGCTCCAGGAAGAGACTCGGGACAGCACTCTCATAGAAGCGAAAGCTAGGCTGTGCGCCCAGCCTGAGGAGCAGTACGTACATTTGCCACACTTCTTTACACAGCTAGGCATGAGCCAGAGAGCCTTGGTCACTGAGGCCTACCTAAGGGACTGCCATACTTACCCAGTAGATCCCACGCAGAGGTCCCTGTGCCCAAACGGGCCTCCACGGAGGGGCCCTGTTCCTCCCGTTGTGTTTCCTTGAGGTAATCAGAAACCGCTGAGGATCCCTAGAGGAGCTCCGGTTTGAAGCTGGGCGACCCTGGCTAAACCTTATTGCCCTCCGTGGTAAACGAGACAGTGGCGGGTCCTAAGCTGCCTGAAGTACACTGCTCGCGCCCACCTTCTCTTTGCTGCCGGAAGGCGTCCCATAAGAAGTCTGAGTTTACTCGGGACGGAAGCAGTCTGAGTGTACTCGTGTGAGGCCTGCTGCTGTCAGTTCCTTGCTGGGAACCTCAGCAGGAGCGCTCTGGAGCTCGCCGGCAAGAGAACTGTGAGTCCCCTCGCCCCACCCCGGCCTCAAGCAAAAGTCCAGATTTCCCCCGTCAGTAACACCTCGGAGTGCCATAGGAGCGAAGAAGCATGCGTTAACGGAGGGCTTCAACAGTGCTAGGGCTTTATTTCACGAGACACCGTGCACTCACGTTCGTTGTAACAACTGTCAAAGGGCACTGGATGCCTTCCAACTCCTCTCTTGCGTTTGAGCCACAGGAAGTAAATGCATTCGTTTGATTAAGCGCCATGAACGTGCGACGACGATGGCGAAGCGCTGCCCTGTTCGCTCGAAAGCTCTCGTTTGTACGGCCTTCACACGGCCTCAAGGTACGCCATTCCAAACAGCCTTACATTCCACGCTGGTGTGCCCCCGTTAGGAATTTGGGCTCTTCTGTGAGACACCAATGTGCGTCCCAAAGGAAACCGGGGGGCTCCCCCAGGACGCCTGCGTACGGCAGTCGGTTGCCAGATGTTTACTTCCAGCCGGAGAAAGGAAAAAAGGACAGCTTTCCCAGGGACAATTCTGGACCCTTGGGAACATCCAGAATCACCAAAGCCTAAACTTGGCACGGCCTGGGGAACGCTCTTGCGCACGTCCAGCAATCCCCACGTCAAAACCTTTCTCGGCAGAGGCAGGCACTCTCTCCCTTGTACTAGATAGCTCGGCAGAACCTTCCGAGAAACATGCTGCGTCATTCAGCTTGAAAGCGGGACGCGGATGGGAGAGTACGCTTTCTCCCCGTTTGGAGGCGCCTTGCGCTTGGCTTCAAAGCTGCCCGAACAGCACTAGCGGCCCGACGTCTCTGCACGGCAGGATTGTCGTTGTGGGCCGAGGCTCCGTGTTCTCTCAGAGCGGAAAACCGTGCTGGCAATACCTTGCTAGAAACTCCTCCCACGGCACTACATGTTCAGCTCCGGCCAAACGAAAGGTGACCTCAGGCCTCGAGGTAAGTCCCAGTGTTTCACGTCGGGGGAGTTGGGTGTGCAGTGGTTTCCATGAGGTCAGACTCCACCACGGAGTGCCTTAACTCTGCGACGCTCCGGGGGGCACACAGGATAGGAGCTCGTTCGCCAATTTCGCAGGATGACTTCTCTCCGTGCCGGAACGGCGGCTCCTGGCTTCTGAGGAACCTTAGCCTAAACAGGCCCCTGGAGAAAGCTCTTCACATTCAGAGCAAGGGCAACGTACTGCTCTCCGGCTTGCCTGGGTTGAGTGCCCCAGTCGTCAAAGAGCCTCGCGAAAGCAGTGCTGCGCAGACTCCCTTTGCCAGTCGAACGGCCTCCTTGACTGAAAGAGAACTGCAGCGCCAAAAGGCACCGAGCTGACGACTGGCTCCAGGAAGAGACTCGGGACAGCACTCTCACAGAAGCGAAAGCTAGGCTGTGCGCCCAGCCTGAGGAGCAGTACGTACGTTTGCCACACTTCTTTACACAGCTAGGCATGAGCCAGAGAGCCTTGGTCACTGAGGCCTACCTAAGGGACTGCCATACTTACCCAGTAGATCCCACGCAGAGGTCCCTGTGCCCAAACGGGCCTCCACGGAGGGGCCCTGTTCCTCCCGTTGTGTTTCCTTGAGGTAATCAGAAACCGCTGAGGATCCCTAGAGGAGCTCCGGTTTGAAGCTGGGCGACCCTGGCTAAACCTTATTGCCCTCCGTGGTAAACGAGACAGTGGCGGGTCCTAAGCTGCCTGAAGTACACTGCTCGCGCCCACCTTCTCTTTGCTGCCGGAAGGCGTCCCATAAGAAGTCTGAGTTTACTCGGGACGGAAGCAGTCTGAGTGTACTCGTGTGAGGCCTGCTGCTGTCAGTTTCTTGCTGGGAACCTCAGCAGGAGCGCTCTGGAGCTCGCCGGCAAGAGAACTGTGAGTCCCCTCGCCCCACCCCGGCCTCAAGCAAAAGTCCAGATTTCCCCCGTCAGTAACACCTCGGAGTGCCATAGGAGCGAAGAAGCATGCGTTAACGGAGGGCTTCAACAGTGCTAGGGCTTTATTTCACGAGACACCGTGCACTCACGTTCGTTGTAACAACTGTCAAAGGGCACTGGATGCCTTCCAACTCCTCTCTTGCGTTTGAGCCACAGGAAGTAAATGCATTCGTTTGATTAAGCGCCATGAACGTGCGACGACGATGGCGAAGCGCTGCCCTGTTCGCTCGAAAGCTCTCGTTTGTACGGCCTTCACACGGCCTCAAGGTACGCCATTCCAAACAGCCTTACATTCCACGCTGGTGTGCCCCCGTTAGGAATTTGGGCTCTTCTGTGAGACACCAATGTGCGTCCCAAAGGAAACCGGGGGGCTCCCCCAGGACGCCTGCGTACGGCAGTCGGTTGCCAGATGTTTACTTCCAGCCGGAGAAAGGAAAAAAGGACAGCTTTCCCAGGGACAATTCTGGACCCTTGGGAACATCCAGAATCACCAAAGCCTAAACTTGGCACGGCCTGGGGAACGCTCTTGCGCACGTCCAGCAATCCCCACGTCAAAACCTTTCTCGGCAGAGGCAGGCACTCTCTCCCTTGTACTAGATAGCTCGGCAGAACCTTCCGAGAAACATGCTGCGTCATTCAGCTTGAAAGCGGGACGCGGATGGGAGAGTACGCTTTCTCCCCGTTTGGAGGCGCCTTGCGCTTGGCTTCAAAGCTGCCCGAACAGCACTAGCGGCCCGACGTCTCTGCACGGCAGGATTGTCGTTGTGGGCCGAGGCTCCGTGTTCTCTCAGAGCGGAAAACCGTGCTGGCAATACCTTGCTAGAAACTCCTCCCACGGCACTACATGTTCAGCTCCGGCCAAACGAAAGGTGACCTCAGGCCTCGAGGTAAGTCCCAGTGTTTCACGTCGGGGGAGTTGGGTGTGCAGTGGTTTCCATGAGGTCAGACTCCACCACGGAGTGCCTTAACTCTGCGACGCTCCGGGGGGCACACAGGATAGGAGCTCGTTCGCCAATTTCGCAGGATGACTTCTCTCCGTGCCGGAACGGCGGCTCCTGGCTTCTGAGGAACCTTAGCCTAAACAGGTCCCTGGAGAAAGCTCTTCACATGCAGAGCAAGGGCAACGTACTGCTCTCCGGCTTGCCTGGGTTGAGTGCCCCAGTCGTCAAAGAGCCTCGCGAAAGCAGTGCTGCGCAGACTCCCTTTGCCAGTCGAATGGCCTCCTTGACTGAAAGAGAACTGCAGTGCCAAAAGGCACCGTGCTGACAACTGGCTCCAGGAAGAGACTCGGGACAGCACTCTCATAGAAGCGAAAGCTAGGCTGTGCGCCCAGCCTGAGGAGCAGTACGTACGTTTGCCACACTTCTTTACACAGCTAGGCATGAGGCAGAGAGCCTTGGTCACTGAGGCCTACCTAAGGGACTGCCATACTTACCCAGTAGCTCCCACGCAGAGGTCCCTGTGCCCAAACGTGCCTCCACGGAGGGACCCTGTTCCTCCCGTTGTGTTTCCTTGAGGTAATCAGAAACCACTGAGGATCCCTATAGGAGCTCCGGTTTGAAGCTGGGCGACCCTGGCTAAATCTTGTTGCCCTCCGTGGTAAACGAGACAGTGGCGGGTCCTAAGCTGCCTGAAGTACACTGCTCGCGCCCACCTTCTCTTTGCTGCCGGAAGGCGTCCCATAAGAAGTCTGAGTTTACTCGGGACGGAAGCAGTCTGAGTGTACTCGTGTGAGGCCTGCTGCTGTCAGTTCCTTGCTGGGAACCTCAGCAGGAGCGCTCTGGAGCTCGCCGGCAAGAGAACTGTGAGTCCCCTCGCCCCACCCCGGCCTCAAGCAAAAGTCCAGATTTCCCCCGTCAGTAACACCTCGGAGTGCCATAGGAGCGAAGAAGCATGCGTTAACGGAGGGCTTCAACAGTGCTAGGGCTTTATTTCACGAGACACCGTGCACTCACGTTCGTTGTAACAACTGTCAAAGGGCACTGGATGCCTTCCAACTCCTCTCTTGCGTTTGAGCCACAGGAAGTAAATGCATTCGTTTGATTAAGCGCCATGAACGTGCAACGACGATGGCGAAGCGCTGCCCTGTTCGCTCGAAAGCTCTCGTTTGTACGGCCTTCACACGGCCTCAAGGTACGCCGTTCCAAACAGCCTTACATTCCACGCTGGTGTGCCCCCAGTTAGGAATTTGGGCTCTTCTGTGAGACACCAATGTGCGTCCCAAAGGAAACCGGGGGGCTCCCCCAGGACGCCTGCGTACGGCAGTCGGTTGCCAGATGTTTACTTCCAGCCGGAGAAAGGAAAAAAGGACAGCTTTCCCAGGGACAATTCTGGACCCTTGGGAACATCCAGAATCACCAAAGCCTAAACTTGGCACGGCCTGGGGAACGCTCTTCCGCACGTCCAGCAATCCCCACGTCAAAACCTTTCTCGGCAGAGGCAGGCACTCTCTCCCTTGTACTAGATAGCTCGGCAGAACCTTCCGAGAAACATGCTGCGTCATTCAGCTTGAAAGCGGGACGCGGATGGGAGAGTACGCTTTCTCTCCGTTTGGAGGCGCCTTGCGCTTGGCTTCAAAGCTGCCCGAACAGCACTAGCGGCCCGACGTCTCTGCACGGCAGGATTGTCGTTGTGGGCCGAGGCTCCGTGTTCTCTCAGAGCGGAAAACCGTGCTGGCAATACCTTGCTAGAAACTCCTCCCACGGCACTACATGTTCAGCTCCGGCCAAACGAAAGGTGACCTCAGGCCTCGAGGTAAGTCCCAGTGTTTCACGTCGGGGGAGTTGGGTGTGCAGTGGTTTCCATGAGGTCAGACTCCACCACGGAGTGCCTTAACTCTGCGACGCTCCTGGGGGCACACAGGATAGGAGCTCGTTCGCCAATTTCGCAGGATGACTTCTCTCCGTGCGGGAACGGCGGCTCCAGGCTTCTGAGGAACCTTAGCCTAAACAGGCCCCTGGAGAAAGCTCTTCACATTCAGAGCAAGGGCAACGTACTGCTCTCCGGCTTGCCTGGGTTGAGTGCCCCAGTCGTCAAAGAGCCTCGCGAAAGCAGTGCTGCGCAGACTCCCTTTGCCAGTCGAACGGCCTCCTTGACTGAAAGAGAACTGCAGCGCCAAAAGGCACCATGCTGACGACTGGCTCCAGGAAGAGACTCGGGACAGCACTCTCATAGAAGCGAAAGCTAGGCTGTGCGCCCAGCCTGAGGAGCAGTACGTACGTTTGCCACACTTCTTTACACAGCTAGGCATGAGCCAGAGAGCCTTGGTCACTGAGGCCTACCTAAGGGACTGCCATACTTACCCAGTAGATCCCACGCAGAGGTCCCTGTGCCCAAACGGGCCTCCACGGAGGGGCCCTGTTCCTCCCGTTGTGTTTCCTTGAGGTAATCAGAAACCGCTGAGGATCCCTATAGGAGCTCCGGTTTGAAGCTGGGCGACCCTGGCTAAACCTTATTGCCCTCCGTGGTAAACGAGACAGTGGCGGGTCCTAAGCTGCCTGAAGTACACTGCTCGCGCCCACCTTCTCTTTGCTGCCGGAAGGCGTCCCATAAGAAGTCTGAGTTTACTCGGGACGGAAGCAGTCTGAGTGTACTCGTGTGAGGCCTGCTGCTGTCAGTTCCTTGCTGGGAACCTCAGCAGGAGCGCTCTGGAGCTCGCCGGCAAGAGAACTGTGAGTCCCCTCGCCCCACCCCGGCCTCAAGCAAAAGTCCAGATTTCCCCCGTCAGTAACACCTCGGAGTGCCATAGGAGCGAAGAAGCATGCGTTAACGGAGGGCTTCAACAGTGCTAGGGCTTTATTTCACGAGACACCGTGCACTCACGTTCGTTGTAACAACTGTCAAAGGGCACTGGATGCCTTCCAACTCCTCTCTTGCGTTTGAGCCACAGGAAGTAAATGCATTCGTTTGATTAAGCGCCATGAACGTGCAACGACGATGGCGAAGCGCTGCCCTGTTTGCTCGAAAGCTCTCGTTTGTACGGCCTTCACACGGCCTCAAGGTACGCCGTTCCAAACAGCCTTACATTCCACGCTGGTGTGCCCCCAGTTAGGAATTTGGGCTCTTCTGTGAGACACCAATGTGCGTCCCAAAGGAAACCGGGGGGCTCCCCCAGGACGCCTGCGTACGGCAGTCGGTTGCCAGATGTTTACTTCCAGCCGGAGAAAGGAAAAAAGGACAGCTTTCCCAGGGACAATTCTGGACCCTTGGGAACATCCAGAATCACCAAAGCCTAAACTTGGCACGGCCTGGGGAACGCTCTTCCGCACGTCCAGCAATCCCCACGTCAAAACCTTTCTCGGCAGAGGCAGGCACTCTCTCCCTTGTACTAGATAGCTCGGCAGAACCTTCCGAGAAACATGCTGCGTCATTCAGCTTGAAAGCGGGACGCGGATGGGAGAGTACGCTTTCTCCCCGTTTGGAGGCGCCTTGCGCTTGGCTTCAAAGCTGCCCGAACAGCACTAGCGGCCCGACGTCTCTGCACGGCAGGATTGTCGTTGTGGGCCGAGGCTCCGTGTTCTCTCAGAGCGGAAAACCGTGCTGGCAATACCTTGCTAGAAACTCCTCCCACGGCACTACATGTTAAGCTCCGGCCAAACGAAAGGTGACCTCAGGCCTCGAGGTAAGTCCCAGGGTTTCACGTCGGGGAGTTGGGTGTGCAGTGGTTTCCATGAGGTCAGACTCCACCACGGAGTGCCTTAACTCTGCGACGCTCCTGGGGGCACACAGGATAGGAGCTCGTTCGCCAATTTCGCAGGATGACTTCTCTCCGTGCCGGAACGGCGGCTCCCGGCTTCTGAGGAACCTTAGCCTAAACAGGCCCCTGGAGAAAGCTCTTCACATTCAGAGCAAGGGCAACGTACTGCTCTCCGGCTTGCCTGGGTTGAGTGCCCCAGTCGTCAAAGAGCCTCGCGAAAGCAGTGCTGCGCAGACTCCCTTTGCCAGTCGAACGGCCTCCTTGACTGAAAGAGAACTGCAGCGCCAAAAGGCACCGTGCTGACGACTGGCTCCAGGAAGAGACTCGGGACAGCACTCTCATAGAAGCGAAAGCTAGGCTGTGCGCCCAGCCTGAGGAGCAGTACGTACGTTTGCCACACTTCTTTACACAGCTAGGCATGAGCCAGAGAGCCTTGGTCACTGAGGCCTACCTAAGGGACTGCCATACTTACCCAGTAGATCCCACGCAGAGGTCCCTGTGCCCAAACGGGCCTCCACGGAGGGGCCCTGTTCCTCCCGTTGTGTTTCCTTGAGGTAATCAGAAACCGCTGAGGATCCCTAGAGGAGCTCCGGTTTGAAGCTGGGCGACCCTGGCTAAACCTTATTGCCCTCCGTGGTAAACGAGACAGTGGCGGGTCCTAAGCTGCCTGAAGTGCACTGCTCGCGCCCACCTTCTCTTTGCTGCCGGAAGGCCTCCCATAAGAAGTCTGAGTTTACTCGGGACGGAAGCAGTCTGAGTGTACTCGTGTGAGGCCTGCTGCTGTCAGTTCCTTGCTGGGAACCTCAGCAGGAGCGCTCTGGAGCTCGCCGGCAAGAGAACTGTGAGTCCCCTCGCCCCACCCCGGCCTCAAGCAAAAGTCCAGATTTCCCCCGTCAGTAACACCTCGGAGTGCCATAGGAGCGAAGAAGCATGCGTTAACGGAGTGCTTCAACAGTGCTAGGGCTTTATTTCACGAGACACCGTGCACTCACGTTCGTTGTAACAACTGTCAAAGGGCACTGGATGCCTTCCAACTCCTCTCTTGCGTTTGAGCCACAGGAAGTAAATGCATTCGTTTGATTAAGCGCCATGAACGTGCAACGACGATGGCGAAGCGCTGCCCTGGTCGCTCGAAAGCTCTCGTTTGTACGGCCTTCACACGGCCTCAAGGTACGCCGTTCCAAACAGCCTTACATTCCACGCTGGTGTGCCCCCAGTTAGGAATTTGGGCTCTTCTGTGAGACACCAATGTGCGTCCCAAAGGAAACCGGGGGGCTCCCCCAGGACGCCTGCGTACGGCAGTCGGTTGCCAGATGTTTACTTCCAGCCGGAGAAAGGAAAAAAGGACAGCTTTCCCAGGGACAATTCTGGACCCTTGGGAACATCCAGAATCACCAAAGCCTAAACTTGGCACGGCCTGGGGAACGCTCTTCCGCACGTCCAGCAATCCCCACGTCAAAACCTTTCTCGGCAGAGGCAGGCACTCTCTCCCTTGTACTAGATAGCTCGGCAGAACCTTCCGAGAAACATGCTGCGTCATTCAGCTTGAAAGCGGGACGCGGATGGGAGAGTACGCTTTCTCCCCGTTTGGAGGCGCCTTGCGCTTGGCTTCAAAGCTGCCCGAACAGCACTAGCGGCCCGACGTCTCTGCACGGCAGGATTGTCGTTGTGGGCCGAGGCTCCGTGTTCTCTCAGAGCGGAAAACCGTGCTGGCAATACCTTGCTAGAAACTCCTCCCACGGCACTACATGTTCAGCTCCGGCCAAACGAAAGGTGACCTCAGGCCTCGAGGTAAGTCCCAGTGTTTCACGTCGGGGGAGTTGGGTGTGCAGTGGTTTCCATGAGGTCAGACTCCACCACGGAGTGCCTTAACTCTGCGACGCTCCTGGGGGCACACAGGATAGGAGCTCGTTCGCCAATTTCGCAGGATGACTTCTCTCCGTGCCGGAACGGCGGCTCCCGGCTTCTGAGGAACCTTAGCCTAAACAGGCCCCTGGAGAAAGCTCTTCACATTCAGAGCAAGGGCAACGTACTGCTCTCCGGCTTGCCTGGGTTGAGTGCCCCAGTCGTCAAAGAGCCTCGCGAAAGCAGTGCTGCGCAGACTCCCTTTGCCAGTCGAACGGCCTCCTTGACTGAAAGAGAACTGCAGTGCCAAAAGGCACCGTTCTGGCGACTGGCTCCAGGAAGAGACTCGGGACAGCACTCTCATAGAAGCGAAAGCTAGGCTGTGCGCCCAGCCTGAGGAGCAGTACGTACGTTTGCCACACTTCTTTACACAGCTAGGCATGAGCCAGAGAGCCTTGGTCACTGAGGCCTACCTAAGGGACTGCCATACTTACCCAGTAGATCCCACGCAGAGGTCCCTGTGCCCAAACGGGCCTCCACGGAGGGGCCCTGTTCCTCCCGTTGTGTTTCCTTGAGGTAATCAGAAACCGCTGAGGATCCCTAGAGGAGCTCCGGTTTGAAGCTGGGCGACCCTGGCTAAACCTTATTGCCCTCCGTGGTAAACGAGACAGTGGCGGGTCCTAAGCTGCCTGAAGTACACTGCTCGCGCCCACCTTCTCTTTGCTGCCGGAAGGCGTCCCATAAGAAGTCTGAGTTTACTCGGGACGGAAGCAGTCTGAGTGTACTCGTGTGAGGCCTGCTGCTGTCAGTTCCTTGCTGGGAACCTCAGCAGGAGCGCTCTGGAGCTCGCCGGCAAGAGAACTGTGAGTCCCCTCGCCCCACCCCGGCCTCAAGCAAAAGTCCAGATTTCCCCCGTCAGTAACACCTCGGAGTGCCATAGGAGCGAAGAAGCATGCGTTAACGGAGGGCTTCAACAGTGCTAGGGCTTTATTTCACGAGACACCGTGCACTCACGTTCGTTGTAACAACTGTCAAAGGGCACTGGATGCCTTCCAACTCCTCTCTTGCGTTTGAGCCACAGGAAGTAAATGCATTCGTTTGATTAAGCGCCATGAACGTGCAACGACGATGGCGAAGCGCTGCCCTGTTCACTCGAAAGCTCTCGTTTGTACGGCCTTCACACGGCCTCAAGGTACGCCATTCCAAACAGCCTTACATTCCACGCTGGTGTGCCCCCGTTAGGAATTTGGGCTCTTCTGTGAGACACCAATGTGCGTCCCAAAGGAAACCGGGGGGCTCCCCCAGGACGCCTGCGTACGGCAGTCGGTTGCCAGATGTTTACTTCCAGCCGGAGAAAGGAAAAAAGGACAGCTTTCCCAGGGACAATTCTGGACCCTTGGGAACATCCAGAATCACCAAAGCCTAAACTTGGCACGGCCTGGGGAACGCTCTTGCGCACGTCCAGCAATCCCCACGTCAAAACCTTTCTCGGCAGAGGCAGGCACTCTCTCCCTTGTACTAGATAGCTCGGCAGAACCTTCCGAGAAACATGCTGCGTCATTCAGCTTGAAAGCGGGACGCGGATGGGAGAGTACGCTTTCTCCCCGTTTGGAGGCGCCTTGCGCTTGGCTTCAAAGCTGCCCGAACAGCACTAGCGGCCCGACGTCTCTGCACGGCAGGATTGTCGTTGTGGGCCGAGGCTCCGTGTTCTCTCAGAGCGGAAAACCGTGCTGGCAATACCTTGCTAGAAACTCCTCCCACGGCACTACATGTTCAGCTCCGGCCAAACGAAAGGTGACCTCAGGCCTCGAGGTAAGTCCCAGTGTTTCACGTCGGGGGAGTTGGGTGTGCAGTGGTTTCCATGAGGTCAGACTCCACCACGGAGTGCCTTAACTCTGCGACGCTCCGGGGGGCACACAGGATAGGAGCTCGTTCGCCAATTTCGCAGGATGACTTCTCTCCGTGCCGGAACGGCGGCTCCTGGCTTCTGAGGAACCTTAGCCTAAACAGGTCCCTGGAGAAAGCTCTTCACATGCAGAGCAAGGGCAACGTACTGCTCTCCGGCTTGCCTGGGTTGAGTGCCCCAGTCGTCAAAGAGCCTCGCGAAAGCAGTGCTGCGCAGACTCCCTTTGCCAGTCGAATGGCCTCCTTGACTGAAAGAGAACTGCAGTGCCAAAAGGCACCGTGCTGACGACTGGCTCCAGGAAGAGACTCGGGACAGCACTCTCATAGAAGCGAAAGCTAGGCTGTGCGCCCAGCCTGAGGAGCAGTACGTACGTTTGCCACACTTCTTTACACAGCTAGGCATGAGGCAGAGAGCCTTGGTCACTGAGGCCTACCTAAGGGACTGCCATACTTACCCAGTAGCTCCCACGCAGAGGTCCCTGTGCCCAAACGTGCCTCCACGGAGGGACCCTGTTCCTCCCGTTGTGTTTCCTTGAGGTAATCAGAAACCACTGAGGATCCCTATAGGAGCTCCGGTTTGAAGCTGGGCGACCCTGGCTAAATCTTGTTGCCCTCCGTGGTAAACGAGACAGTGGCGGGTCCTAAGCTGCCTGAAGTACACTGCTCGCGCCCACCTTCTCTTTGCTGCCGGAAGGCGTCCCATAAGAAGTCTGAGTTTACTCGGGACGGAAGCAGTCTGAGTGTACTCGTGTGAGGCCTGCTGCTGTCAGTTCCTTGCTGGGAACCTCAGCAGGAGCGCTCTGGAGCTCGCCGGCAAGAGAACTGTGAGTCCCCTCGCCCCACCCCGGCCTCAAGCAAAAGTCCAGATTTCCCCCGTCAGTAACACCTCGGAGTGCCATAGGAGCGAAGAAGCATGCGTTAACGGAGGGCTTCAACAGTGCTAGGGCTTTATTTCACGAGACACCGTGCACTCACGTTCGTTGTAACAACTGTCAAAGGGCACTGGATGCCTTCCAACTCCTCTCTTGCGTTTGAGCCACAGGAAGTAAATGCATTCGTTTGATTAAGCGCCATGAACGTGCAACGACGATGGCGAAGCGCTGCCCTGTTCGCTCGAAAGCTCTCGTTTGTACGGCCTTCACACGGCCTCAAGGTACGCCGTTCCAAACAGCCTTACATTCCACGCTGGTGTGCCCCCAGTTAGGAATTTGGGCTCTTCTGTGAGACACCAATGTGCGTCCCAAAGGAAACCGGGGGGCTCCCCCAGGACGCCTGCGTACGGCAGTCGGTTGCCAGATGTTTACTTCCAGCCGGAGAAAGGAAAAAAGGACAGCTTTCCCAGGGACAATTCTGGACCCTTGGGAACATCCAGAATCACCAAAGCCTAAACTTGGCACGGCCTGGGGAACGCTCTTCCGCACGTCCAGCAATCCCCACGTCAAAACCTTTCTCGGCAGAGGCAGGCACTCTCTCCCTTGTACTAGATAGCTCGGCAGAACCTTCCGAGAAACATGCTGCGTCATTCAGCTTGAAAGCGGGACGCGGATGGGAGAGTACGCTTTCTCTCCGTTTGGAGGCGCCTTGCGCTTGGCTTCAAAGCTGCCCGAACAGCACTAGCGGCCCGACGTCTCTGCACGGCAGGATTGTCGTTGTGGGCCGAGGCTCCGTGTTCTCTCAGAGCGGAAAACCGTGCTGGCAATACCTTGCTAGAAACTCCTCCCACGGCACTACATGTTCAGCTCCGGCCAAACGAAAGGTGACCTCAGGCCTCGAGGTAAGTCCCAGTATTTCACGTCGGGGGAGTTGGGTGTGCAGTGGTTTCCATGAGGTCAGACTCCACCACGGAGTGCCTTAACTCTGCGACGCTCCTGGGGGCACACAGGATAGGAGCTCGTTCGCCAATTTCGCAGGATGACTTCTCTCCGTGCGGGAACGGCGGCTCCAGGCTTCTGAGGAACCTTAGCCTAAACAGGCCCCTGGAGAAAGCTCTTCACATTCAGAGCAAGGGCAACGTACTGCTCTCCGGCTTGCCTGGGTTGAGTGCCCCAGTCGTCAAAGAGCCTCGCGAAAGCAGTGCTGCGCAGACGCCCTTTGCCAGTCGAACGGCCTCCTTGACTGAAAGAGAACTGCAGCGCCAAAAGGCACCATGCTGACGACTGGCTCCAGGAAGAGACTCGGGACAGCACTCTCATAGAAGCGAAAGCTAGGCTGTGCGCCCAGCCTGAGGAGCAGTACGTACGTTTGCCACACTTCTTTACACAGCTAGGCATGAGCCAGAGAGCCTTGGTCACTGAGGCCTACCTAAGGGACTGCCATACTTACCCAGTAGATCCCACGCAGAGGTCCCTGTGCCCAAACGGGCCTCCACGGAGGGGCCCTGTTCCTCCCGTTGTGTTTCCTTGAGGTAATCAGAAACCGCTGAGGATCCCTATAGGAGCTCCGGTTTGAAGCTGGGCGACCCTGGCTAAACCTTATTGCCCTCCGTGGTAAACGAGACAGTGGCGGGTCCTAAGCTGCCTGAAGTACACTGCTCGCGCCCACCTTCTCTTTGCTGCCGGAAGGCGTCCCATAAGAAGTCTGAGTTTACTCGGGACGGAAGCAGTCTGAGTGTACTCGTGTGAGGCCTGCTGCTGTCAGTTCCTTGCTGGGAACCTCAGCAGGAGCGCTCTGGAGCTCGCCGGCAAGAGAACTGTGAGTCCCCTCGCCCCACCCCGGCCTCAAGCAAAAGTCCAGATTTCCCCCGTCAGTAACACCTCGGAGTGCCATAGGAGCGAAGAAGCATGCGTTAACGGAGGGCTTCAACAGTGCTAGGGCTTTATTTCACGAGACACCGTGCACTCACGTTCGTTGTAACAACTGTCAAAGGGCACTGGATGCCTTCCAACTCCTCTCTTGCGTTTGAGCCACAGGAAGTAAATGCATTCGTTTGATTAAGCGCCATGAACGTGCAACGACGATGGCGAAGCGCTGCCCTGTTCGCTCGAAAGCTCTCGTTTGTACGGCCTTCACACGGCCTCAAGGTACGCCGTTCCAAACAGCCTTACATTCCACGCTGGTGTGCCCCCAGTTAGGAATTTGGGCTCTTCTGTGAGACACCAATGTGCGTCCCAAAGGAAACCGGGGGGCTCCCCCAGGACGCCTGCGTACGGCAGTCGGTTGCCAGATGTTTACTTCCAGCCGGAGAAAGGAAAAAAGGACAGCTTTCCCAGGGACAATTCTGGACCCTTGGGAACATCCAGAATCACCAAAGCCTAAACTTGGCACGGCCTGGGGAACGCTCTTGCGCACGTCCAGCAATCCCCACGTCAAAACCTTTCTCGGCAGAGGCAGGCACTCTCTCCCTTGTACTAGATAGCTCGGCAGAACCTTCCGAGAAACATGCTGCGTCATTCAGCTTGAAAGCGGGACGCGGATGGGAGAGTACGCTTTCTCCCCGTTTGGAGGCGCCTTGCGCTTGGCTTCAAAGCTGCCCGAACAGCACTAGCGGCCCGACGTCTCTGCACGGCAGGATTGTCGTTGTGGGCCGAGGCTCCGTGTTCTCTCAGAGCGGAAAACCGTGCTGGCAATACCTTGCTAGAAACTCCTCCCACGGCACTACATGTTCAGCTCCGGCCAAACGAAAGGTGACCTCAGGCCTCGAGGTAAGTCCCAGTGTTTCACGTCGGGGGAGTTGGGTGTGCAGTGGTTTCCATGAGGTCAGACTCCACCACGGAGTGCCTTAACTCTGCGACGCTCCGGGGGGCACACAGGATAGGAGCTCGTTCGCCAATTTCGCAGGATGACTTCTCTCCGTGCCGGAACGGCGGCTCCTGGCTTCTGAGGAACCTTAGCCTAAACAGGTCCCTGGAGAAAGCTCTTCACATGCAGAGCAAGGGCAACGTACTGCTCTCCGGCTTGCCTGGGTTGAGTGCCCCAGTCGTCAAAGAGCCTCGCGAAAGCAGTGCTGCGCAGACTCCCTTTGCCAGTCGAATGGCCTCCTTGACTGAAAGAGAACTGCAGTGCCAAAAGGCACCGTGCTGACGACTGGCTCCAGGAAGAGACTCGGGACAGCACTCTCATAGAAGCGAAAGCTAGGCTGTGCGCCCAGCCTGAGGAGCAGTACGTACGTTTGCCACACTTCTTTACACAGCTAGGCATGAGGCAGAGAGCCTTGGTCACTGAGGCCTACCTAAGGGACTGCCATACTTACCCAGTAGCTCCCACGCAGAGGTCCCTGTGCCCAAACGTGCCTCCACGGAGGGACCCTGTTCCTCCCGTTGTGTTTCCTTGAGGTAATCAGAAACCACTGAGGATCCCTATAGGAGCTCCGGTTTGAAGCTGGGCGACCCTGGCTAAATCTTGTTGCCCTCCGTGGTAAACGAGACAGTGGCGGGTCCTAAGCTGCCTGAAGTACACTGCTCGCGCCCACCTTCTCTTTGCTGCCGGAAGGCGTCCCATAAGAAGTCTGAGTTTACTCGGGACGGAAGCAGTCTGAGTGTACTCGTGTGAGGCCTGCTGCTGTCAGTTCCTTGCTGGGAACCTCAGCAGGAGCGCTCTGGAGCTCGCCGGCAAGAGAACTGTGAGTCCCCTCGCCCCACCCCGGCCTCAAGCAAAAGTCCAGATTTCCCCCGTCAGTAACACCTCGGAGTGCCATAGGAGCGAAGAAGCATGCGTTAACGGAGGGCTTCAACAGTGCTAGGGCTTTATTTCACGAGACACCGTGCACTCACGTTCGTTGTAACAACTGTCAAAGGGCACTGGATGCCTTCCAACTCCTCTCTTGCGTTTGAGCCACAGGAAGTAAATGCATTCGTTTGATTAAGCGCCATGAACGTGCAACGACGATGGCGAAGCGCTGCCCTGTTCGCTCGAAAGCTCTCGTTTGTACGGCCTTCACACGGCCTCAAGGTACGCCGTTCCAAACAGCCTTACATTCCACGCTGGTGTGCCCCCAGTTAGGAATTTGGGCTCTTCTGTGAGACACCAATGTGCGTCCCAAAGGAAACCGGGGGGCTCCCCCAGGACGCCTGCGTACGGCAGTCGGTTGCCAGATGTTTACTTCCAGCCGGAGAAAGGAAAAAAGGACAGCTTTCCCAGGGACAATTCTGGACCCTTGGGAACATCCAGAATCACCAAAGCCTAAACTTGGCACGGCCTGGGGAACGCTCTTCCGCACGTCCAGCAATCCCCACGTCAAAACCTTTCTCGGCAGAGGCAGGCACTCTCTCCCTTGTACTAGATAGCTCGGCAGAACCTTCCGAGAAACATGCTGCGTCATTCAGCTTGAAAGCGGGACGCGGATGGGAGAGTACGCTTTCTCCCCGTTTGGAGGCGCCTTGCGCTTGGCTTCAAAGCTGCCCGAACAGCACTAGCGGCCCGACGTCTCTGCACGGCAGGATTGTCGTTGTGGGCCGAGGCTCCGTGTTCTCTCAGAGCGGAAAACCGTGCTGGCAATACCTTGCTAGAAACTCCTCCCACGGCACTACATGTTCAGCTCCGGCCAAACGAAAGGTGACCTCAGGCCTCGAGGTAAGTCCCAGGGTTTCACGTCGGGGAGTTGGGTGTGCAGTGGTTTCCATGAGGTCAGACTCCACCACGGAGTGCCTTAACTCTGCGACGCTCCTGGGGGCACACAGGATAGGAGCTCGTTCGCCAATTTCGCAGGATGACTTCTCTCCGTGCCGGAACGGCGGCTCCCGGCTTCTGAGGAACCTTAGCCTAAACAGGCCCCTGGAGAAAGCTCTTCACATTCAGAGCAAGGGCAACGTACTGCTCTCCGGCTTGCCTGGGTTGAGTGCCCCAGTCGTCAAAGAGCCTCGCGAAAGCAGTGCTGCGCAGACTCCCTTTGCCAGTCGAACGGCCTCCTTGACTGAAAGAGAACTGCAGCGCCAAAAGGCACCGTGCTGACGACTGGCTCCAGGAAGAGACTCGGGACAGCACTCTCATAGAAGCGAAAGCTAGGCTGTGCGCCCAGCCTGAGGAGCAGTACGTACGTTTGCCACACTTCTTTACACAGCTAGGCATGAGCCAGAGAGCCTTGGTCACTGAGGCCTACCTAAGGGACTGCCATACTTACCCAGTAGATCCCACGCAGAGGTCCCTGTGCCCAAACGGGCCTCCACGGAGGGGCCCTGTTCCTCCCGTTGTGTTTCCTTGAGGTAATCAGAAACCGCTGAGGATCCCTAGAGGAGCTCCGGTTTGAAGCTGGGCGACCCTGGCTAAACCTTATTGCCCTCCGTGGTAAACGAGACAGTGGCGGGTCCTAAGCTGCCTGAAGTGCACTGCTCGCGCCCACCTTCTCTTTGCTGCCGGAAGGCCTCCCATAAGAAGTCTGAGTTTACTCGGGACGGAAGCAGTCTGAGTGTACTCGTGTGAGGCCTGCTGCTGTCAGTTCCTTGCTGGGAACCTCAGCAGGAGCGCTCTGGAGCTCGCCGGCAAGAGAACTGTGAGTCCCCTCGCCCCACCCCGGCCTCAAGCAAAAGTCCAGATTTCCCCCGTCAGTAACACCTCGGAGTGCCATAGGAGCGAAGAAGCATGCGTTAACGGAGGGCTTCAACAGTGCTAGGGCTTTATTTCACGAGACACCGTGCACTCACGTTCGTTGTAACAACTGTCAAAGGGCACTGGATGCCTTCCAACTCCTCTCTTGCGTTTGAGCCACAGGAAGTAAATGCATTCGTTTGATTAAGCGCCATGAACGTGCAACGACGATGGCGAAGCGCTGCCCTGGTCGCTCGAAAGCTCTCGTTTGTACGGCCTTCACACGGCCTCAAGGTACGCCGTTCCAAACAGCCTTACATTCCACGCTGGTGTGCCCCCAGTTAGGAATTTGGGCTCTTCTGTGAGACACCAATGTGCGTCCCAAAGGAAACCGGGGGGCACCCCCAGGACGCCTGCGTACGGCAGTCGGTTGCCAGATGTTTACTTCCAGCCGGAGAAAGGAAAAAAGGACAGCTTTCCCAGGGACAATTCTGGACCCTTGGGAACATCCAGAATCACCAAAGCCTAAACTTGGCACGGCCTGGGGAACGCTCTTCCGCACGTCCAGCAATCCCCACGTCAAAACCTTTCTCGGCAGAGGCAGGCACTCTCTCCCTTGTACTAGATAGCTCGGCAGAACCTTCCGAGAAACATGCTGCGTCATTCAGCTTGAAAGCGGGACGCGGATGGGAGAGTACGCTTTCTCCCCGTTTGGAGGCGCCTTGCGCTTGGCTTCAAAGCTGCCCGAACAGCACTAGCGGCCCGACGTCTCTGCACGGCAGGATTGTCGTTGTGGGCCGAGGCTCCGTGTTCTCTCAGAGCGGAAAACCGTGCTGGCAATACCTTGCTAGAAACTCCTCCCACGGCACTACATGTTCAGCTCCGGCCAAACGAAAGGTGACCTCAGGCCTCGAGGTAAGTCCCAGTGTTTCACGTCGGGGGAGTTGGGTGTGCAGTGGTTTCCATGAGGTCAGACTCCACCACGGAGTGCCTTAACTCTGCGACGCTCCTGGGGGCACACAGGATAGGAGCTCGTTCGCCAATTTCGCAGGATGACTTCTCTCCGTGCCGGAACGGCGGCTCCCGGCTTCTGAGGAACCTTAGCCTAAACAGGCCCCTGGAGAAAGCTCTTCACATTCAGAGCAAGGGCAACGTACTGCTCTCCGGCTTGCCTGGGTTGAGTGCCCCAGTCGTCAAAGAGCCTCGCGAAAGCAGTGCTGCGCAGACTCCCTTTGCCAGTCGAACGGCCTCCTTGACTGAAAGAGAACTGCAGTGCCAAAAGGCACCGTTCTGGCGACTGGCTCCAGGAAGAGACTCGGGACAGCACTCTCATAGAAGCGAAAGCTAGGCTGTGCGCCCAGCCTGAGGAGCAGTACGTACGTTTGCCACACTTCTTTACACAGCTAGGCATGAGCCAGAGAGCCTTGGTCACTGAGGCCTACCTAAGGGACTGCCATACTTACCCAGTAGATCCCACGCAGAGGTCCCTGTGCCCAAACGGGCCTCCACGGAGGGGCCCTGTTCCTCCCGTTGTGTTTCCTTGAGGTAATCAGAAACCGCTGAGGATCCCTAGAGGAGCTCCGGTTTGAAGCTGGGCGACCCTGGCTAAACCTTATTGCCCTCCGTGGTAAACGAGACAGTGGCGGGTCCTAAGCTGCCTGAAGTACACTGCTCGCGCCCACCTTCTCTTTGCTGCCGGAAGGCGTCCCATAAGAAGTCTGAGTTTACTCGGGACGGAAGCAGTCTGAGTGTACTCGTGTGAGGCCTGCTGCTGTCAGTTCCTTGCTGGGAACCTCAGCAGGAGCGCTCTGGAGCTCGCCGGCAAGAGAACTGTGAGTCCCCTCGCCCCACCCCGGCCTCAAGCAAAAGTCCAGATTTCCCCCGTCAGTAACACCTCGGAGTGCCATAGGAGCGAAGAAGCATGCGTTAACGGAGTGCTTCAACAGTGCTAGGGCTTTATTTCACGAGACACCGTGCACTCACGTTCGTTGTAACAACTGTCAAAGGGCACTGGATGCCTTCCAACTCCTCTCTTGCGTTTGAGCCACAGGAGGTAAATGCATTCGTTTGATTAAGCGCCATGAACGTGCAACGACGATGGCGAAGCGCTGCCCTGTTCGCTCGAAAGCTCTCGTTTGTACGGCCTTCACACGGCCTCAAGGTACGCCGTTCCAAACAGCCTTACATTCCACGCTGGTGTGCCCCCAGTTAGGAATTTGGGCTCTTCTGTGAGACACCAATGTGCGTCCCAAAGGAAACCGGGGGGCTCCCCCAGGACGCCTGCGTACGGCAGTCGGTTGCCAGATGTTTACTTCCAGCCGGAGAAAGGAAAAAAGGACAGCTTTCCCAGGGACAATTCTGGACCCTTGGGAACATCCAGAATCACCAAAGCCTAAACTTGGCACGGCCTGGGGAACGCTCTTCCGCACGTCCAGCAATCCCCACGTCAAAACCTTTCTCGGCAGAGGCAGGCACTCTCTCCCTTGTACTAGATAGCTCGGCAGAACCTTCCAAGAAACATGCTGCGTCATTCAGCTTGAAAGCGGGACGCGGATGGGAGAGTACGCTTTCTCCCCGTTTGGAGGCGCCTTGCGCTTGGCTTCAAAGCTGCCCGAACAGCACTAGCGGCCCGACGTCTCTGCACGGCAGGATTGTCGTTGTGGGCCGAGGCTCCGTGTTCTCTCAGAGCGGAAAACCGTGCTGGCAATACCTTGCTAGAAACTCCTCCCACGGCACTACATGTTCAGCTCCGGCCAAACAAAAGGTGACCTCAGGCCTCGAGGTAAGTCCCAGTGTTTCACGTCGGGGGAGTTGGGTGTGCAGTGGTTTCCATGAGGTCAGACTCCACCACGGAGTGCCTTAACTCTGCGACGCTCCTGGGGGCACACAGGATAGGAGCTCGTTCGCCAATTTCGCAGGATGACTTCTCTCCATGCGGGAACGGCGGCTCCCGGCTTCTGAGGAACCTTAGCCTAAACAGGCCCCTGGAGAAAGCTCTTCACATTCAGAGCAAGGGCAACGTACTGCTCTCCGGCTTGCCTGGGTTGAGTGCCCCAGTCGTCAAAGAGCCTCGCGAAAGCAGTGCTGCGCAGACTCCCTTTGCCAGTCGAACGGCCTCCTTGACTGAAAGAGAACTGCAGCGCCAAAAGGCACCGTGCTGACGACTGGCTCCAGGAAGAGACTCGGGACAGCACTCTCATAGAAACGAAAGCTAGGCTGTGCGCCCAGCCTGAGGAGCAGTACGTACGTTTGCCACACTTCTTTACACAGCTAGGCATGAGCCAGAGAGCCTTGGTCACTGAGGCCTACCTAAGGGACTGCCATACTTACCCAGTAGATCCCACGCAGAGGTCCCTGTGCCCAAACGGGCCTCCACGGAGGGGCCCTGTTCCTCCCGTTGTGTTTCCTTGAGGTAATCAGAAACCGCTGAGGATCCCTAGAGGAGCTCCGGTTTGAAGCTGGGCGACCCTGGCTAAACCTTATTGCCCTCCGTGGTAAACGAGACAGTGGCGGGTCCTAAGCTGCCTGAAGTACACTGCTCGCGCCCACCTTCTCTTTGCTGCCGGAAGGCGTCCCATAAGAAGTCTGAGTTTACTCGGGACGGAAGCAGTCTGAGTGTACTCGTGTGAGGCCTGCTGCTGTCAGTTCCTTGCTGGGAACCTCAGCAGGAGCGCTCTGGAGCTCGCCGGCAAGAGAACTGTGAGTCCCCTCGCCCCACCCCGGCCTCAAGCAAAAGTCCAGATTTCCCCCGTCAGTAACACCTCGGAGTGCCATAGGAGCGAAGAAGCATGCGTTAACGGAGGGCTTCAACAGTGCTAGGGCTTTATTTCACGAGACACCGTGCACTCACGTTCGTTGTAACAACTGTCAAAGGGCACTGGATGCCTTCCAACTCCTCTCTTGCGTTTGAGCCACAGGAAGTAAATGCATTCGTTTGATTAAGCGCCATGAACGTGCAACGACGATGGCGAAGCGCTGCCCTGTTTGCTCGAAAGCTCTCGTTTGTACGGCCTTCACACGGCCTCAAGGTACGCCGTTCCAAACAGCCTTACATTCCACGCTGGTGTGCCCCCAGTTAGGAATTTGGGCTCTTCTGTGAGACACCAATGTGCGTCCCAAAGGAAACCGGGGGGCTCCCCCAGGACGCCTGCGTACGGCAGTCGGTTGCCAGATGTTTACTTCCAGCCGGAGAAAGGAAAAAAGGACAGCTTTCCCAGGGACAATTCTGGACCCTTGGGAACATCCAGAATCACCAAAGCCTAAACTTGGCACGGCCTGGGGAACGCTCTTCCGCACGTCCAGCAATCCCCACGTCAAAACCTTTCTCGGCAGAGGCAGGCACTCTCTCCCTTGTACTAGATAGCTCGGCAGAACCTTCCGAGAAACATGCTGCGTCATTCAGCTTGAAAGCGGGACGCGGATGGGAGAGTACGCTTTCTCTCCGTTTGGAGGCGCCTTGCGCTTGGCTTCAAAGCTGCCCGAACAGCACTAGCGGCCCGACGTCTCTGCACGGCAGGATTGTCGTTGTGGGCCGAGGCTCCGTGTTCTCTCAGAGCGGAAAACCGTGCTGGCAATACCTTGCTAGAAACTCCTCCCACGGCACTACATGTTCAGCTCCGGCCAAACGAAAGGTGACCTCAGGCCTCGAGGTAAGTCCCAGTGTTTCACGTCGGGGGAGTTGGGTGTGCAGTGGTTTCCATGAGGTCAGACTCCACCACGGAGTGCCTTAACTCTGCGACGCTCCTGGGGGCACACAGGATAGGAGCTCGTTCGCCAATTTCGCAGGATGACTTCTCTCCGTGCGGGAACGGCGGCTCCAGGCTTCTGAGGAACCTTAGCCTAAACAGGCCCCTGGAGAAAGCTCTTCACATTCAGAGCAAGGGCAACGTACTGCTCTCCGGCTTGCCTGGGTTGAGTGCCCCAGTCGTCAAAGAGCCTCGCGAAAGCAGTGCTGCGCAGACGCCCTTTGCCAGTCGAACGGCCTCCTTGACTGAAAGAGAACTGCAGCGCCAAAAGGCACCATGCTGACGACTGGCTCCAGGAAGAGACTCGGGACAGCACTCTCATAGAAGCGAAAGCTAGGCTGTGCGCCCAGCCTGAGGAGCAGTACGTACGTTTGCCACACTTCTTTACACAGCTAGGCATGAGCCAGAGAGCCTTGGTCACTGAGGCCTACCTAAGGGACTGCCATACTTACCCAGTAGATCCCACGCAGAGGTCCCTGTGCCCAAACGGGCCTCCACGGAGGGGCCCTGTTCCTCCCGTTGTGTTTCCTTGAGGTAATCAGAAACCGCTGAGGATCCCTAGAGGAGCTCCGGTTTGAAGCTGGGCGACCCTGGCTAAACCTTATTGCCCTCCGTGGTAAACGAGACAGTGGCGGGTCCTAAGCTGCCTGAAGTACACTGCTCGCGCCCACCTTCTCTTTGCTGCCGGAAGGCGTCCCATAAGAAGTCTGAGTTTACTCGGGACGGAAGCAGTCTGAGTGTACTCGTGTGAGGCCTGCTGCTGTCAGTTCCTTGCTGGGAACCTCAGCAGGAGCGCTCTGGAGCTCGCCGGCAAGAGAACTGTGAGTCCCCTCGCCCCACCCCGGCCTCAAGCAAAAGTCCAGATTTCCCCCGTCAGTAACACCTCGGAGTGCCATAGGAGCGAAGAAGCATGCGTTAACGGAGGGCTTCAACAGTGCTAGGGCTTTATTTCACGAGACACCGTGCACTCACGTTCGTTGTAACAACTGTCAAAGGGCACTGGATGCCTTCCAACTCCTCTCTTGCGTTTGAGCCACAGGAAGTAAATGCATTCGTTTGATTAAGCGCCATGAACGTGCAACGACGATGGCGAAGCGCTGCCCTGTTCGCTCGAAAGCTCTCGTTTGTACGGCCTTCACACGGCCTCAAGGTACGCCGTTCCAAACAGCCTTACATTCCACGCTGGTGTGCCCCCGTTAGGAATTTGGGCTCTTCTGTGAGACACCAATGTGCGTCCCAAAGGAAACCGGGGGGCTCCCCCAGGACGCCTGCGTACGGCAGTCGGTTGCCAGATGTTTACTTCCAGCCGGAGAAAGGAAAAAAGGACAGCTTTCCCAGGGACAATTCTGGACCCTTGGGAACATCCAGAATCACCAAAGCCTAAACTTGGCACGGCCTGGGGAACGCTCTTCCGCACGTCCAGCAATCCCCACGTCAAAACCTTTCTCGGCAGAGGCAGGCACTCTCTCCCTTGTACTAGATAGCTCGGCAGAACCTTCCGAGAAACATGCTGCGTCATTCAGCTTGAAAGCGGGACGCGGATGGGAGAGTACGCTTTCTCCCCGTTTGGAGGCGCCTTGCGCTTGGCTTCAAAGCTGCCCGAACAGCACTAGCGGCCCGACGTCTCTGCACGGCAGGATTGTCGTTGTGGGCCGAGGCTCCGTGTTCTCTCAGAGCGGAAAACCGTGCTGGCAATACCTTGCTAGAAACTCCTCCCACGGCACTACATGTTAAGCTCCGGCCAAACGAAAGGTGACCTCAGGCCTCGAGGTAAGTCCCAGGGTTTCACGTCGGGGAGTTGGGTGTGCAGTGGTTTCCATGAGGTCAGACTCCACCACGGAGTGCCTTAACTCTGCGACGCTCCTGGGGGCACACAGGATAGGAGCTCGTTCGCCAATTTCGCAGGATGACTTCTCTCCGTGCCGGAACGGCGGCTCCCGGCTTCTGAGGAACCTTAGCCTAAACAGGCCCCTGGAGAAAGCTCTTCACATTCAGAGCAAGGGCAACGTACTGCTCTCCGGCTTGCCTGGGTTGAGTGCCCCAGTCGTCAAAGAGCCTCGCGAAAGCAGTGCTGCGCAGACTCCCTTTGCCAGTCGAACGGCCTCCTTGACTGAAAGAGAACTGCAGCGCCAAAAGGCACCGTGCTGACGACTGGCTCCAGGAAGAGACTCGGGACAGCACTCTCATAGAAGCGAAAGCTAGGCTGTGCGCCCAGCCTGAGGAGCAGTACGTACGTTTGCCACACTTCTTTACACAGCTAGGCATGAGCCAGAGAGCCTTGGTCACTGAGGCCTACCTAAGGGACTGCCATACTTACCCAGTAGATCCCACGCAGAGGTCCCTGTGCCCAAACGGGCCTCCACGGAGGGGCCCTGTTCCTCCCGTTGTGTTTCCTTGAGGTAATCAGAAACCGCTGAGGATCCCTAGAGGAGCTCCGGTTTGAAGCTGGGCGACCCTGGCTAAACCTTATTGCCCTCCGTGGTAAACGAGACAGTGGCGGGTCCTAAGCTGCCTGAAGTGCACTGCTCGCGCCCACCTTCTCTTTGCTGCCGGAAGGCCTCCCATAAGAAGTCTGAGTTTACTCGGGACGGAAGCAGTCTGAGTGTACTCGTGTGAGGCCTGCTGCTGTCAGTTCCTTGATGGGAACCTCAGCAGGAGCGCTCTGGAGCTCGCCGGCAAGAGAACTGTGAGTCCCCTCGCCCCACCCCGGCCTCAAGCAAAAGTCCAGATTTCCCCCGTCAGTAACACCTCGGAGTGCCATAGGAGCGAAGAAGCATGCGTTAACGGAGGGCTTCAACAGTGCTAGGGCTTTATTTCACGAGACACCGTGCACTCACGTTCGTTGTAACAACTGTCAAAGGGCACTGGATGCCTTCCAACTCCTCTCTTGCGTTTGAGCCACAGGAAGTAAATGCATTCGTTTGATTAAGCGCCATGAACGTGCAACGACGATGGCGAAGCGCTGCCCTGGTCGCTCGAAAGCTCTCGTTTGTACGGCCTTCACACGGCCTCAAGGTACGCCGTTCCAAACAGCCTTACATTCCACGCTGGTGTGCCCCCAGTTAGGAATTTGGGCTCTTCTGTGAGACACCAATGTGCGTCCCAAAGGAAACCGGGGGGCTCCCCCAGGACGCCTGCGTACGGCAGTCGGTTGCCAGATGTTTACTTCCAGCCGGAGAAAGGAAAAAAGGACAGCTTTCCCAGGGACAATTCTGGACCCTTGGGAACATCCAGAATCACCAAAGCCTAAACTTGGCACGGCCTGGGGAACGCTCTTCCGCACGTCCAGCAATCCCCACGTCAAAACCTTTCTCGGCAGAGGCAGGCACTCTCTCCCTTGTACTAGATAGCTCGGCAGAACCTTCCGAGAAACATGCTGCGTCATTCAGCTTGAAAGCGGGACGCGGATGGGAGAGTACGCTTTCTCCCCGTTTGGAGGCGCCTTGCGCTTGGCTTCAAAGCTGCCCGAACAGCACTAGCGGCCCGACGTCTCTGCACGGCAGGATTGTCGTTGTGGGCCGAGGCTCCGTGTTCTCTCAGAGCGGAAAACCGTGCTGGCAATACCTTGCTAGAAACTCCTCCCACGGCACTACATGTTCAGCTCCGGCCAAACGAAAGGTGACCTCAGGCCTCGAGGTAAGTCCCAGTGTTTCACGTCGGGGGAGTTGGGTGTGCAGTGGTTTCCATGAGGTCAGACTCCACCACGGAGTGCCTTAACTCTGCGACGCTCCTGGGGGCACACAGGATAGGAGCTCGTTCGCCAATTTCGCAGGATGACTTCTCTCCGTGCCGGAACGGCGGCTCCCGGCTTCTGAGGAACCTTAGCCTAAACAGGCCCCTGGAGAAAGCTCTTCACATTCAGAGCAAGGGCAACGTACTGCTCTCCGGCTTGCCTGGGTTGAGTGCCCCAGTCGTCAAAGAGCCTCGCGAAAGCAGTGCTGCGCAGACTCCCTTTGCCAGTCGAACGGCCTCCTTGACTGAAAGAGAACTGCAGTGCCAAAAGGCACCGTTCTGGCGACTGGCTCCAGGAAGAGACTCGGGACAGCACTCTCATAGAAGCGAAAGCTAGGCTGTGCGCCCAGCCTGAGGAGCAGTACGTACGTTTGCCACACTTCTTTACACAGCTAGGCATGAGCCAGAGAGCCTTGGTCACTGAGGCCTACCTAAGGGACTGCCATACTTACCCAGTAGATCCCACGCAGAGGTCCCTGTGCCCAAACGGGCCTCCACGGAGGGGCCCTGTTCCTCCCGTTGTGTTTCCTTGAGGTAATCAGAAACCGCTGAGGATCCCTAGAGGAGCTCCGGTTTGAAGCTGGGCGACCCTGGCTAAACCTTATTGCCCTCCGTGGTAAACGAGACAGTGGCGGGTCCTAAGCTGCCTGAAGTACACTGCTCGCGCCCACCTTCTCTTTGCTGCCGGAAGGCCTCCCATAAGAAGTCTGAGTTTACTCGGGACGGAAGCAGTCTGAGTGTACTCGTGTGAGGCCTGCTGCTGTCAGTTCCTTGCTGGGAACCTCAGCAGGAGCGCTCTGGAGCTCGCCGGCAAGAGAACTGTGAGTCCCCTCGCCCCACCCCGGCCTCAAGCAAAAGTCCAGATTTCCCCCGTCAGTAACACCTCGGAGTGCCATAGGAGCGAAGAAGCATGCGTTAACGGAGTGCTTCAACAGTGCTAGGGCTTTATTTCACGAGACACCGTGCACTCACGTTCGTTGTAACAACTGTCAAAGGGCACTGGATGCCTTCCAACTCCTCTCTTGCGTTTGAGCCACAGGAGGTAAATGCATTCGTTTGATTAAGCGCCATGAACGTGCAACGACGATGGCGAAGCGCTGCCCTGTTCGCTCGAAAGCTCTCGTTTGTACGGCCTTCACACGGCCTCAAGGTACGCCGTTCCAAACAGCCTTACATTCCACGCTGGTGTGCCCCCAGTTAGGAATTTGGGCTCTTCTGTGAGACACCAATGTGCGTCCCAAAGGAAACCGGGGGGCTCCCCCAGGACGCCTGCGTACGGCAGTCGGTTGCCAGATGTTTACTTCCAGCCGGAGAAAGGAAAAAAGGACAGCTTTCCCAGGGACAATTCTGGACCCTTGGGAACATCCAGAATCACCAAAGCCTAAACTTGGCACGGCCTGGGGAACGCTCTTCCGCACGTCCAGCAATCCCCACGTCAAAACCTTTCTCGGCAGAGGCAGGCACTCTCTCCCTTGTACTAGATAGCTCGGCAGAACCTTCCAAGAAACATGCTGCGTCATTCAGCTTGAAAGCGGGACGCGGATGGGAGAGTACGCTTTCTCCCCGTTTGGAGGCGCCTTGCGCTTGGCTTCAAAGCTGCCCGAACAGCACTAGCGGCCCGACGTCTCTGCACGGCAGGATTGTCGTTGTGGGCCGAGGCTCCGTGTTCTCTCAGAGCGGAAAACCGTGCTGGCAATACCTTGCTAGAAACTCCTCCCACGGCACTACATGTTCAGCTCCGGCCAAACAAAAGGTGACCTCAGGCCTCGAGGTAAGTCCCAGTGTTTCACGTCGGGGGAGTTGGGTGTGCAGTGGTTTCCATGAGGTCAGACTCCACCACGGAGTGCCTTAACTCTGCGACGCTCCTGGGGGCACACAGGATAGGAGCTCGTTCGCCAATTTCGCAGGATGACTTCTCTCCATGCGGGAACGGCGGCTCCTGGCTTCTGAGGAACCTTAGCCTAAACAGGCCCCTGGAGAAAGCTCTTCACATTCAGAGCAAGGGCAACGTACTGCTCTCCGGCTTGCCCCAGTCGTCAAAGAGCCTCGCGAAAGCAGTGCTGCGCAGACTCCCTTTGCCAGTCGAACGGCCTCCTTGACTGAAAGAGAACTGCAGCGCCAAAAGGCACCGTGCTGACGACTGGCTCCAGGAAGAGACTCGGGACAGCACTCTCATAGAAACGAAAGCTAGGCTGTGCGCCCAGCCTGAGGAGCAGTACGTACGTTTGCCACACTTCTTTACACAGCTAGGCATGAGCCAGAGAGCCTTGGTCACTGAGGCCTACCTAAGGGACTGCCATACTTACCCAGTAGATCCCACGCAGAGGTCCCTGTGCCCAAACGGGCCTCCACGGAGGGGCCCTGTTCCTCCCGTTGTGTTTCCTTGAGGTAATCAGAAACCGCTGAGGATCCCTAGAGGAGCTCCGGCTTGAAGCTGGGCGACCCTGGCTAAACCTTATTGCCCTCCGTGGTAAACGAGACAGTGGCGGGTCCTAAGCTGCCTGAAGTACACTGCTCGCGCCCACCTTCTCTTTGCTGCCGGAAGGCGTCCCATAAGAAGTCTGAGTTTACTCGGGACGGAAGCAGTCTGAGTGTACTCGTGTGAGGCCTGCTGCTGTCAGTTCCTTGCTGGGAACCTCAGCAGGAGCGCTCTGGAGCTCGCCGGCAAGAGAACTGTGAGTCCCCTCGCCCCACCCCGGCCTCAAGCAAAAGTCCAGATTTCCCCCGTCAGTAACACCTCGGAGTGCCATAGGAGCGAAGAAGCATGCGTTAACGGAGGGCTTCAACAGTGCTAGGGCTTTATTTCACGAGACACCGTGCACTCACGTTCGTTGTAACAACTGTCAAAGGGCACTGGATGCCTTCCAACTCCTCTCTTGCGTTTGAGCCACAGGAAGTAAATGCATTCGTTTGATTAAGCGCCATGAACGTGCAACGACGATGGCGAAGCACTGCCCTGTTTGCTCGAAAGCTCTCGTTTGTACGGCCTTCACACGGCCTCAAGGTACGCCGTTCCAAACAGCCTTACATTCCACGCTGGTGTGCCCCCAGTTAGGAATTTGGGCTCTTCTGTGAGACACCAATGTGCGTCCCAAAGGAAACCGGGGGGCTCCCCCAGGACGCCTGCGTACGGCAGTCGGTTGCCAGATGTTTACTTCCAGCCGGAGAAAGGAAAAAAGGACAGCTTTCCCAGGGACAATTCTGGACCCTTGGGAACATCCAGAATCACCAAAGCCTAAACTTGGCACGGCCTGGGGAACGCTCTTGCGCACGTCCAGCAATCCCCACGTCAAAACCTTTCTCGGCAGAGGCAGGCACTCTCTCCCTTGTACTAGATAGCTCGGCAGAACCTTCCGAGAAACATGCTGCGTCATTCAGCTTGAAAGCGGGACGCGGATGGGAGAGTACGCTTTCTCCCCGTTTGGAGGCGCCTTGCGCTTGGCTTCAAAGCTGCCCGAACAGCACTAGCGGCCCGACGTCTCTGCACGGCAGGATTGTCGTTGTGGGCCGAGGCTCCGTGTTCTCTCAGAGCGGAAAACCGTGCTGGCAATACCTTGCTAGAAACTCCTCCCACGGCACTACATGTTCAGCTCCGGCCAAACGAAAGGTGACCTCAGGCCTCGAGGTAAGTCCCAGTGTTTCACGTCGGGGGAGTTGGGTGTGCAGTGGTTTCCATGAGGTCAGACTCCACCACGGAGTGCCTTAACTCTGCGACGCTCCTGGGGGCACACAGGATAGGAGCTCGTTCGCCAATTTCGCAGGATGACTTCTCTCCGTGCCGGAACGGCGGCTCCCGGCTTCTGAGGAACCTTAGCCTAAACAGGCCCCTGGAGAAAGCTCTTCACATTCAGAGCAAGGGCAACGTACTGCTCTCCGGCTTGCCTGGGTTGAGTGCCCCAGTCGTCAAAGAGCCTCGCGAAAGCAGTGCTGCGCAGACTCCCTTTGCCAGTCGAACGGCCTCCTTGACTGAAAGAGAACTGCAGCGCCAAAAGGCACCGTTCTGGCGACTGGCTCCAGGAAGAGACTCGGGACAGCACTCTCATAGAAGCGAAAGCTAGGCTGTGCGCCCAGCCTGAGGAGCAGTACGTGCGTTTGCCACACTTCTTTACACAGCTAGGCATGAGCCAGAGAGCCTTGGTCACTGAGGCCTACCTAAGGGACTGCCATACTTACCCAGTAGATCCCACGCAGAGGTCCCTGTGCCCAAACGGGCCTCCACGGAGGGGCCCTGTTCCTCCCGTTGTGTTTCCTTGAGGTAATCAGAAACCGCTGAGGATCCCTAGAGGAGCTCCGGTTTGAAGCTGGGCGACCCTGGGTAAACCTTATTGCCCTCCGTGGTAAACGAGACAGTGACGGGTCCTAAGCTGCCTGAAGTGCACTGCTCGCGCCCACCTTCTCTTTGCTGCCGGAAGGCCTCCCATAAGAAGTCTGAGTTTACTCGGGACGGAAGCAGTCTGAGTGTACTCGTGTGAGGCCTGCTGCTGTCAGTTCCTTGCTGGGAACCTCAGCAGGAGCGCTCTGGAGCTCGCCGGCAAGAGAACTGTGAGTCCCCTCGCCCCACCCCGGCCTCAAGCAAAAGTCCAGATTTCCCCCGTCAGTAACACCTCGGAGTGCCATAGGAGCGAAGAAGCATGCGTTAACGGAGGGCTTCAACAGTGCTAGGGCTTTATTTCACGAGACACCGTGCACTCACGTTCGTTGTAACAACTGTCAAAGGGCACTGGATGCCTTCCAACTCCTCTCTTGCGTTTGAGCCACAGGAAGTAAATGCATTCGTTTGATTAAGCGCCATGAACGTGCAACGACGATGGCGAAGCGCTGCCCTGGTCGCTCGAAAGCTCTCGTTTGTACGGCCTTCACACGGCCTCAAGGTACGCCGTTCCAAACAGCCTTACATTCCACGCTGGTGTGCCCCCCGTTAGGAATTTGGGCTCTTCTGTGAGACACCAATGTGCGTCCCAAAGGAAACCGGGGGGCTCCCCCAGGACGCCTGCGTACGGCAGTCGGTTGCCAGATGTTTACTTCCAGCCGGAGAAAGGAAAAAAGGACAGCTTTCCCAGGGACAATTCTGGACCCTTGGGAACATCCAGAATCACCAAAGCCTAAACTTGGCACGGCCTGGGGAACGCTCTTCCGCACGTCCAGCAATCCCCACGTCAAAACCTTTCTCGGCAGAGGCAGGCACTCTCTCCCTTGTACTAGATAGCTCGGCAGAACCTTCCGAGAAACATGCTGCGTCATTCAGCTTGAAAGCGGGACGCGGATGGGAGAGTACGCTTTCTCCCCGTTTGGAGGCGCCTTGCGCTTGGCTTCAAAGCTGCCCGAACAGCACTAGCGGCCCGACGTCTCTGCACGGCAGGATTGTCGTTGTGGGCCGAGGCTCCGTGTTCTCTCAGAGCGGAAAACCGTGCTGGCAATACCTTGCTAGAAACTCCTCCCACGGCACTACATGTTCAGCTCCGGCCAAACGAAAGGTGACCTCAGGCCTCGAGGTAAGTCCCAGTGTTTCACGTCGGGGGAGTTGGGTGTGCAGTGGTTTCCATGAGGTCAGACTCCACCACGGAGTGCCTTAACTCTGCGACGCTCCTGGGGGCACACAGGATAGGAGCTCGTTCGCCAATTTCGCAGGATGACTTCTCTCCGTGCCGGAACGGCGGCTCCCGGCTTCTGAGGAACCTTAGCCTAAACAGGCCCCTGGAGAAAGCTCTTCACATTCAGAGCAAGGGCAACGTACTGCTCTCCGGCTTGCCTGGGTTGAGTGCCCCAGTCGTCAAAGAGCCTCTCGAAAGCAGTGCTGCGCAGACTCCCTTTGCCAGTCGAACGGCCTCCTTGACTGAAAGAGAACTGCAGTGCCAAAAGGCACCGTTCTGGCGACTGGCTCCAGGAAGAGACTCGGGACAGCACTCTCATAGAAGCGAAAGCTAGGCTGTGCGCCCAGCCTGAGGAGCAGTACGTACGTTTGCCACACTTCTTTACACAGCTAGGCATGAGCCAGAGAGCCTTGGTCACTGAGGCCTACCTAAGGGACTGCCATACTTACCCAGTAGATCCCACGCAGAGGTCCCTGTGCCCAAACGGGCCTCCACGGAGGGGCCCTGTTCCTCCCGTTGTGTTTCCTTGAGGTAATCAGAAACCGCTGAGGATCCCTAGAGGAGCTCCGGTTTGAAGCTGGGCGACCCTGGCTAAACCTTATTGCCCTCCGTGGTAAACGAGACAGTGGCGGGTCCTAAGCTGCCTGAAGTACACTGCTCGCGCCCACCTTCTCTTTGCTGCCGGAAGGCCTCCCATAAGAAGTCTGAGTTTACTCGGGACGGAAGCAGTCTGAGTGTACTCGTGTGAGGCCTGCTGCTGTCAGTTCCTTGCTGGGAACCTCAGCAGGAGCGCTCTGGAGCTCGCCGGCAAGAGAACTGTGAGTCCCCTCGCCCCACCCCGGCCTCAAGCAAAAGTCCAGATTTCCCCCGTCAGTAACACCTCGGAGTGCCATAGGAGCGAAGAAGCATGCGTTAACGGAGTGCTTCAACAGTGCTAGGGCTTTATTTCACGAGACACCGTGCACTCACGTTCGTTGTAACAACTGTCAAAGGGCACTGGATGCCTTCCAACTCCTCTCTTGCGTTTGAGCCACAGGAGGTAAATGCATTCGTTTGATTAAGCGCCATGAACGTGCAACGACGATGGCGAAGCGCTGCCCTGTTCGCTCGAAAGCTCTCGTTTGTACGGCCTTCACATGGCCTCAAGGTACGCCGTTCCAAACAGCCTTACATTCCACGCTGGTGTGCCCCCAGTTAGGAATTTGGGCTCTTCTGTGAGACACCAATGTGCGTCCCAAAGGAAACCGGGGGGCTCCCCCAGGACGCCTGCGTACGGCAGTCGGTTGCCAGATGTTTACTTCCAGCCGGAGAAAGGAAAAAAGGACAGCTTTCCCAGGGACAATTCTGGACCCTTGGGAACATCCAGAATCACCAAAGCCTAAACTTGGCACGGCCTGGGGAACGCTCTTCCGCACGTCCAGCAATCCCCACGTCAAAACCTTTCTCGGCAGAGGCAGGCACTCTCTCCCTTGTACTAGATAGCTCGGCAGAACCTTCCAAGAAACATGCTGCGTCATTCAGCTTGAAAGCGGGACGCGGATGGGAGAGTACGCTTTCTCCCCGTTTGGAGGCGCCTTGCGCTTGGCTTCAAAGCTGCCCGAACAGCACTAGCGGCCCGACGTCTCTGCACGGCAGGATTGTCGTTGTGGGCCGAGGCTCCGTGTTCTCTCAGAGCGGAAAACCGTGCTGGCAATACCTTGCTAGAAACTCCTCCCACGGCACTACATGTTCAGCTCCGGCCAAACGAAAGGTGACCTCAGGCCTCGAGGTAAGTCCCAGTGTTTCACGTCGGGGGAGTTGGGTGTGCAGTGGTTTCCATGAGGTCAGACTCCACCACGGAGTGCCTTAACTCTGCGACGCTCCGGGGGGCACACAGGATAGGAGCTCGTTCGCCAATTTCGCAGGATGACTTCTCTCCATGCGGGAACGGCGGCTCCCGGCTTCTGAGGAACCTTAGCCTAAACAGGCCCCTGGAGAAAGCTCTTCACATTCAGAGCAAGGGCAACGTACTGCTCTCCGGCTTGCCTGGGTTGAGTGCCCCAGTCGTCAAAGAGCCTCGCGAAAGCACTGCTGCGCAGACTCCCTTTGCCAGTCGAACGGCCTCCTTGACTGAAAGAGAACTGCAGCGCCAAAAGGCACCGTGCTGACGACTGGCTCCAGGAAGAGACTCGGGACAGCACTCTCATAGAAGCGAAAGCTAGGCTGTGCGCCCAGCCTGAGGAGCAGTACGTACGTTTGCCACACTTCTTTACACAGCTAGGCATGAGCCAGAGAGCCTTGGTCACTGAGGCCTACCTAAGGGACTGCCATACTTACCCAGTAGATCCCACGCAGAGGTCCCTGTGCCCAAACGGGCCTCCACGGAGGGGCCCTGTTCCTCCCGTTGTGTTTCCTTGAGGTAATCAGAAACCGCTGAGGATCCCTATAGGAGCTCCGGTTTGAAGCTGGGCGACCCTGGCTAAACCTTATTGCCCTCCGTGGTAAACGAGACAGTGGCGGGTCCTAAGCTGCCTGAAGTACACTGCTCGCGCCCACCTTCTCTTTGCTGCCGGAAGGCGTCCCATAAGAAGTCTGAGTTTACTCGGGACGGAAGCAGTCTGAGTGTACTCGTGTGAGGCCTGCTGCTGTCAGTTCCTTGCTGGGAACCTCAGCAGGAGCGCTCTGGAGTCGCCGGCAAGAGAACTGTGAGTCCCCTCGCCCCACCCCGGCCTCAAGCAAAAGTCCAGATTTCCCCCGTCAGTAACACCTCGGAGTGCCATAGGAGCGAAGAAGCATGCGTTAACGGAGGGCTTCAACAGTGCTAGGGCTTTATTTCACGAGACACCGTGCACTCACGTTCGTTGTAACAACTGTCAAAGGGCACTGGATGCCTTCCAACTCCTCTCTTGCGTTTGAGCCACAGGAAGTAAATGCATTCGTTTGATTAAGCGCCATGAACGTGCAACGACGATGGCGAAGCGCTGCCCTGTTCGCTCGAAAGCTCTCGTTTGTACGGCCTTCACACGGCCTCAAGGTACGCCGTTCCAAACAGCCTTACATTCCACGCTGGTGTGCCCCCAGTTAGGAATTTGGGCTCTTCTGTGAGACACCAATGTGCGTCCCAAAGGAAACCGGGGGGCTCCCCCAGGACGCCTGCGTACGGCAGTCGGTTGCCAGATGTTTACTTCCAGCCGGAGAAAGGAAAAAAGGACAGCTTTCCCAGGGACAATTCTGGACCCTTGGGAACATCCAGAATCACCAAAGCCTAAACTTGGCACGGCCTGGGGAACGCTCTTCCGCACGTCCAGCAATCCCCACGTCAAAACCTTTCTCGGCAGAGGCAGGCACTCTCTCCCTTGTACTAGATAGCTCGGCAGAACCTTCCGAGAAACATGCTGCGTCATTCAGCTTGAAAGCGGGACGCGGATGGGAGAGTACGCTTTCTCCCCGTTTGGAGGCGCCTTGCGCTTGGCTTCAAAGCTGCCCGAACAGCACTAGCGGCCCGACGTCTCTGCACGGCAGGATTGTCGTTGTGGGCCGAGGCTCCGTGTTCTCTCAGAGCGGAAAACCGTGCTGGCAATACCTTGCTAGAAACTCCTCCCACGGCACTACATGTTCAGCTCCGGCCAAACGAAAGGTGACCTCAGGCCTCGAGGTAAGTCCCAGTGTTTCACGTCGGGGAGTTGGGTGTGCAGTGGTTTCCATGAGGTCAGACTCCACCACGGAGTGCCTTAACTCTGCGACGCTCCGGGGGGCACACAGGATAGGAGCTCGTTCGCCAATTTCGCAGGATGACTTCTCTCCGTGCCGGAACGGCGGCTCCCGGCTTCTGAGGAACCTTAGCCTAAACAGGCCCCTGGAGAAAGCTCTTCACATTCAGAGCAAGGGCAACGTACTGCTCTCCGGCTTGCCTGGGTTGAGTGCCCCAGTCGTCAAAGAGCCTCGCGAAAGCAGTGCTGCGCAGACTCCCTTTGCCAGTCGAACGGCCTCCTTGACTGAAAGAGAACTGCAGTGCCAAAGGCCACCGTGCTGACGACTGGCTCCAGGAAGAGACTCGGGACAGCACTCTCATAGAAGCGAAAGCTAGGCTGTGCGCCCAGCCTGAGGAGCAGTACGTACGTTTGCCACACTTCTTTACACAGCTAGGCATGAGCCAGAGAGCCTTGGTCACTGAGGCCTACCTAAGGGACTGCCATACTTACCCAGTAGATCCCACGCAGAGGTCCCTGTGCCCAAACGGGCCTCCACGGAGGGGCCCTGTTCCTCCCGTTGTGTTTCCTTGAGGTAATCAGAAACCGCTGAGGATCCCTATAGGAGCTCCGGTTTGAAGCTGGGCGACCCTGGCTAAACCTTATTGCCCTCCGTGGTAAACGAGACAGTGGCGGGTCCTAAGCTGCCTGAAGTACACTGCTCGCGCCCACCTTCTCTTTGCTGCCGGAAGGCGTCCCATAAGAAGTCTGAGTTTACTCGGGACGGAAGCAGTCTGAGTGTACTCGTGTGAGGCCTGCTGCTGTCAGTTCCTTGCTGGGAACCTCAGCAGGAGCGCTCTGGAGCTCGCCGGCAAGAGAACTGTGAGTCCCCTCGCCCCACCCCGGCCTCAAGCAAAAGTCCAGATTTCCCCCGTCAGTAACACCTCGGAGTGCCATAGGAGCGAAGAAGCATGCGTTAACGGAGTGCTTCAACAGTGCTAGGGCTTTATTTCACGAGACACCGTGCACTCACGTTCGTTGTAACAACTGTCAAAGGGCACTGGATGCCTTCCAACTCCTCTCTTGCGTTTGAGCCACAGGAAGTAAATGCATTCGTTTGATTAAGCGCCATGAACGTGCAACGACGATGGCGAAGCGCTGCCCTGTTCGCTCGAAAGCTCTCGTTTGTACGGCCTTCACACGGCCTCAAGGTACGCCGTTCCAAACAGCCTTACATTCCACGCTGGTGTGCCCCCAGTTAGGAATTTGGGCTCTTCTGTGAGACACCAATGTGCGTCCCAAAGGAAACCGGGGGGCTCCCCCAGGACGCCTGCGTACGGCAGTCGGTTGCCAGATGTTTACTTCCAGCCGGAGAAAGGAAAAAAGGACAGCTTTCCCAGGGACAATTCTGGACCCTTGGGAACATCCAGAATCACCAAAGCCTAAACTTGGCACGGCCTGGGGAACGCTCTTCCGCACGTCCAGCAATCCCCACGTCAAAACCTTTCTCGGCAGAGGCAGGCACTCTCTCCCTTGTACTAGATAGCTCGGCAGAACCTTCCGAGAAACATGCTGCGTCATTCAGCTTGAAAGCGGGACGCGGATGGGAGAGTACGCTTTCTCCCCGTTTGGAGGCGCCTTGCGCTTGGCTTCAAAGCTGCCTGAACAGCACTAGCGGCCCGACGTCTCTGCACGGCAGGATTGTCGTTGTGGGCCGAGGCTGCTTGTTCTCTCAAAGCGAAGAATGTGCTGACAATACCTTTCTAGAAACTCCTCCCATGGCACCCCAAGTTCAGCTCTGGGCAAACGAAAGGTGACCTCAGGCCTCAAGGTTAAGTTCCAGTGTTTCACGTCGGGGGAGTTGGGTGTGCCTTGGTTTCCATGAGGCCATAGTCCACCATGGCGTGCCTTAACTCTGGTATACATTTTTCACACTTAACACTGCTAGGCATGGGCAAGAGACATGGTCACTGAGGCCTACCTTAGGTACTGAATTACTTATGAAGTTCATCCAATGTGGAGGTCCCCATGTTCAGAAGAGTCTCCATGGAAGTGCCAAGTGTCTCCCGAGTGTTTCCTTGAAGTAATAGTAAACTACCAACGATAACTCTATGAGCTCAAGTTTGAATCTGGGCAAAGCTGGCAAAACCTTATTTTCCTCCGGAGTAGGCAAGACAGTTGCAGGTATAAAGCTGTCTGGAAGACACTGATGGTGCCCAACTTCTCCTTGCTGCTGGAAGACCTCACAAAAAAATTGTGAATTTACTTGTATGAGGCATGCTGGTGTCAGTTCCTTGCTGGGACCTCCTCCAGGAGAACTGTGGACATTTCCCGCATAAGAAATGTGACCTCTGGTCTCAAGTAAAAGTCCAGATGTCTCCCATATTAAGCTTAGGTGTGCCATAGTAGCGAAGAGTCATGCGTTAAAGGAATGCTTCAACTCTGTTACGTATTTCATGACTCATTGTGCAGTCACATTCGTTGTAACATCTGTGAAAGGGCACTGTATGCTGTCCAACCCTTCTGTTGCATTTGAGACCTAGGAAGTGATTGGGTGCATTTGTTTTAACTCTATGAGAAGGAAGAGGTAATGGCAAAGTACTTCCCTGTTCGCTGGACAGCTCTCGTTCATACAGCATTCAAACGGGCTCAGGACCGCCCATCTACCCAGCCTTACACTCCATGTTGGTGTGCCCCAGGGAGGAATTTGGGTTCTTCTGAGAAACACAACCATGCTTCACAAATGAAACCTCTGGGCTCCCCCAGGGACATTTCCCTGCGGCAGTCTGAAGCTAAATTTTTAGTTCCATCCTGAAAAACACGGGCAGCTTTCCCAGTTACAATGCTGGACTTCTGGGACCATCAAGAGTCACCAAGTCCTAAACGTTCCACACGTACAGCAATCCCCACGTGAAAACCTTTCTTACCAGAAGGAGGCAGACGTTCCCTTGTACTAGATAGCTAGACAGAATCTTCAGATAAACATGCTGTATCATCAAGCTTGAACATGGGACACTGATGGGAAAGTACTCATTTTCCCCATTTGGATGTGACTTGCTTTTGGCTTCAAAGATGCCTGAAGAGCACTAGCAGCCCAACTTCCTTTAACTGCAGGATTGTCGCTGAGGGCAAAGGCTGCATTCACTCAAAGCCAAACATTGGCTGGCAATTTCGTTCTAAAACCCATCCCACTGCACTCCAGATTCAGCTCCGGCCGAACGAAATGTGACCTCATGCCTCAACGTAAGGTCCAGTGTTTCACATCAGCAGAGTTGGGTGTGCAGTGGGTTCCATGAAGCCATACTCTAAAATGGAGTGCCTTAGCTCTGCAATGCCCCTGGGGACACATAGGACAGTCGGTCATGCACCAATTTTGCATGATGACTGCTCACTGCCAGAAGAGCGGCCGCTGGCTTCTGAGGAAACTTAGGGGAAATAGGCCACTGGGAACGGCTCTTTGCATTCATAGAAATGGCAACGGACTCCTTTCTGGCTTGCCCAGGTAGAGTGTCCAGGTCGTCAAACAGCCTCACATAAGCAGCACTGGGCAGACTCCATTTTCAAGCCAATTGGCCTCAGTGAATGAAACAAGCTGCCTGTAAATACACACTGCGCTCACAACTCATGCAGGAAAGTACTTGGGACAGCACTCTCTCAGGAGCGAAAGCTAGGTTTTTCTGTGTCTAGCCTGAAGACCTGCCCATTTTTCACACTTAAGACTGCTAGGCATGGGTAAGAGCCATGGTCATTGAGGCCTACCTAAGGCACTGAGACACTTATCGAGTTCATCCCATGCGTAGTTCCCTGTGTCCAAAAGTGTCTCCATGCAAGAGCCCTGTTTGTCCTGTGTGTTTCCTTGAAGTAGTCCAAAACGACCTCGGGTAAATTTGTGTTGGCTCAAGTTTGATACAGGGGGACCCTGGGAAAACCTTATTTTCCCTCGTGGTAGGCGAGACACTTGCAACTGGAAAGCTGCCTGAAACACACTCCTGGTGCCCATGTTCTCTTGGTGCTAGAAGTCCTCAGGAAAGAAGTTTGAGTTTACTCGTATGAGGCATGCTGGTTTCTGTTCCTTGCTGGGAGGTCCTGGAGCAGCACTTGGAGCTTGCAGGCAAAAGAAGTGTGACCTGTGGCCTCAATGAAAGGTCCAGATTTCCCCCATCAGTAAGCTTTGGTGTGCCTCATTCCTCAAGAATCTTGAGTTAATGCAGTGCGTCAAATCTGGTACGTCGTTCACGACTCACTGGGCACTCACGTTCCTTCTAACATCTTTGACAGGGCACTGTGTTTCCTCCAACTCTTTGGTTGCTATTGAGCAACAGTAAGTGAAAGTGCTCGTTTGGTTTAACAATTTGGAAGTGCAGTGGGAATGGCAAAGAGCTGCTCTGGTCGCTCGACAGCTATCTTTTGTACAGCGTTCAAACGGACTCAGGTATGCAGTGCTATCCAGCCTTACATTCCATGATGGTGTGCCCCACGAGGAATTCTGGGATCCACTAGGAAATACTACAGTCCCTCACAAATTCTACATGGGTGCTCCCCACAGACATCTCCCTTCTGCAGTCGGAAGCTAATCTTTTAGTTCCAGCGTGAAAAATAGGGAGAGCTTCTCCATGCAAATGCTAGACTTTTGGAACCATCCCGATTCACCGAGGCCGATCTTGGGAATGGCTGGCATAATGCAGTTCAGCACATGCAGAAATCCCAACGTGCAAAACTTTCTTCCCGGAAGGGCGCAGTGTGTCTCATGTTCTAGATAGCTGGACAGAATCTGCAGATAAACATGCTGTACCATCAAGCTTGAAAGTGCGACACTGATGGGAAAATATGCATTCAACACTTTTTGAGGCGACTTGGTTTTGCCTTCAAAGCTGCCTGAACAGCACTGATGCGGCCTAAGTTTTCTTCACTGCAGGAAAGTCGCTGTGGGCCAAGGCTGCATTTTCCCAAAACCAGCAAAGTGCTGGCAATTCCTTTCTATAAACTCACCCCACGGCACTCCAGCTTCAGCTCCCGGCCAAATGAGACGTGACCTCTAGCCTCAAGTTATGGTCCCTTGTTTAACATCAGCAGAGATGGGTATGCAGTGAGTTCCGTGAAGCCCTAGACAGAAATGCAGTACCTTAACTCTGTGATGCCTTTCGGGACACATAGGTCGGTCAGGCATTCACGAAATTCCCAGGACGAGCATTCTGTGCCAGAAGAGCGGCCCGGTGTTTCTGAGCAAGCCTAGGGCTAATAGACTCCTGGGTAACATCCTTCCCATTCATAGAAAGGGCAACGTACTACTTTCGGTGTTGCCTAGGTAGAGCCTCACAGCCGTCAATGAGCCTCAAAAGAAAGCAGCGCTAGGCAGACTCTATTTGGAAGTTGATGGGTCTCAGTGACTGAAACAGAGCTGCAGTGCAAAAACACACTGTGCTGACGATTCTGTCGAGGAACGCACTCGGGACAGCACTCTCATAGAAGCGAATGCTAGGCTTTGGTTCCAGTCTGAAGAACAGGACATTTTTCACACTTAACACTGCTAGACATGGACAAGAGCCTTGGTTACCAAAGCTTACCTAAGGTACTGCAATAGTTTTCCAGTTCATCCCATGCAGATGTCCCTGTGTCCAAAAGTGTTTCCATGGAAGGGCCCTGTGTGTCCCGTGTGTTTCCTTGAAATAGTCAGAAATGTCCTCTGGAAACTTTGTGTTGGGTCAAGTTTGAAACCAGGCAACGCTGGGAAAAAATTATTTTCCTCCGGAATAGGCGGGACAGTTTCAGCTCAAAAGCCTCCTGAAAAATAGTCATAGTGCCCATCTTCTCTATGCTGCCTGAAGCCCTGGGGAAAGAAGAGTGAGTTTACTCGTATGAAGCATCCTGGTCTCAGTTCATTGCTCGGAGCTCCCGCAAAAGCACTCTGGAGCTCACAGGCAAAAGAAAGATTACCTGTGACTTCACGTAAGGGCCCAGATTTCTCCCCAGTAAGCTTTGGTGTGCCACAGGCCCCAAGAATCATCTGTTAATGGAGTGCTTCAACTCTGGTACGTTTTTTACGACTCATTGGGCACTCATGTACGTTTTAACATTTGTGAAAGGGATCTGTGTTCCCTCCATCTCTTCTTTGGATTTTGAGCACCAGGAAGTTAAAGGGTTCATTTGGTTTAAATCTGTGAATGTGCAGCAGGAATGGCAAAGAGCTGTTCTGTTTGCTCGACAGCTCTCTTTTGGACAGCATTCAAAAGACCTCAGAAACACAGTTCTAACCAGCATTACATTCTATGCTGCTGTGTCCCAGTGAGGAATTCTCGGCTGTGTCGAGGGAAGATGGGGAAGCACCACTGTGCTTCACATATGCAACCTGGGGGCTCCCCACCAACGTCTCCCTACGGGAGTCGGAAGCTAGATTTTTAGTTCCACCCTGAAAAATACGGAGAGCTTTCCCAGTGACAGTGCTGATCTTATGGGACCATCCAGAGTCCCAAGGCCTAACCTTGGCTTGGCATGCATAATGCAGTTCAGCAAGTGCAGCACTCTCCACGTGAAAAACTTTCTTACCATAAGGGGGCAGTGTTTCCCACGTACTAGATAACTAGGCAGAAACTGCAGATAAGCTGTGTCATCAAGCTTGAATGTGGGACAGTGATGGGAAAGTATGCATTCTACCCTTTTGGAAGCACCTTGGTTTTGGCTTAAAGCTGCCTGAACAGCACTGATGCGGCCCAACTTCTCTTCACTGCAGGAGTGTCGCTGTTGGCCAAGGCTGCTTTTTCTCAAAGGCAACTAAGTGCTGGCAATTCCTTTCTAGAAAGTTATCCCACTGCACTCCAGCATTAACTCCCAGCCAAATGAATGGTGACCTCTAAGCTAAAGTTAAGGTCCTATGTTTCCCATCCACAGCATTGGTTGTGCAGTGGATTCCATGAAGCCTTTGACAGAAATGGAGTGCCTTAACACTGCAAAGTCATTCTGGGCACATAGGGCTGCTGCACATACACCTATTTCCCTGGATGAGCACTCTGTGCCAGAAGAGCGGCCCGTGGCTTCTGAGCAACCTTAGGGGTAATAGGCCCCTGGGCCCCCTACCACTCTTCACATTCAGACGGAAGGGCAACGTACTCTTTTCTCGTAGGCCTAGCTAGAGTGTCACAGACGTCCAAACGACTTGAGAAAGCAGCGCTAGGCAGTCTCTCATCCAAGTCGAACAGCCACAGTGACTGTTCCAGAGCTGCACTGCAAAAATGCACTGCTGATAATTCAGTCCGGGAACTAACTCATAACAGCACTCTCACACGAGAAAAAGCTAGGCTTGGGGGCAGCCTGAAGAAAAGTACAGTTTTCACACTTAACACTGCTAGGTATGTGGAAGGCCCATGGTCCTCGAGGCCTACCTAGAGCATGAGACACTTATCCAGTTCATCCCATGTGAAGGTCCCGGCAGCCGAAAATGTCTCCATGGAAAGGCCCATTGGGTCCCGTGTGTTTCTTTGAAGTAAACTACCATGGTTACCTATCTGTGGGCTTCAGATTGAAATTGGGGGACACTGGCAAAAACTTATTTTCCCATTGGGAAGGAGAGACAGTTGCGGCTCAAGAGCTGCATGAAAAATGGTCCCCATCTTCCCTTTGCTGCCAGAAGCCTTAGGGAAAGGAAAGTGAATTTAATAATATGAAGCAGGGTGGTCTCAGTTCCTTGCAGGGAGCTCCTCCCACAGCACTCTGTAGCTCACGGGCAAAACAAATGTGACCTCTGTTCTTACTTAAAGTTCCAGTTATTTTCCCATCAGTAAGATTTTGTGTGCCACAGGCCCCAAGAATCATCCGTTAATGGAGTGCTTCAACTCTGGTACGTTTTTCACGACTCGTTGGGCACTCATGTACGTTCTAACTTCTGTGAAAGGGCACTGTGTCCCATCTGTCTCTTCTGTGGCTTTTGAGCACCAGCAGGAGAAAGGGATCGTTTGGTTTAACTCTTTGAATGTGCAGCGGGAAGGGCAATGAGCTGCTGTGGTCGCTCGACACCTCGCTTTTGTACAGCATTCAAACGGCCTCAGGAATGCAGTTCTATCCAGCCTTACATTCCATGCCGTTATGTTCCGGTGAGAAATTCTGCACCACTGAGAAGCAATACTGTGCCTCACAAATGCGACCTGGGGGCTCCACACGGACGTCTCTCTACCACAGTCGGAAGCTACATTTTTAGGTCCAGTCAGAAAAACAGGTACAGCTTTCCCAGGACCATCCTGGGAGCATCCTGAGCCACCAAGGCCTAACCAGCACACGGCATGCGCAATGTAGTTCAGCACAAGCAACACCCCCAAAGTGCAAAATTTTCCTCCCGAAAGGGAGCAGTGTGTCCCATCTACTAGATAGCAAGGCAGGATGTGCAGATAAACATGCTGTATCATCAAGCTTGAAAGTCAGACACTTGATTGCAAAGTATGCATTTTCTCCATTAAGAAGTGTCTTGGAATTGGCTTTGAAGCAGCCTGAACAGTCTGCTGCACCCCATCTTCTCTTCACTACAGGATTATCGCTGTGGGCCAAGGCTGCATTTTCTCGAAGGCAACAAACTGCTGGAAATTCCTTTCTAGAAACTCATCCCCCTGCATTCCAGTTTTAACCACCACAAAATTAAAGGTGCCTTGCAGCCTCAAGTTAAGATCCTGTGTTTCCCATCAGCAGGGTTGGTTGTGTAGTGGATTCCATGAAGCCTTAGATAGAAATGGAGTGCTTTAAATCTATGAAGCTTTTCAGGGTACATAGAAAGGTCGAGCTTGCACCAATTTCCCAGGACGAGCACTCTGTGGTGGAAGACCGGCCTGTGGCTTCTGAGCAACCTCAGGTGAAATAGGCCTCTGGGAAGCACTCTTCACATTCAGACGGAAGGGCAATGTACTCCATTGTGCATTGCCTTGCTAGAGTGTCAGCCGTCAAAGACCCTCGGGAAAACAGCGTTAGGCAGACTGTCGTTCCAAGTGTATGGGCTCACTGACTGAATCAGAGCCGCACAGCAAAAACACACTGTGCTGATGATTCAGTGTGGAAACTCACTCGAGACAGCACTCTCACACAAGCAAAAGCTTGGCTTTCTGTGTAGCCTGAAGAACAGTACAGTTTTCACACTTAACACTGCTAGGCAGGTGGAAGAGCCATGGTCACCAAGGCCTAACTAGGGCCCTGAGACACTTTTCCAGTTCATCCCATGCGGAGATCCCTGTGGCCAAAAGTGTCTCCATGGAAGGGCCCAGTGGGTCCAGTGTGTTTCCTTGAAGTAATCAGAAACGACCACAGGTAACTATCTGTGGACTCAAGATTGAAATTGGGGAAGGGTGGCAAAACCTTATTTTACCCGTGGGAGGCGAGGCAGTTGCAGCTCGAAAGCTGCCTGAAAAAACTCAAGTTACCCATCTTCTCTTCCTGGCAGGAAGGCCTCGGGAAAGAAAAGTGAGTTTACTAGTACAAAGCATGATGGTGTCAGTTCCTTGCTGGGAGGTCTGCCTGCAGCACTCTGGAGCTCACTGGCAAAAAAAAGGAGACCTCTGTCCTCAAGGAAAGGATCAGTTTTCCCGCATCAGTAAGCTTTGCTCTGTCACAGTCTCCTAGAAACATGAGTTAATGGGTTGCTTCAACTCTGGTATGTCTTTCATGACTCATTGGGCACTCACGTACATTCTAACATCTGTGAAAGGGCACTGTGTACCCTCTGTCTCCTCTGTGACTTTTGAGCACCAGCAAGTGAAAGGGATCGTTTGCTTTAACTCTTTGAATGTACAGCGAGAAAGGCTAAGAGCTGCTCTGGTCACTCGATGACTCACTTTTGTACAGCATTCAAACACTCTCAGGAACACAGTTCAAACTAGTCTTACATTCCATGCTGCTCTGCTCCCATGAGGAATTCTAAGCACCACTGAGAAATAATACTGTGCCTATCAAATGCAATCTGGGGGTTCCCCATGGACCTCTCTCTACCGCACTCGGAATCTAGATTTTTAGGTCCCGCCTGAAAAACAGGTACAGCTTTCCCAGTGACAATGCTGGGATTCTGGAACCATCCAGTCACTGAGACCTAACTAGGGCACAGTGTGCATAATGCAGTTCAGCACGTGCAGCGCTCTGCATATGAAAAACGTTCTTATCGGAATGGGACAGTGTTTCCCATGTACTAGATAGGTAGATAAACATGCTGTGTCGTCAACCTTGTAAGTGGGACACTGATGAGAAAGTATACATTCTACCCTTTTGGAAGCCACTTGTTTTTGCTTCAAAGCTCCCTGGAAAGCACTGATGCACCCCATCTTGTCTTCACTGCAGGAAACTTGCTGTGGGCCAAGGCTGCATTTGCTCGAAGGCAAGAAGGTGCTGGCAATTCCCTTTTAGAAGCTCATCCCACTGCACTCCAGCTTTAGCTCCCGGCCAAATAAAGGGTGACCTCTAGGCTCAAGATAAAGTCCTGTGTTTCCCATCAGCAGATTCTGGTGTGAAGTGGGTTCCCTGAAGCCTTAGGGAGAAACGGAGTGCCTTAACTAGTTTGTGCCTTTCAGGACACATAGGACTGTCACGCATGCACCAATTTCCCGGCATGAGTGCCCTGTGCCGGAAGACCAGCCTTTGGATTCTGAGAACCTTCGGTGAAATAGGCCCCTGGGAACCACTCTTTTACACTTAGATGGTAGGTCAATGTACTCCTTTCTGGGTTGCCTAGATAGAGTGTGGCAGCTGTCAAAGAGCCTCTGGAAAGCAATGCTAGGCAGAGTCTCATTCCAAGTCCATATGCCACAGTGACTAAAAAAGAACAGCACAGCAAAAACACACTGTGCTGAGGATTCAGTCCGGGAAGTCACTCGGGACAGCACTCTCACAAAAGTGAGAGCAAGCCTTTGGGTCTAGCCTGAACAGTACAGTTTTCACACTTAATGCTAGGCATGTGAAAGATCCATAGTCACCAAGGCCTAACTAGGGCACTGAGACACTTATCCAGTTCATCCCATGCAAAGGTCCCTGCGGCAAAATGTGTCTGCATGGAAGTGCCCATTGGTTCCCTTGTGTTTCTTTGAAGTAGTCGTAAACTATCACGGTTAACTATCTGTGGGCTCAAGCTTGAATTTGGATGACACTGGCAAAATCTTTTTTCCCCGGGGAAGGCGAGACAGTTGGAGCTCGAGAGCTGCATGAAAAACACTCATGGTGCCCATCTACACTTCCCTGCAGGACGGCCTCGGCAAAGAAAAGTGAGTTTACTAGTATGAAGCTGGGTGGTCTCCATTCCTTGCTGGGAGCCCCTCCCGCACCACTCTGTAGCTTACGTGCAAAGGAAAGGTGACCTCTGGCCTCAAGGAATGGTCCACATTTCTCCCATCAGTAACCTTTGGTGTTCCACAGGCCCCAAGAAGCATGCATTAATGGACTGCTTCCACTCTGGTACGTCTTTCACTACTCATTGGGCACTCATGTACATTCTAACATCTGTGAAATGTCACTGAGTACCCCCCATCTCTTCTGTGGCTTTTGAGCATCAGCAAGTCAAATGGATCGTTTGGTTTAACTCTGAATGTGCAGCGGGAATGGCAATGAGCTGCTCTGTTTGCTCTACAACTCTCTTTTGTACAGCATTCAAATGGCCTCAGGAATGCAGTTCTAACCATCCTTACATTGCATGCTGGTCTGCCCCAGGGAGGAATTCTGAGTTGCACTGAGACACACCATTGTGCCTCCCAAATGCAACCTAGGGGTTCCCCATAGACGTCTCTCTACCGCAGTTGGAAGCAAGATTTTCAGGTCCAGGCTGAAGAACAGGTACAGCTTTCCCAGTGACAATGCTGGGCACTTGGGACCATTGAGAGTCACCAAGGCCTAACCAGGGCATGGTGTGCATAATGCAGTTCAGCACGTGCAGCACTCCTCACGTGCAAAACTTTCTTCCCGGAAGGGCAGAGTGTGTCCCATGTACTAGATAGCTAGGCAGAATCTGCAGATAAACATGCTGTATCATCAAGCTTGAAAGTCGGACACTGATGGGAAAGTAAGCATTTTCACCTTTTGGATGTGTCTTGATTTTGGCTTCAAAGCAGCCTGAAGAGCACTGATGTGCCCCATATTCTCCTCAGTGCAGCAATGTCACTTGGGCCAAGGCTGCGTTTTCTCGAAGGCAGCAAGGTGCTAGCAAGTCCTTTCTAGGAGCTTATCCCACTGCACTCCAGCTTTATCCAAGGCCAAATGAAAGGTGCTCTCTAGCCTGAAGTTAAGGTCCTGGGTTTCCCATTAGCAAGGTTGGTTGTGCAGTGGATTCCATGAAGGCTTAGACAGAAATGGAGTGCCTTAACTCTATGATGCCTTTCGGGGCACATAGAATGGTCGAGCATGCACCAATTTCCCGGGACGAGCATTCTGTGCTGGAAGACCGGCCTATGCCTTCTGAGCAACCTTAGGTGAAATAGTCCCCTGGAAAGCACTCTTTTTTTTGTTGTTTTTGTTTTTTGCGGTACGCGGGCCTCTCACCGTTGTGGCCTCTCCCGTTGCGGAGCAACAGGCTCCGGACGCGCAGGCTCAGCGGCCATGGCTCACGGGTACAGCCGCTCCGCGGCATGTGGGATCCTCCCGGACCGGGACACGAACCCATGTTCCCTGCATTGGCAGGCGGACTCTCAACCACTCTGCCACCAGGGAAGCCCAAACCTTTAGAATTTTTTTTTTTTTTTTTTTTTTCTGTACGCGGGCCTCTCACTCTTCTGGCCTCTCCCCTTGCGGAGCACAGGCTCCGGACGCGCAGGCTCAGCGGCCATGGCTCACGGGCCCAGCCGCTCCGTGGCATGTGGGATCTTCCCAGACCGGGGCACGAACCTGTGTCCCCTGCATCGGCAGGCGGACTCTCAACCACTGCGCCACCAGGGAAGACCCCCCTGGGAAGCACTCTTCACATTCAGACGGAAGAGCAACGTACTCCATTCTGCAATGCTTGCTACAGTGTCACAGGCGTGAACGAGCCTCAGGAAAATAGCACTAGGCAGACTTTCGTTCCAAGTGGATGGGCCCACTGACTGAACTAGAGCTGCACTGCAAAAACACACTGTGCTGACAATTCTGTCTGGAAATTCACTCGGAACAGCAGTCTCACGTAAGCAAAAGCTCGGCTTTGGGTCCAGCCTGAAGAATTTTCACAGTTAACACTGCTAGGCAGTTGGAAGAGCCATGGTCCTTGAGGCTTATCTAGGCCCCTGAGACACTTATCCAGTTCATCCCATGCGGAGGTGCCTGCATCTAAAAGTGTCTCCATGGAAGGGCCCAGTGGGTCACATGTGTTTCCTTGAAGTATTCAAAAAATACCACGGGTACTTATCTGTGGGCTCCAGCTTGAAATTCGGGGATGCTGGCAAAAGCTTATTTTCCCCAGGGGAAGGCGAGACAGCTGTGGCTCGAAAGCTGTCTGAAAAACACTCATGATGCCATTTTCTCTTCGCTGCAGGAAGGCCTTGGGAAAGAAGAGTGATTTTACTCGTACAAAGCTGGGTGGTCTCTATTCCTTGCTGTGAGCTGCTCCCGCAGCACTCGGGAGCTCGCGGGCAAAAGAAAGGTGACCTCTGGTCACAAGTAAAGGTCCAGTTTTTTCCCATCAGTAAGCTTTGGTGGGCCGCAGGCCCCAACAAGCATTCGTTAATGTAGTGCTTCATCTCCGGTGCCACTTTCATGACTCATTGGACACTCACGTACTTTCTAACATCTGTGAAAGGGTACTATGTATGCTGCATCTCTTTTGTGGCTTTTGAGCACCAGCAAGTGAAAGGGATCGTTTGGTTTAACTCTTTGAATGTGCAGTGGGAAGGGCAATGAGATGCTGTGGTCGCTCCACAGCTCGCTCTGGTACAGCATTCAAACGGCCTCAAGAACACAGTTCTAACCAGCCTTACCTTCCATGCTGTTCTGCCCCAGTGATGAATTCGGAGGTCCACTAAGGAAAACCACTGTGCCTCACAAATGCAACCAGGGGGTTCCCCACAGACATCTCTCTACCACAGTCGGAAGCTAGATTTTTAGGTCCAGGCTGAAAAACAGGTACAGCTTTCCCAGTGACAATGCTGGGCTTCTGAGACCATCAAGAGTCACCAAGACCTAACCAGGGCACGGCGTGCGTAATGCAGTTTAGCATGTGCAGCACTCCTCACGTGTAAAAATTTCTTCCCAGAAGGGCTCAGTGTACTAGATACCTAGGCAAAAACTGCATATAAACAAGCTGTATCATAAAGCTTGAAAGTGGGACAATGATGGGAAAGGGCACATTCTCCCCTTATGGTAGCATCTTGTTTTGGCTTCAAAGCTGCCTGAACAGCACTGATGCGGCCCAAGTTCTCTTCACTGCAGGAATGTCTCTGTGGGCCAAGGCTGCATTTTCCAGAAGGAAACAAGGTGCTGGCAATTCCTTTTTTGGAGCTATTCCCACTACACTCCAGCTTTAGCTCCCAGCCAAATGAATGGTGACCTCTACCCTCAAGTTAAGGTCCCGGGTTTCCCATCAGCACAGTTGGGTGTGCAGTAGATTCCATGAAGCCTTAATAAAAATGGAGTGCCTTAACTCAGCGATGCCTTCAGGACACATAGAACAGTTGCTCGTGCACCAGTTTCCGGGGATGAACACTCTGGGCCCAAAGACCAGCCCGTGGCATCTGAACAACCTCTGGGGAAACAGACTCCTGGGAACCACTCTTCACATTCACACAGAAGGGCAATGTACTCCATTCTGCATTGCTTTGCTAGAGTGTCACAGCCAGCAAAAAGTCTCAGGAAAGCAGAGCTAGGGAGACTCTCGTTCCAAGGGGATGGGCCAACTGACTGAAGCAGAGCTGCACTGCAAAAACACACTGTGCTGACCATTAGGTCCAGGAATTCCCTGGGGACAGCACTCTCACAGAAGTGAAAGATAGGCTTTGGGTCCAGTCTGAAGAACAGTACATTTTTCACACTTAACACTGCTAGGCATGTGGAGGAGCCATGGTCCCCGAGGCGTACCTAGAGCGCTGAGACACTTATCCAGTTCATCCCATGGGAAGGTCACTCTGCCAAAAGTGTCTCCATGGAAGGGCCCATTGGTTTCCGTGTGTTTCTTTGAAGTAGTCATAAACTACTATGGTTAACTATCTGTGGGCTCAAGTTTGAAATTGGGGACACTAGAAAAAGCTTATTTTCCCCTTGGGAAGGTGAGACAGTAGTGGCTCGAGAGCTGCATGAAAAACACTCATGGTGCTTGTCTTCTCTTTGCTGCCAGTAGGCCTCGGGAAAGAAAAGTGAGTTTAGTCAAACGAAACAGGTTGGTCTCAGTCCCTTGCTGGGAGCTCCTCCAGCAGCACTCTGGAGCTTGTGGGCAAAAGAAAGGTGACCTCTGGTCGCAAGTTAAGGTCCAGTTTTTTCCCATCAGTAAGCTTCGGTGTGCCACAGGCCCCAAGAAGCATTCATTAATGGAGTTCTTCAACTCCGGTACATCTTTCACGACTCAGTGGGCATTCACGTACATCCTAACATCTGTCAAAGGGCACTGTGTACCTTTCATCTCTTCTATGGCTTTTGAGCACCAGCAAGTGAAAGGGATCGTTTGGTTTAACTTTTTGAATGTGCAGCGGGTGGGGCAATGAGCTGATCTGGTCACTCAACACCTCGCTTTTGTACAGCATTCAAATGTCCTCAGGAATGCAATTCTAACCAGCCTTACATTCCATGCTGGTCTGCCCCAGTGAGGAATTCTGAGCTCCACTTAGAAAAACAACTGTGCCTCCCAAATGCAACCTGGGGGTTCCCCATGGACATCTCTCTACCACTGTTGGAAGCTAGATTTTTAGGTCCAGGCTGAAAAACAAGTACAGCTTTCCCAGTTACAATGCTGGACAAATGGGACCATCTAGAGTCACCAAGGGCTAACCTGGGTGAGGCGTGCGTGATGCAGTTCAGCGCATGCAGCAATCCCCAGGTGAAAAAATTTCTTCCTTGTAGAGCACAGTGTCCCATGTACGAGATAGCTAGGCAAAACTGCGGATAAACATGCTGTATGACCAAGTATGAAAGTGGGACACTGATGGGAAAGTATGCATTCTCCCCTTATGGTAGCATCTTGTTTTGGCTTCAAAGCTGCCTGAACAGCACTGATGCGGCCCAAGTTCTCTTCACTGCAGGAATGTCGCTGTGGGCCAAGGCTGCCTTTTTCCCGAAGGAAACAAGGTGCTGGCAATTCCTTTTTTGGAGCTAATCCCACTACACTCCAGCTTTAGCTCTTGGCCAAATAAATGGTGACCTCTAACCTCAAGTTAAGGTCCCGGGTTTCCCATCAGCACAGTTGGGTGTGCAGTGACTTCCATAAAGCCTTAGACAGAAATGGAGTGCCTAAACTCAGAGATGCCTTTCAGTACACATAGGAGGGTTGCTCGTGCACCAATTTCCCAGGATAAGCACTCTGTGCCAAAAGAACAGTCCGTGGCCTCTGAGCAACCTTAGGGAAAATAGGCCCTTGGGAACCACTTTTCACATTCAGACAGAAAGGTAACGTACTCCATTTTGCATTGTGTTGCTCCTGTGTCACAGCTTCTGAGAGCCTCAGGAAAGCAGTGCTATGCAGACTCTCGTTCCAAGTAGATTGGCCCACTGACTGAACCAGAGCTACACTGCCAAAACACACTGTGCTGATGATTCAGTCCAGGAACTCACTCTGGACAGCACCCTCACACAAGGGAAATTTAGGCTTTGGGTCCAGCCTGAAGAACAGCACAGTTTTCACACTTAGCAATGTTAAGCAGGTGGAAGAGCCATGGTCCCCAAGGCCTATGTAGAGCACTAAGACACTTATCCAGTTCATCCCATGTGGAGGTCCCTACGGCCAAAAGTGTCTCCATGGAAGGGCCCACTGGGTCCCGTGTGCTTCCCTTAAGTAGTCAGAAACAACTACCACGGTTAACGCTCTGTGGGCTCAAGTTTGAAATTGGGGAGCACTCACAAAAGCTTATTTTCCCCTTGAGAAGGCGAGAGAGTTGTGGGTCGAAAGCTGCCTGAAAAATACTCATGGTGCCCATCTTCTCTTCTCAGCAGGAAGGTCTCATGAAAGAAAAGTGAGTTTACTCATACGAAGCAGTGTGGTGTCAGTTCCTTGCTGGGAAGTCTGCCGCAGCACTCTGGAGCTGGTGGGCAAAGGAAGCAGACCTCTGTCCTCAAGGAAAGGTCCAGTTTTCTCCCATCAGTAAGCTTTGGTGTTTCACTGACTCCTAGAAGCATGTGTTAATGGGTCGCTTCAACTCTGGTACGTCTTTCACAACTCATTGGGCACTCACGTACATTCTAACTTCTGTGAAAATGCACTGTGTACCCTCCGTCTCATCTTTGGCTTTTGAGCACCAGCAAGTGAAATGGATCTTTTGGTTTAACTCTTTGAATGTGCAGCAGGAAGAGCAATGAGCTTCTCTGGTTGCTCAACAGGTCTCTTTTGAACAGCATTCAAATGGCCTCAGGAACTCAGTTTTGACCAGCTTTACATTCCATGTGGTCTGCCCCTGTGAGGAATTCTGAGCTCCGCTGAGAAACACCACTGTGCCCCACAAGTGCACCCTGGGGGCTCCCCCATGGATGTCTCTCTACCGCAGTCGAAAGCTTGATTTTTTGGTCCAGTGTGAAGAACAGGAACAACTTTCCCAGTGACAATGCTTGGCATCTGGGGTCGTCCAGAATCACCAAGACCTAAGCAGGGTACGGCATTCGTAGTGAAGTTCAGCAGGTGCAGCACCTCCCACATGGAAAACCTTCTTCCCGGAAGGGCACAGTGTATTCCATATACTAGATAGCTAGGCAGAAACCACAGATAAACATGCTGTATCATCAAGCTTGAAAGTGGGACACTGATGGGAAAGTACACATTCTCCACTTTTGGAAGCGTCTTGATTTTGGCTGCAAAGCTGCCTGAACAGCACTGATGCGGCCCAACTTCTTTTCACTGCAAGAATATTGCTGTGGGCCAAGGCTGCGTTTTTCTGAAGGAAACAAGGTGCTGGCAATTCCTTTTTTGGAGCTCATCCCGCTGCACTCCAGTTTTAGCTGCCAGCCAAATGAAAGGTGACCTTTAACCTCAAGTTAAGGTCCCGGTTTCCAACAGCCCTCACATTTGAAACTGGGGGAGGCTGGCAAAACCTTATTTTCCCCATGAGAAGATGAGTTTGTCTCTAAAGCTGCCTGAAAGACACTCATGGTGCCCATCTTCTCTTCTCGGCAGGAAGGCCTCACAAAAGAAAAGCGAGTTTACTCGTACGAAGCAGGGTAGTGTCAGTTCCTTGCTGGGAGCTCCTCCAGGAGCACTCTGGAGCTCGTGGGCAAAGAAAAGATGACCTCTGGAGTCAAAGAAAAGTCCAGTTTTCTCCCATCAGTAAGCTTTGCTGTGCCACAGGCCCCGAAACATGCGTTAATGGAGTGATTCAACTCTGGTACATCTTTCACGACTCACTGGGCATTCACATACATTCTCACATCTGCAAAAGGGTACTGTGTACCCTCCATCTCTTCTGTGGTTTTTGAGCAACAGCAAGTGAAAAGGAACATTTGGTTTAACTCCTTGAATATTCAGCAGGAAGGACAATGAGCTGCTCTGGTCGTTTGACAGCTCTCTTTTGTACAACATTCAAACGGCCTCAGGAATGCAGTTCTGGCCAGACTTACATTGCATGCTGGTCTGCACCCGTGAGGAATTCTGAGCTCCACTGAGAAACACCACTGTGCCTCCGAAATACAACCTGGTGCCTCCCCCACGGACGTCTCTCTATTATGGTTGGAAGCTAGATTTTATAGTCCAGCCTAAAAAATAGGTACAGTTTTCCCAGTGACAATGCTGGGCATCTGGGACCATCCAGAGTCACCAACGCCTAAGCAGAGCACAGCATGCATAATGCAGTTCAGCACGTGCAGCACTCTCCACATGCACAAATTTCTTCCCAATTGGGCACAGTGTGTCCCATGTACTAGATAGCTAAGCAGAAACTGCAGATAAACTTGCTGTATCATCAAGCTTGAAAGTGGGACACTGCTGGGAAAGTACGCATTCTCCCCTTTTGGAAGCGTCCTTGTTTTGACTTCAAAGCTGCCTGAACAGCACTGATGCGGCCAACTTGTCTTCACTGCAGGAATGTCGCTGTGGGCCAAGGCTGCGTTTCTCGAAGGAAACAAGGTGCTGGCAATTCCTTTCTAGGAGCTCACCCCACTGCACTCCAGCTTTAGCTCCCGGCTAAATGAAAAGTGACCTCTAACCTCAAGTTAAAGTCCCAGGTTTCGCATCAGCACAGTAGGGTGTGCGGTGGATTCCATGAAGCCTTTTACAGAAATGGAGTTCCTTAACTCTATGATGCCTTTCGGGACACAGAGGATGGTTGTGGGCACACCAATTTCCCGGGACCGGCACTCTGTGCCAGAAGACTGGCCTGTGGCTTCTGAACAACCTCAGGGGAAATAGGCTCTTGGGAACCACTCTTCACATTCAGACGGAAGGGCCATGTACTCCTTTCTGCGTTGCCTTTCTGGAGTGTCAGAGCCATCAAAGTGTCTCGGGAAAGCAGCGCTAGGGGGACTCTCATTCCAAATGGATGGGCTCACTGACTGAACCAGAGCTGCCCTGCAAAAACACACTGTGCTGACGATTCAGTCAGTAACTCACTCGGGACAGCACTCTCACAGAAGCAAAAGCTAGGCTTTGGGTCCAGCCTGAAGAACAGTACAGTTTCCACAGTTAACATTGCTTGGCAGGTGGAAGAGCCATTGTCCCCGAGGCCTACTTAGGGCCCTGAGACAGTTGTCCAGTTCATCCCTTGTGGTGGTCCCTGCGTCCAAAAGTTTCTCCTTGGAAAGGATCTTAGGGTTTTATTTTCTGTACAAATGGTCCTAAAGTCCATATAGCAAGTGCTATGGGTCTCGAAAGCCAAGCCATGACCAGAATGCCCATTTTCCCAAACTATGGACCACAAACAGGGCCTTTCAAAACCCTTTCCTTTCCTTGTTAATATGCTACCTTTTGGAAGATTCAGGGAATTTTTCAGGCTTTAGCATCTCCCTCTGATTAGGTCCAGATACCACTGTGTCCATCCGTTTATCTGAATCTGTGGCAAGGACCTGTGGCTACTCTGTAGTGTCTTTATTAATGACGTTTCCTTTTCTGGCTTAAATTGATTTTTGTTCATTTTGATAGTTCCAGGAACATTGGTTTAATAGATATGTACTTACATAGCCCCCTCCTTTTTTCTTTTTTTGTGGTACGCAGGCCTCTCACTGTTGTGGACTCTCCTATTGTGGAGCACACAGGACGTGCAGGCTCAGCAGCCATGGCTCACGGGCATAGCCGCTCCGCAGCATGTGGGATCTTCCCGGACCAGGGCATGAACCCGTGTCCCCTGCATCGGCAGGCGGACTCTCAACGACTATGCCATCAGGGAAGCCCCAGCCCCCTCCTTTGACCTCTGTGAAAAAATAAATATAAGAAGCCACTACCCCAATTTCTGCACAAGATTTCATCTCATGTTATAGATTTTTGATCATATCAGATCTTAAAATTATTTTATTTCTATCATATTTAGGGCTCCTGTGGTTGCAAGTACAGAAATCTGTGCAGCTAGTTTCAGTCCTCAGGACCATAGAGTTGTGTAAGGAACCTAAATTTAGGGAGACAACAAAGCCTTAGGCAAGGCCAAGACCAGAACCTGGATTACTGTAGAGTGTTAGAAAGTCTTTTCCTCTACCTCATATCCTGACTTCTGTTTGTTACTTCTCATGACAGGCTGGCTTTCTCTTTAAGGACACAGGGTAGAGACTGGCAAATGCCAATATCACCCAAGTTTTCACCTCAGCTTGAGAGCACCTAGATCAAAGTGGAATCTATTTGTGAATGACTTTGATAGGTCTTATTTGGGTCATGTGCGTATCTCTAGTCCAATCATTTGTACTATTAGGGCCATGTACATGGTGTGAGTATGCCTACTCCTATGGCAAATGTGAAGGAGGGGGTTTTTGGTTCCCTTAAGGGGAGTTGAAAAACTTACTGTAATTATTGTAGCCTTTCTTCATTGATTCCTGGAGGAAGAAGCCTCCATTTGATAGCTTTAATTGCTGTTATATGGTTGCGGCAGATTATATTTTCCAAAGATGGCCATCATGCTATATCCCATCCCACACATACTTCCTACAGTGTGACACTGACACTCTTCCCATTAAATGGTGGGGGTCCATGTTCTCTTCCCTTGAACCTAAGTGGACTTTTGTCATCAGTATAGTACAGCAGAAGTGAAGCTAAGTGATTTCCAAGGGTAGATCATAAAAACTCCATACACTACTTATATTCCCTTGGGACAATCACACTTGAAAACCAGCTACAAGACTATGAAGAAGCCCCAAGGACAGGATACTTCTTCTGATCAACAGGTGAGATCCTAACCAACAGCCAATGTCAACTCTCAGACATGTGAGTGAAGTTAGTCTTCAGAAGAAACTGTTGAGTTACCCTAGCCTTTAAGCCACTCCAGCTGGTGCTGCATAGAACAGAGATGATCCTTGTCCAAATTACAGATTCATGAGAAAAATAAATGATTGTTGTCATTTTAAGCCACTAAGTTTTGGGGTGAATTATTACCCAACAGTAGAGAATGGATACAATGGTCATTTTGTTATTCTGATATCTGGTTATCTAAGGACCAAGGCACACCATTGCTGGTTGAACAGCGTTCAGCTAGAAGGAGAGATTTCATTCCTTGCACACATATGTATCTCAGAAGAGAAACTGAGATTTGGAGTCAGGACTTTAAGGAGGAAAGTTCATCAAATGTTCACTCACTTTCCCTCCTGCTGTGGAAGGAGGGTACTTCCCTCCCGCTCCTTGAATAGGGACCAATTGGCTATGGACCAATGGAAGACATGTGGAAGTGACAGTGTGCCAGTTCTGAGCTTATGTTTTAAGACACATGGTTAAGTTTCCACCCATCCTCTTAGCACCTGCTGTCCTAAGTAGTCACTGCTCCTTCAGCTTCAGTGTCAAAACATAAACACATAAAAAACCTTGATCAGACCTGAATCTTGAGGCCATCTAAGCACAGCTGAGTCAAGGCAACCCACAGCAAATCTACAGGCACCCACACACTTGTGAGTGAGAAATAAATGTTTGTTGCTATAAGCCACTGAGATCATAAGGTTGTTTACTTCTGCAGCAGTGGCTGACTTATTCAGAAGGTAGCTGAAGTGAATCTTTTCTCAAAGAGCATGTCATATGGATGAATATATGTTAAAAATCAAACTGAACTACTTTGAGTCCTGCTTTTGCTACTGGTAACTGTTTGACTTTGGGAGATTTACTTAACATCTGTGAGTCTCAGTTTTCTCTTCTTAGAACACAAATAATAAAATCTACCTCAAAGGATGTTGTGAAGATTAAGTGAGATGATGTTTGCAAGTTAAGTATCCAATATATGGCAAACAAAACTGAAATATTTATTCTCTTTCTTCACCTTTATTCCCATTGGGATTCCAATGGGTATAAAATCTAAGGAAGGAATTTTTAAGAAAGGGATTTAAAGGTGACATCAACCAAATACAGGATGTTTGAAAGAATCCAAGAATCCCCAAAATCAAGTTAGCTCTGGTGGAATCCCAGCCTTTTCTGGAAATTTTCTTGTTTTGATTCTGTGATCATTCTGCTTATTTCCCCTAGGATTTAGCTTTTTTTTTTTTTTCATATTTCCATCTATATTAACCATGGTGAGAGAACTAAGATTAGTTTTGTTCCCAAGTGGGCTAGGGTGTGACAGGGGAGCATCCGAGGCCTGGGGTCAGTGGGCTGATAGCACAAGAGACTCCAACAGGAAAACTGAAATTCAATTTTCTCATCAGAAAAATTTCCTTACATTACACATGACATCTATCTATCTATCTGTCTATCTATCTATCATCAATCTAACAATCTATCTAACATCTATCTATCATCTAGTGTGTGTGTATGTAGTCTCAGTCAGGATCCAATTAGGGAAGCAGAACCACTATGAGTATTATGAATTAAGGAATTTATGTTGGAATTAAACCTACATAAAGGTGGGAGGAGCTTGGGAAGTAAAGGTCCAGGAAAGGGAGTTGGAAAATCAGAGAAATGTCTTTCACCAGGCCTCTTGAGGCACTGCAGAGGGAGGACTAAGCAGGGCTTACAGGGAAATTTGGAAGCCAGGCTGGCATGCCAGCTGCGAGTGGGGTTGAAAAGAGGAGGTGGAGAATCTATGGATGACTGCTGACTCTGATAGTTACCGCGTCTGAGATTCTAGCCAAGCATGGGGTGGGTAGGCAAGGGCAAGTCCAGGGCTGCTATTGGTCAGCAGGGCCAGAGTTGGGGAACAGAGCTGGAAGCTGAGTGGGGGAGAATTCAGACAAGGTAGAACGTCTATATCTTTTTGTCTGTCTTTGTAACTATATTTGACCACGATGGTGAAAGTGAGTGGGGCCTGTGGGGCTCCTGGGCCCAGAGGCCTTTTTTGTCCCCCATTTCTTACAGCAAGACTCCAGTGTCCATGACCTTCCCTGAGTTCCAAAGGATGGATTTGAACAGTTGCTAATCAAGGGAGGAGCATCCAAGAAAGCACCTGAGGCAAGATTAAAGAGACAAGAGAAGCTCATCAAGATTAGGAGACCAACCACCTGAGATGAGATTAAAGGAGTGCAGGCCCTGCTCACACCCTATGTTGTCAGAGACCCCACCCTTGAACCATTGTATAAAACCCTTCATCAAATCCTCTGGGGTTGGGACACATAGTTTTTCGAGGCAGGAGCCCACTGTGTCCCCCTTGGCCTGGAAAAGTAATAAAGCTATCCTTTTCTACTTCACCCAAAACTTGTCTCCGAGATTTGATTTGGCACCTGGTGTACAGAGAGGCCAAGCTTTCGCCATCAACGGCTTTCAGATAATAAAGACTGCTGATTTACTACTTCCTTCCACATCTCATGCAAGCTTCTCTTTCAGCCACTTCTAACCCAGAATCATGCAGAGAATAGCATTCTGGGAAGCAGCTCCAGTGTAGCCAAGTTGACATAACACAAAACTGCTGTACATACATGTGTGTTTAATTACAAAATTCACACATGTACCTGCATTTGCTGAAACAAATTTAAATAAAGTCATATAATATAAAATAAAAGAGGAAAGTTACATTTCCATTCCCAACGTGGAGTAACAACTTAAAAGTCTTTGTTTTTCCTGTGCATAACATATATCAGTGCATTCACTGTTATACATGTATAGATTATATATATTTATATACTGTCTATGTACAAAACAGAATTAGGTTATAAATATTTTTTTGTAACTTGCCTATTCAATAAATATCTCATGGACTCCTTTTCATGTCATTACATAAAGATCTATGTATAGACTATATTGCATAGACTATATTATTATTGTTATATAGACTATATTGTGTAACATTTGTTTATGTGGGTTGGAGATTTAGAATGTTTCCTATGCCTCTTTATGGCAAATAATGCTATATATGTATTGCATTTTAAATGACATTTTACCTCTAGGAGTATAAGTAAATACATATATATATATTTGTATGTAAATGTTTGAATGTGTAGTAAAGAATTTAACCTTGCCCCAGAAGAGGTCTGAACTAGATCTCAGCTTCTATGAGGTGATCTTTAAGCCCTTGAAATGTCATGCCTGATAGGAGTGTCTTGGTTTGCCAGGAAGCCTGGAGTTAGGCTGGATAGTCTAACTGTATGATTTATGGTAGAGGCTGGACAAACTTTAGATCAGGGGCTGGCCATGCCAGAAAGACCAAGGAGGAGATTTAGTGTGGGATCTTTAGGTCATGAAGTAATCAACCACATAGACAATCAATCAATCAATGCCTATAAATCCTGTCACAGCAAGGCTTGAGTAAGCTTCCCTGGTTGGCAATACTCCATGCACATTGTTACATACTGACAAATTAATTTATCCTGACTACACAGGGAGAGGACAATGGACACTCTGCATTTTTTATGCCCCCAGATCACACCCTATGTGTGTCTTCCCTTGACTGATTTTACTGTTTCCTTTCCTTGTAATAAGGCATATCCATGGGTATAATAGCTTTCAATGAGTTCTATGAGTGAATGATCAAATCTGAGGGTGGTTTGGGGAACCACTGAAACTTACAGCTGTTGTCAGAAATGAGTGTTCATGTGTGGACTATTCCCCTAACTTTGCAGTTGGCTAAACTCTTGAGGTGATATAAGGTAAGAATCCAACAATTTTTCTCCCTTTTTTCCAAATGGACAGCCAATGTTATCAACTCCTCTCTCCGGATGCTGACTTGGAAGGAGACCTCAGTTATATATTAAACTCAGGGATTTGTTTGGAAATAAAATAGTGATCTGCTTAAACATGAAACTAGACTGTTGAAAGAAGTTTGTAACTGTTGCGACCAACAGGATATGGTTTTGGGACACCTCTTGGGCCATGTTGAAATCAGTGCTGTTCTGAGGTAATATCCAAGAGCTATTGTTTCCATACCTGTGTCTCCCTCAAGCCCTGTTCCCACAGCCATGGCCATAGCTTTTATGCCCCTTCCTCCCACCAGGCCACCAGCTGTTACCCAAATGGATCCTCAGCAGAGTACTTATTAGACTTCTTTGGATAACACCAAGAAACCACCACGAAATGAGGAAACCATCTGAGAGGTCTTGTTTTACTGCATTTGTCTGTTTCCTTCCCCCAGTGTCTCCCATTCCTATATGTGCCAACTCCTGGCATATTTATTGAGTGATAGGAATTGTCACTACAATGACCTCCCCCCAACAGTGTCTTCATATGTGGCTCCTGGCCATGTCCTCACTGGAGATATAGGCTCAACAACCCTAGAATTCCCCTCAGGCAGGGACCAAGTTTTTACCACAATTCTACTGTTTTGTTTTGATAATCAAAAGCACATGATATGCAATTGCACAAAAATCTTCTTGAAGCTAGACGGTCACTTCTGTTCGAGTAGAAAGTCATGAGAGAGAACAGTTTTCTGACCCACTCTGTTTTGGTTCTGAAAGACCTTGCATAGCACTTCTGATTTCTCTTGCTCTTCACCTCCCCCTTTCTTCTCTTCTGGCTGCAAGGATAACATATTTATGAATGCCTCCTTCCTCAAAAGGCCAACTTGTTTTCCTGTACATCTTGTTTTCACATTCCAATGAAAGCAGACTTCAAAAGTCTAGAATCTTCCTTTTCAGCTTCTCTTTTTCCTCTGTATCAGGGGTCCAGCTACCTTGGTTTTCAGGCACCCATATACTTAGTCACAGATTTTCCCATGCTGAAATTCACCCCCTCAGTCTGTCTCCATCCAAAAGGACAACTAATCCATCTACCCTGCATTCCAGAGCTTTTACCAAAGGAGAAGAGGAGCACAGCCAAGCATTTCAAGCAGCTTAAATGGACACAGGAAACACTGGTGAACACAACATAACAAAATGCAATTCAGTAGAGAAAGCAAAGTCTTTGAAATGTGCACTGTCCAATATGGTAGCCACAAGCCACAGGTGGTTATTTAAGTTAATTGAGAAAAAAGTATGTAATGTTAATAATCTAGTTCCTTGGTTACACAAGCTACATTTCTAGTGCTCAATAGTAACATGTGCCTAGTGACTACTGTATTGGACAGCACAGGTATAGAATATTTCCACACTGCAGAAAGTTCTATGGAACAGCACTGCTCTAAAATAAGCCTTTCTTAGCTTGCCTGGAGGCATGTATTCCACCTCTACTGAGTCATCTTGGAGAAACACTGGCTCCTTTTAGTGACTAACACTATCCCTATGTCTCTAGAGTTTTATCCTCTCTATGGATATAAGTGTTGCTTTCACTGATGTGTCCCAAACCACATATTTTGATAGAGAATATTATTTCCAAATGTCCAGTGAGAATTTTACATTTTGATACTCAGTAAGACCTGCTAAAATGAGAATGAGTGCCAGCAGTTGCAAGCATTGAAAACCCAATAGGTATTTTTTTCGTAGAGATCATTTATTTATTCATTCACTCATTTTTTCTATCATCATCATCATCTATTTATTTATTTTTATTAAAGTAACATTGACATAATATTATAGGAAATTTCATGTGCACAACATTATATTTCTACTTCAGTATATCCTACAGCATGCTCACCACCAAAACTTTAGTTTCTAACCATCACAATTGATCCTCTTTACCCATTTCATCCTACCCCCCCATCCCTCTGGTAACCACTACTTTGTTTTCTTATATGTGTTTGTATTTGTTTGGTTTGGTCATTTATTTTGGGTTTTTTAAATGTTTGTTTATTAGTTTTTGTATTCTACATGTGAGTGAAATCGTAAGGTATTTGTCTTTCTCCATCTGATTTATTTTACTTAGCATAATACCCTCAAGGTCCATCCATATTGTTGCAAATGGCAAAATTTCATCTTTTTTTTTAATGACTGAGTATTAATCCATTGTGTGTATATATCACATCTTCTTTATCCATTCATCCATTGATGGGCACTTAGGTTGTTTCCAAATCTTGGCTATTGTAAATAATGCTTGTGATGAACATAGTGGTGCATATATCTTTTCAAATTAGTGTTTTCATATTCTTCAGATAAATAGCCAGAAGTGGAATTGCTGGATCATATGGTAGTCTTACTTTTTTCTGAGGAATCTCCAGACTGTTTTCCATAGTGGCTGCATCAACATACATTTCCACAAAAAGTGTATGAGGGTTACCTTTTCTCCACATTCTCGTCAACACTTGCTATTTCTTGTCTTTTTGATAATAACCATCCTGACAGGTGCAAGGTGATATCTCATTGTTGTTTTGATTTGAATTTTCCTAATAATTAGTGATGTTGGACATTTTTTCATGTGCCTTTTGGCTTTCTGTATGTCTTCTTTGGAAAAGTGTCCTCTGCCCATTTTTTAATCAGGCTGTTTTGTTGTAGTTGTTGAGTTGTATGAATTCTTTAGATATTTTGGATATCAACCCCTTATCAGACACATCATTTGCAAATATCTTTTCCCATTTAGCAGGTTGTCTTTTCGTTTTATTGATGGTTTCCTTTGTTGTGCAGAAGCTTTTTAGTTTGGTGCACTCCCATTGTTTATTCTTGCTTTTGTTTCCCTTGCCTCAGGAGACATATCTATAAAGATATTGATAAGACCCACTGCTATTTCTTCTAGGAGTTTTATGGTTTCAAGTCTTATATTCAAGTCTTTAATCCATTTTGAGTTAATTCTTGTGTATGGTGTGAGATGGTGACATAGTTTCATTTTTTTGTATGTGGCTGTCAAGTTTCCCCAACACCGTTTATTGAAGAGTATCATTTCTCCATTATATGTTCTTTGCTTCTTTGTTGTAAATTAGTTGCCCACATATAGGTTTATTTCTGGGCTCTCAATTCTGTTCCATTGATCTATGTGTCTGTTTTTCTGCCAATACCATGTATTTTGATTAGTACAGTTTTGTAATATAGTTTAAATTCAGGGAGTGTGATACCTCCAGCCTTTGTCTTTTTTCTCAGGTTTGCTTTGGCTATTTAAGATGCCTTTTGGTCCCATATATTTTAGAATTTTTTGTTCTATTTCTGTGAAAAATTTCCTTGAGATTTTGATGAGGATTTCATTGAATCTGTAGATTGCTTTAGGCAATATGGACATCCTGACAATGTTAATTCTTCCAGTCTATGAGCATGGAATATCCTTCCACTTATTAGTGTCTTAGTCAATTTCTTTCAACAATGTCTCATAGTTTTCAGTGTATGTCTCTCACCTCCTTGGTTAAATTTACTTCCTACTTATTTTTTTCTTTTTTATTTTGCAGTTGTAAATGGGATTGTTTTCTTAATTTCTTTTTCTGCTAGCTCACTGTTAGCATATAGAAATGCAACAGATTTTTGTATATTGATTTTGTATCGTGCAACTTTACTGTATTCAGTTATTATTTCTAACAGTCTTTTTGCTTGAGTCTTTAGGATTTTGTATATATATAATATATGTCATCTGCAAATAGTGACAGCTTTACTTCTTCCTTTCCAATTTGGATGACTTTTAACTTTTTCCTGCCTAATTGCTCTGGCTAGGACTCCCAATACTATGTTGAATAATAGTAATCCTTGTCTTTTTCCTTATCTTAGGGGAATAGCTTTTAATATTTCACCATTGAGTATGTCAGCTGGGGTTTTGTTGTATATGGCTTTCATTATGTAGAGGTAGACCCCTTGTATATCCACTTTATTGAGAGTTTTTATCATAAATTGGTGTGAATCTTGTCAAATGATTTTTCCACATCTACTGAGATGATCATATGATTTTCATCTTTGATTTTGTTAATGTGGTGTATCACTTGATTGATTTGCAGGTAAACCATTCTTGCATCTCTGTAATAAATCTCACTCCATCATGGTGTATGACCCTTTTGATGTATTGTTAAATTTGGTGTGCTAATATTTTGTTTAGGAATTTTGAATCTATGTTCATCAGTGAGAGTAACCTGTAATTTTCGGTTTTTGTTGTTGTCTTTGTCTGGTTTTAGCACAGGGTGACATTGGCCTTGTAAAATGAGTTAAGTATTCCTTCCTCTTCAATTTTTTGGAATAGTTTGAGAAAGACAGGTGCAAATTCTTCTTGATTTTTAAACATCTTTATTGGGGTATAATTGCTTTACAATGGTGTGTTAGTTTCTGCTTTATAACAAAGTGAATCAGTTATACATATACATATGTTTCCATATCTCTTCCCTCTTGCGTCTCCCTCCCTCCCACCCTCCCTGTCCCACTGCTCCAGGTGGTCACAAAGCACGGAGCCGATATCCCTGTGCCATGCTGCTGCTTCCCACTAGCTATCTACCTTACGTTTGTTAGTGTGTATATGTCCATGACTCTCTCTCGCCCTGTCACAGCTCACCCTTCCCCCTCCCCATATCTTCAAGTCCGTTCTCCAGTAGGTCTGTGTCTTTATTGCTGTCTTACCCCTAGGTTCTTCATGACATTTTTTTTCTTCTTAAATTCCATATATGTGTGTTAGCATACGGTATTTGTCTTTTTCTTTCTGACTTACTTCACTCTGTATGACAGACTCTAGGTCTATCCACCTCATTACAAATAGCTCAATTTCATTTCTTTTTATGGCTGAGTAATATTCCATTGTATATATGTGCCACATCTTCTTTATCCATTCATCCGATGATGGGCACTTAGGTTGTTTCCATCTCCGGGCTATTGTAAATAGAGCTGCAATGAACATTTTGGTACATGACCCTTTTTGAATTTTGGTTTTCTCAGGGTATATGCCCAGTAGTGTGATTGCTGGGTCATATAGTAGTTCTTATTGTAGTTTTTTAAGAAACCTCCATACTGTTTTCCATAATGGCTTAACCAATTCACATTTCCACCAGCAGTGCAAGAGTGTTCCCTTTTCTCCACACCCTCTCCAGCATTTATGGTTTCTAGATTTTTTGATGATGCCCACTCTGACAGGTGTGAGATGATATCTCATGGTAGTTTTGATTTGCATTTCTCTAATGATTAATGATGTTGAGCATTCTTTCATGTGTTTGTTGGCAGTCTGTATATCTTCTTTGGAGAAATGTCTATTTAGGTCTTCTGCCCATTTTTGGATTGGATTGTTTTTTTTTTGTTGTTATTGAGCTGCATGAGCTGCTTGTAAATTTTGGAGATTAATCCTTTGTCAGTTGCTTCATTTGCAATTATGTTCTCCCATTCTGAGGGTTGTCTTTTGGTCTTGTTTATGGTTTCCTTTGCTGTGCAAAAGTTTTGAAGTTTCATTAGGTCCCATTTGTTTATTTTTGTTTTTATTTCCATTACTCTAGGAGGTGGGTCAGAAAGGATCTTGCTGTGATTTATGTCATAGAGTGTTCTGCCTATGCTTTCCTCTAAGAGTTTGATAGTTTCTGGCCTTACATTTAGGTCTTTAATCTATTTTGAGCTTATTTTTGTGTATGGTGTTAGGGAGTGATTTAATCTCATACTTTTACATGTATCTGTCCAGTTTTCACAGCACCACTTATTGAAGAGGCTGTCCTTTCTCCACTGTACATTCCTGCCTCCTTTATCAAAGATAAGATGTCCATATGTGTGTGGGTTTATCTCTGGGCTTTCTATCCTGTTCCATTGATCTATCTTTCTGTTTTTGTGCCAGTACCATACTGTCTTGATTACTGTAGCTTTGTAGTATAGTCTGAAGCCAGGGAGCCTGATTCCTCTAGCTCAGTTTTTCGTTCTCAAGATTGCTTTGGCTATTCAGGGTCTTTTGTGCTGCCATACAAATCGTGAAATTTTTTGTTCTAGTCCTGTGAAAAACGCCAGTGGTAGTTTTAAAGGGATTGCATTGAATCTATAGATTGCTTTGGGTAGTAGAGTCATTTTCACAATGTTGATTCTTCCAATCCAAGAACATGGTATATCTCTCCATCTATTTGTATCATCTTTAATTTCTTTCATCAGTGTCTTATAATTTTCTGCATACAGGTCTTTTGTCTCCTTAGGTAGGTTTATTCCTAGATATTTTATTCTTTTTGTTGCAATGGTAAATGGGAGTGTTTTCTTGATTTCACTTTCAGATTTTTCATCATTAGTATATAGGAATGCCAGAGATTTCTGTGCATTAATTTTGTATCCTGCCACTTTACCAAATTCATTGATTAGCTCTAGTAGTTTTCTGGTAGCATCTTTAGGGTTCTCTATGTATAGGATCATGTCATCTGCAAACAGTGACAGCTTTACTTCTTCTTTTACGATTTGGATTCCTTTTATTTCCTTTTCTTCTCTGATTGCTGTGGCTAAAACTTCCAAAACTATGTTGAATAAGAGTGGTGAGAGTGGGCAACCTTGTCTTGTTCCTGATCTTAGTGGAAATGCTTTCAGTTTTTCACCATTGAGGATGATGTTTGCTGTGGGCTTGTCATATATGGCCTTTATTATGTTGAGGAAAGTTCCCTCTATGCCTACTTTCTGCAGGGTTTTTATCATAAATGGGTGTTGAATTTTGTCAAAAGATTTCTCTGCATCTATTGAGATGATCATATGGTTTTTCTCCTTCAGTTTGTTAATATGGTTTATCACATTGATAGATTTGCGTATATTGAAGAATCCTTGCATGCCTAGAATAAACCCCACTTGATCATGGTGTATGATCCTTTTAACGTGCTGTTGGATTCTGTTTGCTAGTATTTTGTTGAGGATTTTTGCATCTATGTTCATCAGTGATATTGGCCTGTAGTTTTCTTTCTTTGTGACATCCTTGTCTGGTTTTGGTATCAAGGTGATGGTGGCCTCGTAGAAGGAGTTTGGGAGTGTTCCTCCCTCTGCTATATTTTGGAAGAGTTTGAGAAGGATAGGTGTTAGCTCTTCTCTAAATGTTTGATAGAATTCGCCTGTGAAGCCATCTGGTCCTGGGCTTTTCTTTGTTTTTAGATTTTTAATCACAGTTTCAATTTCAGTGCTTGTGATTGGTCTGTTCATATTTTCCATTTCTTCCTGATTCAGTCTTGGCAAGTTGTGCATTTCTAAGAATTTGCCCATTTCTTCCAGATTGTCCATTTTATTGGCATAGAGTTGCTTGTAGTAATCTCTCATGATCTTTTGTATTTCTGCAGTGTCAGTTGTTACTTCTCCTTTTTCATTTCTAATTCTATTGATTTGAGTCTTCTCCCTTTTTTTCTTGATGAGTCTGGCTAGTGGTTTATCTGTTTTGTTTGTCTTCTCAAAGAACCAGCTTTTAGTTTTATGGATCTTTGCTATTGTTTCCTTCATTTCTTTTTCATTTATTTCTGATCTGATTTTTATGATTTCTTTCCTTCTGCTAGCTTTGGAGTTTCTTTTGTTCTTCTTTCTCTAATTGCTTGAGGTGCAAGGTTAGGTTGTTTATTCAAGATGTTTCCTGCTTCTTAAGGTGGGCTTGTAGTGCTATAAACTTCCCCCTTAGAACTGCTTTTGCTGCATCCCATAGGTTTTGGGTCATTGTGTCTCCATTGTCATTTGTTTCTAGGTATTTTTTGATTTCCTCTTTGATTTCTTCAGTGATCACTTCATTATTAAGTAGTGTATTTTTAGCCTCTATGTGTTTGTATTTTTTACAGATCTTTTCCTGTAATTGATATCTAGTCTCATGCCGTTGTGGTCAGAAAAGATACTTGATACAATTTCAATTTTCTTAAATTTACCAAGGCTTGATTTGTGACCCAAGATATGATCTATCCTGGAGAATGTTCCATGAGCACTTGAGAAAAATGTGTATTCTGTTGTTTTTGGATGGAGTGTCCTATAAATATCAATTAAGTCCATCTTGTTTAATGTATCATTTAAAGCTTATTTTTCCTTATTTATTTTCGTTTTGGATGATCTGTCCATGGGTGAAAGTGGGATGTTAAAGTCCCCTACTATGAATGTGTTGTTGTCGATTTCCCCTTTTATGGCTGTTAGTATTTGCCTTATGTATTGAGGTACTCCTATGTTGGGTGCATAAATATTTACAATTGTTATATCTTCTTCTTGGATAGATCCCTTGATCATTATGTAGTGTCCTTCTTTGTCTCTTCTAATAGTCCTTATTTTAAAGTCTATTTTGTCTGATATGAGAATTGCTACTCCAGCTTTCTTTTGGTTTCCATTTGCATGCAATATCTTTTTCTATCCCCTTACTTTCAGTCTGTATGTGTCTCTAGGTCTGAAGTGGGTCTCTTGTAGACAGTATATATAAGGGTCTTGTTTTTGTATCCATTCAGCCAATCTGTGTCTTTTGGTGGAAGCATTTATTCCATTTACATTTAAGGTAATTATTGATATGTATGTTCCTATTCCCATTTTCTAAATTGTTTTGGGTTCGTTATTATAGCTCTTTTCCTTCTCTTGTGTTTCTTGTCTAGAGAAGTTCCTTTAGCATTTGTTGTAAAGCTGGTTTGATGGTGCTGAACTCTCTCAGCTTTTGCTTGTCTGTGAAGGTTTTAATTTCTCCATCAAATCTGAATGAGATCCTTGCTGGGTAGAGTAGTCTTGGTTGCAGGTTTTTCTCCTTCATCACTTTCAGTATGTCCTGCCACTCCCTTCTGGCTTGTAGGGTTTCTGCTGAGAGATCAGCTGTTAACCTTATGGGGATTCCCTTGTGTGTTATTTGTTGTTTTTCCCTTGCTGCTTTTAATATGCTTTCTTTGTATTTAATTTTTGACAGTTTGATTAATATGTGTCTTGGCATATTTCTCCTTGGATTTATCCTGTATGGGACTCTCTGTGCTTCCTGGACTTGATTAACTATTTCCTTTCCCATATTAGGGGAGTTTTCAACTATAATCTCTTCAAATATTTTCTCAGTCCCTTTCTTTTTCTCTTCTTCTTCTGGAACCCCTATAATTCGAATGTTGGTGCGTTTAATGTTGTCCCAGAGGTCTCTGAGACTGTCCTCAGTTCTTTTCATTCTTTTTTCTTTATTCTGCTCTGCAGTAGTTATTTCCACTATTTTATCTTCCAGGTCACTTATCCGTTCTTCTGCCTCAGTTATTCTGCTATTGATCCCATCTAGAGTACTTTTAATTTCATTTATTGTGCTGTTCATCATTGCTTGTTTCATCTTTATTTCTTCTAGGTCCTTGTTAACTGTTTCTTGCATTTTGTCCATTCTATTTCCAAGATTTCGGATCATCCTTACTATCATTATTCTGAATTTTTTTTCAGGTAGACTGCTTATTTCCTCTTCATTTGTTAGGTCTGGTGCATTTTTTTCTTGCTCCTTTATCTGCTGTGTGTTTTTCTGTCTTCTCATTTTGCTTATCTTACTGTGTTTGGCATCTGCTTTTTGCAGGCTGCAGGTTTGTAGTTCCCGCTGTTTTTGATGTCTGTCTCCAGTGGCTAAGGTTGGTTCAGTGGGTTGTGTAGACTTCCTGGTGGAGGGGACTAGTGCCTGTGTTCTGCTGGATGAGGCTGGATCTTGTCTCTCTAGTCGGCAGATTCACGACTGGTGGTGTGTTTTGGGGTGTCTGTGGACTTATTATGATTTTAGGCAGCCTCTCTGCTAATGGGTGGGGTTGTGTTCCTGTTTTGCTAGTTGTTTGGCATAGGTTGTCCAGCACTGTAGCTTGCTGGTCGTTGAGTGAAGCTGGGTGCTGTTGTTAAGATGGAGGTCTCTGGGAGATTTTTGCCATTTGATATTATGTGGAGCTGGGAGGTCTCTTGTTGACCAGTGTCCTGAAGTTGGCTCTCCTACCTCAGAGGCAGAGCCCTGACTCCTGGCTGAGCACCAAGAGCCTTTCACCCACACAGCTCAGAGTAAAAGGGAGAAAAAGTAGAGAGAATTAGTAGAAGTATGAAGAAATAAAGAAAGAAAGGAGGGAAGGAAGGAAAGAAGGAAGGAAGGAAGGAAGGAAGGAAGGAGGGAAGAAAGAAAGAAGCAAAGAAGGCAAGATGGAAAGAAAGGAGGGAGGGAGGAAGGGAGGAAGGAAGGAAGGAGGGAAAGAAGGAAAAAAGACAGAAAGAAGATACAGTAAAATAAAATAAAGTATAATAAAGTTATTGAATTAAAAAATACTTATTTAGAAAAAAGAAGGGGGGGGACGGATAGAACCTCAGGACAAATGTTGGAAACAAAGCTATACAGACAAAATCTTACACAGAAGCATACACATACACCCTCACAAAAAGAGGTAAAGGGGAAAAAATCATAAATCTTGCTCTCAGAGACCACCTCCTCAATTTGGGATGATTTGTTGTCTAAAGGAGGGAAGGAAGGAAGGAAGGAAGGAAAGAAAGAAAGAAAGAAAGAAAGAAATAAAGAAAGAAAAAAGAAAGAAGGCAAAGTATAATAAAGTTATTAAAATTAATTATTAAGAAAAAAATTTTTTTAAAAACCATGGACGGATAGAACCCTAGGACAAATGGTGGAAGCAAAACTCTACAGACAAGATCTCACACAGAAGCATACACATACACCCTCACAAAAGGAGGAAAAGGGGAAAAAATCATAGATCTTGCTCTCGAAGCCCACCTCCTCAATTTGGGATGACTCGTTGTCTATTCATGTATTCCCCAGATGCAGGGTACATCAAGTTGATTGTGGAGCTTTAATCCGCTGTTTCTGAGGCTGCTGGGAGAGATTTCCCTTTCTCTTCTTTGTTCTCACAGCTCACAGGGGCTCAGCTTTGGATTTGGCCCTGCCTCTGCGTGTAGGTCCCTGGAGGGCATCTGTTTTTTGCTCAGACATGACGGGGTTAAAGGAGCCGCTGATTCAGGGGCTCTGGCGCACTCAGGCCGGGGGGGAGGGAGGAGCACTGCGTGCGGGGCGGGCCTGCGGCGGCAGAGGCCAGCGTGACATTGCACCAGCCTGAGGCCCGCCGTGCGTTCTCCCGGGGAAGTTGTCCCTGGATCCCGGGAACCTGGCAGTGGCGGGCGGCACAGGCTCCGCGGAAGAGGGATGCGGATAGTGACCTGTGCTCGCACACAGGCCCCTTGGTGGCGGCAGCAGCAGCCTTAGCGTCTCCCGCCCGTCTCTGGGGTCCGTGCTTTTAGCCGCGGCTCATGCCCGTCTCTGGGGTCCACGCTTTTAGCCGCGGCTCGCGCTCGTCTCTGGGGTTCGAGCTTTTAGCCGCGGCTCGCGCCCGTCTCTGGAGTTCCTTTAAGCAGCGCTCTTAAACCCCTCTCCTCACGCACCAGGAAACAAAGAGGGAAGAAATAGTCTCTTGCCTCTTCTGCAGGTGCAGACTTTTCCCCGGATTCCCTCCCGGCTAGCTGTGGTGCACTAACACCTTCAGGCTATGTTCAAGCCGCCAACCCCAGTCCTCTCCCTGCGCTCCGACCGAAACCGAAACCGGAGCCTCAGCTCGCAGCCCCGCCCGCCCCGACGGGTGAGCAGACAAGCCTCTCGGGCTGGTGAGTGCCGGTCGGCACCGATCCTCTGTGCGGGAATCTCCCCGCTTTGCCCTCCGCACTCCTGTTTCTGTGCACTCCTCCGTGGCTTCGAAGCTCCCCCCTCCGCCTCCCGCAGTCTCCGCCAGCGAAGGGGCTTCCTAGTGTGTGGAAACTTTTCCTCCTTCACAGCTCCCTCCCACTGGTGCAGGTGCCGTCCCTATTCTTTTTTTTTTTTTTCGTCCCTATTCTTTTGTCTCTGTTTATTCTTTTTTCTTTTGCCCTACCCAGGTACGTGGGGAGTTTCTTGCCTTTTGGGAGGTCTGAGGTCTTCTGCCAGTAGGTGTTCTGTAGGAGTTGTTCCACGTGTAGATGTATTTCTGGTGTATCTGTGGGGAAGAAGGTGATCTCCGTGTCTTACTCTTCCACCATCTTCAAGATCCCACTCCGCAAACTCTTCTTTGAATGTTTGGTAGAATTCACCTGTGAAGTCGTCTCATCCTGGACTTTTGTTTGGGGGAAGATTTTGATTACTGCTTCAATCTTTGTACTAGTGATTGGTCTATTGAGATTTTCTATTACTTCAAGATTCAGTCTTAGAATGTTGTATGATCCTAAGAACTTGTCCATTTCTTCTGGGTTGTCCAATTTGTTGGCATATAGCTGTTCATAATATTCTCATAATTCTTCATATTTCTGAGTTATCCATTGTATTTTTCCACTTTCATTTCTGATTTTATTTATCAGGGCCTTCTCTCTTTCTTTTTTTCTTAGTGAGTCTAGTCAATTTTACTTATCTTTCTAAAGAACTAGCTCTTACTTTCATTGATCTTTTCTATTGTCTTTTTAGTATTTATGTAATTTATTTCTATTCTGACCTTTATTACTTCCTTCCTTCTACTAATTTTAGGCTTTATTTGTTCTCCTTTTCCTAGTTTCTTTAGATGTAGTGTTAGGTTGTTTATTTGAGATTTTTCTTGTTTCTTGAGGTAGGCCTATATTGCAATAAACTTCCATCTTAGTACAGCTTTTGCTATATCCTATATGTTAGTATGTCATATTTTCATTTCCATTTGTCTTCAGGTAATTTTTTTATTTCTTCTTTTATTTCTTCATTGACCCAATAGATGTTCAGTAACATGTTGTTCAGTCTCCATATATGTGTGATTTTTCCAGTTTTCTTCTCTTAGTTGATTTCCAATTTCATACAACTGTGGTAGGAAAAGATGCTTGATATGATTTCAGTCTCCTTAAATTTATTGATACTTGTTTTTTTGTCCCAACATATGGTCTATCTTTGAGAAAGTATTCTGTATTCTGTTGCATTTGGATGGAATGTTCTGACTATCAAATCCACTTGGTCTAATGTTTCATTTAAGACTACTGTTTCCTCGTTGACTTTCTATCTGGATGATCTATCCATTGATGTAAGTGAAGTGTTAAAATCTCCTACTATCATTATGTTGCTGTCAATTTCTCCCTTTAGGTCTTTAATAATTGTTCTATATGTTTTGGTGCTCTTATGTTAGGTGCATATATATTAATCATTGTTATATCTTCTTGATAAATTGTCCCCTTTATTATTATATACTGTCCATTTTTGTCTCATTACCTTAATGTCTTAAAGTCTATTTTGTCTGACTTCAGCATGCTACACTCACTTTCTTTTGGCTGCCATTTGCTCAGAGTATCATCTTCCATCCCTTCACTTTTAGTCTTCGTTTGTCTTCAGAGCTGAGGTGTGTCTCCTGGAGGCAACATAAAGTTGGGTCTTGTTTTTTAATCCAGCCAGCCACTCTTTGTCTTTTGATTGGTGAATTCAATCCATTTATATTTATGGTGATTATTGATAGAGAAATATTAAGTACAGCCATTTTATTTTTTGTTTTCTATTTGCTTTATATCTCCATTTCTCTTGTGTTTCTGCCTGTCATTTTGGTTGGGTGGTTTTCTATGATATTTATCTTTTTTTGTTGCTTTGTTTTGTTTCATGTTTCAGCTCTATGTTTATGTTTTGTGGTCAACCTGAGATATAAATGAGATGTATAAAAAGTCTCATAGTTAAAATAGTCCTTTTTCTGCTGATAGCATCTTATCTTCACTTACCTATATGAATTCTGTTCTTTCCTCTTCCCCTTTTATGTTTTCTTTGTATCAAATTATCCTGTATTTATGCTGTGAGTTTTTTGCCAAACTGAAATTGCTATAGTTATTTTTCTGCTTTCTTTTTTTCTCCTTTAACCTTTAGGCTATAATAAAGTGTTTAAAAACCTATCCTCACAAAGAGTTGCAATTTTCTAGTTCTATTTATCATGTAGTTCAAAGCTTTATGTACTTTTTTTGTTGTTTGTTTCCAGTAGAAGAGTTTCTTCCATTATTTCTTGTGAGGCTGGTCTAGTGTTGATGAATTCCCTTAGTTTTAATTTGTCTGGGAAAGTCTTTACTTCACCTTAATATCTGAATAATAACTTTGCTGGATAGAGTATTCTTGGGTGACAGTTTTGAATCTTTCAGTATTTTGAGACTGTCATTCCACTCCCTCCTGGCTTGTAGGGTTTCTGCTGAGAAGTATGCTGATAGTCTAATGCTGATAGTCCTTTGTACTTTATCATTCTTTATTCCCTGGCTGCCCTTAAAATTCTTTCTTTGTCATCAACTTTTGACAATTTTAATATTATGTGTCTTGGAGAAGGTTTTTATGCATTGAGGACTTCTACCAGCTTTATGGACTTATACATCCAGTTCCTTCCCCAAGTTTGGGAAATTGTCAGGTATTAGACTTTAAAATAAACTCTCTGTTCTCTTCTCCCTCTCTTTTCCTCCTGGGCTACCCATTACCCTAATATTGTCCTTCTTAAAAGAGTCAGATAGCTCTTGTAGAATTTCCTCATTTTAAAATTAACTTATTTCTTACAGATGGCCAACAGGCACATGAAAAGATGCTCAATATTGCTGATCTTCAGGGAAATGCAAATCAAAACCACAGTGAGATATCACCTCAGAGCTGCCAGAATGGTTATCATCAAAAAGCCAGTTCTTTGAAAAGATAAACAAAATTGATAAACCTTTAGCCAGACTCTTCAAGAAAAAGAGGGAGAGGGCCCACATCAAGGAATGAAAAAGGAGAAGGTACAACCAACACCACTGAAGTACAAGGGATGATAAAAGACTACTATAAGCAATTATATGCCAACAAAATGGACAACTTAGAAGAAATGGACAAATTCTTAGGAAGGTACAATCTCACAAGACTAAGCCAGGAGTAAATAGAAAATATGAACAGACTAAATAGAAGATATGAACAGATCAATTATAAGTAATGAAATTGAACCTTTGATTAAAAAACTCCCAGTAAACTAAAGTCCAGGACCAGATGGCTTCACAGGTGAATTCTATCACATATTTAGAAAAGAGTTAACACCTATCCTTCTGAAACTATTCCCAAAAATTGCAGAAGAAGGAACACTTCAAACTCATTTTATGAGACCACCATTACCCTGACACCAAAACCAAGAAAGATTCCTCAAAAAAAAGAAAATCACCGCCCAATGTCACTGATGAACATAGATGCAAAAATCTTAAACAAAATACCAGCAAACGAAATCCAACAATACGTTAAAAAATCATACACCATGATCAAGTGCGATTTATCCCAGGGATGCAAGGATTTCTCAATATCTGCAAATCAACCAGTGTTAATACACCACATTAACAAATTGAAGAGTAAAAATAATATAATCATCTCAACAGATGTAGGAAAACTTTTGATAAAATTCAACATCCATTTATTATCAAAATTTTCCAGAAAGTGGTCATAGAAGGAACATACCTCAACATAGTAAAGGCCAAATAGGACAAACCCACGGCTAACATCATAATCAACAGTGAAAAGCTGAAAGCCTTTCCTCTAAGATCAGGAACAAGACAAGGATGTCCACTCTCACCTCTTTTATTCAACATAGTTTTGGAAGTCCTAGCCACAGCAATCAGAGAAGAAAAAGAAATTAAAGGAATCCAAACTGGAAAAGAAGTAAAACTGTCACTGTTTGCAGATGACATGATACTATACATAGGAAATCCTAAAGATGCTACCAGAAAAGTACTAGAGCTCATCAATGACTTTGGTAAACCTGCAGCATACAAAATTAATACATACAACTCTCTTCCATTTCTATATACTAACAATGAAAGGTCAGAAAGAGAAATTAAGGAAGTGATCCCATTTACCACTGCATCAAAAAGAATAAAATACCTAGGAATAAATCTACCTAAGGAGGCAAAAGACCTTTACTCTGAAAACTATAAGAAATCAAAGACGACAAAAACAGATGGAGAGATATACCATGTTCTTGCATTGGAAGAATCAATATATTCAAAATGACTATACTCTTCAAGGCAATCTACAGATTCAATGCAATTTCTTTCAAATTACCAATGGAATTTTTCACAAAACTAGAACAATAAATTTTTTAAATTTGTATGGAAACATAAAAGACCGTGAATAGCCAAAGCAATCCTGGGAAAGAAAATGGAGCTGGAGGAATCAGGCTCCCTGACTTCACACTGTACTACAGAGCTATAGTAATCAAAACAGTATGGTACTGGCACAAAAACAGAAATATAGATCAATGGAACAGGATAGAAAGCTCAGAAATAAACCCATGCACATATGGTCAATTAATCTATGAAAAAGGAAGCAAGAATATACAATGGAGAAGAGACAGTCTCTTCAACAAGTGATACTGGGAAAAGTGGACAGCTATGCTTAAAAGAACAAAATTAGAACATTCTCTAACACCATACACAAAAATAAACTCAAAATGGATAAAAGTCCTAAATGTAATACCAGATACTATAAAACTCCTAGAGGAAAACATAGGCAGAATACTCTTTGAGATAAATCGCAGGGTTTTATTTGGGGGGGGGGATATAGAAGCAAAAATAAACAAATGGGACCTAATTGAACTTAAAAGTTTTTGCACAGCAAATGAAACCATAAACAAGATGAACAGACAACCTACGGACAAGGAGAAAGTATTTGCAAATGATGTGACTGACAAGGGATTAATCTCCAAAATATACAAACAGCTCATGCAGCCCAATATCAAACAAACAAAGAACCCAATCAAAAAATGGGCAGAAGATCTAAAACGACATTTCTCAAAAAAAAGACATACAGATAGCCCATAGGCACATGAAAATATCCTCAACATTGCTAATTAGTAGAGAAATGTAATCAAAACTACAACGAGGGGCTTCCCTGGTGGCGCAGTGGTTGAGAGTCCGCCGGCCGATGCAGGGGACACGGGTTTGTGCCCCGGTCCGGGAAGATCCCACATGCCGCGGAGCGGCTATGCCCGTTAGCCATGGCCGCTGTGCCTGCGCATCCAGAGCCTGTGTTCCGCAACGGGAAAGGCCACAACAGTGAGAGGCCCGTGTACCACAAAAACAAAACAATAACAACAACAAAAAAACCAAACTACAACGAAGTATCGCCTCACACTGGTCAGAATGGCCATCATTATAAAGTCGACAAATAATAAATGCTGGAGAGGGTGTGGAGAAAAGGGAACCCTCCTTACACTGTTGGTGGGAATATAAATTGGTACAGTCACTAAGAACAGTTTAGAGGTTCCTTAAAACACTAAAAATAGAGCTCTCATATGATCCAGCAGTCCCACTCCTGGGCATATATCTGGAGAAACCACACTTTGAAAAGATACATGCACCCCAATGTTCATTGCAGCACTATTTACAATAGCCAAGACATGAAAGCAACCTAAGTGTCCATCAACAGATGAATGAACAAAGAAGATGTGGTGTATATATATACAATGAACTATTAGTCAGTCATAAAAAAAGAATGAAATAAGGCCTTTTTCAGCAACATGGATGGACATTATCATACTAAGTGTAGTAAGCCAGAAAGAAAGACAAATATCATATTGCTTATATGTGGAATCTAAGAAAAAGGATGCAAAAGAACTTATTTCCAAAACATAAATAGACTTACAGACATAGAAAATAAACTTACAGTTACAGAAGGGAAGAAGGAGAGTTTGTTATTAAAATATATACACTACTATATATAACATAGGTAAAAAACAAGGACCTACTGTATAGCACAGGGAACTATATTCAATATCCTGTAATAACCTATAAAGGGAGAGTGTAAAAAATGAATTTATAAACATTTTTAAAACTCTCTCCATATATTTATATATATATATACACACATATATATAACTGAATCATTTTACTGTACACCTGAAACTAACACAACATTTAAAATAACTATATTTTAATAAAAATTAATGACATGTTAGTAGTTAGAATCTTTTCTTTATTTTTCAAGTAGGTGGCGCTATAACACAAGTTTTTGGTTTCTCTTACCTGTGCTCCCTCTTCTTATGTTCAAGGGTTGGCATTTTCTTCAGCCTCCACTACCTCTGTAAGAGGTGTGTGGCTCCATGCCTTCATGTCTTGCTGATTACCTCTTGTGCCTCTGGGGTTGTTGGTGGCTTTCTTCTGCCAGAGCCACTGTCATCACCAGGATGGTGGGCTTTTCCCTCTCATCAAGGATCCCCTGAGTCACAGGCTCCCCCACCATTGGAGGAGGGTGGGGGTGGGGCAACTAGAGCTGTGCAGATGCAGTTAGTGTTTTATGTTCTAAGGTTTGTGGGTTCTGCCACGGCAGATGAGGGGCATGGGAGTGAAGGCCAGGGTCATGGACACCTCAGTGACTGGTGGGACAGAGTCCCAAGCCCCACTGCTGCCCAGTTAGTTTTGGCAATGGGCACCCCTGCCATTAGGAGGCTGGAGTCACGTGCCACACCTCTTCTGCTGCCACTGGGGTCTCTGAAGCTGCAGTCTCAGCTGCACGTGTCAGAGGGCGAGGATTTCAGGCACCAGTCTGCTGTTCTTTCCATTCTGCCTCCTCTATGTATTCCAGTCCACCCACCTTTAGAAGTATAGATGTGTGGAATTCTCCAGCATCCTGTTGTGTTGGGTAGAAGTATCTCTGTTGAGTTATGGGTGTTTTACTGGTTATAGATTGAAGGAGATAGAGAAAGGTAGCTTTTCACTCTGCCATGTTGCTGATCGTCACTCTCCCAGTAAATTTAAAAAGAGGTACATATAATGTACGATGGAAAAATCCAGGCTTTCTTCAAGGAGCATGTTTATTTTCCTATTTAGTAAATTACCATATAAATAAAGAGAGGCTTAGAAGATAAATGTTCCAGCGCTAAATCTGATTATTAGCATGGGCTGTGTACATGTCTTTATATTGTCGACTGAAAAAAACTGCACAACCTAAAATTTAACAATTATATTTTATTTGGTGAACTTAAGCTTGGGACACAGCATTTCAGAAAACTCTGAGAGACTTCTCCGAAGAGGCAAGGAGGAGAGCCAGAGTATATAGGAATTTTTGTAACAAAGACCAGGCAGTCAGAACATCAAAAGTTTACTGTTAATTAAAGAAAACCAGAAATCTCAAGTTGAGGAATTTAGCACTTTTCTATGTATGGGAAGGTGCACGAGTCCGGGCTCACTGAAATCATTCCTTTGATATGAACCTCAGCTATCTGGGGCCAGTATCCTGTGTTTTATCATCTGGAGTCTCCTCAGAGTGCACCATTGGGTGTGGCTGCAACAGCTGACCGCTAGGTGGCAGGTATTACGTATCCATCCTAAGTTCCCTCAAGGCTCATCATTGAGGAGGCTGTAATCAGATGACTTGAAGGCTGCATAATTCTTTGTTTACTGATATGGAAGGTGATATTTTTCATTCACAATACCTCAAATCAGTTCCTGGAGAAACAACTATGGGTGGCAAGAGCAGGCTGTCACTATTGCAAGCCTTCCCTAGTGTTTCTCTCATCTGGAATTCCTCACTCTGCCCCTTTTTGTAGACCACTGGTACAGTGTGATACATTTTTATTTTGCTTCCCAGTGGTTCCCAGATATTCTCATTATTGGGTTCCCTCCCCTGCGGTGTGAGTGGTAACCTTTCATAGCTTCTGCAGCTAGAGCAGGACTTCTTCCTGCATCCTCCCTATTACCAGTGACTGCTGCACTCTAACTTCCTTTGAAGTGTTACTAGCATCTCTTGAAAAGGCATGAGAGTGATCCTGCCATTTCTGCAAAGTGGATCGGGGCAGTGCCTTACCCTCTCTCAGAGGAAATGGAGATCACTCTCAGGGCTCCAGCAACCTCCTATAACTGTGCTTCTCATAATGTAAGCATCATTTGGGTATGTGCTGAAGAAAAACACCACCCTTTCCCCTCTGGTTCCCTGGATGGGTCTGAAGGGCAAATGAGAAACCTGTACCTGACAGAATGTTTCTCCTAAAGCATTTATTTCATAGTTACCTCAGTTAAACCTAGCTCTGAATTATTTATGGCCAAACAGGTAAACAGAGTCATTCAAGTATTTAAATATTTACCTTTATATCTAGTTGTAGAATGAAGACTCTGGTTAATTTTTTTAAATGGAGATCAGAATGAGTAAAGGAGTACTGAGGACATTACCCTTGTGGTAACGTAATTTATCAGTGGCCTCCATTCTTCACCTGTCCCCAGAGGTATTCATTTTGCAATATAAATTTTCAGCTTCTCTCACTAAACAGGTGAAATCTATTTCCTCATCATTTGGACCTGAGCTCTACCAGGTGGCTTACCTTGGCCAAGAGAGTGTTGCAGAAATGACAGTGTGACCATTTCAAACCTAGACCTCAAGAAGCCTTGCATAGAGCAAAGATATTTGTCCCAGTTGTCCTAGCCAAGGCCTACTTATACAGGCTGACAGCCAGCCAATCCCAGACCCATGTGTGAGACCATAAATGCTTATTGTGGAATGCCACGGAGGTTGCGTGGCTGTTTTTTATGCAGCATTATTATGGAAATAGGTTAATTATATCTCCCTGCAGAGTGAAAGATGACCCCCTTCTTACTATTGGGAATAAACTGAGAGTATGTCTCTCAGAGGGGAAACAGGATTTTGGCGTCTTGCAGAGGTATGGGCTTTAAAGTTGTAGTCTCTTTATGCCACTGCAAAATTTTGATTCTCACAGATGAAGTCATTGGCTTCCTCTTAGACCCAGCAATGCCTCAGACCCTGGGCCAGTCTTTCTCCCATTCTAGTAGGATTTAGAGAGCCTTATAGCACTAGCACTAGCTCAATGATTCAGAAGTTCAACCTTAAAGTTACTTTGCTGCAGGGTTTGTTCTCTTCTTATCTCCTTCCTTGTGACCTTCTTATTTCTCAGGGTCCACATTCTCTCTATTCCTTTGGGTTATTGGAACCCTATTGCCAAAATCTGTTTTCTGAAATGGAAGTGCCAAATATTACTCATTGCCATAGTTACATGTCTAAGATGTAAGTAATAAACAACAACTTTTGAAAGTGAAAAGTGTTTACTTGCCACTGTATTAGGATTATGGATTTCTTTCCTATTGTCCTGGACTACCTTTACTCTATAAATTATTCTCTATTTTCACAACCAGTTAGTGTTTCCACCAGGTCCCAAGTGCCTACTCAACTCTGGAGGAGTAATTTTTCTGTCTTAGATCTCATCATATCATCAACCCAAAATTTTCATGACAGAAAAAGGACTAAAAGGGCAATCTGGCTGTTGGAGACAGCTGCTGGGACACTGATAGATTCCAGGCTGAGATGGTGTCCAGAGCCAGGCCACATGGTTTCTCCCAGTTAATACTGGCTTAGACTAAAATGTTAAGAGATCCCTGGTTTCTTCAGAGGCTAGAAACTGCCTTAGCAGCTGGATAGTGAATTTATTTTAACAAAATTTAATAGAAGATAGAGAACTTTGGGAAGAATTTCCCTAAATATAGTATTGGGGTTATTAGGTATTATAGAAAAAAATGGGGAGGGGATCCATGGTCAGAAAATATAGGCAACATTGGGCTAAGTTAAATATGTCTGTTGGTTGCAGTTCTTTCAGGAACTTTTTGTAATTAATTATGCATTGTCAGTCTCCAAAAGGTAGGTTTCTATCACAGAGTCTCTTGAGGGACATTGTGGAACATGGATGTAGAGAAGAGGTTTGAGGCCCAACACCCCAACAAAGGCAAAGACAGCTTATGCAATAGTCTACACAGAGCAATCTGAACCCCAGGTGAGAACTTGGGCTCTGGAGGTGCCAGAAACAAAGCAGAGTAGAACTGATGTGCAACTCAAACTGGAAACACTTGAGAGAGTCAGGATGCTTTTCTTTGGCCTGGAATGGCAGCATCATTCTGCCCTGAAAATCTAGTTAAAACCAAAAGACAGTTCTAGAAAGATTGAGGCTTTCCCTTGTGGAGGCGTAGATCCAACTTAAATCTCTCTCAAATCAAAGCTGGAGCATTTGCATCAGGAAACATCCTAGAAAGGAAGAGGCTGTAACTCTCCTTCTTCCTACCACTTCCTGGAAGCTCAAAAATGAGTCAATTTTTTGGTTCCTAAAAGCCAGGATCAGAAATCTGTATCTCATGAGTGTCTTGGAATTACATAGTCCATCAAGTCTTAACACACTTCCTTTGATCTTTTTGTTTTCTCACCTTAGACTTTTAATGATAGAGAATTCTCTTATACCTTAATTCTTTCTTAAAAAACAAGACCCTAACATAGAATTGTATGTACCCAAAAGTTGCAGCAGCCGTTCAGAATGCAATCCAGTGCTACCATGTCATCTATGATGAGAAAAGATCTACTACCCAGATGTCACTGGATCACTTTTTTCAAGAGGGTAGATAGACTAGAATCCAGCAAGGAACCAGAACCTGTGCCATCAGCGTCAGGCATGAGTGAAATTGCAGCTTGCCCTCCATCTCCTACTGCTGATGATCCTTCAGCTCTACCATCTCCCACCTCCTCTCCCTCCTCCAGTCAGTAACTCTTCTTTCCTGTTCACTCAATGCCAGCCCCCGTATATCAACTGTTGTACTGTACTACTGTACTTTTCAAGGTACTGCACTGTAAGATTAAAACTGTTTACTTATTTTTTGTGTTTGTTTCTTGTTTACATATTGTTTGTGTGAAAAGCATTATAAACCTACTACTGTACTGTACTCTATACCTGATTGTGTTAGCTGGGTACCTAGGCTAACTTTGTTGGACTTACAAATAAATTAGACCTATGAACATGCTCTCAGGATGGAACTCATTCATATGTAGGGGACTTACTGTATTTACAATTCTTTATGAAAATTAACGACATAGGCTACTCTTCCTCTATAAATGGGTCAGCATATAATATGCAGTTCAAACTGGGATGCTTTTGAGAAAAAAGGGGTCACTGTTAATTACTATCTTGGAACAACATACTGAAACCAGCACTGTCCTAGGCAAACTGCAATGTGTGTTCATCCTGCTCATAGGTATATAAAGATCTGTGCAACATAGAATCTTGATAACAGATGTCAGACACTGATGAGGCTGTAGAGATTAAGGGCCAGGGAGAAAAGGAGGGTTAGTGGGACAGAGGGACTTTGGGAGTGGCTGCTGCCAGGAATCCAGAAAAAGGGAATGACTCTGATTATTACGGCATGTAGATTGTAGCAGCATGGAAAGATTTACTTGTGTGGACTGGGAAAAAAATGCACAAACTAAAAGTTGCAAGTTAAGTTTTATTCAGGGATCTTATTGGGGATTTTAGACTGAGAGATAGCCTCGCAGATATAAATGAGGACCTCTTCATTCAAAGCGGTAAGGAAGGGAGACCTTCAAGATGGCAGAGAAGTAAGATGTGGAGATCAAGTTCCTCCCCACAAATACATCAGAAATACATTTACATGTGGAACAACTCTTACAGAACACCTACTGAACACTGGCAGAAGACCTCAGACTTCCCAAAAGCCATGTGGCTGACAGGGTCTTGGTACTATGGCCGGATCTCAGGCCTGTACCTCTGAGGTGGGAGAGCCGAGTTCAGGACATTGGTCCACCAGAGACCTCCCAGCTCCACATATTATCAAATGGCGAAAGCTCTCCCAGAGATCTCAATCTCAATGCTTAAACCCAGCTCCACTCAAGGACAAGCAAGCTACAGTGCTGGACAACCTACGCCAAACAATTAGCAAGACAGGAACACAACACCACCCATCAGCAGAAAGGCTGCCTAAAAACAAAATAAGTTCATAGGTATCCCAAAACACACCACCGGACAGAGTCCTGTGCACAAGAAAGACAAGATCCAGCCTCATCCACCAGAACACAGGCACTAGTCCCCTCCACCAGGAAGCCTACACAACCCACTGAACCAACCTTAGCCACTGGGGGCATACACCAAAAACAATGGGAACTACCAACGTGCAGCCAGCAAAAAGGAGACCCTAAACACAGTAAGTTAAGCAAAATGAGAAGACAGAGAAACACACAGCAGATGAAGGAGCAAGGTAAAAACCCACGAGCCCAAACAAATGAAGAAGAAATAGGCAGTCTACTTGAAAAAGAATTCAGAATAATGGTAATAAAGATGATTCAACATCTTGGAAATAGAATGGAGAAAATACAAGAAATGATTAACAAGGACCTAGAAGAACTAAAGAGCAAACAAACAATGATGAACAACACAATAAATGAAATTAAAAATTCTCTAGAAGGAATCAATAGCAGAATAAGTGAGGCAGAAGAACGCATAAGTGACGTGAAAGATAAAATAATGGTAATAACTACTGCAGAGCAGAATAAAGAAAAAAGAATAAAACGAATTGAAGACAGGCTCAGAGAACTCTGGGACAACATTAAACAAACCAACATTCGAATTATAGGGGTCCCAGATAAAGAAGAGAAAAAGAAAGGGACTGAGAAAATATTTGAAGAGAATATAGTTGAAAACTTCCCTAATATGCGAAAGGAAAGAGTTAATCAAGTCCAGGAAGCACATAGAGTCCTAAACAGGATAAATCCAAGGAGAAACAGGCCAAGACACATATTAAATGAACTATCAAAAATTAAATATAAAGAAAAATTATTAAAAGCAGCAAGGGAAAATCAACAAATAACATACAAGGGAAGCCCCATAAGGTTAACAGCTGACTTTGCAGCACAAACTCTGCAAGCCAGAAGGGAGTTGCAGGATATATTTAAAGTGATAAAAGGGAAAAATGTACAATAAAGATTACTCTACACAGCAAAGATCTCATTCTGATTCGACAGAAAATTAAAAACTTTACAGACAATCAAAAGCTAAGAGAATTCAGCACCACCAAACCAGCTTTACAACAAATGCTAAAGGATCTTCTCTAGGCAGGAAACACAAGACAAGGAAAAGACCTACAATCACAAACCCAAAACAATTAAGAAAATGGTAATAGGAACATACATATTGATAACTACCTTAAATGTAAATGGATTAAATGCTCCAACAAAAAGACATAGACTGGCTGAATGGATACAAAAACAAGACCCATATATATGCTGTCCACAAGAGGCTCACTTCAGACCTAGGGACACATACAGACTGAAAGTGAGGGGATGGCAAAAGATATTCCATGCAAATGGAAATCAAAGGAAATCTTGAGTAGCAATTTTCATATCAGACAAAATAGACTTTAAAACAAAGACTATTACAAGAGACAAAAATGACACTACATAATAATCAAGGGAGCAATCCAAGAAAAAGATATAACAATTGTAAATATTTATGCATCCAACATAGGAGCACCTCAATACACAAGACAACTGCTAACATCTGTAAAAGAGGAGATCGACAGTAACACAATAGTGGGGGACTTTAACACCTCACTTACACCAATGGACAGATCAATCAAAATGAAAATAAATAAGGAAACACAAGCCTTGAATGATACATTAAACAAGATGGACTTAATTGACACTTATAGGACATCCCATCCCAAAACAACAGAATACACTTTCTTCTCAAGTGCTAATGGAACATTCTCCAGGATGGGTCATATCTGGGGTCACAAATCAAACCTTGGTAAATTCAAGAAATTTGAAATCATATCAACTATCTTTTCTGACCACGGTGCTATGAGACAAGATATCAATTACAGGAAAAGATCTGTAAAAAATAAAAACATATGGAGGCTAAACAATACACTACTTAATAACCAAGAGCTCACTGAAGAAATTAGAGGAAATCAAAAAATACCTAGAAACAAATGACAATGGAAACACGATGACCAAAAACATATGCGATGCAGCAAAAGCAGTTCTTAGAGGGACGTTTATAGCAATACAGTCCGACCTCAAGAAGCACCTCCAATAAAAAATCTAACTTTACACCTAAAGCAATTAGAGAAACAAGGACCAAAAATCCTCCAAAGTTAACAGAAGGAAGGAAATCGTAAAGAGCAGATCAGAAATAAATGAAAAAGAAATGAAGGCAACAATAGCAAAGATCCAAAAAACTAAAACTGGTTCTTTGAGAAGATAAAAAAATTGATAAAGCATTAGCCAGACTCAAGAAAAAAAGGGAGAAGGCTCAAATTAATAGAATTAGAAATTAAAAAGGAGAAGTAACAACTGACACTGCAGAAATACAAAGGATCATGAGATATTACAACAAGCAACTATACGCCAATAAAATGGACAACCTGGAAGGAATGGACAAAATCTTAGAAACGCACAACCTTCCGAGACTGAACCAGGAAGAAATAGAAAATATGAACAGACAAATCACAAGCACTGAAATTGAAACTGTGATTAAAAATCTTCCAACAAACAAAAGCCCAGAACCAGATGGCTTCACAGGTGAATTCTATCAAACATTTACAGAAGAGCTAACACCTATCCTTCTCAAACTCTTCCAAAATATAGCAGAGGGAGGAACACTCCCAAACTCATTCTACGAGGCCAACATCACCCTGATACCAAAATCAGATAGGGATGTCACAAAGAAAGAAAACTACAGGCCAATATCACTGATGAACATAGATGCAAAAATCCTCAACAAAATACTAGCAAACAGAATCCAACAGCACATTAAGAGGATCATCCACCATGATCAGGTGGGGGTTATTCCAGGAATGCAAGGATTCTTCAATATATGCAAATCAATCAATGTGATATACATATTAACAAACTGAAGGAGAAAAACCATATGGTCATCTCAATAGATGCAGAGAAATCTTTTGACAAAATTCAGCACCCATTTATGATAAAACCCCTCCAGAAAGTAGGCATACAGGGACCTTATCCCAACATGATAAAGGCCATAAATGACAAACCCACAGCCAACGTCATTCTCAATGGTCAAAATCTGAAACAATTTCCCCGACCATCAGGAATAAGACAATGTTGGCCACTCTCACCTCTATTATTCAACATAGTTTTGGAAGTTTTAGCCCAGCAGTCAGAGAAGAAAAAGAAGTAAAAGGAATCCAAATCAGAAACGAAGAAGTAAAGCTGTCACTGTTTGCAGATGACATGGTACTATACATAAAGAATCCTCAAGAAGCTACCAGAAAACTACTAGAGTTAATCAATGAATTTCATTAAGTAGCAGGACACAAAGTTAATACACAGAAATCTCTTACATTCCTATACACTAATGATGAAAAATCTGAAAGAGAAATTAAGTAAACACTCCCATTTACCATTGGAGCAAAAAGAAGTAATAATAAAACACCTAGGATTAAACCCACCTAAGGAGACAAAAGACCTGTATGCAGAAATCTATAAGACACTGATGAAAGAAATTAAAGATAACACAAACAGATGGAGGGATATACCATGCTCTTGGCTCGGAAGAATCAATATTGTGAAAATGACTATATGACCCAAAGCAATCTACAGATCCAATGCAATCCCTATGAAACTCCCAATGGCATTTTTCACAGAACTAGAACAAAAAATTTCACAATTTCTATGGAAACACAAAAGACCTCGAATAGCCAAAAGAATATTGAGAAAGAAAAACGGAGCTGGAGGAATCAGACTTCCTAACTTCAGACTATACTACAAAGCTACAGTGATCAAGACAGTATGGTAGTGGCACAAAAACAGAAATATAGTTCAATGGAACAGGATAGAAAGCCCAGAGACAAACCCACACACATATGGTCACCTTATCTTTGATAAAGGAGGCAAGAATATACAATGGAGAAAAGACAGCCTCTTCAGTAAGTGGTGCTGGGAAAACTGGACAGCTACATGTAAAAGAATGAAATTAGAGCACTCCCTATCACCATACACATAAATAAACTCAAAATGGATTAAAGACCTAAATGTAAGGCCAGACACTATAAAAATCTTAGAGGAAAACATAGGCAGAACACTCTATGACAGAATCACAGCAAGATCCTTTTTGACCCACCTTCTAGGGAAATGGAAATAAAAACAAAAATAAACAAATGAGACCTAAGGAAACTTAAAACCACAAACAAGATGACAAGACAACCCTCAGAATGGGAGAAAATATTTGCAAATGAAGCAACTGACAAAGCATTAATGTCTAAAATATATAAGCAGCTCATGCACCTCAATATCCAAAAAACAAACAACCCAATCCAAAAATGGGCAGAAGACCTAAATAGACATTTCTCTAAGGAAGATATACAGATTGCCAACAAACACAGGATAAGATGATCAACATCACTAATCATTAGAGAAATGAATATCAGAACAACAAATAGTTATCACCTCATACCAGTCAGAATGGCCATCATCAAAAAATCTACAAACAATAAATGCTGGAGAGGGTGTGGAGAAAAAGGGAACCCTCTTGCACTTTTGGTGGGAATGTAAATTGATAGAGTCACTATGGAGAACAGTATGGAGGTTCCTTCAAAAACTAAAAATAATACCACAATATGACCCAGCAATACCACAACTGAGCATATACCCTGAGAAAACCATAATTCAAAAAGACTCAAGTACCACAATGTTCGTTGCAGCTCTATTTACAATAGCCAGGACATGGAAGCAACCTAAGTTTCCACTGACAGATGAATCGATAAAGATGTGGCACATATATATAATGGAGTGTTAGTCATAAAATGAAACAAAATTGTGTTCTTTTTAGTGAGGTGGATCGACCTAGAGTCTGCCATACAGAGTGCAGTGTATCAGAAAGAGAAAAACAAATACCGTGTGTTAACACATATATATATAGAATCTAAAAAAAAAGAAAATAAAAAGTTTCTGAAGAACCTAATGGCAGTACAGGAATAAAGATGCAGATGTAGAGAATGGACCTGAGAACATGGGGAGGGGGAACGGTAAGCTGGGATGAAATGAGAGACTGTCATGGATATATATACACTACAAAATGTAAAATAGTTAGTGGGAGGCAGCCGCAAAGCACAAGGAGATCAGCTCGGTGCTTTGTGACCACCTAAAGGGGTGGGATAGGGAGAGTGGGAGGGAGACGCAAGAGGGAGGAGATACGGATATATATGTATACGTATAGCTGATTCACTTTGTTATAAAGCAGAAACGAACACACCAATGTAAAGCAGTTATACTCCAATAAAGATATTTTTTAAAAACTATAAAGAAAACTGTATGTAAAGCACACAGTAAATGGCAAAAAGAAAAAAAAAAAAAGAAAAGAAAAGAAAAAAGAGGTAAGGGAGGAGCCAAGATATATAGGAATTTTTTGCTGGGGAAAAAAAACATGTAGTCAAACATCAAAAGATTACTGTAAATCACTAAGAACAGACATCTCAAGTTAATGATTTTTGAGGGGCAGATCTTTATTGGAGTATAATTGCTTTACAATGGTGTTCTAGTTTCTGCTGTATCACAAAGTGAATCACCTATATGTGTACATATATTCCCACCCTCTTGGGTCTCCCTTCCACTGTCCCTATCCCACCCCTCTAGGTGGTCACAAAGCACCGAACTGATCTCCCTGTGCTTTGCGGCTGCTTCCCACTTGCTATTTTACATTTGGTAGTGTATATATGTCCATGTCACTCTCTCACTTCATCTCAACTTAGCCTTCCCCATCCCCATGTCCTCAAGTCCATTCTCTATGTCTGCATTTTTATTCCTGTCCTGCCGCTAGGTTCTTCAGAAGCTTTTTTTTTTTTTTTTAGAGTCCATATATATGTGTAAAATATGGTATTTGTTTTTCACTTTCTGACTTACTTCACTCTGTATGACAGACTCTAGGTCCATCCATCTCACTACAAATAACTCAATTTCATTTCTTTTTATGGTTGAGTAATATTCCGTTGTATATATGTGCCACATCTTCTTTATCCATTCATCTGTCGATGGACACTTAGGTTGCTTCCATGTCCTGGCTATTGTAAATAGAGCTTCAATGAACGTTGTTGTACATGAGTCTTTTTAAATTATGGTTTTCTCAGGGTATATGCCCAGTAGTGGGATTGCTGGGTCGTATGGTAGTTCTAGTTTTAGTTTTTGAAGGAACCTCCATACTGTTCTCCATAGTGACTGTATCAATTTACATTCCTACCAACAGTGCAGGAGGGTTCCCTTTTCTCCACACCCTCTCCAGCATTTATTGTTTGATGACTTTTTAATGATGGCCATTCTGACTGGTATGAGGTGACACCTCATTGTAGTTTTGATTTGCATTTCTCTAATGATTAGTGACGTTGAGCATCCTTTCATGTGTTTGTTGGCAATCTGCATGTCTTCTTTGGAGAAATGTCTATTTAGGTCTTCTGCCCATTTTTGGATTCAGCTGTTTGTTTTTTGGATATTGAACTGCATGAGCTGCTTGTATATTTTGGAGACTAATCCTTTGTCAGTTGCTTCATTTTCAAATATTTTCTCCCATTCTGAAGGCTGTCTTTTCGTCTTGTTTATGGTTTTCTTTGCTGTGCAAAAGTTTTTAAGTTTCATTAGGTTCCATTTGTTTATCTTTGTTTTTATTTCCTTTTCTTCTAGGAGGTGGGTCAAGAAAGATCTTGCTGTGATTTCTGTCACAGAGTGTTCTGCCTATGTTTTCCTCTAAGATTTTTATAGTGTCTGGCCTTACATTTAGGTGTTTAATCCATCTTCAGTGTATTTTTGTGTATGGTGTTAAGGAGTACTCTAATTTCATTCTTTTACATGTAGCTGTCCAGTTTTCCCAGCACCAGCTATTGAAGAGGCTGTCTTTTCTCCAAAGTATATTCTTGCCTCCTTTATCAAAGATAAGGTGACCAAATGTGTGTGGGTTTATCCCTGTGCTTTCTGTTTTTGTGCCAGTACCATACTGTCTTGATTACTGTCACTTTGTAGTATAGTCTGAAGTTAGGGAGCCTGATTCCTCCAGCTCCGCTTTTCTTTCTCAAGATTGCTTTGGCTATTCGGGGTCTTTTGTGTTTCCATAGAAATTGTGAAATTTTTTGTTCTAGTTCTGTAAAAAATGCCATTTGTAGTTTCATAGGGATTGCATTGAATCTGTAGATTGCTCTTGGTTGTATAGTCATTTTCACAATGTTGGTTCTTCTAATCCAAGAACATGGTATATCTCTCCATCTATTTGTAGCACCTTTAACTTCTTTTGTGAGTGTCTTATAGTTTTTTGCATACAGGTCTTTTGTCTCCCTATGTATTTTTATTGCTAGGTATTTTATTCTTTTTGTTGCAGTGGTAAATTGGAGTGTTTCCTTAATTTCTCTTTCAGATTTTTCATCTTTAATGTATAGGAATGCAAGAGATTTCTGTACATTAATTTTGTATCTTGCTACTTGACCAAATTCATTGATGAGCTGTAGTAGTTTTCTGGTAGTATCTTTAGGATTCTCTATGTATAGTATCATGTTATCTGCAAACAGTGACAGTTTTGCTCTTTCTTTTCTGATGTGGATTCCTTTTATTTCTCTTTCTTCACTGATTGTTGTGGCTAAGACTTCCAAAACTGTGTTGAATAATAGTGGTGAGAGTGGGAAACCTTGTTTAAGTTAATGATTTTAGTGCTTTTCTACCTATGGGAAAATGTAATAATCTGGGTTCATTGAAATTTTTCTTAGATATGCATCTTAACTACCTAGGACCAATATCCAAAGCACAGAATGCTTCCTGTTTTTCTCCTTCTTGAATTCCCCTCAAAGTGTACTCTCAGTGGATGACCTTTATGGCTAATGGTTTGATCTTTGTAGAACTGGAATGGCAGGCCACATTATTTTTTTATGCTTGGGAAAACACTGGAGATAATATTAAAATGCAGAGAAAGACTCTGCTTCTGTAAGTTTGGGAGAAGGTTTATGTCTTAGAATTAAGTTCAAGTTTACCCACTACAGGAGATTGCATTTTAAAGCAGGTAGATAGTAGTGTGCTGAATGTGATTCCTAGATACACTCTAAGTCTCACCAGGGACAAAATGCAGGTGGTGAGTAATGGGGCTTATCATCAAACCACCCCTCAACCGCCTGCCAGAGCAGAGAGTGTTGACTGGGACCAGGGTGCAGAAGATATGTTCTGCCATGCATCAGCTGGCACATATTCCTCTAAGCCTGCCAGAGATAATAGCAGGAAAAATTCCTTAATCTGAATGAATTATGGAAAAAGACAGCTCATGCGAACTTATGTGAAATTTGGAAAGACTGGAAGCTTTATTGTTCTCAGCCATAAATTGCACTCTTAAGTTAATGTCAAATGAGATAGTACCAAGTAAATGTCTTGCCAGTTGTACCTTAATGAATGAGAAAGAATAATTTCTGATTATAGTTTGTGTATTGTATCCCATTAGGTCCTGAGAGCTTTTTTTTTTACTATACAATTTTAAAAATTGAAGTATAGTTGATTTAAAATGTTGTGTTACTTTCTGGTATACAGTAAAGTGATTCAATTATAATATATATACAATTCTTTTTCACATTCTTTCCATTATGATTTACTACAGGATATTGAATATAGTCCCCTGTGCTATAGAGTAGGACCCTGTAGTTTGTATCCGCTAATCCCAAACTCCTAATTTATCCCTCCCCACACTTTTCCCCCTTTGGTAACCATAAGTTCATTTTCTATGTCTGTGAATCTTTTTCTATTTTGTAAATGTTCATTTGTGTCATATTTTAGATTCCACATATAAGTGATATCATATGGAATTTGCCTTTCTCTTCCTGACTTACTTCCCTTCGTATGATAATCTCTAGTTCCATCCATATTGCTGCAAATAGCATCATTTCATTCTTTTTTATGGCTGAGTAGTATTCCACATCTTTTTTATCTATTCATCTGTCAATGGATATTTAGGTGGCTTTCATGTCCTGCTATTGTAAATAGTGCTGCTGTGAACATTGGGGTGCAGGTATCTTTTTGAATTATATTTTTCCCAATATATGCCCAGGAGTGGGAATGCTAGATCACGTGGTAGCTCTATTTTTAGTTTTTTAAGGAACCTCCATACTGATCTCCATAGTGGCTGCACCAATTTACATTCCCACCAACAGTGTAGGAGGGTTCTAATTTCTGCACACTCTGTCCAGCATTTGTTATTTGTAGACTTATAAATGATAGCTATTCAGACTGGTGTGAGATGGTACCTCATTGTAGTTTGGTTTTTTTTTTTTTTTTTTGGTGGTACGCGGGCCTCTCACTGTTGTGGTCTCTCCTGTTGCAGAGCACAGGCTCTGGAAGTGCAGGCTTAGTGGCCATGGCTCGCAGGCCTAGCCGCTCCATGGCATGTGGGATCTTCCCGGACCGGGGCACGAACCCGTGTCCCCTGCATCGGCAGGTGGACTCTCAACCACTGCGCCACCAGGGAAACCCTCATTATAGTTTTGATTTGCATTACTCTAATAATTAGCGATGCTGAGCATCTTTTCATGTGCTTATTAGCCATCTGTATGTCAACTTTGGAGAAATGTGTACTTAAGTCTTCTTTCCATTTTTTTTTGTTTAGTGGGGGGTTGTTAGTTTTTTTGTTATTGAGTTGTATGAGCTGTTTTTATCTTTTGGAAATTAAGCCCTAGTTTGTCGCAATGTTTGCAAATATTTCTCCCAATCTGTAGGCTGTCTTTTCATTTTGTTTATGGTTTCCTTTGCTGTGCAAAACTTATAAGTTTGATTAGGTCCTATTTGTTTATTTTTGCTTTTATTTCTATTGCCTTGAGAGACCGATCTAAGAAAACTTTGGTACAATTTATGTCATAGAATGTGTATCCCATATTCTCTTCTAGGAGTTTTATGTCCTATGTCTTATATTTAAGTCTTTAAGCCATTTTGACTTTATTTTTGTATACAAAGAGATATCTTTTACTTCTTAAATTTTTATTGAAGTGTAGTTGATTTACAGTGTTGTGTTAACTCCTGTACAGCAAAGTGACTAAACTATACACACATATATATGTATAACAAAAAGACATTCTTTTTATATGTATATAAAATGAATATATATATATATATTCTTTTTCAAATTCTTTTCCATTATGGCTTGTCACAGAATATTGAGTATAGTTCCCTGCATTACACAGTATGACCTTGTTGTTTATCATCCCATATATAATAGTTTGCCTCTGCTAATCAGTCCTGAATACCTTAAAGAGAGGTTTCTTTTCAATGACATTTTTCTGATTATAAAAATAATTATACAAACCACAGAAAAAATTAAAATAGTAGTCACCCACAATTTTATCTCCCATAGTATTTATAAATTTTAAGAGAATTCCCTGGCAGTCCAGTGGTTAGGACTCCAAGCTTCCACTGTTCAGGGCCCAGGTTTGATCCCTGGTCAGGGAGAGCTAAGATCCAGCAAGCTGTGCCACCAAAAAAAAAAAATGTCTCCTTTTCACTTAATAGTATGTATAAACATTTTCCTCTTTAATTAACCATTCTGCAAAATACTTTTAATAGATGCATTTTATCATAGTGTGAATTTATTCACCCTAACCTCTAAAACTGGACTTTAATATTTTCAACTTTTTGATATAATAAAAACACTGTGACAAACATCCTTGCAGACAAACCTTCTATATAGTTCTGAATGTTTCTTTAGCATAGATTCCAAATTATGGGGTCACTAGGGGGAAAGGTATAAGCATTTTAAGATGCTTGGTGTATATTGTCATGTTGCTTTCATAATAAAGGTTTTAACCAACTTATCTCCCACCAGCAGTGTAAGAGAAGGCCTCTTCCCCTGCTCCCATGATCAGTGAAGTGTTATAAATTCTCCCAATTTTAATGGAAAAAAACAACATTGTTTCATTGTAAATTCTTTATGATAATTGTATATTATTATATGGCATATATATATATAGTCTTTATCTCTGGTTCCTGACACAGAGGTTTAGAAACCATTAGGATTTCCTGAGTGATAGGCATGCCTTTGTTATACTAATCAGGTGACTCAGGATGGGTCCTTAGATGGCATCAGGATGGGGCTGGTCATCAGAAAAATCAAATTTGTGAATAGAGGGTCAGCTGGACCTCCTGGAAGGGGAAAGTTGCTGGAGATTAATATTGATGACATATATCCAGTTAATCAATCAAGCTTACATAGAAAAACTCCAGTAAAAACTCTGGAATGGTTAGTGTCTAAATTTTTATTGCAATACACCCAGTAGTGGAAGAAACATAATAATAATTTTTGATAAGTAGAATTTTTTTTCATGGTTAAATTCACACCCTCTATGTGTTGGGAAAAGTACTAGTTGCTGGGTATCCTACTGGGAGCAAACTTGGAAAAAATCCCCACATGTGCCTGTGCAGAGTTAAGTTCAGTGGTGGGTAAGACATTAATCAAGTAATCAATAGGGAGGTATAAGGGCTATGAGATCATTTAACAGTAAAGTTTGACTTAAAGAACTCAGAGAAAGCTTTATTGAGGAAGTGATTGAACTGACATTTGAAAAAAAGGAATGAATTAACTAGGAGAAGAGGATTAAGTGGGCGAGTGAGGAAGTAATCTAGACAAAGAGAGCAGCCAGAGTGTTAGGGTGGAGGGAGTGTGGGTGTGAGTGATGGAGCTGTTGGCTAGGAGTCCTACTTACAATAATATAAAGTGCTTAAGGGAAAGGATTCTGGCTATTTTAAAGAATTAAGAAAGTAAAGGAGGCAGCAGTGAGGGAAAAGGTTACAGGTCATTCATTGGGATATGAGGCACTGGACCAGCCAGTCAAAGAGATGGAGGTGTTTACACAGTAGCCTCAGACCTGGGATGTACTAGGGGAGATTGCAGGGAATAATGGAATAATTAGCACCTGAATGCTAGGGAGGAAGGGAATTGGGCAGATGATCTCTATAGGTCACAAAAATAACAGTGCTGACAAAAAAGAATAAACCCTCAGAGTTAAGACTGCTGCTTAGAAAGTTATTCTCTTTTAAACACTTTTTCTAATTGGCTTCTGAGTCAAGACCACTGTTGGTTAGAAATGTATCCTCTTTAATACTTTTACAAATGGTTTTTTGCAAGATAAAGAGTGCATATGTTTAAAACAAAGGCAATGAATATGATGGGCATGTGCAGCTGTTCTAAGGCTCATGCGTCACCTCTGGGGCAATGTCATCTCTGGTGCATTTGACAACAGCTACCCCACATGCATTTCCTTACGGGGAGTTTACCTTTCCAGGGGGATCCTGCCTTTTCTCGTGCCTCAGTCTTTGGAAATGTGCAATGTTGTGAGAAGATATAGGAATTATAACAATTGGTTTTCAGGAAGGCAGACACATTTGCTCCTCTAGCAAAAAAGTTCTGGAAACTTATCAGTGGACTTTAAAAACTGGGAAGATTTCATTTTAATTTAAAGGAAATCAGATTTACTAAATACTCTCAGTAAAAGGATATTTGTTCTGATGTTTGAAACTCAGAACATCTGACAAGGGAGAATGAGGAGGACTCTCTGGTTCACATGTGGTCTGTAGACAGGAAGGAAGGAAAGACTGGTGGATCCAGACTCTCAGGATGCCTTCTTCTTTAGAAGAATTAAAGAACAAACAAACAGAGATGAACAATACAATAACTGAAATGAAAAATACACTAGAAGGAATCAACAGCAGAATAACTGAGGCAGAAGAACAGATAAATGACCTGGAAGACAGAATGGTGGAATTCACTGCTGTGGAACAGAATAAAGAAAAAAGAATGAAAAGAAAATGAAGACAGCCTAAGAGACCTCTGGGGCAACATTAAATGGAAGAAGATTCACATTATAGGGGTCCCAGAAGGAGAAGAGAGAGAGAGAGGACCCGAGAAAATATTTTAAGAGATTATAGTGAAAAATTCCCCTAACATGGGAAAGGAAATAGCCACCCAAGTCCAGGAAGTGCAACGAGTCACATACAAGATAAACCCAAGGAGAAACATGCTGAGACACATAGAAATCCAATTGGCCAAAATTAAAGACAAAGAAAAATTATTGAAAGCAGCAAGGGAAAAATGTCAAATAACATACAAGGGAACTCCCATAAGGTTAACAGCTGATTTCTCAGCAGAAACTCTACAGGCCAGGAGGGAGTGGCAAGATATACTTAAAGTGATGAAAGGGAAGAATGTACAACCAAGATTACTCTACCCAGCAAGGATCACATTCAGATTTGATGGAGAAATCAAAAGCTTTACAGACAAGCAACAGCTAAGAGAATTCAGCACCACCAAACCAGCTCTACAATAAATGCTAAATGAACTTCTCTAAGTGAGAAACAAAAGACGTACAAAAACAAACCTAAAACTATAAAGAAAATGGTCATAGGAACATCCAATTACCTTAAATGTGAATGGATTAAATGCTCCAAGCAAAAGACACAGGCTTGCTGAATGGGTACAAAAACAAGACCCATCTATATGCTGTGTACAAGATACCTACTTCAGACACAGACTGAAAGAGAGGGGATGGAAAAAGATATTCCATGCCAATGGAAATCAAAAGAAAGCTGGAGTAGCAATACTAATATCAGATAAAACAGACTTTAAAATAGAGAATGTTACAAGAGACAAGGAAGCACACTACATAAAGATCAAGGGATCAATCCGAGAAGAAGATATAACAATCATAAATATATATGCATATATATATAAAGTCCATAGGAGCACCACAATACATAAGGCAAATGCTAACAGCTGTAAAAGAGGAAATCAACAGTAATACAATAATACTGGGGGACTTTAACACCTCACTTACACCAATGGACAGATCATCCAAAATGAAAATAAATAAAAAACAGAAGCTTTAAATGACACAATAGACCAGATAGATTTAAATGATATTTGTAGGACATTCCATCCAAAAATGGCAGATTACACTGTCTTCTCAAGTGAGCACGGAACATTCTCCAGGATAGATCACATCTTGGGTCACAAATCAAGCCTCTGTAAATTTAAGAAAATTGAAAGCATATCAAGAATCTTTTCTGACCACAACGCTATGATATTAGAAATGAATTATAGGGGGAAAAACCCATAAAAAACACAGACTCATGGAGGCTAAACAATACGTTACTAAAAAACCAAGAAATCACTGAAGAAATCAAAGAGGAAATCAAAAAATACCTAGAAACAAATGACAATGAAAACACAACAATCCAAAACTTATGGGATGCAGCAAAAGCAATTCTAAGAGGAGAGTCTATAGCTATAAAAACCTACCTCAAGAAACAAGAAAAATCTCAAATAAATAATCTAAACTTACACCTAAAGGAATTAGAGAAAGAAGAACAAACAAAACCGGAAGTGAGCAGAAGGAAAGAAATCATAAAGATCAGAGCAGAAATAAATGAAATAGAAATGAGGAAAACAATAGCAAAGATCAATAAAACTAAAAGCTGGTTCTTTGAGAAGACCAACAAAATTGATTGACCATTATCCAGACTCATCAAGAAAAATAGGGAGAGGACTCAAATCAACAAAATTATAAATGAGAAAGGAGAAGTTACAACAGACACTGCAGAAATACAAAGCATCCTAAGAGACTACTACTAGCAATGCTATGCCAATAAAATGGACAACCTGGAAGAAATGGACAAACTCTTAGAAAGGTATAACCTTCCAAGACTGAAGAAATAGAAAATAAGAACAGACCAATCACAGGTAATGAAATTGAACTGGTGATTTAACATCTTCCAGCAAACAAAAGTCCAGGACCAAATGGCTTCACAGGTGAATTCCATCAAACATTTAGAGAAGAGGTAACACCCATCATTCTCAAACTCTTCCAAAAAATTGCAGAGGAAGGAACACTTCCAAACCCAATCTATGAGGCCACCATCACCCTGATACCAAAACCAGACAAAGATAATACAAAAAGAGAAAATTACAGACCAATATCACTGATGAATATAGATGCAAAAATCCTCAAGAAAATACTAGCAAACAGAATCCAACAACACATTAAAAGAATCATACACCTGATCAAGTTGGATTTATCCCAGGGATGCAAGGATTTTTCAGTATATGCAAATCAATCAATGTGATACACCATATTAACAAATTGAACAAGAAACACCATATGATCAACTCAAAAGATTCAGAAAAACCTTTTGACAAAATTCAACACCCAGTTATGATAAAAACTCTACGGAATATGGACCTAGAGGGAACCTACCTCAACATAAAAAAGGCCATATATGACAAACCCACAGCAAACATCAAGGAAAGGAAAACTACAGGCCAAAATCACTGATAAACATAGATGCAAAAATCCTCAACAAAATACTAGCAAACAGAATCCAGCAGCACATTAAAAGGATCATACACCATGATCAAGTGGGGTTTATTCCAGGAATGCAAGGATTCTTCAATATATGCAAATCAATCAATGTGATAAACCATATTAACAAATTGAAGGAGAAAAACCATATGATCATCTCAATACATGCAGAAAAAGCTTTTGACAAAATTCAGCACCGATTTATGATAAAAACCCTGCAGAAAGTAGGCATACAGGGAACTTTCCTCAACATAATAAAGGCCATATATGACAAACCCATCATCCTCAATGGTGAAAAACTGAAAGCATTTCCAGTAAGATCAGGAACAAGACAAGGTTGCCCACTCTCACCACTCTTATTCAACATAGTTTTGGAAGTTTTAGCCACAACAATCAGAGAAGAAAAGGAAATAAAAGGAATCCAAATCGGAAAAGAAGTAAAGGTGTCACTGTTTGCAGATGACATGATACTATACATAGAGAATCCTAAAGATACTACCAGAAAACTTCTAGAGCTAATCAATGAATTTGGTAAAGTAGCAACATACAAAGTTAATGCACAGAAATCTCTGGCATACCTATACACTAATGATGAAAAATCTGAAAGTGAAATCAAGAAAACACTCCCATTTACCATTGCAACAAAAAGAATAAAATATCTATGAATAAACCTACCTAAGGAGACAAAAGATCTGTATGTAGAAAATTAAAACACACTGATGAAAGAAATTAAAGACAATACAAATAGATGGAGAGATATACCATGTTCTTGGATTGGAAGAATCAACATTGTGAAAATGAGTCTACTACTCAAAGCAATCTACAGATTCAATGCAATCTCTATCAAATTACCACTGGCATTTTTCACAGAACTAGAACAAAAAATTTCACAATTTGTATGGAAACACAAAAGATCCCGAATAGCCAAAGCAATCTTGAGAACGAAGAATGGAGCTGGAGGAATCAGGCTCCCTGACTTCAGACTATACTACAAGGCTACTGTAATCAAGACAGTATGGTACTGGTACAGAAACAGAAATATAGATCAACGGAACAGGATAGAAAGCCCAGAGATAAACCCACGCACATTTGCTCACCTTATCTTTGATAATGGAGGCAGGAATGTACAGTGGAGAAAGGACAGCCTCTTCAATAAATGGTGCTGGGAAAACTGGACAGGTACATGTAAAAGTATGAGATTAGAACACTCCTTAACACCATACACAAAAATAAACTCAAAATGGATTAAAGACCTAAATATAAGGCCAGAAACTATCAAACTCTTAGAGGAAAACATAGGCAGAACACTCTATGACATAAATCACAGGAAGATCCTTTTTGACCAACCTCCTAGAGAAATGGAAATAAACACAAAAGTAAACAAATGGGACCTATTGAAACTTCAAAGCTTTTGCACAGCAAAGGAAACCACAAACAAGACCAAAAGACAACTCTCAGAATGGGAGAAAATATTTACAAATGAAGCAACTGACAAAGGGTTAATCTCCAAAATTTAAAAGCAGCTCATGCAGTTCAATAAAAAAAACCAAACAACCCAATCCAAAAATGGGCAGAAGACCTAAATAGACATTTCTTCAAAGAAGATATACAGACTGCCAACAAACACATGAAAGAATGCTCAACATCATTAATCATTAGAGAAATGCAAATCAAAACTACAATGAGATGTCATCTCACACCGGTCAGAATGGCCATCATCAAAAAATCTAGAAACAATAAATGCTGGAGAGGGTGTGGAGAAAAGGGAACACTCTTGCACTGCTGGTGGGAATGTGAATTGGTATAGCTACTATGGAGAACAGTATGGAGGTCCCTGAAAAAACAACAAATAGAACTGCCATATGACCCAGCAATCCCACTACTGGGCATATACGCTGAGAAAGCCATAATTCAAAAAGAGTCATGTACCAAAATGTTCATTGCAGCTCTATTTACAATAGCCAGGAGATGGAAACAACATAAGTGTCCATCATCAGATGAATGGATAAAGAATATGTGGCACATATACACAATAGAATATTACTCAGGCATAAAAAGAAACGAAATTGAGTTATTTGTAGTGAGGTGAATGGACCTAGAGTCTGTCATACAGAGTGAAGTAAGTCAGAAATAGGAAGACAAATACCATATGCTAACACATATATATGGAATATAAGAAAAAAAATGTCATGAAGAACCTAGGGGTAAGACGGGAATAAAAACACAGACGTACTAGGGAATGGACTTGAGGATATGGGGAGGGGGAAGGGCAAACTGTGACAAAATGAGAGAGTGGCATGGACATATATACACTACCAAATGTAAAATAGATAGCTAGTGGGAAGGAGCTGCATAGCACAGGGAGATCAGCTCGGTGCTTTGTGACCACCAGGATGGGTGGGATAGGGAGGGTGGGAGGGAGGGAGATGCAAGATGGAGGAAATATGGGAACATATGTATATGTATAACTGATTCACTTTGTTATAAAGCAGAAACTAGCACACCATTGTAAAGCAATTATACTCCACTAAAGATGTAAATAAATAAATAAAAATTAAAAAAACATCATTCTCAATGGTGAAAAACAAACATTTCCTCTAAGATAAGGAACAAGACAAAGATGTCCACCCTCACTGCTATTATTAAACACAGTCTTGGAAGTCCTAGCCCCGGCAATCAGAGAAGAAAAAGAAATAAAAGGAATACAAATTGGAAAAGAAGAAGTAAAACTGTTACTGTTTGCAGATGACATGATACTATACATAGACAATCCTAAAGATGCCACCAGAAAACTACTAGAGCTAATCAATGACTTTGGTAAAGATGCAGGGTACAAAATTAACACACAGAAATATCTTGCCTTTCTACACACTAATGATGAAAAATCTGAAAGAGAAATTAAGGAAACACTCCAATTTACCACTGCAACAAAAAGAATAAAATACCTAGGAATAAACCTACTAAGGAGACAAAAGTCCTTTATGCAGAAAACTATAAGACAGTGATGAAAGAAATTAAAGATGATATCAACAGATGGAGAGATATACCATGTTCTTGGCTTGGAAGAATCAATATTGTGAAAATGACTATACTACCCAAAGCAATCTACAGATTCAATGCAATCCCTATCAAATTACCAAGGGCATTTTTTTTGGAACTAGAACAAAAAATCATAAAATTTGTATGGAGACAAAAAAGACCCCGAATAGCCAAAGCATTCTTGAGGAAAAAAAACGGAGTTGGAGGAATCAGACTCCCTGACTTCAGACTATACTACAGACCTACAGTAATCAAGACAATATGGTACTGGCACAAAAACAGAAACATAGATCAATGGAACAAGATAGAAAGCCCAGAGGTAAACCCATGCACCCATGGTCAACTAATCTATGACAAAGGAGGCAAGGATATACAATGGAGAAAAGACAGTCTCTTCAATAAGTGGTGCTGGGAAAACTGGACAACTACATGTAAAAGAATGAAACTAGAGCACTCTCTAACACCATACACAAAGATAAACTCAAAATGGATTAGAGACCTTAATGTAAGGCCAGACACTATAAAACTCTTAGAGGAAAACATAGGCAGAACACTCTGACAGAAATCACAGCAAGATCCTTTTTGACCTACCTCCTAGGGAAATGGAAATAAAAACAAAAATAAATAAATGGGACCTAAGGAAAGTTAAAACCTTTTGTACAGCAAAGGAAACCACAAACAAGATGATAAGACAACTCTCAGAATGGGAGAAAATATTTGCAAATGAAGCAACTGACAAAGGATTAATCTCTAAAATATATAAGCAGCTCATGCAGCTCAATATCCAAAAAACAACCCTATCCAAAGATGGCCAGAAGACCTAAATAGACATTTCTCCAAGGAAGATATACAGATTGCCAACAAACACATGATAAGATGCTCAACATAACTAATCATTAGAGAAATGAAAATCAAAACTACAATGAGTTATCACCTCACACCCATTAGAATGGTCTTCATCAGAAAATCTACAAACAACAAATGCTGGAGAGGGTGTGGAGAAAAGGGAACCCTCTTGCACTGTTGGTGGGAATGTAAACTGATACAGCCACTATGGAGAACAGTATGGAGGTTCCTTAAAAACTAAAAATAGAATTACAATATGATCTACTAATCCCACTACCGGGCATATACCCAGAGAAAAGCACAATTCAAAAGACACATGCAGGGCTTCCCTGTTGGTGCAGTGGTTGAGAGTCCGCCTGCTGATGCAGGGGACACGGGTTCGTGTCCCAGTCTGGGAAGTTCCCACATGCTGTAGAGTGGCTGGGCCCGTGAGCCATGGCCGCTGGGCCTGCATATTCGGAGGCTGTGCTCCGCAACGGGAGAGGCCACAACAGTGAGAGGCCCGCGTACAGCAAAAAAAAAAAAAAAAAAAAAAAAAAGACACATGCACCCCAATGTTCATTGCAGCACTATTTACAATAGCCAGGTCATGGAAGCAACCTAAATGCCCATCGACAGATGAATGGGTAAAGAAGAGTGGTACATATATACAATGGAATATTACTCAGCCATAAAAAGGAACGAAATGGGTCATTTGTTGAGACATGGATGGATCTAGAGACTGTCATATAGAGTGAAGTAAGTCAGAAAGATAAAAAGAAATATCGTATATTAACACATATATGTGGAACCTAGAAAAATGTTACAGATGAACTGGTTTGCAGGGCAGAAATTGAGACACAGATGTAGAGAACAAATGTATGGACACCAAGGGGGGAAAGCCAAGGAGGGGTGGGGGTGGTGGTGTGATGAATTGGGCGATTGGGATTGACATGTATACACTTATGTGTATAAAATTGATGACTAATAAGCTGCTGTATAAAAAAATTAAAAAAAAACAATGATAAAGTCTTTAAAATTATAATGAATCTCTGATTTTTACCCAGTGCTAAATAATAAAAAAAAAGAAAATCACAGTAACAACATTTAAATAATTATTTTTGAAATATATATATATATATATAGTTATTAACATTAATAACTGATATTTATGGTGCAACCTTCCATGGGCCAGCATCTCACAGCCATAGTGCAGTGTAGGTTTAATTTTCCTCCTTGGTCCATGAGCAAACAGATGTTCAGAGAACTAATCATCGTACTCAGGATCACACAGTCCATAAGAGTTAAAACTTGATTTTGGCCTATTGACAGTGGGTAGTGAAAGAAATTCTACAAGTAACCACTGCTTAGATGTAGAAGGCATGTGGTCCCAAAGTAGATATTTGTAGGGCTAGGTACAGGGATAAAAATTCTAAGAAAGGGCAGAGAGTGGACAACTGGAGAGGATGAGGCATTTGATAAACCTGCCACTTTTTTATTTACCTAGTATTATTAAACAGTATTAAAAGAACCTAATATTATTTTTTTTTAAAAAAACAGTGTGCATTAGTTGACTACTTCATTTAGAGCTGGCTAAATACAGAGCTTCAAGCACTAACAGGGTGTGAAAGAAGTAGACCATCTGGTTATAGTGTGATACCTACTTTTACCTTCCTATGCCTAAGTGTGAATCACAGCCTCTCTACTCAGTCTCTGATCAGCAACACTGACCTCACTGGGGCACTTCTTAGAAATGTAAGAGTCTCAGGTTCCACCCTAGACTTACTGAGTCAGAATCTGCTTTCTAACATGATCTTGAGATGATTCATGTGCACTTCAAGGTTGGAGAAGCACTGAGCTAGGGGGCACAAACCAGAAAGACAGACAGGATATAAAATATCAAAAGAACCAGCTAGCTATACTCAGAAAACAAATAAGGCAAAAATCAGTGTTTTTTTGTTTTTGGTTTTTTTTACTTTACTTTTTTGGAAAAAAAGTAAAGCCATTTAAAGTTTAATTCAGGGAGATAATTTTTTTCCTAGTAGGATTATAACCAGGATCTTTTCATTTAAAACAGGATAAAGAGGACTGAAGAACTATGGGAGTTGTCATACCTGGTGGGCACAAAATTGGAATGAGCTGAATAATTGTATCGCCATTCATTTGTTCATGAGCTAGGTTCAGCGGCTTCAGGGTAGTTCTCTTCCTTTGTGACATCCCAAACCCAAGAAGATGCATGTTATTAAAATTTATAAAATGCCCATGATATCCTGTGGTTGGAGATGAGAGAGTTATAGGGGTTGAGGTAGAGGAGAGAGAGACCACCTGGCCCACACCAGAGAAACAGGGAGAACTCTGGAATGAGGAGGGGTTTAAGAAGTGAGGCTATCTATGGATCCCACTTAACTGACCCTCAAGGGGCCCCTAGGGCCTCCTCAGAAGCCCTAGCCTTGGAGCAGCCCCCTTTTCCCTCTGGGACATAGCTGGACACTTTGCCCTGCAGCCTGAGAGCAGTCACTCAACATACAGATTGAAGTTGAATAAATGCTTGCTTTAAACACACACTGCATGCCAGTTGTTGACAGAACTGCTGTGACATTACTTAGGCCCCAGGATTCTCCCCCTTGTCTGGCCCCTGAAATCCTTCCCAGTCTTGAGCCCCCTCTTTGGGGCTTTTCCTTTCTTCCCCTGGAGCCAAACCCAAGATTGTCTTGGTCTTGCCTGCTGCTTGCAAGCTTTCCTCTTCAGGCCAGATGTCCATACTTCTGACCCTGCTCTGGGCATTTGATTTGTCCCACACTGTGTTCTTTTCTTGATATTTGACATCAGCACCCTGAAGCCAGCCATCACTTTGGCTCCGAGAGTTTTCAGCAAGAGGATCCCACCAGCCCTTGCTTCCTCTTCAGTCTCAGCATTTCTGGTTGCATTTCCTTTGATCAAGTCTTTGACACCCTCACCTCACAACCCCCCACCTCCTTTTTTGGTAAAACCAACACATCTACATTGCATCAGCGAAGTGATTCAAGGGCATGAGAGAAAAGTGAAGATTGTCTTCATTCCACCCAGAAGGACAGAGAAAGTGGGGGGCAAATTCTTCCATGTGCAAATACCACAGTCATAGAAATGGAAGAGAAGGTGGCTTTTTTATACCTTGCTCATCAGAGGATAAAATTGGTGGGAAAAAAATGCTACCTTCAGTGTCATTTTCCTTTGCTGTGAGAACTAGATTTGAGGTGCCCCTTTAGGAAAAAAAAAATTTAATAGAGTTCTTGGTCACTTTCCCAGATACCTTTTTAAAAACAAACAAAATCTAACCCAAAGGCACTCTCTTACTTTGATCTGATCCTAATCAATCCAGACACATTGATTACCAGTTGCCTCAGGGCCAGAGTAAGCACGAGGCTCCCACCTGCCTCTTTAGGCAAAGGATGATCAAACTGAACATCATAGCTGAGGTGTTGGCAAGTGGTGGCCAATTGAAAGGGCTCATTGGCAAGGAGAAACTTGACAAACCACAGGCACCAGGTAGGGTAAAGACAATAATTGAGCTCTGGGTATTATTTATAGGCATCTGGGGTTGGTCTGATGTGGACTCCAAACAACCAGTCAATTTGGTTGAAAACTCAAAGAAGCTATCTTGGGTTAAGTCATAACAAGAACCACTGGGTATAAGTGAATTTTCACCTCTTCCTTTGGCTGATTGGTGTGATTCAAACAGTCATGTTATGTTTTTCTTGTGGATCCACAGGTCTGAAGGTCAATCTGAACTCATTCTCAGTTTCTTTGACTGAGTGATGATGGTTTTAGGAATACCTTAAATGCAAATTTTGCTTGATCTTCAGAATGGTCTTTTGAGAAATCCAGTTGGAAAGTTGTGGCATGGAAGGCGACTTGAGGTATCCAATGTCACTAGGAACAGATGGAGAAGATGGAACTGCCTCTGAGCCATGCTCTTTCTACAAATCACCTGGTCTTTCTGGTCTTGCTGTGCAGAAGTGCTATGGCTCCATCTTGTGCCATCACTGGTTACTGCTGACACTTGAATAACTGACTGTACCTTCTACCCCTAACTCTGGGTCTTGTGCTGTCCAGAGCAATCTTTTTTTTTTTCCGGTAGGTGGACCTCTCACTGTTGTGGCCTCTCCCGTTGTGGAACACAGGCTCTGGACACGCAGGCTCAGCGGCCATGGCTCACAGGCCCAGCCACTCCACGGCATGTGGGATCTTCCTGGACAGGAAGCCCTGTCCAGAGCAATCTTGACTTCCAATGGATCCCCTTCATTTCCTGTGGCATACTTTTTGTTCTAGTGTCATATGGTTTTGTTCTTAGCATTCCATGATTAAGCTTAACTGCCTGAAGTTGTGCTTTAAAATTGGGTAGACTAATATTGACCATTCATTCATTCAACAAATACTTACTTGGGTACTAATATCAACCAGGAAACAGGGACTGTACCAGGCACTGGGGATCTAAAAGTGTTTATAATCTCTTTCCCAGCTTCCAGAGAGATAGAAATGAAGTGAAACTTCACAGATAAATCTGTAATTATGAGCCAAGGTAGGAGCTTTGAAGGAAAGAATCAGAGTGCTATGAAAGCATATGATGAAAGACTGGCATGAGCTACCTGGAGTAAGGAAGGCTTTCCTGCAGTGTGACATGAGCTGAGACCTGGAAGATGACAAGGGGTTAAGTATACAGGGTGAGGATGCCAGGAAGTGCACTCTGGGCAAAGGCACTAGGGCAGAGTGTGCCTGATATGCTCAAGGTATTGAAAGCAGGCCAGTGTGCAGGAAGCGTGGTGGGAGAGAGTGATAAAATCTGGGCTGATTCACCGCTCAGATTTTTTCAGGGCCATGAAAAGGACAGAACTCTGTTATGTCAGGATTTCGGCTGAACTGGGAGAGAGCAAGCTGAGCTGTCAGGTCTCAGACTAGCCTGTTAAAACAACAAGCTGAGAATGAAAAAGTGAATGTGATAGTAGTAAGAAGAGGCTTAAACTGGAGAAAGCACTGACTCCCCTTGATTCACTTTTCTTCCTGGAATGGTGTGCTGGTGAATCAACACAAATGTTAGGGGTCATCTCACCACTGATCCTGAATAAAAGGCTCTGGAAGTTTTATGGACCCTTGTATGGGGAGGGAGGGTAAAAGGGAACGGTTAGGAGTGGAAAAGTACCTGGGACTGAGAGTGGGTAAAGTCTCTTTGAGGTTCCCCTCCTCCTCCATATGGAGGCCCAGCAGAGGTGCCTGAAGAAGACCTCTGGCCAAGGCTTCAGATAAAGAGACCTAGGAATGAAGGTGCCTGAACTAAGAATGCAAATATATGAAAAAGAGTGGCTGGCCAAGGGATGTGAGAACTTAACTCAACTCCCCTCAGAGACTTCTAGTCAGGCTGGTATGAGGAGGGCAGCTTTCCCTGTAAGGCACACCAGGGAAAGCCTTTGTCATTGTTTATGGCTGGGCCTGAAAAATCACACATAGGTTTTTAACAAGAAGCCAGACTCCTTAAGTTATATGTCTTTATTGCCAGGGATTCTATCATATTCTAGAATAAAAGTTTAAGCTTAGAGAAAGTAACAGTCAAGAAGGTGAGGTCAAGCTACCTAGTTCACTATTTACTGAGCATCTACTATGCCCCAGGCACAGTGATAAGTGTGGGCACAATGTGGGGTTGAAACACACAGACATGGCTCTGCCTGCAGAGTTTCCAGATGAGTGACCTCTGCAGACATTAAACAAATAACATACATATTTTTATACATACATACACTTAAAATACACATTTAAAAATGGAAGTAACTGCTATAGTTTTAGAGAACAAGGCATTATGGGAAAAAAAAGGAGACTTAATTTAGACTCAGGGGAGTGGTGGTAGTGGAAGTTCTTTCTGAGAAAATGAGGGTTAAGCAGAGACCTGTTAGAGAGTAAGAATTAGCCCAGAAGATCAGAGGAATAGATTGGTCTGAGGAAACGGCAAGTAAAGAAACCGTGATGAGGGGTTTGTGTTTTATTCTAACAAACAGGGGGATATGATCAAATGTGAAATACTTGGGGAAGAAAGAGAGGAGAGGAGGCCATTTTCAAGGACACATCTTGAGAAAGCAAAGTGTTGTTGAGACCATCTTGACTGTGTTCCTGACTGAACTCACTTCACAGTTGTGACAGTGCACTAAAAATAAGAGTAATAGGGGAGCAGGCAAGAGAGCAGAGTAGAATGACTCTGAGCTCACCTCCTCTCATCAGCACACCGAACTCACAACTATCTGCAGAACAACCATTGATGAAAAAGACTGAACCTACCAAAAAAAATCTTCTACAACTAAAGGTATAAAGAAGGAACCACAATGAAATGAGTAAGAAGGTTGGACTCACGATGTAATCAAAATTAATACCTTCTTGGTAGGCAACCCACAAACTGGAGAATAATTATATTACAGAGTTTCTCCCAAAGGAGTGAGAGTTCTGAACCCCACATCAGCCTCTCCAGTCCAGAGTTCCAGGACTGGGAAAATGAGCATTTGGCTTTGAAGGCCAGCAACACTTAATTGCAGGATCCCCATAGGACTGGGAGAAATAGAGACTTCACTCTTAAAGGGAACACACAGAATTTCATGTGCACTGGACCCAGGGCAAAAGCAGTAATTTAATAGGAGCCTGTGCCAGATCTATCTGCTTGCCTTAAAGAGTCTCCTGGAGAGATGGGGGATGGTGGATGGTGACTGTAGCTCATCCTGGGGACATAGAAACTGGTGGCAGACATATTGGGGAACATTCAGCTGCAAGATCACTGCTGGAAGCTGACATCTGGGATCAGCAGTACCAAGACCTGGCCCCACGCAATAGCCTGTAGGCTCCAGTGCTAGGATGCCTCAGGTCAAACAACTAACTGGGCAAGGACACAGTGCCACCCGTCAGAAGACAGGCTGCCTAAAGTCTAAAGAGCCCACAGCCATGTCTGGACATGCCCCTAGACACAGCCCAGCCAACCAGAGGCCAAGACCCAGCTCCATTCACCAGTGGACAGGCACCAGCCACTCCTGCCAGGAAGCCTGCACAAGGCTGTAGCCTCACCAACCAGGTGCAGACACCAGAAGCAAGAAAAATATGACCCCACAATACATCGCAGACCCTACCCTGGGGCAGCTGGGTCTAGCTTGCCTACTAGCAGGCCAACACAAACTTCCTGACACCCCAGATGCCATACCTAACTGTATCAGGAACCATGACCTCCCAATGATCTGAAACAAGACCTGGGATCCCTCGGCCCTGCAACAAGACTTCAGGAACCAGCTCTGCCTGCCTGTAGTCTGGCACTAACTCCAGGATTTAGCTTCACTGGCAAGTGGGTAGGCAATAGCCCCAGAGTCTTTGGGACCATGGCTTCCTCACCAGTGAGTCAGCACTAGCTGGGGCTCCCTAGGCCACACTAAACTGTAGCCAGAGGATTGGCACAAGGCAAGGCCTGGCAACCAACAAGACTAGGGGCCAATCAAGCCTACCAAACCTACCAAACCACCCACATAGTCAGCATGCCACAACAGAGGAACTCACGCAGCCCTCTAAGGGGGAAACCTCAGAGCATATATCTTGGGCAGTGCACTGCTGGGATGCATAGGACATCTCCTACAGAGGGCCACTTCTCCAAGGTTGAGAAATATAACTAATCTACCACATATATAAAAATACAACATAGACAAAACAAGATGCCAGAGGAACATGTTCCAGAGAAAGAAACAAGATAAAACCCCAGAAGAAGAACTACATGAAGTGGAGATAGGCAACCTATCCCAGAAAGAGTTCAGAGTAGTGATTGTAATGATTAAAGAACTTTGGAGAAGAATGGATGCACAGAACGAGAAATTAGAAGTTTTTAACAGAGAGTTAGAAAATACAAAGAACAACCAAACAGAGATAAATAATACAATAACTGAAATGAAAAAAATCACTAGAAGGAAACAATAGTAGACTAACTGATTTAAAAGAATGGATCAGCGAGCTGGAAGGTAGAGTAGTGGAAATCACTGCCACTGAACAGAAAAAAAGAATGAAAAAGGGACAGCTTAAGAGACATCTGGGGCAACATCAAGTGCACTAACATTCACATTATAGGGGTCTCAGAAGAGAGAGAGAAGGGGCCTGAGAGAATACTTGAAGAGATAATAGCTGAAAAAATTTCTAGTCTTGACAAAGAAATAGTCATCAAAGTCCAGAAAGCACAGGAAGTCCCATACAGGATTAACCCAAAGAGGAACACAGCAAGACACATCATAATGAAACTGACAAAAATTAAAGATAAAGAGAGAATACCAGTAAGGGAAAACAAGGGTGCTCCCATAAGGCATCAGTTGATTTTTTAGCAGAAATGCTGCAGGACAGAACAGAGTGGCACAATATGTTTAAAGTGATGAAAAGGAAAAACCAACAACCAGTAATACTCTACGCAAGGCCCTCATTCAGATTTGATGGAGAAATCAAAAGCTTTACAGACAAGCAAAAGCTAAAAGAATTCAGCACCACCAAACCAGCTTTACAACAAATGTTAAACGAAATTCTCTATGGAAAAAAGAAAAGGTCACAACTAGAAACAAGAAAATTATGAGATGAAAAAGTTCACCAGTTCACCAGTAAAGGCAAACATACATTAAAGGTAGGAAATCACTCACACACAAAGCTAGTAGGGAGGATAAAAGACAAAATAGAAAAATTGTCTGTGTCGCAATAAGCAGTTAAGGGATACACAAAACAATTAGATGTAAAATATGATATCAAAAACAGTAAACAGGGGCTTCCCTGGTGGCGCAGGTTGAGAGTCTGCCTGCCAATGCAGGGGACACAGGTTCGAGCCCTGGTCTGGGAGGATCACACATGCCGCAGAGCGACTAGGCCCATGAACCACAATTACTGAGCCTGTGCGTCTGGAGCCTGTGCTTCGCAACAAGAGAGGCTGCGATAGTGAGAGCCCTGCGCACCACGATGAAGAGTGGCCCCCGCTTGCCACAGCTGGATAAAGCCCTCACACAGAAATGAAGACCCAACACAGCCATAAATAGATAAATAAATAAAATAAAATAAAAAGGGATATGGGTCTTTAAAAAAAAACAGTAATCATGAAGGGAGGAGAGGACAAATGCAGGGAAAATGCATTGAGAGATCAGCAACTTAAAATAATCATGTCTATCTACCTATATATATAGACTGCTATACAAAAACATCAAGGTAACTGCAAACCAAAAACTATAATAGATACACACACACACACACACACAAAAGGAATCCAGACATAATATTAAAGATGGTCATTAAATCACAAGAGAAGAGAACAGATGAAGAAAGTGTGAAAAGACCTACAAAAACAAATCCAGAGAGGTTGGCAATAAGAACATACATATAGATAATTACCTTAAATGTAAACAGGCTAAATGCTCCAACCAAAAGACACAGACTGACTGAATGGTTAAAAAAAAAGACCCATATATTTGCTGCCTACAAGAGACTAATTTCAGATCTAGGGACACATACAGACTGAACATGAGAGGATGGAAAAAGATATTCCACACAAATGAAAATCAAAAGAAAGCTGGATTAGCAATACTTATATCAGACAAAATAGACTTTAAAATAAAGACTGTGACAAGAGACAAAGAAGGACACTACATAATGATTTAGGAATCAATTGAAGAAGAAGATATAACAATTGTAAATATATATGCATCCAACAGAGGAGCACCATAATATATCAGAAAATATTAACAGACATAAAAGGAGAATTTGACAGTAACACAATAATAGAAGGGGATTTTAACACCCCACTTACATCAATGGACAGATCATCCAGACAGAAAATCAAGAAGGAAACACATGCCTTAAATGACACATTAGGATAGATGGACTTAATCAATATTTATAGAGCACTCTATTCAAAAGCAACAGAATACACATTCTTTTCTTTTCAAATATTCTCCAGGATAGATTACCTGCTAGGTCACAAAACAAGCCTCAGTAAATTTAAGAAAATTTAAATCATATCAAGCATTTTTTCTAACCACAACAGTATGAGATTAGAAATCAACTACAAGAAAATAACTGCAAAAAACACAAACATGTGGAGGCTAAAAAATATGCTACTAAACAACCAATGGATCACTGAAGAAGGCAAAGAGGAAATCAAAAAATACCTAGAGACAAATGAAAACAAAAATATGATTTCTGAAACCTATGGGATGCAGAAAAAGAAGTTCTAAGAGGGAAGTTTATAGCAATACAAGCTTACCTCAGGAAATAAGAAAAATCTCAAATAAACAACCTAAACTTACACCTAAAGCAACTAGAGAAAGAGAAATAAACGAAGCCTAAAGTTAGTAGAAGGAAAGAAATCATAAAGATCAGAGCAGAAATATTAAATAATAAAAAATATATATCAATGAAACTAAAATCTGATTCTCTGAAAAGAAAACAAAATTCATAAACCTTCAGCCAGACTCATCAAGAAAAAAAGGGAGAGGACCAAAATCAATAAAATCAGAAATGAAAAAGGATAAGTTATGCCAACCAAATGGACAATCTAGAAGAAACAAATTCTTAGAAGGGTACAATCTCCCAAAACTGAACTAGGTGCAAATAGAAAATATGAACAGACCAATTACCAGTAATGAAATTGAATCAGTAATTTAAAATCTTCCAACAAAAGTCCAAGATCAAATGGCTTCACAGGTGAATTCTATCACACGTTTAGAAAAGAGTTAACATTTATCCTTCTGAAACTATTCCAAATAAATTACAGAGGAAGGAACCCTTCTGAACTCAGTCTATGAGGTCAGCATCACCCTGATACCAAAATCAGAGGAAGATATCACTAAAAAAAGGAAATTACAGGCCAAAATCACTGATGAATGTAGAGCAAAAGTTTTCAACAAAATACTAGCAAACCAAATCCAACAGTACATTAAAAGGATCACACACCATGATCAAGTGGAATTTATCCTGGGATGAAGGATTTCTCAATATCTACAAATCAATTGGTGTGATACACCACATCAACAATTGAAGAATAAAAACCATATGATCATCTCAACAGATGCAGGAAAAGCTTTTGATAAAATTCAACATCGATTTATGATCAAAACTCTCCAGAAAGTGGTCACAGGGGAACATAACTCAACATAATAAAGGCCATATTTGACAAACCCACAGCTAACATCAAAGTCAACACTGAAAAGCTGAAAGCATTTTTTCTAAGATCAGGAACAAGGCAAGGATGCCCACTCTTACCACTTTTATTCAACATGGTTTTGGAAGTTCTAGCCATAGCAATCAGAAAAGAAAAAGAAATACAAGAAATCCAAATTGGAAAGGAAGAAGTAAAACTGACACTCTTTGCAGATGACATGATACTGTACATAGATAATCTTAAAGATGTCACCAGAAGACTACTAGAGCTCATCAATCAATTTGGTAAAGTTGCAGGATACAAAATCAATACACAGAAATCATTTGCATTTCTATATGCTAACAATGAAGTATCAGAAAGAGAAATTAAGGAAACAATCCCATTTACCATCACATAAAAAAAAAATACCTAGAAATGAACCTACCTAAGAGGCAAAAAACCTGTATTCTGAAAACTATGAGACACTGATGAGAGAAAATTGAAGATGACACAAAGAGATAGAAAGATACACTGTGTTCTCTACTGTAAGAATATTGTCAAAATGACCATACTGCTCAAGACAATCTACAGATTCAATACAATCCTCATCAAGTTACCAATGGCATTTTTCACAGAGCTAGAACAAAAATTTTTTAATTTGTATGGAAACAAAAAAGACCCCCAATAGCCAAAACAGTCTTCAGAAAGAATGAAGCTGGAGGAATCATGTGCCCTAACTTCAGACTATACTACAAAGCTACAGTAATCAACAGTATGGTACTGGGACAAAAACAGAAACATAGATCAACGGAACAGGATAGAAAGCCCAGAAATAAGCCCATGCACTTATGATCCATTAATCTATGACAAAAGATGCAAGAATATATAATGGAGAAAAGACAGTCTCTTCAATAAGTGGTGCTGGCAAAACTGGACAGCTACATGTAAAAGAATGAAATTAGAACATTCTCTAATACCATATATAAAAATAAACTCAAAATAGATTAAAGTCCTAAATGTAAGACCAGGTACTCTAAAATTCTTAGAGAAAAACATAGGTAGAACACTCTTTGACATAAATTGCAGCAATATCTTTTTGGATCCATCTCCTACAGTATTGGAAACAAAAGCAAAAATAAACAAATGGAACCTAATCAAACTTATAAGCTCTTGCACTGCAAAGGAAACCATAAACAAAATGAAAAGACAACCTATGGACTAGGGGAAAGTATTTGTAAACAATGTGACTGACAAGGGCTTAATTTCCAAAATATATAAGCAGCATATACAGATCAATATCAAAAAAACAACCCAATCAAAAAATGGGCAGAAGACATAAATAGACATTTCTCCAAAGAAAACATACACATGGCTAACAGGCACATGAAAAGATGCTCAATATTGCTAATTATTAGAGAAATCCAAAACTGCAATGAGGTACCACCACACACTGGTCAGAATGGCCATCATCAAAAAGTCTACAAATAATAAGTGCTGGAGAAGGTGTACAGAAAAGGGAACCCTCTTACATTGTTGGTGGGAATGTAAATTGGTACAGCCACTAAGAAAAGAGTATGGAGCTTCCTTAAAAAACTAGAAATAGAGTTTCCATATGATCCTGCAATCCCACTCCTGGGTACATATAAGGAGAAAACTCTAACTCCAAAAGATACACTCACCCCAGTGTTCATTGCAGCACTATTTACAATAGCCAATAATAGATGCAGCTTAAATGTCCACAGACAGATAAATGGATAAAGAATATGTGGTGTATATATATGGAATATTACTCTGCCATAAAGAAAAATGAAATAATGCCATTTTCAGCAACATGGGTAGACTTAGAGATTATCATAGTAAGTGAATTAAGACAGATGGAGAAAGACAAATATCATATAGTATCACTTATACATGAAATCTTAAAAGATTATTTCAATGCATTTATTTACAAAACAGAAATAGACTTACAAACATACAAACATACACAAAAAAACTTATGGTTACCAAAGGGAAAAGGAGGGTGGGAGGGATGAACTGGGAATTTAGGATTAACAGATATACACTACCATGTATAAAATATGTAAACAGTAAGGACCTATATTCAATGTCTTGTAACAACGTATATTTGAAAAGAATCTGAAAAAGAATATATATATATATATATATATATATATATATATAACTAAATCACTTTGCTGTAAGCCTGAAATATTGTAAATCAACTATAATTCAATTTTTTTAAAAAAGAGAAGAGGAGAAGTAGAGAAAGAGAAAAGGGGAATGAGAAAAAAAAGAGAGAGGTGCATGGTGGGAAAGGAAATGAGAGAAAAGGCCTTCAGAAATATGAAGTGTTGGGTGTCATCTTCACAGGTTTTATATATAATTGGAGGGGGCTGGGAAGTTTGGGATGAGAGACCTGCATCCTGTTTGTGTGGGACAAACACCCCCCACTCCCAGAACTGGTTGAATACTGGGATTCTGGGCAAGGGAACAATAGGCTAGCCCCTGAGAAACTTGTTCATCTTCTGAGCTGGATGTCAGGAGTCCTCTCACAGGGCAGTGATTTGGGCTCCACTACAGGAGCTCCAGGCAGATTAAGGTCCAGAGATAGGGAGAGAGGCCCTTCATGACTCTGTCAGAGGCCTCATGTCCCTACCCAGAGGGAGGCTAAGACTGGATGCCTGCAGCATGCACTAATTCCCACAGATTCCTACCCAGGCCCTGGGTTTGCAGATTGAACAAGAGCTCACTCCTTTAGAGTCTGAGCTCAGAGGCTAGTCAATTGTCTTTGGTATAATTAGTATCATACCTACAGATTTCATCATACAATAATTATAATCCCATATTTTGCAAATAAAGGGTAAGGACTTGATTAAAGCTGTTGTGAAAAATTATCTAAAACTTGGAAATTAGAAAAAAGGATGACTATATGTCCTTTCAATGTCACAAGGGGGCATAACAGACTTTCCCAAGGATTAATTAGGGGGATGCACCTTTGTTGAACTTGCTGTTTATCATTGTGTATGGCTGACTCTGTGAAGGATGTTCATGTCTTATAGTGCAGTTGGGTATCTAGCATTTTACTCCCACTTAACACCATAAGCCTAGTGACTTTATCCTTCTACTTAATCTCTCTGAAGGATTTTTGCCCTTTTATATTAGACTATTTTTGTTCAAATAATTGATGTCAACTTTATTGTTTGGTCTAGTTACTCAGCTAAAAGGATCTAGTTAGCTAAATAGGACCCCAAAAGTCTATATTTTAAAGTCTATTTAGCTAAAAGTATCCCCAAAAGGTAATTATGAGAATAAAATCAGTGCCCTAAAGACATGTTAACTTACTTGAATCTCCTTATAAAGCAACTACAGGGATATGTCAACTGAAAAAAAATGCACAATCTTAAATTTTAGAAATTATGTTTTATTTGGTGGACTTTCTGAGGACTTCAAGCCCGGAAGACAGCCACTTACATAGACCTGAGGGACTGCTCCTAAGAGGTAAGGGAGGAGCCAGGATATATAGGGCTTTTTGCAACAAAGACCACGTAGTCAGAACATCAAAAGATTACCGTTAATTAAAGAAAACCAGATGTCCCAAGTTAATGAATTTAGCACTTTTCTATGTATGGAAAGATACAAGAGTCTGGGCCCATTGATGTCATTCCTTTGATATGAAATCATACCTTAGCTATCTAGAGCCAGTATCCTGTTCTTTCCCATCCTGAGTCCCCTCGGGGTGCACCATTGGGGGTGGCTGAGAGCTTGGCAGTGGACAGCCTATTTGCCTCCATTCTGAGTTCCCTCAGGACTCACCATCATGGCAGATGTAGTGGCTTGATGGCTGCAAAATCCTTTGTTTACTGATATGGCAGGCAACATTTTTCATTCACAGATTCAAAGAGAGGGAGCGGTATCTTTTTTTGCATGCAAACGGAAGAGTGGAAAGGCACAGGAAACACACTTCACCACCTTCACAGCTCTCCTCAAATTGGATCTATCCAGGACCATTCATTTGAGGCAGGCACTGCAGGAGGATAAGAAAGGAAGAGAGTAACAATCTCCCCAGGCACAGGCAGGAATTGGAGGTGAAATTTAATTTGAGTGAGCCTTACCCTCATTAAATTAATTGATTGGGGGAAATGAATTGAGAAAATTTACCATTTGTTTGAGGATTCTGGAGATAAATCTCAACCCCTACTATGATTCCAAGACTTCTGGAAGCAAATTGATACAGAGAATTCTGGCCAAAATCCAGCCAGCCAGCTACCTGGATGTTTTGATGTCATTGTTAGGGGTTTGAATGGAACATTACCTGAGTTCAGAGAATCATTGATATAGTACACCAAGTTGCTAGTTGAAAATAAAAAAATTTTAGCCCACTACAATTGAAGTGACAAGATATTTGGGTTTGTATAGCCAAAATTGCAGTCTTTGTCATAACATTTCTGGGTCTAGTTTCTTCACTGGCAAACTGGGAATAAAAATACTAACCTTACTTCCCTCACATGGGTTTTGACAGATCACAGGAGAATAGAATGGCACTTTACACTATACAATGTTGTAACAATAACTCCATAACTACAATGAAAGTTCACATTTGATAGAGGAAAGAAGAGAAACATTCAGTAGTCACTGGCCCACAGCAGGGTCAGGACCCTCCCAGGCAGGCCTTGCAAAGACTCTCTGCCCTGGAGGTGGTGGGAGCTTCATCCTTGGCCATTTTTCTCCAAGGCCCCATCTGTAGTGAGCACTGGGGAGGATACAGTTTTGGGGGAGCATAACTTTCAGAGTGCTCACCCCAATCTTGCAAGTTTGAGACCTCAGTATAGCTTTACAACCACAGGCTTTGTAGGTTAGGCATATTGTTTATCTGACAATTCCTATTAAAACATGGTAGGCTTCTCTTAAGTTTGTTTCCAGTCGGCTCCATGTGCCAGAAACAATACCCTATATTCTTTCCCAAACATATTCCTCATGTCTGCTTTATTTTTTGCTTCCCAACCCATGCTTTTTTTTTCTCAATGTAATGCAACTATGTAGAGAACAACTGAATCAACGGGTCTGAAGAGACAACATTCTCAGTCTGACCCTTGCCACAGGTCTGAATCCTTTGGTCTACTGGAAAGTCCTAGTGAGATTTTGCTATTCAAATAAGACCAAGTCTTGTTTGGTCTTATCTCTTAAACTATTTAGGGTCCAGCAACAGTAGGTCTTTCTAACACCTTAAGGCCTTTAGTTTCTGAACTTTCTCTATTCCTTCACTGTCTGCTTGCAAACCAGACAAACTTGCTTGAGCTCATCTCTTTCTTGTAATACTGAATACCTTACTAAGCCCAGCAACAACCAAGACACACTCTTAGTCTAGTTATTACAACAACTTCTACAGAGCCACAGACTCAGTGAATATGTGATCTGTCTTCCAAGTCATCACAGGTTTTATTTTAACAAAAGTTTTGCCATCACAACATGAGTCTCCATCTTTCTTCCTGCTAAATGTGTTACCTCACCAACTGCTGCCTGATTAGGCTAGTGCCACACAATTTTAGTTTTTTGATTATGGAAGCATTTCACTTCAGAGTACAAATACTTGTGCTGACTTGCCTAGGGTAGACTGTGATAATAAACAGACTCCAACATGTAATGGCTGAACACTTGGACATTTTTTTCTCATTCACAGAATAGTTTGAGGAGATTCTAGACCAACAGGGAGGTGGTGTGTGTATGTGTATGTGTGTGTGTGTGTGTGTGTGTGTGTGTGTTTCTGCTCCACACAGTCATTTTAGGGACCAATGTTTTATATGTCTTCCATGGCATCATCCTATCATCCCATCAACTGGAAGGGAAAAGAAGATGTAGGAAGATTTTATGGGCCAGGACCAGAAGTGCATAATCACTTTAGCTCACATTCCATTAGCTGGAACTCAGTCACATGGGTACAGCTTCAGGGGACCCTGGGAAATGTAGTTTAGCTGTGTGCACAAGAAGAATAAATGGGTTTTTATAAACAGTGAGCAGTGTGTTCTGCAATGCCCCTCTCTGAGACAATTCATCCATACATATGAAGGGGTGCTGACCTCACAGGTCTATGGGGGTGAGAAGGTGAGACAATGTTGTGGGACACCACTCTGAAATGTTAAGCTGTGGATGAAACATATTGGGGGTAGCATAGTGAAACATCAGGTAAAATATAACTGAACAGAGAAACTGTCTCCACATGGGCTATGTGAGTAACTTTTCCCCTTGCTTTAGACTATTCCCTTATGGAAAATGATGCCTACCCATCATCAGAAATAACCTCCAGACATTTGTTTATATGCATAAATGCACCATACATCTAGCACATAATTTTCGTGTGTCTTTCATAAATTATCATTGAGAAAGAATGTGTCAGTTTTTTACACAAGAGCTTTGACAATAATGTGATGCCATAGCTATTTCCAGATACTTTGTCTACAGTAAAAAAATGAACTAGAAAAGTGAGCTGTCACTTTGGCAGTATGGTTGTGTAACACATGCCCTCATCTGTGCCAACTTGTGCTCTGTTTCTTAATAGTCTGGTGGTGGAGTTCCACCCTGCAGAGTAAATATTAGGGAGTGTATGTATTCCAGTGCTTTTTGATCTCAGGAAGGCTCCAGCGTGGGTGCAGAGATGAAGGGGAATCTTCTGGTAAATTTCTGGGATGAGAGAAGGAGGTAACCCTTGTTTTTGGAAACACCTGAGGAGTTAGAAAAATCTAGTGTTGGTGGGGAGGTTTCTAGGAAGAAAACACAAGTAGTTAAATGACAGGTAAACAAGCATTTGATTAAAGTTTCTGTATTTAAAAAAACAGTCTCTGTATTTGAAGAATAAGAAAAGACTTTTGTGACATGCAAAGACATATTGTAAGCAGTTCTTTACAGTAAACCGCCCTCAGCAGGAATCCCCATTTCCAATCACTTTAGCAAAGCTATATTGTAACTAACTTTTAAGCCAGGCACCCCCATGCTCTACTCAACTCCTGCCCAAGCATATCTTTCAAATTTTTAATCACACAATACCTTACTAGTGTTGACTTAAAAAAATATATATGCACAACGTGAGAGTTGTGAGTTGTTTTATTTGGGGCAAAATGAGGACTGCAGCCTGGGAAACAGCTTTTCAGTTAACTCTGAGAAACTGTTCCTCAGAGGAGAGGGGAGGAGCCAGGATATATAAGAGTTTTGCAACATGAGCAGGTAATTGGGACCTCAAAATTTATTGTTAAATAAAGAAAACCAGATATCTCAAGTTAAGGAATTTAGTGCTTTTTATGTATGGGAATGTGCAAGATTCTGGGCTTTCTGAAGTCATTCCTTTGATATACACCTTAGCTATCGGGAGCCTGTATTTTCACAGCCTGAGTTTCCTCAGAGCTCACTGCAGGGAGTGGCTGAAGTCTGATGGCTGCTAGATGACAGGCCTTCTTTTCAGCCCTGAATTTCCTCAGGGCTCACCAGTTCATGTTGGAGGGCTGCAATCATTTGTGACTGTGACATCCTTTGTTTATTGATATGTCAGGAAATATTCCATTTATAAATATTCCATTCCATTTATATATATTCCATTTATCACTAGTCAGTTCTTTCCATAGTTCAAAGAAGTAGAAATGAAGAATAAGTAATTGACAGATGGCCAGATATCTTCCCTAGCTTCCCATTCAGTATTATCCTGAACAAACTCTGTGACCAAGATAACATCTAGAGGAAGATCACAAGGAGCCTGCACTCGGTGGGTGATGGTGATGACCTTGACCCCCTATCTCAATGATTAACTGAGATTACTTCCCTCCTTTACTTTAAAACTTTCATGGTCTAGCAGAATTTTTGGAGGTGGTCTTTGGGGATGCTTGTTAGCACAAGCTCCTTTGCCCGATGCATAGTAAGTCCAAACAAACCAAAATGTCAGAGTTTGGAGCACAGAAAAGTTTATTGCAGGGCCATGCAAGGAAATGGGTGGCTCAAGCTCTAAAAAAGCTCTGGCTTTCCAAAGGGTTTCAGTAAAGCATTTTTAAAAGCTAGGTGAGGCAAGGAGAGGGGGGGGTCACAGGGTATGTGATCAGCTCATGCACAATTCTCTGATTGGCTGATGGTGAGGTAACAGGGCGGTATCACAGGGGTTAACATTATCAGTTGTTAATCTCCAGGAAGACTGGGGCTATGTGCTCATGGTCATCAAGTAGTTAACTTCTATTTGGAGGGGGGTTTTCATATCTGTAAAACAACTCAGGAAACGTGCATCAAATACTTTTATCTGGATACTTCAGAGAGGAGCTAAAGCAGAGGATATGGGGGAAGAGCCTGTCCTGGGAAGGTCCCATAGGGACCTGCTCAGTTATATGCTGAGTCCAACATCTCCCCAGATGGCCAGTATTCTGATTAAGGGCACCTTTCTCCTCTACCATTTATGAATATGTAATTGATTTTGTAAGTGGCAAGCAGCAGGACCCAATTCATTAGGTAACAATATGTAAAAGATGGATTTAATTTCATTCATTTGATTATGAAACAATGTTTTCACTAAGACCCCCCCCTTCTTCCTGAGACTTGTTAGCACAAAAATTGAAAGGTTTTAGATACCTTCCCAGTATAAAATGAGGTATCAGTGTGTGTGTCTGTGTGTCTGATTTTAAATCATACAATTCTTGTCTTTCTTTTCCTCAAGGTCATAGAGGAGTATGGGCAAATAGTGACTATTTTAAGTTCTTTTTTTCTTTAAGTTAAAGTGAAGTATGTAACTTTAGCCTTAAACTATGTTTCCTTGTCCAAATATGTGCATAGTGTGTGTGTGAGAGTAATTATCCTGCAAAAAATAAAAACAAAAAAGTAGATGGATCAGATCAGTTTTCAGAGATATGTGATTTCTTGTGTTAGTACTAATGTTACTGGTGTTTTTATTACTATTAATTGATGTAAGTGCTAGTATTAGTGTGAGACAATTGAAGTGAATGACCTTGAAGGAGTAGACCAACCCTAAGGTTTATGCACTTTTTTAACATGTATGCCCATTCATTTCCACTTTTACTCACATTCAGAAGGAGAGACAGCATTTTAGGTGGAAGAAACAGCACATGAAAAGGCTGGGAGGTAGAAATTGAAACAGGATGGAAGGGGGTAGTGCACAACATTTAAAAGAATGTCATAGCCATATGACACACAAAAAAACTGGTTAGAACCAACTGGTCCAAGATGGCAGAAGATATGTCTTCCAGTAGACCTTGAGCCTCATTATATGCTCATTGTAATACATTAGCATGCTAAATGACACAGCACCATAACAGTTCTGAGGCTCACCATAAAAGGTCAAAAAGTGGGTGTGGCCCATTTCCTGGAAATCTCTGCCCCTTCCCTGAAATAGTTGGAATAATCCTCCCATTCATTAGCCTATGAAATTACCCAGCCCATAAAAACTAACCACACCATACTTTGGGGGCCTCTTGTCTTCTGAGATGGCCCATACTCTGCCTGTGGAGTGTGTTTCTCTCTAAATAAATCCACTTCTTACCTGTTACTTTGTCTCTCACTGAATTCTTTCTGCAATGAGACATCAAGAACCTCAAAGTCACTGGGGACAAAATGAGTCTTTGATGGCCAGGGGACTCTTGTGGGCATTTGCTCACCTTGGGTCCTTGGTTAAGACTAGGATTGGGGGTGTCAAGTAAAAAAATATGCACAACCTAAAAGTTGAGAGTTATGTTTTATTTGGCAGGAATTTTTAGGACTTCAGCCCAGGAAGGCAGCATCTCAAGTATCCCTGAGAGAACTGCTCCAAGGAGGAGAGGAGAGAGCTAGTATATATAGGAGTTTTGCGACAAAGGGCAGGTAGTAGGAGCAAAAGACTACCATTAATTAAAGAAAACTAGAAATCTCAAATTAAGGAATTTAACACTTTTCTATGTATGGGAAGATGCAAGGGTCTGTGATCACTGAAATCATTCCTTTGATATGTACCTCAGCTATCTGGGGCCAGTATCCTGTGTTTTCACAACCTGAGTTTCCTCAAGGCTCACCAGCTCACCACTGTCTGTGGCTGCAATCACTGATAACTGTGACATCCTTTGTTTACTGCTCTGGCAGCCAATATTCCATTTATCAGGGGGCAACCCAAGAAGTACGCTGTGTGGACCTTCTTGAGGTATGAGTCTCAGAATTGCCCATATTTGATCTCCCCCTTGATTCACCAGCATGGTCAAGGTTGCAAAGATGCATTCACGAGGACCAAACCAACATTTGCCATGATTTCAGATTGCTCCCATCTCTATGTCTCTAACTATTTGCTTTGTCAATAAAATATTGACATTACATGCTCTCCTGGAATTTAATAGATACCAAGCCTGGCTCACTTCTACATACCCTGCAGAGATAACCCAGCAACACTTTTACAAACATTACCATTTATAACCAGCATTTGTAATGATAAACATAATACCCTATGCTATAAAATGTGGTTTTGTTTTTAAGTATTGATATTTTCAGACATGCTCTCTTCTTTGAGCCTTATATTGCTAGAGGCAGGCAAGAGTCATACTCCCCATTTTTTCAGAGATGAAGCAATTTAGAGCACAGCCTAAAGAATTAAGTGACTGGCATGCAGTCCTAAGTAAGTTAGAGGCACAACCAAGAATAGAACAGAGATCTAAATTTCCCTTCCTTCCACACTACACCTTTGTGTACGTTTTTTAATGAGGAGTCAGATTTTATTTTAAGCCACTCCAGAGTCCTTAATTGGCATCTTGTTTTAATTATGCCACTTAACATACTGAATTTATTATAGTTGTTATGAGGAGATTAAGTCAGTTAAGTCACTCAGGAGAACAGCACTTGAACTAGGCTTTTAATTGGGCTGGTGAAAGATAAATTAAGCATAACCACATGTGATTTTTTTAAATGATTCTGTTAGGTAGATAGAGCTAGCTTTTACCCCTGCACATTATAGATATTAATCATCTTTTGTTCCCAATATTTTTCATATTCTTTTCCTTTTGTTTGCCTCCCCTGCTAGAGGTTCAATGTTTCATGGAGTGAAAACTTGGATTATTTCATGATCTTATCATGCAAAAATACTGGATTTACTTTATTTAGCACACAGGAGCAGTCTTTAAACATTTGCATCTTTTCCTCTTTCTTGCATAGCAGAACAGAAACCTAGGCAAAGCTTGTGGTCTGGAATTTGGATTAAGAGCAGTATGTGTAGCCCAGCACAGACCCAAAGTGGGGATTAGGAATAATCCTGTCGACTGAGAAAAAATGCACAACCTGAGAGTTGAAAGTTATGTTTTATTTGGCAGATTTCCTGGGGACTTCAAGCCCAGGAAACAGACTCTCAGATCACTCTGAGGGACTGCTACTAAGAGGTAAGGGAGGAGCCAGTATATATAGGTGTTTTTGCAACAAGACCAGGTAGTCAGAACATCAAAAGATTACCATCAATTAAAGAAAACCAGCTGTCCCAAGTTAAAGAACTTACCTCCCCCCATTCCCTTTAAAAACTGTCATGGCTGAGCAAGATCTACAGAGTTGGTCTCTGGAAACAATTCCACCATCTCCCCAGATTTCTGACTTTTCTGTTTAAAACACCTTCTACTGACTCTGAAATTGAAACTGCTAGGTGGCATTTCAGGGGTCTCCGAGGAGCTCTGGTTCTTTATGTCTCAGTGCGTAAAGAATTCAACCAGAGACAAAGTGATACATAAGAAATGATTTATTAGAATAGGATGCTTGTGAGGCTTACAAGTGTGTGGGTGAGAGGGTGCTGTGCCCTGAGAGGAAAAGTGGGGAGGGGTAAAAGGCCACTTTCCTCCTCATCCTTGAGTAGACATCATGCTTCCATCATCATCTCCTCCTCCAAGTTGGGCAGGGGAGTTTTCTTGTCCTTACATGGTCAAGCCAGGACTCTCATGACAGTATGAAAAAAATTATTTCAGGTCTCAGTACAATGAGGGTCTTTCACTTTGAAATGTCACCCTTCCAAAAATTATTGTTTTTTTATGTGTGCTGAGAGCACATCCTAGGGGTCATTAACTTACTGAGCTCACTGGGCAGGATGTGGGTTTCATGCCACCGTTATTTGGGGGCATATCTCATGCTTCTGTTGCATGGTTTTTTTGCTAAGCAAGCCTGCTTGATTGTGTGGTTAAGCAAACCTGCTTTCTCGAGTGATCATTAACTTACAGGGGTCTCCCATACTTTTATCTTTTGTAATGCTCTTGTTTTAAAGTCTGTCTTGTGCAATAACAATATATCCATATTCTCTGTCTTTTATTTAAAGTATACATCATTATATTTTACTCTCCTTTTCCTTCTAACTTTTCTATATCTTTATACTTAAGGTGCATTTCTTGTAAGTAGTAATTTGTTTTTTTTAACCTAGTCTCACAATCTTTGTCTTTTGATTAGAATATTATCTGTAGATTTATATTTAATGTTATACTTGAGTCTAAGTGTGTTAGCCTATAATTTATTTTCTATTTAGCTCACCTTTGTTCCTTTTTTTACCTTTCTTGCCATTCTCTGATCACATTGCAATATGTGTTACTATTATTTTTATTATAATAGTATTTCTCATTCCATTTCTCCCTCTCCTTGTTAGTTTTGCAATCTGTTATTTTTTATTGTTAGCCTCAAAATTACAGCATTTATTCTTTACTTAGAATCTACCATACATGAGTATTTTGCCATTCCCTGGACTATTCAAGGGCCCTAGAACACTTTAACTCCATTTATTTCCTTTTATATTCTATTTCTTTACCAACTTTTCAAGAATATTTAGACTATTTGTTTTTTAATTTTTGTTACTAATCTTTCTATGACATCACATTCTTTTTTGTACTTATGTTTGCTTCATCTTTCTATTAGTTGGCATACAATTTTAAATAATTTTTTTCAAGGATTTCTGACAGTTATGTTTTTTGAGCCTCTCAGTATCTAAACTTGGCTTTCTCTTTCCTTCCCACATGAATATAATGTGACATTTACAAACTTTAACCCTTAATAATAATTTGATTTTGTTTTTAATCATAATACTTAAAGGAGTTTTTTTTTTAGTGTAGTTCAGATGTTTTCCAGTTTTTGTCTAGGTGGAGATCTCTTCTCATTTATTTTACCTGTTACAGTTCTGTATGTATTTGTGCCTTTTAAGTGACAAGCTCCATGACAAAGATAACAACAGAATATAAAATTGTTGCTTTCCAGGAACGTAAAGGAGTATACTTGGGGGAATAGATAAATAAAATATTTTTTACAATTTAGTAGATCAAGGACCATCATATGGGAAACAAAGGGCAGCATGAGATCACATACAATAGGCACAAAGCTCAGATGGGGGTCTCAGGTAGTGTTTCCTGGAGGAAATTTGAGACTTTTTCTAAATCACAATAATTTCTGGGCATTATCATTATTATTACTTGTAAATTTAGCCTCTGCTTCTCTGACAGGAACAATGCTAGTAATTGTAACAAACATACCTTTGTGCTCATGGTTGGGACCCCCGACCAGTCAACCTAAGAGGGACTGTCTTCTCAACCACTTAGCACAGGTGGAGGATCTTCAAGTTAGAACTGGAGGAGTTGTGACTTAATATTATCTGGGCAATTAGTGACTGGAAGATTGTTCATTGGTCTCAGTACATACAGCTGATTAAAGAGTGAGGTTTCTTTTAGTTGTTGTTTGTTTTTCTGATGAGGACCATTTTTTTAAAGTCTTTATTGAATTTGTTACAATACTGCTTCTATTTTATGTTTTGGTTTTTTGGCTGCAAGACATGTGGGATCATAGCTCCCTGACCAGAGATCATACCCTCACCCCCTGCATTGGAAGGCAAATTCTTAGCCACTGGACTGCCAGTGGACCACTGGTCCCTAGAGTCAGAGTTTTGAACTGTGCAGTATCCCCTAACTGCTCCATAGATTTGCTGAAACCCACCTCTGTGGCCGATTAAACAGAGTGTGATAATGATTTCTATGATATCTTCAAATGCACTTACAGCCAGCCATGCATGACTTCTTAGTTTGCACATTTCTCACCCTCTTCCCCCAGCAATGCTTGTTTACAAAGATTGATGAGGCTAAAACAAATAATAAGAATCATTGTTTGTCTTAATTTGGGTTTTCCCAGAAGACCTTCAGACAAGGTTTGGAAAGGTGCAAAGAATGCCATCAAGGGAGTGGGGCAGCAAGACAGAGAAGGGAATGCAGCCGATGTGGGGGAGTTATCAGGACAGCTACCACAATAGGCTGGTAGGGAATGGAAACTCTGGTAGCAAGTGTAGAGCACACACCTCACAGTTCTTTCACCCAAAGAGCATGAGAGGGACTTCCCTGATGGTGCTGTGGTTAAGAATCTGCTTGCCAATGCAGGGGACATGGGTTTGAGCCCTGGTCTGGGAAGATCCCACATGCCACAGAGCAACAAAACCCATGTGCCACAACTACGGAACCTGTGCTCTAGAGCCCAAGAGCCACAACTACTGAGCCTGTATGCCACATCTACTGAAGGCACATGCCCAAAGCCCATGCTCCACAAGAGAAGCCACCACAATGAGAAGCCCATGCACCACAATGAAGAATAGCTCCCCACTTACCCCAAGTAGGGAAACCCCATGCACAGCAATGAAGAACAAATGCAGCCAAAACTAAATAAATTCATTAATTAATTTAAAAAAACAACATAAGATCTGGGGTATTTATACAGTCATTGGTTGAGGGCTGTCCTCAGCACTTGCCATGGGCCTGCAATGGGTGTGGGCAAAGGATCTCCCCAGGAGACCTGAAGAAATCCCTCACACAGAGGAACACAGATACTGGCAGCTGGAAGTGGGCTGGGGCTATCAGAAGTGGGGTGGCTCAACAGATATGGACAGGGTCAGTATTACTCCTGGTTCTTCATGCTTTTTACCCAACATACACCAGTCCTTATAGAATAAATTCTTAAATATAAAACCATCCACTTTTGGATCCTTGAGGAAAAAAATAAACATGTTTGAGTTGCTTAAGCTGCACCATCTCTGTCCTCTACCTGGACCATAGAGCAACTCATGAATACAATCAGCTTTTGGTATCTGTGGGTTTCACATCCATGGATTCAACCAACCACGGACTGAAAATAAAAAAATTCCAAAGAGCAAAACTTGAATTTGCCATGATGGCAACTATTTACATAGCATTTACAATGTATCAGGTGTCAATATTATAAGTAATCTAGAGATGATTTAAAGTATATGAGAGGACTCTGATACCAAAACCAGACAAAGATACTATAAAAAAAAAGAAAGAAAATTACAAACCAATATCACTGATAAATATAGATGAAAAAATCCTCAGCTAAATACTAACAAACAGAATCCAACAACATATGAAAAGAGTCATACACCATGATCAAGTGGGATTTATCCCAGGGATGCAAGAATTTTTCAATATACACAAATCAATCAATGTGAGACACCATATTAACAAACTGAAGAATAAAAACCATATGATAATCTCAACTGATGCAGAAAATCTTTTGACAAAATTCAACACCCATTTACAATAAAAACTCTCCAGAAAGTGGGAATAGAGGGAACCTACCTCAAGATAATAAAGGTCATATACGACAAACCCACAGCAAACATCATTCTCAATGGTGAAAAACTGAAAGCATTTCCTCTAAGATCAGGAACAAGACAAGGATGTCCACTCTCGCCACTATTATTCAACATAGTTTTGGAAGTCCTAGTCATGGCAATCAGAGAAGAAAAAGAAATAAAGGAATACAAATTGGAAAAGAAGTAAAACTGTCACTGTTTGTAGATGACATGATAGTATACATGGATAATCCTAAAGATGCCACCAGAAAACCACTAGAGCTAATCAATGAATTTGGTAAATTTGCAGGATACAAAGTTAATGTACAGAAATCTCTTGCATTCCTATACACTAACAATGAAAGTTCAGAAAGAGAAATTAAGGAAACAATCCCATTCACCATTGCAACAAAAAGAATAAAATACCCAGGAATAAACCTACCTAAGGAAGTAAAAGACCTGTACTCAGAACATTATAAGAAACTGGTGAAAGAAACCAAAGATGACACAAACAGATGGAGAGATAGACCATGTACTTGGATTGGAAGAATCAATGTTGTGAAAATGACTATACTACCCAAAGCAATCTACAGATTCAGTGGAATCCCTATCAAATTACCAGTGGTATTTTTTACAGAACTAGCACAAAAAAACCTTAAAATTTGTATGGAGACACAAAATACCCCTAATAGCCAAAACAATCTTGAGGGGGAAAAAACACAGCTGGAGGAATCAGACTCCCTGACTTCAGACTATACTACTAAGCTACAGTAATCAAGACAATATGGTACTGGCACAAAAACAGAAATATAGATCAATGGAACAGGATAGAAAGCCCAAAGATAAACCTATGCACCTCTGGTCAACTAATCTATGACAAAGGAGGTAAGGATATACAATGGAGGAAAGACAGTCTCTTCAATAAGTGGTGCTGGGAAAACTGAACAGCTACATGTAAAAGAATGAAATTAGAACACTCCTTAACACCATACACAAAAATAAACTCAAAATGGATTAAAGACCTAAATGTAAGACCTGACACTGTAAAACTCTTAAAGGAAAACATAGGAATAACACTCTTTGACATAAATCATAGCAAGATCTTTTTTGACCCACCTCCTAGAGTAATGGAAGTAAAGCCCAAATTAAAAAAATGGGACCTAATGAAAGTTAAAAACTTTTGCACAGCAAAGGAAACCATAAAGAAGATGAGAAGACAGCCCTCAGAATGGGAGAAACTATTTACAAATGAACCAACGGACAAAGGATTAATCTCCAAAATATATAAACAGTTCATGCAGTTCAATATTAAAAAAACTAACAACCTAATCCAAAACCAGGCAGAAGACCTCAATAGACATTTCTCCAAAGAAGGCATACAGATGTCCAAAAAGCACATAAAAATCTGCTCAACATCACTAATTATTAGAGAAATGCAAATCAAAACTACAGTGATGTATCACCTCGCACTTGTTAGAATGGCCACCATCAGAAAATCTACAAACAACAAATGCTGGAGAGAGTGTGGAGAAAAGGAAACCCTGTTGTACTGTTGATGGGAATGTAAATGATAGAGCCACTATGGAGAACAGTATGGAGTTTCTTTAGAAACCTAAAAATAGAACTGTCATATGACCCAGCAATCCCACTACTGGACATATATCCAGAGAAAACCATAATTCAAAAAGACACATGCACCCCAATGTTCACTGCAGCACTATTTACAATAGCCAGGTCATGGAAGCAACCTAAATGCCCATTGACAGATGAATGGATAAAGGAGATGTGGTACATATATACAATGGAATATTACTCAGCCATAAAAAGGAACGAAATTAGGTCATTTGTAGAGATGTGGATGGACTTAGAGACTGTCATACAGAGTGAAATAAGTCAGAAAGAGAAAAGCAAATATCGTATATTAACACATATATGTGGAATCTGGAAAAATGATACAGATGAACCGGTTTGCAAGGCAGAAATAGAGATACAGATGTAGAGAACAAACATATGGACACCAAGGGGGGAAAGCTGGGGTGGTGGCGGGATGAATTGGGAGATTCAGATTGACATATATACACTAATATGTATAAAATAGATAAGTAATAAGAACCTGCTGTATAAATAAAATAAGATTCAAAAAAAATTTAAAAATAAAGTATATGGGAGGGTATCCATAGGTTATATGCAAATGCTAGAGACTTTAGCATCCATGGCTTTTGGTATCTGCTGAGGGCCTGGAACCAACCCCCCTGGGGATGCTTTGGCTACCTAGGGATGACTATAATTCAAGAGAGCCCCTGGGGCCATCTTTTCTTACCCAGTCTTCCTCCCACCCCCCCAGAGCTAACTATACTACCTTTGGCATGGCCCATATGCAACCAAACATTCTGGGGGGGAAAAAATCTACTCTTTCATGGAGGAAAAAATTATTAAGTAGCTCCTGGATGCCAGACACCATGTAGAGCTCTCAGCAGGACAGTCAACCCCACTACAGTTACAGTATTTTCTGTTCTTTTGACTGTCACACGCAGCCTCCTCCCTCCTGTAGGTTCCTATTGCAACAAATCCATGATCCTGGACAATACTCTTATGCTTAGTTGTACATTCTACCCCTAAAATTTCCAGCAGCAGTTCTTCAAACTGTTGTATTTGCCCTCATAACATATGGCATTATGGTGTAAATGATTGGAACAATATGAATAGTAAAGTAGAATTCAGGACTATTTCAAAATTTGTATTATAAAATTACCATTTGTTTTATTTTATATATATATATATAAATTTACATTGTAAAATGCACCTTTTTGCTTGACCACAGAGTTTTTTTTAATTAAAAAATCTGAAATAACACAGCAAATAACAAAAATTATGTCAGAAAGATGAATATATGCAATCTATATTCTTAAGCAAAATTATAACATAACTAGAAACTAATAGCAAAAGATAAAACTACTTTTATGCACACTCTTTTGAATACTTTTTTTTTTTTTTTTTTGGCCATGCCACACAGCGTGCGGGATCTTAATTCCCCAAGCAATGATTGAACCCAGGCCCTCTGCAGTGAGATCACAGAGTCCTAACCACTGGCCACCAGGGAATTCCCTTGAATAATTATTTGACTAAGGAAGAAATCAAGGGTATGAAAACAGCTAATTGAAAAATAATGAGAATCAGGATAATTTATATTTAAAATTATGGGATATGCATAAAGTTGTTCTCAAGTAATTTGTAATGCTAAATATATTTCTAAAAGTGAAAGCAAGAAAATAAATTATTTTAAGTAAAAAAAATGAAAAAATTATCCAAGGAATTAAAAAGAAATAAATTAAAATCATAAAATTAAAAAATAAATAAACCAGCAGCAGGAAAACAATGGCATGAAGAGATAGTGAATCCCAGGAAAGTGTTTTTACAAAGAATCAATAAAATGGGCCAGCTGCTGGAAAATCTAATAAGAAAACCCCATAATCAAAAGAAAAAAAAGGGATAGAATTTATATAGAAGTTACAAAACATAATAAAATACATACTTGATTTCTAATAAATTTGGAAAATCATTGAAATAGAAATTTTATTAAGAAATTTAGATGACTACAATTAATTGACTCAATAGGAATTATCTTATTAAATCACTTGAGAAAATTAAGAACGTTTTTAAAGAATTATCCCCTCAACCCCAGACAAGCTCACTATAATATTAAGCCATTATAAAGCAATAGTAATTCTGAAAGTTTTGTTCTGGGAAAGGAGTTCATAGATTGTGCCAGCGAGAATTCTTTGGCAGCAAGTAACAGAAAAGCCTGCTTTAAATGGACTAAAACATAAGGACATTTATTGACTTATATAACAGGAAGTCCACAGGTGTTGGCTCCAAGCACAGCATAATCAGTGCTTCAAGTGTCATCAAGGAGCCTAGTTCATACCAGAACTCCCCTTGGCATCCTGGTTGTGCTGGCTTTGCACTTAGCCTGGCCCTAGTGTAGTTGCAAAGCAACATCATCAGTTTCAAGCATCTGGACATGATAAGATCTGGAGAAAGGAAGAACCTGCATCTTCCTTGGGTCTCCTTTAAAGAGTGAGAAACTTTTGCCAGACCAGCAGATACTGTTTCACATCTCATTGGCCAGCTTTGGTCACATGTCCATCCTGAAAGGGAGTGATTAGATAATCATAGACATTGGGTAGTCAATTATTTAAACCAATAGATTCTTAGAATAGAGAATCTGTGTCTATTTTGGGTATTTCAGGAGCATTTTAAGCTTTTCCACATAAAGTTTTACTTACTTCTTGTTAAGTTTATATTTTGATATTTATATCTTCTGCTGCTATTATAAACAAACTCATCTCTGTCATATTTTCTAATTCACTGCTGTTGTTATATATGAAAACTATGGATTTTTACGTATTATTTATACCATATTTATTTACTTTAGTCTCTTTTTGTTCATTGAGGTTTTTAGTTAATTCTTTACGATTTCCCAGGTAAGAGTCATACCATCCACAAAGAGTGATAATTTAACCTTCTCTTTTCCAGTGTTTCTACTTGAATATTTTTCTTTTGTCCAATAAGAGTAGCTAATACCTCCAGTGCAATGTTAGATGAAAATGGGCATCCGTATTGTGTTCCTTATTGTTTTTGTATTTATTAATTCCTTTTTTAAATGATTAAAAAAATTTAAGAATGGGTCAAATGCCTTTTCAGCATCAATATGTTAAATTATTTTTCTCCTAATATCTATTAATATTACTGCCTTTCCTAACACTAAACCATCCTTGCATTTCTGGAACGAATCCTTCTTGGTCATGCTCCTATTCTCTTAATGAACTGCCTGGTTCTAATTGTTGTTATATTTAAAACCTTAATATATATTTGTAAGTGAGATTAATGCATACCGTTTTTTTGTACAATTTTTCCATGTTTTGGTGTCAATGTTACACTCATTTAAAAATAATTTTGAACTTTTTATTATTTTTTTAAAGCCCAGCTTAGTCAAATAGCATTCTAGTGATCTATTTTTCAGAGTCTTGGTAGAATTCTTATGTGAAACTATCTGGGCCTGTGTGTATCTTCTATGAGTTGATGGAGGCTTATTCATTTAAAGCTTTCTCTATTTCTTTAATAGAAATTGGTACATATAGTTTTCACCTATATGATACATGTGTTTCTTCTGGGATTACGTTTAGTGAATTATATTTTCCTTGAAAATTATTTATTTCATCAAGTTTTAAAATTTCATTTACATTTGCATATTCAAAAATCCAAGCTACTAGCATAGAATTGTACAAATAAGTCTAATTTTAAAATTTTACTTTGTTGCTGATGCTATTTGTTTTATACCTTTTCTTACTTTGTGTTTGTGTTTCTTCTCTTTTTGCTTGATTAAATTTTCTATTTGTCAATTTTATTGATTTTTTCTTTTAAGAGTAATAGATTTTAATTAGTGAATTCTGTTTTTCTAACTTATTCATTTCTGCTTTTATAATTATGAAGTCTTCCTTCTTTTAGTTTATTTTGTGCTTTCTTTTTCTTTTAGTTTATATTGTATATTTCCCTAATTATTTTGAGTTGGATATTTAATGCATTGATTTTCTTTGTTTTGCTTTTATTAATATAAACATTTAAGACTAAAATTTTTCTTTGAGCTCTGCTCTGATTTTGAACCATAGTTCTGGTGTTTATTTTAATTATCATTAGTTTCTGGAAACAATGGGTGTCTTAACTCAGGCTGCTAAAACAAAATATCATAAGCTGAGTGGCTTATCAACAACAGAAATGTATTTCTCACTGTTCTGGAGGCAGGAAGTCTGAGACCAGGGTACCAGCATAGTTGGATTGGTGAGGACTCTCTTCTGGTTTGCAGATAGCTGACTTCTTCTTGTATACTTACATGGCAGAAAGAAGGTGAGCTATGTCTGGCCTCTTCTTAAAAGGGCACCAATCCCATTTGTGAGGGCTTTACCCTCATGACCTAATTAATTCTCAAAGGCCCCACTTTCAAGTACCATCACACAGATTTTTAGATTTTAACATATGAATTTTGAGGGAGCACAAACATTCAGTCCATAGCAATAGATAAAGATGAACACACTTGCAAGTCCCCTGTGTATTTTGTAAAATGCGGATGCTGACTCAGTAGGTCTGGGACATCTGAGAATCTTTATCTCTAACAAGCCCAAAGAGATGCAGATGTTTCTGTCTACAAACTACTATTTGAGTAGCAAGAGTTTAAAATAGGATTTTTAAAAAATTCTCAGGGGTTTTTTCCTGATGTTATTAATATCTAGTTTTATTGCAATGTGATCAGAGAATGTTGTCAGTATTGTTTCTGGTTCTTAGAAATTATTGAGCTTTTCCTGTGGGCTAATATGTGGCCAATTATCATGAATGATCACGTGGACTTGTGAAGAATATATATTCACTCTAGGGTACAGAGTTCCATCTATATTTACATTATTGTTTATTTTGTTTATCCTTAGTAAATTTTTGTTCACTTGATTTGTCTTGGACGAAAAACATTGAATTAAAATCTCCTAATGTTAGCTTTTATTAATATAATATTACTATTTTGGTCTAAATACAATTCTATGTTCACATTGTTATGCTTATACAAATATTATTCACAATTGAGCATTGTAGCTTACTACAGTGGGTGTGTGTTTTTTCCTTACTTTTCATTTTTCTTGAAGTTAGATTGCCTTGTTTTTAATTTGCTTAGACTTCTTTTCACATTTTGTTAACTCTCCCTACATCTTCAAGTAGCATCTCAGTATGATTTTCCAAAAAACCAGTCACACTAATACATGGTTTCTATTTCCTTCTTGGAGATGTGTCCTCTGGAACCTCCATTCTCCTCTTCTCTGAGTTGGTAACACATTAGGCCTGATGAACAGCTGTAATATTGAGACTTCTTATTACTGTCATTTTCAAATTTGCTTTGCCCTTCTCTTGTGTTGGAATCTCTGTTTCTCAGATCTCATCTCTTCCTCTGTCTTGGTTTATTCTCTCTGTTTGATGGAACACAGAGTGGGGCCTTGATCAAGAGGACAAGCATAGAGTCTGGTTTCTAGTGCTTGGGAACTTGGTCTGGGGGCTCTGTACAAATAAAATAACATTATTATACAATAGTAAACAAGTTGTCTACAAGATGGAGGGAGCATGATGTGAGTAGAATATTTGTATCAGGTTATGCAGAAAGGCAAAAACATTTGGGAAAAATATACTGTCCTTGTAGATAGTTTTTATCTAGGACTTTGTAACCTCCAGGATCACCTCTGTCAACTTTTGGTGTGTTTAGTCCAAGCATTATACACCTGGCAGTCACAGTTGGACTGTTTGGGTTGTGTGCTAGCTTGTCAGAGCCCTGGACTACAGATGGTCTTGCAGGAATCTGTGACTGTTTGATTAGCATGATTCCTGAGTAGAGATAGCCTTGCTCTGCTGTTAATTTACCTGCAGGCACATGGACAACCACATTCTCTTTGGAAACTGCCAAAAGACTTGAGTGTTTTAATCAGTTGACACCGATATCCCACACCCACTCCCCAAGCAAACATTCCTGGGCAGTTATTTAGACATTTAATTTGAGCTTCCAATATTGTCCTTAGATTTATAAGAAGTTAAGTCATCATCCTTAGAAAGTTGATCCATTCCTTGAATCCATCTTAGGCAAACTGGGCCCCCAAAAAAGGAAGTGTCAATGTGAGTGAAATGAAGAAAATGTCAGGACAGAGCAAGCACTCCACCAGTGTGGAATAAAAGATGCAGATGATGAGAGAGCATGGAAATTCCATAAAATATCAAGGAGTTGTTTAATAAGCCAAAGTTAGAGACTTTTTGCAATAAGTACTCACTCAAGTTGAAATAGTGTGGGCTGGTCTTGCACTCTGAAGTGTTCATGGAATGTGAGGTGGGTTGACCCCGATAGAAGAATTCACCTACAGGCATTTGAAATGTGACCCACCACATTTGTTTTACAAGGACTCACTGGCAGAATAGGGGCTAAAGGGATTTGTTACTTCCCTCAAAGAATTAACAATCTAGGCTAAAAGACAGACAGGTCAACACATAAGATTGAATGTAACCAGGGCTATAAGAAAGAACAAAAAAGAAATTCCTTTTGACTGAGAGATTGGTAAAGTCTTCATAGCAGAGGTGGCATCTAAATTGAACCTCGAAGAAAGACTAAGAATTACTGAAAAAATGCAGCAAGAGACTTCTCAGCTAAGGAAAACGTTATCCCAAGATCTGAAGTGTGAAAGGGCTTATCCTATTTGGTGAATGGTTAATGGTTTGGAGTTAGAAGGTCCTTGAATTTGTTTAATGGCTAACACTTTCTTCTCAGTCTCATTTCCTGAGAAAATGAGGCTGAGAAGGAAGTATAGGGCAAGGTAAAGAGGACCATCCTTAGGAATTCTGATTTCCATGTTTAGTATCTTAGATTTTAGTATAGAGGGCAGATTGAGTTTCTTCCTCTTTATAGAGGGAGTTATGGCATAATCAGATTTGTGTTTTGGAAAGAATATTCTGTTAGTTGATTGAAGAAGGGAAGATTAGGAATCAAGAAGTCCACTTAGGAAGGCAGGGCCATGAAACAAGTGTATTCTCAACAAGCTCCCAAGAGATGTTGAAGCTGCTGGTCCTTGGACTGTACTGAGTAGGGAGTTGCAGATTGTAACCAAATAATCAAGGATAACTGAGACACTAGGAAGCCCCTTTGCGGGCAGAGACTGCGGGTGGCGGAGGAGAGCACAGCAACAGGGGTGCGGAGGGCAATGCAGAGAGATTCCCGCACAGAGGATCGGTGCCGACCGGCACTCACCAGCCCGAGAGGCTTGTCTGCTCACCCGCCGGGGCGAGCGGGGCTGGGAGCTGAGGTTCCGGCTTCGGTCGGAGCGCAGGGAGAGGACTGGCGGCGTGAACACAGCCTGAAGGGGTTAGTGCACCACGGCTAGCCAGGAGGGAGTCCGGGGAAAAGTCTGGAACTGCCGAAGAGGCAAGAGACTTTTTCTTCCCTCTTTGTTTCCTGGTGCGCGAGGAGAGGGGATTAAGAGTGCTGCTTAAAGGAGCTCCAGAGACAGGCGCGAGCCGCGGCAAACAGCGCGGACCCCAGAGACAGGCATCAGACACTAAGGCTGCTGCTGCCGCCACCAAGAAGCCTGTGTGTGGGCACAGGTCACTATCCACACCTCCCTTCCGGCGATCCTGTGCAGCCCGCCACTGCCAGGGTCCCGGGATCCAGGGAAAACTTCCCGGGAAGAACGCACTGCGTGCCTTAGGCTGGTGCAACCTCACGCTGGCCTCTGCCGCCGCAGGCTCGCCCCGCATCGTGCCCCTCCCGCCCCCCGGCCTGAGTGAGCCAGAGCCCCCGAATGAGTAGCTCCTTTAACCCCTTCCTGTCTGAGCGAAGAACAGACGGCCTCGGGCCACCTACACGCAGAGGCGGGGCCAAATCCAAAGCTGAGCCCCGGGAGCTGTGAGAACAAAGAAGAGAAAGGGAAATCTCTCCCAGCAGCCTCAGGAGCAGCGGATTAAATCTCCACAATCAACTTGATGTACCCTGCATCTGTGCAATACCTGAATAGACAACGAATCATCCCAAATTAAGGAGGTGGACTTTGAGAGCAAGATTTATGATTTTTTCCCCCTTTTCTCTTTTTGTGAGTGTGTATGTGTATGCTTCTGTGTGAGATTTTGTCTGTATAGCTTTGCTTTCACAATTTGTCCTAGGGTTCTATCTGTTCGTTTTTTTCTTTTTTCACTTAAAAAATTTTTTTCTTAATAATTATTTTTTATTTTAATAACTTTATTTTATTTTATCCTCTTTCTTTCTTTCTACTTTTTCTCCCTTTTATTTGGAGCGGTGTGGATGCAAAGCTCTTGGTGCTACAGCCAGGAGTCAGTGCTGTGCCTCGGAGGTGGAGAGCCAACTTCAGGGCACTGGTCCACAAGAGACCTCCCAGCTCCACGAAATATCAAACGGCTAAAACCTCCCAGGGATCTCCATCTCAATACCAACACCCAGCTTCAATCAACGACCAGCAAGCTACAGTGTTGGACACCTTATGCCAAACAACTAGCAAGACACCAATTAGCAGAGAGGCTGCCTAAAGTCATAATAAGTCCACAGACACCCCAAAACACACCACCAGACGTGGACCTGCCTACCAGAAAGACAAGATCCAGGCTCATCCACCAGAAAACAGGCACTAGTCCCTTCCACCAGGAAGCCTACACAACCCACTGAACCAACCTTAGCCACTGGGGACAGACACCAAAAACAACGGGAACTATGAACCTGAAGCCTGCAAGAAGGAGACTCCAAACAAAGTAAGATAAGCAAAATGAGAAGAAAGAAAAACACACAGCAGATGAAGGAGCAAGATAAAAACCCACCAGACCTAACAAATGAAGAAGACATAGGCAGTCTAACTGAAAAATAATTCAGAATAATGATAGTAAAGATGATCCAAAATCTTGGAAACAGAATAGACAAAATGCAAGAAACATTAACAAGGGCCTAGGAGAACTAAAGATGAAACAAGCAATGATGAACAAAACAATAAATGAAATTAAAAATACTGTAGAAGAGATCAATAGCAGAATAACTGAGGCAGAAGAACGGATAAGTGACCTGGAAGATAAAATAGTGGAAATAACTACTGCAGAGCAGAATAAAGAAAAACGAATGAAAAGAACTAAGGACAGTCTCAGAGACTTCTGGGACTACATTAAGTGCACCAACATTCAAAGCATAGGGGTTCCAGAAGAAGAAGAAGAGAAAAAGAAAGGGACTGAGAAAATATTTGAAGAGATTAAAATTGAAAACTTCCCTAATATGGGAGGGAAATAGTTAATCAAGTCCAGGAAACACAGAGAGTCCCATACAGGGTAAATCCAGGGAGAAACATGCCAAGACACATATTAAACAAACTGTCAGAAATTAAATACAAAGAAAACATATTAAAAGCAGCAAGGGAAAAAAAACAAATAACACACAAGGGAATCTCCATAATGTTAACAGCTGATCTTTCAGCAGAAACTCTGAAAGCCAGAAGGGACTGGAAGGACATATTTAAAGTGATGAAGGAGAAAAATCTACAACCAAGATTGCTCTACCCAGCAAGGATCTCATTCAGATTTAATGGAGAAATTAAAACCTTTACAGACAAGCAAAAGCTGAGAGACTTCAGCACCACCAAACCAGCTTTACAACAAATGCTAAAGGACCTTCTCTAGGCAAGAAACACAAGAGAAGGAAAAGACCTACAATAAAAACCCAAAACAATTTAGAAAATGGGAATAGGAACATACATATCAATAATTACCTTAAATGTAAATGGATTAAATGCTAAGACCAAAAGACACAGACTGCTGAATGGATGCAAAAACAAGACCCATATATATGCTGTCTACAAGAACCCACTTCAGACCTAGAGACACATACAGACTGAAAGTGAGGATATGGAAAAAGATATTCCATGCAAATGGAAACCAAAAGAAAGCTGGAGTAGCAATTCTCATATCAGACAAAATTGACTTCAAAATAAAGACTATTACAAGAGACAAAAATGACACTACATAATGATCAAGGGATCTTTCCAAGAAGAAGATATAACAATTGTAAATATTTATGCACCGAACATAGGAGTATCTCAATACATAAGGAAAATACTAGCAGCCATAAAAGGGGAAATCGACAGTAGCACATTCATAGTAGAGGACTTTAATACCCCACTTTCACCAATGCACAAATCATCCAAAATGAAAATAAATAAGGAAAAACAAGCTTTAAATGATACATTAAACAAGATGGACTTAACTGATATTTATAGGACACTCCATCCTAAAACAACAGAATACACATTTTTCTCAAGTGCTCATGGAACATTCTCCAGGATAGATCATATCTTGGATCACAAATCAAGCCTTGGTAAATTTAAGAAAATTGAAATTGTTTCAAGTATCTTTTCTGACCACAATGCCATGAGACTAGATATCAATTACAGGAAAAGATCTGTAAAAAATACAAACACATGGAGGCTAAACAATACACTACTTAATAATGAAGTGATCACTGAAGAAATCAAAGAGGAAATCAAAAAATACCTAGAAACAAATGACAATGGAGACACAATGACCCAAAACCTATGGGATGCAGCAAAAGCAGTTCTAAGGGGGAAGTTTATAGCAATACAAGCCCACCTTAAGAAGCAGGAAACATCTCGAATAAACAACCTAACCTTGCACCTCAAGCAAGTAGAGAAAGAAGAACAAAAAAACCCCAAAGCTAGCAGAAGGAAAGAAATCATAAAAATCAGATCAGAAATAAATAAAAAAGAAAGAAGGAAATGATAGCAAAGATCAATAAAACTAAAAGCTGGTTCTCTGCGAAGATAAACAAAATTGATAAACCATTAGCCAGACCCATCAAGAAAAAAAGGGAGAAGACTCAAATAAATAGAATTACAAATGAAAGAGGAGAAGTAACAATTGACACTGCAGAAATACAAAAGATCATAAGAGATTACTACAAGCAACTCTATGCCAATGAAATGGACAACATGGAAGAAATGGACAAATTCTTAGAAATGCACAACATGCCAAGACTGAATTAGGAAGAAGTAGAAAATATGAACAGCCCAATCACAAGCACTGAAATTGAAACTGTGATTAAAAATCTTCCAACAAACAAAAGCCCTGGACCAGATGGCTTCACAGGCGTTTTCTATCAAACATTTAAAGAAAGCTAACACCTATCCTTCTCAAACTCTTGCAAAATATAGCAGAGGGAGGAACACTCCCAAACTCATTCTACGAGGCCACCATCACCCTGATACCAAAACCAGATAAGGATGTCACAAAGAAATAAAACTACAGGGCAATATCACTGATGAACATAGATGCAAAAATCCTCAACAAAATACTAGCAAACAGAATCCAACAGCACATTAAAAGGATCATACACCATGATCCAGGAATGCCAGGATTCTTCAATATATGCAAATCAAACAATGTGATACACCATATTAACAAACTGAAGGAGAAAAACCATATGGTCATGTAAATAGATGCAGAGAAATCTTTCGACAAAATTCAACACCCACTTATGATAAAAACCCTCCAGAAAGTAGGCATAGAGGGAACCTTCCTCAACATAATAAAGGCTATATATGACTAACCACAGACAACATCATCCTCAATGGTGAAAAACTGAAAGCATTTCCACTAAGATCAGGGAAAAGACAAGTTTACCCACTGTCACCATTCTTATTCAACATAGTTTTGGAAGTTTTATCCACAGCAATCAGAGAAGAAAAGGAAATAAAAGGAATCCAAATTGGAAAAGAAGAAGTAAAGCTGTCACTGTTTGCAGATGACATGATACTATACATAGAGAATCCTAAAGATGCTACCAGAAAACTACTAGAGCTAATCAACGAATCTGGTAAAGTAGCAGGATACAAAATTAATGCACAGAAATCTCTTGCATTCCTATACACTAATGATGAAAAATCTGAAATTAAAGTCAAGAAAACACTCCCATTTACCATTGAAACAAAAAGAATTAAATGCCTAGGAATAAACCTACTTAAGCAGACAATGGACCTGTATGTGGAAAATTATAGGACACTGATGAAAGAAATTAAAGATGATACAAATAGATGGAGAGCTAAACCATGTTCTTGGATTGGAAAAATCAACATTGTGAAAATGACTCTACTACCCAAAGCAATCTACAGATTCAATGCAATCCCTATGAAACAACAAATAGCATTTTTCACAGAACTAGAAAAAAAATTTCACAATTTGTATGGAAACACAGAAGACCCCAAATAGCCAAAGCAATCTTGAGAATGAAAAACAGAGCTGGGGGAATCAGGCTCTCTGACTTCAGACTATACTACAAAGCTACAGTAATCAAGACAGTGTGGTACTGGCACAAAACCCAAAATACAGATCAATAGAACAGGATAGAAAGCCCAGAGATAAACCTACGCACATATGGTCACCTTATCTTTTATAAAGGAGGCAGGAATGTACATTGGAGAAAGGACAGCCTCTTCAATAAGTGGTGCTGGGAAAACTGGACAGGTACATGTAAAAGTATGAGATTAGATCACTCCCTAAAACCATAAACAAAAATAAGCTCAAAATGGATTAAAGACCTAAATGTAAGGCCAGAGACTATCAAACTCTTAGAGGAAAACATAGGCAAAACACTTTATGACATAAATCACAGCAAGATCCTTTTGACCCACCTCCTAGAGAAATGGAATTAAAAACAAAAATAAACAAATCAGACCTAATGAAACTTCAAAGCTTTTGCACAGCAAAGGAAACCATAAACAAGACCAAAAACAACCCTCAGAATGGGAGAAAATATTTGCAAATGAAGCAACTGACAAAGGGTTAATCTCCAAAATTTACAAGCAGCTCATGCAGCTCAATAACAAGAAAACAAACAACCCAATCCAAAAATGGGCTGAAGACCTAAATAGACATTTCTCCAAAGAAGATATACAGACTGCCAACAAACACATGAAAGAATGCTCAACATCATTAATCATTAGAGAAATTCAAATCAAAACTACAATGAGATATCATCTCTCACCTATCAGAATGGCCATCATCAAAAAATCTAGAAACAATAAATGCTGGAGAGGGTGTGGAGCAAAGGGAACACTCTTGCACTGCTGGTGGGAATGTGAATTGGTACAGCAACTATGGAGAACAGTATGGAGGTTCCTTAAAACACTACAAATAGAACTACCACATGACCCAGCAATCCCACTACTGGGCATATACCCTGAGTAAACCATGATTCAAAAAGAGTCATGTACCAAAATGTTCATTGCAGCTCTATTTACAATAGCCAAGAGATGAAAACAACGTAAGTGTCCATCATCGGATGAGTGGATAAAGAATATGTGGCACATATATATAATGGAATACTACTCAGCCATAAAAAGAAACGAAATTGAGTTATTTGTAGTGAGGTGGATGGACCTAGAGTCTGTCATACAGAGTGAAGTAAGTCAGAAGGAGAAAGACAAATACCATATGCTAACACACATGTATGGAATCTAAGAAAAAAAATATCATGAAGAACCTAGTGGTAAGACAGGAATAAAGACACAGACCTACTAGACAATGGACTTGAGGATATGGGGAAGGGGTATGGTAAGCTGTGACAAAGTGAGAGAGTGGCATGGACATATATACACTACCAAACGGAAAATAGATAGCTAGTGGGAAGCAGCCGCATAGCACAGGGAGATCAGCTCAGTGCTTTGTGACCAGCTGGATGGGTGGGATAGGGATGGTGGGAGGGAGGGAGATGCAAGAGGGAGGAGATATGGGAACATATGTATATGTATAACTGATTCACTTTGTTATAAAACAGAAACTAACACACCATTGTAAAGTAATTATACTCCAATAAAGATGTAAAAAAAAAAAAGTCATGTACCAAAATGTTCATTGCAGCTGTATTTATAATAGCCAGAAGGTGGAAACAACCTAAGTTTCCCTCATCGGATGAATGGATAAAGAAGATGTGGCACATATTACAAAGGAATATTACTTAGCCATAAAAAATGAAATTGAGTTATTTGTAGTGAGGTGGATGGACCGAGAGTCTGTCATACAGAGTGAAGTAAGCCAGGAAGAGAAAGGCAAATACCGTATGCTAACACATATACATGGAATCTAAGGGAAAAAAAATTTCATGAAGAACTTAGGGGTAAGACAGGAATAAAGACACAGACCTACTAGAGAATGGACTTTAGGATATGGGAAGGGGGAAGGGTAAGCTGTGACAAAGTGAGAGAGTGGCATGGACATATATACAGTACCAAACGTAAAATAGATAGCTAGTGGGAAGCAGCCTCATAGCACAGGGAGATCAGTTCGGTGCTTTGTGACCACCTAGAGGGGTGGGATAGGGAGGGTGGGAGGGAGGGAGATGCAAGAGGGAAGAGATATGGAGATATATGTATATGTATAACTGATTCACTTTGTTATAAAGCAGAAACTAACACACCATTTTAAAGCAATTATACTCCAATAAACATGAAAAAAAAAGGATAACTCAAAAAGTGACACAAAGGAATAGTAGAGGGGCAAGCAACTGCATAAATTTTATGTTAAAGTAGAATGCCCCTCCCCAAAAAACATAAGAAAGGGCCAAGGTCAGGGGTTTTTAAAACTGGCTGAACAAATTTGGAATCACTTGTGTAGTTATGAAAACTGCTGGTGACTGGGCCCCATCACAAGAGATTCTGATGCAATTGGTATGGGGGGCCACTTGGGCATCAGGATTTGTACAAGCTCTCCAGGTGATTCTAATGTGCAGTCAGGGATTGAGAAACATGGCTTAGTTCTTACCAGGTGTGAATTACTGATGCAGGGACATAGGGCTCAAATGATAGTGACAGTGGCATGTATGCATAATCTACCAGGGCAAGATTATACTTTCATCACTAATTTGGAAGGTAATTTATCATTTTAAAAATTCTACTATTTGTTAACTTAGAGTTTTGAAATAATTATTTAGAGTATATTTTCCCAACAAATCTCAGACTCAAGCTTATATATTGGCACCTTTTTATGTTCTCAACCTTAGATGAGCCCTTCATTTTCTTTTTCCTCCTTTTTCTCTGTTAACATAATGTGGGATTTACATCTGAATTGTAGTTCCTACACTATTTTTAATATTAGAGCCCTTTCATTTCAAGAATATTTTTGGCTTTTTCATTCAATTCTAGAAACAGACGTACATTTTTCAGGCTTTTACTTTAATTGATTTCTGTGTCTTTTTGCCATGGTTTTCTCAAATTTATGTTTTGTATTTAGAAAATACTTTTAAGACATTTGTTTTAAAGAAGGCTGATATATTTTGTGAATCCTTTTGTGATTGTTAATGTTATGTCAACTTGGCTAAGCTATTGTGCCCAGTTGTTTGGTCAAATACTAGTCTAGATGTTGCTTTGATGGCATTTTGTAGATGTAATTAATATCTACAACCAGCTGAAATTGTTACAGAACAAAACTTGGGTCCACTTGCCCGCACACAGTAAATCCAATCTACTGACAACGGGTTGTGGTGAAGGAAAATGCAGCATTTATTGCAGGGCACCAAGCAAGGAGTCCAGTGCAGCTAGAGCTTAAAAGACCCGAACTCCCTGAAGACTTTCAGGGAAAAGTTTTTAAAGACAGGGTGAGGGATGGGGTTTGTGGGATGTGTGGACATTCTTCTGATTGGATGGTGGTGAAGTATAGTAATCGGGAGTCAGCATTATCAACCTTCTGTTTCCAACTTGTCTGGGGGTCTATGTGTTTGTGGGCAGCATACATTTAACTTCTTCCACATGGTGGGGGTTTCAGCATCTGCAAAAGAGCTCAGAGGACATGGCCTCAGAATATTATCTATAGTTCTTTAGGAAGAACTAAAGGTCCTTGAATTTGTTTAATGGCTAAAGTATTATTATTTTGTCCTGCTTGACTACTTTCCTCTTTCTTCATTTTCTCACTTCTCTGATTACATTTATTCTTTGACTAAAGTTTTTCTACAGAGAAAAGGCAGGCAGAGGACATGGGTAGGGTCGATTCTGGGAAGGCCTCATACGGTCCTGCTCAGTTCCATAATGTGGGTGGGCCTCATCCAAACAGTTGAAGTCCTTAAGAACTAAAACTCAGGCTTCTCCAAAAAGAAGGAATTCTACCTCAAGACTAACGTAGAAATCCTGCCTGAGTTCCCAAGTTGCCAGCCTGTTTGACAGATTGCACTCTTGCCAGGCTTCACAATTGCATGGGCCAATTTCTTAAAATAGATCTCTCTCTCTCTCTCTGTCTCTCTCTGTCTCTCTGTCTCTCTCTGTCTCTCTGTCTGTCTCTCTCTGTCTCTGTCTCTGTCTCTCTCTCTCTCTCTCTTTCTCTCTCTCTCTCTTTTTCTGTTCTCTGGAGAACGCTGACTGATACACCTGTAGCCCAGCAATGTCTTTTCATAGTTATTACATATGAACAACTTGCTGAGTAAAAAATTCCTGGGCCACAAATTTCAGCCTCTGTGTGTTAGCCCAAGTTTATGTGCCCAACACACAGTGAGGCCAGACAAACCAAAACATCAGAGTTTGGAGCAGAGAAAGGTTTATTGCAGGGCCATGAATGGAGACAGGTGGCTCATGCCCCAAAAGACCCCAAACTCCCTGAAGGGATTCAGCAAAGCATTTTTAAAGGCCAGACGAGGGAGTGGGTATCACAGGGTATGTGATCACCTCCTGCACAATTCTCTTTTTTGTTGACAGTAACAGGAAAGTGTCACAGGGGTTAACTTTATTAATCCTTAGGCACCAGTAGGTCTGAGGGCTACGTGTTCATGCTCATCAAGTAGTTAACATCTTCCATTTGATGGGGGGTTTTCACATCTGTAAAACAACTCAGGAGTATGCCTTAGATACTGTTATCTAGGTACTTCAGAGGGAAGCTAAAGCAGAGGGTATGGGGAAAGGGCCTGAACTGGGAAGGTCCCACAGTGTCCTACTCAGTTACATGTGACCTTTCAACCCTTGGTGTTGGGGAGCAGCAATAAGGGAGACTAGCATTTGCTCTTTTGTGGGTAATTTGAGATTTAAGACTGGATGCTTGCAGGATTTCTTTTTCTCTAAGAGTTAAAAGTTTTTGCCAAGAAATCTTTAATTTTGGATTTTTCCCACTTATATTCCTTGGAACTCAAGTGAGCATTTTCAATCTTGGATCTATCTTTAGCTAAGGAAATTTTTTTCCTTGATTCTAAACTGACATCAGTTGAAAATGTACACCACGGAAAAAGTGTTTTGTGTAGGGGGCGTGGGGGGGGGGGATGGCAGGCAAATTATAAGATATGAGATGCATCTTAATTTCATAAAGATAAAAATGAGGGAAAATTTGTAACTCATTTGTTTTGGTCTTTCCTTTAAGATTTCCCCATGTTTAAGTTTTCCATTCTCCATCCTCTGTTCGTATTATATTCTCTCTATCATTTTCATGTCATTTGTCTTTTTCCTATATTCTCAGATTTGCACAATGTGTCATTTATTCATGTCTCTACATCATTAAGTAAGCTCTTTACTGCCTTTTAATGTGATTTTAAGTTCAGCATTTGTAAAGTTATTTAAGTCCTTTAAAGGATTTAAATCTTTTGCAATCTTGTACATTTCTGCTGTTCTCATCACTGGGTGTCTTTGCATAATTATCTATAATCTCATCAGGATTTTTGTCCCCTGACACTTAAAAACCCTATCTTTATGCATGCTTTCAAGAATACCACACAGTTTCTGGAAAGTTTCTTCAAAACAATGCTGGTGATTATTTTCAGAGCTAGGCTTGTCTTCTGCCTCTTCTGGATATGCTGCTCCCATTTCTTAGTTTGGCTTTAATTTTTCAATAGGCACTTGCTTTTCCCCTTTCCTGGCTGGCTTGATTTCATCTTTTCCACAGGCAGTCTGCATGTTTCTAACTACTCATTTTGGGGGGTAGTTAATTCCCCTCTCAGAATCACAGCTAGGGTTATGGTTGTTATGTAGGCTCCTAGTTTAATTCTCAATTTTTAGCAGCTTCCCCCCTCCCCATGTACTTCCCTTTCCCACAGCCACTTACCCTCATGTTTTCACCATCTAGTTCTCTGGACCTCTAAGGCAATACCTACATTTAACCCACATACTCCAACATGAACTTCTCTCAGGGCACTTCCTCTCCCAGTGTTCTCAAAATTATTTCCCAAAAAGTAAAAAATTATTTTGACAGCTGGCAGCTAGCAGCTAACAGCTAAGCTGAAGCAAAGTGTTCCCAAATGAATATAAACAACTTTCACAGACTATAAACAATAATCAGACAAGGCCACTCTGAGACCATGCCTGAAACAAGGCAGAGACAAAGCCATACCACGGCCACAAAAATAAACATTTTGCTTTTCTTTCCTTTTCTTGCTGATAGGAGTAATTGCTGTTGCTTTACCAATGACAACTCTCTTCAATTCTTCTACTAACCAAATAAAAATTACCAAGATACCCAATCGCCAAATTTCCCACTCTTTCCAAAAGTACTGACCCAAGAACTGGTCTTCACTTCCTGACACACTCAGTCCAAACCTAACTCCCAATTTCCTTCAACCCTCCTAAGAATCACTCAGTACAAGTCCAAAACCTAGAATAAATGCCTCTTAACAAGGCATCTCATGGATTCCATTGTGTGCTCTCTCCCTGGCTGCAACAAGCTAAATATACCTAAATTCATTTGACCAGGTACATTCCTGGTGGTTTTTGGTTGGTCAGTTTCAACATCCTGAAAGACAAGTTATTTCTTCAGCAATGGATGTACAATTTAAAATATTTTTATGTATTAATAAGGGCTAATTACCAGTGTGAATAAAAAAATGTTGACTGCCCCAGTTGCAGCCATCAAGCTACTGCAGCCACCCCCAGGGGTGCACCCTGAGGGGGCTCAGAATGGAAAAGAACAGGATACTGGCCCTAGATAGCTAAGGTGCAAATCAAAGGGATGATTTCTATGAGAACAGACTCTTGCTTCTTTCTGTACACACAAAAGTGCTAAATTCATTAACCTGAGATATTTCTTTATTTAACAGTAATCTTTTGATGTTCCAACTACCTGGTCTTTGTTGCAAAAACCCCTATATATCCTGGTTCCTCCCTTACCTCTTTGAAGCAATCCCTCAGAGCTATTCTGAGAAGCTATCTTGCAGGCTTGAAGTCCTTAGAAAATCTGCCAAATAAAACATAATTCTTAACTTTTAGGTTGTGCTTTTTTTTTTTTCAGTCAACAGCAACAATCCACCTACTAGTAATCTAGTGTGATACTAGAGTGTTCTGAGGAATTTGGTGTTCTTCTCTGAAATATGACTAACACATTAATAGTTTAAAAGTTCTGCTCATGTGTACATCAGAAGCAATCTTTGTTCTCTGCATTTTAGTATTAGGCGTGATTAAGAGCTAGGTGACTCTGCTTCAGAATTGACTTGGCTGCCTGGTTGTTGGGGTGCCTCAGCTTTCTGTTACCTCCTTTATCTTCCAGTAAGCTAACTCGTTCTCACTTCCTGTTTATTGGCCAAAGCAAGACATGAGACAAGTCCCAGTATTCAGAATGGGTGGAGACTACAAAGTTACAGGGCAAAGGGCATGGGTACAGAGTGGCTATTAATTAAAGCCATTAATGTTATTGTTTAACTTCTCAGTGTCTTGTCTGTAAAATAGAGAAAATAATACTTATAGAATTTTGTCATGAGTTTAAATATGTTACAAAAAATGAGCCAATACATGTAAAATGTTGAGACTAGTGCCTGGAAACTAGTGGGCACTATATAAATATTTGCTTATTATTATTGTCTTGAGTTGGTTATTCCTTCATATTAAGGGACTTCTTGCTTTGAGTTATATATTTTTCTTGGTTTTATTTAATTATCTATGTGTTTTTGTGTTGCTTTGTTAATATTTTTATCAATAATGCTTTTAGCCTACATTTTTCATAATCAGAGCTGAAGATATGTATTGACTTGTATAAAATCATCCATTTTCTTATTACTAAAACAGATGTATGTGTAATTTCCCTTGAATTTTCTTTCTCAGTGTCACTTTATTAGATGGACTTCTCATAAATTTGTGTTATTTGAGTAACTTGCAACAAAATCTCAAGGTATGTGTAATAAAATTACTCAGTTATTTTTAAGTGCCTAAAGCATAATTTTATAATGTTTCACAAAAATAAGCTCACATTACAACTTTAGGATATTTTTTCCTCTCCAGTGTTTGGTAGAGTTCTCCACTGACAAGTGGGATTGGGACGGATAACTTGGCCAAGGGGCCTGTGAAAGGAACAACTTGGAATTGTACAGTGCACAACCTGTGTGACAAGGAGAACTGCCCATTGAGAGCAACCTCCAATGTAATGCTCACTGCACTATATCTCCAAAGGGTTCATTTTATTGGTTTGTCTTTTGTTTTTCATAATGCAAGGTAAATACTGCTAACACAGAGACCAAAACACTCTTTTAGATTTGTTTGCCTCTCAGTGGGACTTACTTGCATTTCACGGTGCTTGGCCAACTCCAACCAGCTTTACTATGTACACCTCCTGTGATGCTCCCCATAGCTGGCAGGGTTATCACCAGACACACCAGACTTTGAATGGCACGGGCAAGGTCAGGCAGTAGTACATTTTAGTACGCCAACTCAGACCCAGCTTCTAACTCCAGGCCTGCATACCACCCACTGTACTCTATTCTCTCTTTTTAAAAAAAACTGCAAGAAGGAAGGAAAGACGAAAGCAGAACATTGAGTTCAACAACAGGGTAGTTCTAAAGATAAAGTTGCTGTTTGGGGACTGTTGGGATGCAAATTTTAAACCTCCCAAAACAAGTCACTTAGATTTACTGCTTTGTAAGAAGAAAAGCCTTTAAAATTGGTTTTCAAATAGAGAGAGTGTTTTATCTTCATCCTCATAAGTGCAAAAATGACTAAACACTATACACTTTTTCGATCTTTCCCAAATGATATCACCTTTAGTGGAGAACCAAGCATGGAAAATTTCAGCTCAAAAGAATCACTCTCTAAAATCCTGGAGGAATTTTTTAAAGAAAAAAATGTGGAAAGAAAATGTATGTGTAGCCAGAGGTAGTAACGCTGGTTGGTCTGACGTGGTTGAGGAACGGGCTGTTTTGAATAAATAAATTTCTAACTAAAGCATTATCTATTAATGTTTTTCATGGAAATTCACCTGTTTTTATTGTTAACTTCTTAAAATAATGCAGTGCACATATTTTTTAAGAAACAGTTAAATAAATTTGGGGATCACAATTTTATCTTTGTCATACAAATGGAAAAGAAATATGAGTGATGGAATTCCAGAGATTTGGAATGTTTTTCAAAAGTCTTTATATATGATAGAAATGTTTAGGCCAACTTTATACTTCCTAAAATAAATAGCCAACTTTTAAAAAATAGAGTTTTTCTCAAAAAATTAGAAAATACTGATACAGAGTAGAAAATAAAAAACACTTATGGCCAACAACCAGAGATAACCAGTGTTACTGTATTTGTTTTTATCCCTAACATCTTTGTGTGTGTGTGTACAAAACTTTAACTGTTCTTACAAAAATGAGATTATATTTTGCAGATTTTTCATAACTTTATTTTCACTTAATAATATATTGCATAACTCAAAACTTCAACATTACTTCCAAATAAACCCAGGTCCCAAAACTATATGTTTTCCCCCACAACTGTGACTGTCCTGTTTTATGCTCTCTGATGAGTTCAACTTATCATTTTATTCTGCCTCATTGATCTTTCCAACTATCATTACACCAAGAGTAAAGTATTTAAATTACTGACTTTTTAATGTTACCTTAATTTGTAGGATAAATGAAATCTTCATAACTCTTTTTTTCTCTTGGCTATTCTTTTCAAATATTCCCCTAAAAAACTTTAGATCATTTTACTGAGGTCTAAAGCAAAAAAATTTTTTTGATTGGAGAGATGTTAAATTTATAGGTTAATTCTGGGGAGAACTGGCATTCTTATAACATTAACTTCCTATCCCAGTACATTATATATCTCTTACTTTATTAAATTTTTCTTTTTATATCCCTTGGTAATGTTTTGTAGATAATTTGTTTGTAGATGCTGCCTATTTTTGGCAAATTTTCTATGGAGTATTTAATAGTTTGCTTTTATGAAATGTTTTTATTATATTTTCTTTGATTTTTAAGTAAGATATGCACATAATTTTGATAGGGACAGAGTAAAGGGACAAAGTAGGTAATTAAATAGTTAACCTCAGAGGATTATAAGTTAAGGAAAAAGCAAGGGAGACCCTTGTAAGTTAATGAAAGCAAGCTTGCTTAACCACAGAAGCAAGCAGTCTTGCTTAGCAACAAAACCATGCAACAGAAGCATGAAACATGCCCCCAAACCAATAAAACAACAGTGGAATAAGACCCACATCCTGCCCAGTGAACTCAGTAAGTTAATGATTCCTGGGACATGCTCCTCTGGGCACACTATAAACAAAAATATAAGGAAAAGGTAACATTATACTGAAATTTGAGATGATTTACCATTTTTAACATATATTACTACATTTTTGCTTATTTCCATCATGCCATGACAGTCCTGGCTTGACCATGTAGGGACAAGAAAACTCCCCTGCCTGATGTGGAGGAGGAGCTGATGATGGAAGCTTGATGTCTACTCAAGAATGAGGAAGAAGGTGGTCCTCTCCTCCTCCCCACTTTTCCTTTGATTATAAAATTGTAGCACACTAAGTTCTTGGTGTGTGGCACCCTCTCACCCACCCACGTGTAAGCCTCACAAACGTCCTATTCTAATAAATCACTTCTTATCTATCACTTTGCCTCTCACTGAATTCTTTCTGTGCTGAGACATAAAGAACTGTAGCTCCTCAGAGCCCTGGAGGTGCTTTTCTGTTGTTTCAGCTGGCAACCATGAAGGGACAGTGGTAAGATAAGAAGGATAGGGGTTGGGTCCTAGAGGGGTCGTGGGACACTATGAGCCAGGAGTACCAGGGAGGACACTCCGCCAATGTCTGCCCCTTTAAGCAGGCCGGTCAACCTCGAATGCTTTGGGGCCCTGATTGTATACCTAGATACAGACCAGGAATGATTGTATGGATGTATAAAGACAGGGAGCCAGAGAAATGGTGGCAATCAGCTTGGGTTACCATAGAAAGGTGGTATGAATATTTAGAGACAAGGAAGGGATCTTTTTGCTGGTGCAGGAGACAAGGGCAATGGTATGTGAAAAGCAAGAAATTTTACTTGCTTCTGGCAGGATTTAACAATCTATACTCTCTTCTTAATTCTGAGATTTTTCTCCTCTATTCTATGTCTATTCCTGTTAAAACACAAGTCTGTAAACTTAACTATTCCAACTGTTATTTATAAACTGATAAGTTTTGCATTGCAATGCTTATTTAACGAATAAGTTTTAAAATGGAACTATGAGATTGCTGACTGTCTGGATATATGTAAGTCTTATGTGTTTTTGTCTTTAGATAGTATTGCTGAGGTTAATTTATAAATAAGCTCTATTAAATTGGCTTTTAAAAAAAGTAAGCACTAACAAATTAAATATTTCTAAATATAAGAGAAACTAAGCTAAATGGATTTCAAGTTCATGTGATCTGAAAAATATTTAATATTAAATTAATACCTTGTATTAAAGCTAAAGTTTGTTGTTTAAGTTTATTAATACAGACATGTCTTTAGAGTCATCAACATTAATTATGATATTTTATTGTACTTGAGTTTACTAAAAGTCAATAAGTTCATATTATATCTGTTGTAAAATTTGTCAGCGAGAAAATTAACCCCTCATTGTCAGACTTCAGCCATTCTGATGTCCTTGTAGCATGGCAATAGTCTGCTCTGAAATGAGAGAAATGAAGATTGATAAACAATAGCTACAAATTAAACAGTCAGGGCTATGAGAAATCCAAAACAGCAGCTTGGCTTTTCCTGGCACCCTGGAAAACCCCAACTTTTTTTTTTTTTTTTTTGCGGTACGCGGGCCTCTCACTGCTGTGGTCTCTCCCGTTGCGAAGCACAGGCTCCGGACGCGCAGGCCCAGCTGCCATGGCCCACGGGCCCAGCCACTCCACGGCATGTGGGATCCTCCCGGACCGGGGCACGAACCCGCGTCCCCCGCATCGGCAGGCGGACTCTCAACCACTGTGCCACCAGGGAAGCCCGAAAACCCCATCTTTAATTTAATGATTTAAAGCCTTTCTTGGCTACAAGGCTGATGCCCTCACAGTGAAAAAAAAAATAGTTTTCAAATGTGTTTTTCACTTGGGTCATACTTTATACAGTTTTTAGTAATCAAGGCACCCACTTTACTAGACAAATTATATAAGCTAATTTGACCAATTAACCAGACTTATTTTATAAACAAATTAATCTTAATTTGGCTACAGTTGGTAAAAATAAGGGTAATTTTAGAGAAAAAGAAATTATATTTTTTGTAGCTTTTTTAAAAATACATCTTTATTGGAGTATAATTGCTTCACAATGCTGTGTTAGTTTCTGTAGTACAACAAAGTGAATCAGCCATATGCATACATATATCCCCATATCCCCTCCCTCTTCCATCTCCCTCCCACCCTCCCTATCCCAGCCCTCTAGGTCATTGCAAAACACCAAGCCGATCTCCCTGTGCTATGCTGCTGTTTCCCACTAGCTATCTATTTTACATTTGGTAGTGCGTATATGTCGATGCTACTCTCACTTTGCCCCAGCTGCCCCCGTCCCTGCTCCTGTGTCCTCAAGTCCATTCTCTATGTCTATGTCTTTATTCCTGCCCTGCCACTAAGCCCATCAGTACCTTTTTTCCCCCCATATATATGTGTTAGCATATGATATTTGTTTTTCTCTTTCTGACTTACTTCAGTCTGTATGACAGACTCTAGGTCCATCCACCTCATTACAAATAACTCAATTTTGTTTCTTTTTATGGCCGAGTAATATTCCATTGTAATATATGTGCCACATATTCTTTATCCATTTATCTGTCAATGGACATTTTGGTTGCTTCCATGTCCTGGCTATTGTAAATAGTGCTACAATGAACATTGTGGTACATGTCTCGTTTTGAATTATGGTTTCCTCAGGGTATATGCCCAGTAGTGGGATTGCTGGGTCATATGATAGCTCTATTTTTAGTTTTTTTTAAGGAACCTCCATACTATTCTCCATAGTGGTTGTATCAATTTACATTCCCACCAACAGTGAAGGAGGTTTCCTTTTTCACCACACCCTCTCCAGCATTTATTGTTTGTATATTTTTTGATGAAGGCCATTCTGACTGGTGTGAGGTGATACCTCATTGTAGTTTTGCATTTGTCTAATAAGTAGGGAGGTTGAGCAGCTTTTCATGTGCCTCTTGGACATTTATATGTCTTCTTTGGTGAAATGTCTATTTAGGTTTTCCACCCATTTTTTAATTTGGTTGTTTGTATTTTTGAAACTGAGCTCCATGAGCTGTTTGTATATTTTGGAGATTAATCCTTTGTCCATTGTTTCATTTGCAAATATTTTCTCCCATTCTAAGGGTTGTCTTTTCATCTTGTTTATGGTTTCCTATGCTGTGCAAAAGCTTTTGAGTTTAATTAGGTACCATTTGTTTATTTCTGTTTTTATTTTAATTACTCTAGGAGGTGGGTCAAAAAATATCTTGCTGTGGTTTATGTCAAAGAGTGCTTTTCCTATGTTGTCCTCTAAGAGTTTTATAGTGTCCAGTCTTACATTTAAGCCTTGAATCCATTTGGATTTATTTTTGTGTACAGTGTTAGGTAATGTTCTAATTCATTCTTTTACATGTAACTGTCCAGTTTTCCCAGCACCACTTATTAAAGAGGCTGTCTTTTCTCCATTGAATGTTCTAGCCTCCTTTGTCATAAATTAGGTGACCAGAAGAGTGTGGGTTTATCTCTGGGCTTTGTATCCTGTTCCATTGATCTATATTTCCATTTTTGTGCCAGTACCGTACTGTCTTGATTACTGTAGATTTGTAGTATAATTTGAATTGGGGAGTCTGATTCCTCCAACTCCATTTTTCTTTCTCAAGATTGCTTTGGCTATTTGGGGTCTTTGCATTTCCATACCAATTGTAAAATTTTTTGTTCTAATTCTGTGAAGAATGCAATTGGTAGTTTAATAGGGATTGTATTGAATCTGTAGATTGCTTTGGGTAGTATAGGCATTTTCACAATATTGATTCTTCCAATCAAAGAACATGGTATATTTCTCCATCTGTTTTTGTCATCTTTGATTTCTTTCATTAGTGTTTTATAGTTGTCTGAGTACAAGTCTTTTGCCTCCTTAGGTAGGTTTATTCCTCGGTATTTTATTCTTTTTGTTGCAGTGATAAATGGGATTGTTTCCTGAATTTCTCTTTCTAATTTTTCGTTGTTAGTGTATAGGAATGCAAGAGATTTCTGTGCATTAATTTTGTAGCCTGCAACCTTACCAAATTCATTGATTAGTTCTAGTAGTTTTCTGGTGACACCATTAGGATTTTCTATGTATACCATCATGTCATCTGCAAACAGTGACAGTTTTACTTCTTCTTTTCCAATTTGTATCCCTTTTATTTCTTTTTCTTCTCTGATTGCCATGGCTAGGACTTCCAAAACTATGTTGAATAAGAGTGGTGAGAGTGGACATCCTTGTCTTGTTCCTGATCTTAGTGGAAATGTTTTCAGTTTTTCACCATTGAGTATGATGCTTGCTGTTGGTTTGTCATATATGGCCTTTATTATGTTGAGGTATGTTCTCTCTATGCCCATTTTCTGGAGAGTTTTTATCATAAATGGATTTTGAATTTTGTCAGAATATTTTCTGCATCTACTGAGATGATCATACAGTTTTTATTGCTTAATTTATTAATATGGTGTAACACATTGATTGACTTGTGTATATTGAAGAATCCTTGCATTTCTGGGATAAATTCCACTTGATCATTGTGTCTGATCCTTTTAATATGTTGTTGGATTCTGTTTGCTAGTATTTTGTTCAGAATTTTTGCATCTATGTTCATCAGTGATATTGGTCTGCAATTTTCTTTTTTTTGTGATCTCTTTTTCTAGTTTTGGTATCAGGATGATGGTGGTTTCGTAGAATGAATTTGGGAGTGTTCCTCCCTCTGCAATTTTTTGGTAGAGTTTGAGAAGGATCCGTGTTAGCTCTTCTCTAAATATTTGATAGAATTCACCTGTGAAGCCATCTGGTCCTAGACTTTTCTTTGTTGGAAGATTTTAATTATAGTTTCAATTTCATTACTTGTGATAGGTCTGTTTATATTTTCTAATTCTTCCTGGTTCAGTCTTGGAAAATTCTACCTTTCCATGAATTTGTCCATTTCTTCGTGATTATCCATTTTTTGACATATAGTTGTTTTTAGTAGTCTCTTATAATCTTTTGTATTTCTGTGGCTTCAGTTGTGATTTCTCCTTTTCATTTCAAATTTTATTGATTTGCATCCTCTCCCTTTTTTTCTTGATGAGTCTGGCTAAAGGTTTATCATTTTTTTTTACCTTCTCAAAGAACCAACTTTTAGTTTTATTGATCTTTGCTATTGTTTTCTTCATTTCTATTTTGTTTATTTCTGCTCTGATCTTTATGATTTCTTTCCTTCTACTGAGTTTGGGTTTTCTTTAGTTTTTTTCTAGTTGCTTTAGGTGTAGGGTTAGATTTTTTATTTGAGATTTTTCTTGTTTCTTGAGGTGAGATTGAATTGCTATAAACTTCCCTCTTAGAACTGATTTTGCTGAGTCCCATATGTTTTGGGTCATCATGTGTTTGTTGTCATTTGTGTCTATGTATTTTTTAAATTTCTTCTTTGATTTCTTCAGTGATCTCTGACTTATTTAGTAGTACACTGTTTAGCCTCCATGTATTTGTGCCTTTCACAGGTTTTTTTTTTTTCCTGTAATCAACTTCCAATCTCATAGCATTGTGGTCAGAAAAGATGCTTGATATGATATCAATTTTCTTAAATTTTCCAAGGCTTGATTTGTGACCCAAGATGTAATCTATCCTGGAGAATGTTCCATGAGCACTTGAGAAGAAAGTGTATTCTGCCACTTTCGGGTGGAATGTCCTATAAATATCAATTAAATCTATCTGGCCTATTGTGTCATTTAATGCTTGTGTTTCCTTATTTATTTTCTGTTTGGATGATCTGTCCATTGGTGTAAGTGGGGTGCTAAAGTCCCCTACTATTATTGTGTTACTGTTGATTTCCCCTTACATGGTTGTTAGCATTTGCCTTATGTATTGAGGTGCTCCTACATTGGCTGCATAAACATTTAAATGGTTATCTTCTTCTTGGATTGATCCCTTGATCATTATGTAGTGTCCTTCCTTACGTCTTGTAACAGTCTTTATTTTAAAGTCTATTTTATCTGATATGAGTATTGCTACTCCAGCTTTCTTTTGATTTCCATTTGCATGGAATATCTTTTTCCATCCCTTCACTTTCAGTCTGTATGTGTCCCTAGTCTGAAGTGGGTCTCTTGTAGACAGCATATATAAGGGTCTTGTTTTTTTTATCTATTCAGCCAATCTGTGTCTTTTGGTTGGAACATTTAATCCACTTACATTCAAAGTTATTATCGATATGTATGTTCCTATCACCATTTTCTTAATTGTTTTCAGTTTGTTTTTGTGGGTCTTTTTCTTCTGTTTCTCCTGCCTAGAGAAATTCCTTTAACATTTGTGGTAAAGCTGGTTTGGTGGTGCTGAATTCTCTTAGCTTTTGCTTGTCTGTAAAGCTTTTGATTTCTCTGTCAAATCTGAATGAGATCCATGCTAGGTAGAGTAACCTTGGTTGTAGGTTTTTCTCTTTCATGACTTTAAGTATATCATGCCACTCCCTTCTGGCCTGCAGAGTTTCTGCTGAAAAATCAGCTGATAAGTTTATGGGGATTCCTTTGTATGTTATGTTTTGCTTTTCCCTTGCAGGTTTTAATATTTTTCCTTTGAATTAAAGTTTTGTCAGTTAGATTAATATGTGTCTTGGTGTGTTTCTCCTAGGATTTATCTTGTATGAGACTCTCTGTGCTTTCTGGACTTGGGTGACTATTTCTTTTCCCATGTTAAGGAAGTTTTCCACCATAATCTCTTCAAATATTTTCTCAAACCATTTCTTTTTCTCTTCTTCTTCTGGGACCCCTATAATTCAAATGTTGGTGTGTTTAATTGTTGTCCCAGAGGCCTCTGAGTTTGTCTTCAATTCTTTTCATTCTTTTTTCTTTATTGTGGTCCTTGGCAGTTATTTCCACCATTCTGTCTTCCAGCTCATTTATTCGTTCTTCTGTTTCAGTTATTCTGTTATTGATTCCTTGTAGCTTATTTTTCATTTCAGTTATTGTGTTGTTCATCTCTGTTTGTTTTTTCTTTAGTTCTTCTAGATCTCTGTTAAACATTTCTTGTATTTTCTCAATCTATGCCTCCATTCTATTTCCAAGATTCTGCATCATTTTCACTGTGATTACTGTGAACTGTTTTTCAGGTAAGTTGCCTATTTCTTCTTCACTTATTTGGTCTTGTAGGTTTTTACTTTGCTCCTTCATTTGTGACATTTCTTTTGTCATGTCATTTTTTTTTTGATGGGTGGGGCTGTGTTCCTGCCTTACTGTTTGTTTGGCCTGAGGCTTTCAACACATGAGTTTGTTGGCCGTTGTGTAGAGCTGGGTCTTGGTGCTGAGATGAGGACCTCCAGGTGACCTCACTGTTAATATTCCCTGGAGTCTGAGGTGTTCTGTTAGTCCAATGGTTCAGACTAAGGGCTCTCACTGCAGGAGCTTTAGCCCGACCCCTGGGTCATGAACCAAGATCCCACAAGCTGCATGGGGTGGCAAAAAACAAAAAAAAAGGAGAGTAATAGCAAAGAGTAAAAAATAAATTTAGACTAGGAAACTAACAGATATGTTAGAAAGAATATAAAAATTAAAATATAGAGGAAACAACTGGAAGGTAAAACAGAACCACAAGTGTAAAAAGAGGAGAGAAAAACAAAAAGAAAGATTGAAAAGGCCTTGGCTGTGAAGGGCAGGACTGAGGCAGCAGCAGGGTTTGGGCAGTGGGTGGGGCCTATGCTTAGCACCCACAGGGCTGGAAAAGGCCCTTGTGGGGAGGGGTTAGGCTTAGGCTCAATGGAACAAAAGGGGCCCAGGCAGGTCTCTGGTCTCAGAGGGTGCAGGACCCGGCCCGGGAGGCCAGCAGGCTTCCCGGGCCCAAGTGGGTTGAGCAAATGCCCTGTTTCCCTCCTGCTCCTCTGGTCCCAGAGGGCCCCTCCCAACTGCCTCTCCTGTTCTCCCCTGGCCTGCCTCTTATGCTTCCAGGACCAACACCACCCAGAGGGGACCTCTGAAGGTATAGGACCTGGCCCGAGAGCCGGGCAGCCTTCCCAGGCCAATTGGACAGGGGAAACTCTCAGCGCACGTTCCCCTGATCCAAGCCCCCAAAGGTCCTTCCAGGCATGGAAACCCCTCCCCCCTCCCAGGCACCCCTCAGGGGCACCAGCCCTGTCCGGCCCCCACTTGTCCTCCCCACCCAGTCCCCCCACATCCTACTGGTTTGCTTGGGAGTTCCTCCCGTCTCCTTGGACTTTGAGGTCTCCCACCAGCATCCAGCAGGTGCCCTAGTTGTGGGGAGATGTAAACTCTGTCTTCCCATGTCACCATCTTGACTTCACCTTTTCTCAAAATTATGTTTTAATAGACATTAAATTTTAGTTTTGCTACTTGAGGTCCATATCTGCTGTTTAAAACTCACTTTTCAAATAGCTCTTTGTTGCTATGTTATATTATTAGAAAAGATAATGAAGCTATTAAAACCTAATTGAATTATTAAGAAGATATTCTAAGCTTGTTTCTAAAGCTGATCACTGTAATCTATCTTTGAATGAAAATTAGATGCCCATAATCTATAACCAGGGGATTATACATATTAGGGAAAAAATTCATTTAAAGGACTGTGTCCAACTTAGATAAAAGGTCTCTTATCAGGTATTCTGAAGTACATCATGCCCAAGAAAACTGAAGGGAATCAAATTCCAAGACTTAAGATACTTTCCCCCTAATTACTAAAAGTGCCCAAAGGAGGACTTCCTGAGCACTGATGTCAGTCTTCCCCTCCCTCTGACCCTTACAAGTGTTGACCCTTTATTTTCAACTTTCAGACAGACCAGTTCCCTCTCATTGTCACCACCACTGGGACACCTTCTGTGCTATTCCTTTGCAGCAATTTCGTGGGCATTAAAACCTAGTTGGGAGACTACTTTGGAAGGGTTAACATCTAAAGTTGTAAGTAAAAATCTTGATTAAATTGCATGGCAGATTTTGACATGGGAACAAAACTTTTAGATAGCTAACTATTACTCCAGTGGAAGCCGCTGTATCCATGGAAATGGCTGCTCCAACGAGGGCTATCTCACAGGTGGGAGCCCTTTCTCCAGCCAAGGCTACTATCCCAGGGGAAAATGCACCAAAGTGTTAGGAGAGACCTCTGCTATATTCAGGAGCTCCTTTGTACCCCAAGTTACCCAAGGGACCCATTTTCAGCCCAGCTAGCCCACAGCAGTGAAAGTTACCAACCAACTGCCCCTATGGTTTTGCCTCTGAGAGAAATTTCTGATGGGAATCAAGGAACAATAAGAGTTCATGTGCTCTTTTCAATGTCCAATAGAAGTCTGACAGAGGATAAGTTGGGAAGTTTTTCTGAGGATTCTGAATTTTCACAGGAGTCCACCCAGTTGATTAGATCTTTTGATCTCACCTGGGGGGATTTCCAGATCTTATCCCACTGCTGCACCCCTGAAAGAGAATAGCATATAATACTGGTAGCCAGAGTCCATGCTGACCAAGTGGCAGCTCAAGCCCAAGTGGGCCATGTACACCAGGTGGGGAACAACACTGTCCCCAAGGCAGATCCGCCGTGGAATTACCAGATAAATTCTATTGATAGGGATAGATGGGACCATATGATTAATTGTTTAATAAAGTTTAATAAAGTCTATGAAAAAATTTAGATTAAAACCTGACAATTATGAAAAAGTAAAAAGAGTCCAACTGGGACCAGATGAAAATCCTGCAGTTTTTCAAGGGAAATTAGTGGAAGCTTTTAGAAAGTATACAAATGTGGATCCCTCCTTCCCCAAGGGAAAAGCCCTTTTGGCTATGCATTTCATAGCCCAGTTTGCCCCAGAAATCAGGCGGAAAATTCAAAAAGTAACTGCTGGTCCTCAGACCTCTATGAGTGATTTACTCTAACTGATATATTTGGTTTTCAATAATAAGGATAAGGCCCAAATGCTGAACACACCAAGAAAAATATACAAAAGGCCCAAATGATGGCAGTGGCGTTGTCCCCAGAGACCACTCAAGGGGAGGCCATGCTTTCTGGATCATTCTGGCCATGGTGGACCACATGGTCCATGGGTATCCAGACAAAACCAGTTTACCCTGTGTGGACAAAAGGAAGACTGGAGGAAAGATTGTGATTGACGCACCCTTTACAAACAGCTAACATTGGCAGCAGGAATGCCCCAGATGCCAGAGAGTGAGGGTGGCCCCTCAGCCATTGATGATTTCACAATCAGAAGACTGAGGGGGCCCTTGGCCAAAAGTGGCTCTGCATAGAGATACCACATACATAATTAATGTCAAGCCTCAGGTGGTCAGTGATGTGGTGGGCCATTTGATAGAATTTCTCACAGGCACTGGTGCAAAATTTTCTGTCTTAACCCAAAGGATTGGAAGACTTAACAACCATAAGGAATATGTAATGGGAGTGTCAAGAAAGAGACAGGGGCACACTTTCCTGGAACCCATTTTGTGCAACATCAATGGCCAGTTGTTTCTACATCCCTTCCTGTTTGTGCCTGACTGTCCTCTCTCTTTAATGGAAGGGACTTATTAACTAAATTAGGGGCCACTCTGTTTCTTGAGGACAAGGAAGCCACCCTTATCACCAAAAGATATTAAAAGAAAATAAAGAAGAACAAATTAAATCTATAACTGAGGTAAAAGACTAAATAGACCCTGAAGATGAAACATTGACATTCCAGGCCTAGCCAAAACAAACAGATTGAGGCCTTAAGTGACCGTCTTCCAGATTTGGAAACTGTTTTGGAAACATTGTTTGGACCTCCAAAATCATGGTTATAATCTTTCTGAATGACTCTTCTAATGCTTATTACTGTATTTCTTTTAATTTATATCTTTTTGTAGACTCATCCTCCAACACTTAACATGCAAGAGGGTTAAAAGGATGATGCTGAGCAAAGTGACATTGGTTTACAGTTCTCCCAGCAGAGAAGGGACAGTCAGCCAGGTGTTTTACTCCTTCCCCAGCCAGGTCTATGTCCCATCTCAGCAGGAATCAGTTAGTGATAGGTTATCACCCCTTAGCTTAGCAACAAAACCATGCAACAAAAGCATGAAACATGTCCACAAACCAATAAAACAATGGTGGAATAAGACCTACATCCTGCCCAGTGAGCTCAGTAAGTTAATATTTCCTAGGACATGCTTCTCTGGGCACACTAAAAGCAAAAATGTAAGGAAATGGTGACATTATACTGAAACCTGAGATGATTTACCATTTTTAGTATATGTTACTGCCTTTTTGCTCATTTCCATTATGCCATGACCATCCTTGATTGAACATATAGGGACAAGAGAACTCCCCAATCTGACATGGAGGAGGAGCTGATGAGAGAAGTTTGATGTTTACTCAAGAATGAGGAAGAAGGTGGTCTTCTCCCCCTCCCCACTTTTCCTTTGATTATAAAACTGTAGCCCATTAAGTTCTTGGGGCATGGCACCCTCTCACCCACCCATGTGTAAGCCTCACAAGTGTCCTATTCTAATAAATCACATCTTATCTATCACTTTGCTTCTCACTGAATTCTTTCTGCACTGAGACATAAAGAACCAGAGCTCCTCGGAGCCCCCAGAGATGCATTTCTGTGGTTTCCATTCTAGAAGAATATATCGATAGTTCCCTCACTAGACTTTCAGTCTTACTCCCCAGGAGCAAAATCTTTTAAGTTTGCAGTTCTTATGGAGCTAAACTCTATAAATCAAATAACTTATTTTAAAATTCTTGATATATTAACTTTGAACTATGTTTATTAACTGACACTGCCACCTCTTTTATCCACCCAACATTTGATCAACATATTACTTTTAGTTTATGAACCATTTAAGTTTGCTTGTTATTCTTTCTTGCTGCCCTCCACCTTTCTTACTGAGTTGTATGTTACTTCTTATTGATTGTAGATATTCTTTATATATTTTAGATACTAATCTTCTATAGCTTAGATGAGTTACATATATCTCAGCTTTTGAGTGTTTTTTGCACTCTATAGTGAAGCAAATATAGTCTTTTCAATGAAGGGTGCTGAAACAACTGGACATCCACATGCAAAAAAAAATGAATCTAGACACAGACTTTATGCTGTTTGTAAAGATTAACTTCAAATAGATCATGGACCTAAACGTAAAATGCAAAACTATAAAACTCCTAGAAAATAACATAGGAGATAATCTAGATGACCTTAGGTTTGGTGATGACTTTTTAGATACAACACCAGGACATGATCCATGAAAGAAAGAAATGATGAGCTAAATTTCATTAAAATTAAAGTTTTCTGTCTGCAAAAGACAGAATCAAGAGAATCAGAAGACAAGCCACAGACTAGGAGAAAATATTTTCAAATAAATCTGATAAAAGACTGTTATCCAAATATAAAAAAGACATTTAAGACTAAACAATATGAAAACAACTTTATTAAAAAGAGATCCAAAGAACTTAAAAAGACACCTCACCAAAGAAGATATACAGATGAAAAATAAGCTTATGAAAATATGCTCCATATTATATGTCATTAGGAAAATAAAAATGAAAATAACAATGAGATACCACTACACATCTATCAGAATGGCCAAAATCCAAAACACAACACCAAATGCTGGAAAGAATGTAGAGTAGCAGAAACTTTCATTCACTTACAGTTGAATGCAGAGTGGCATAGCCATTTTGGAAAACAGTGTGACAGTTTCTTACAAAATTAATATTCTTCCCATATGTTCCAGCAGTCATGCTTCTTGGTATTTACCCAATAAAGGTGAAAACTTAAGTCTACACAAAAACCTGCACACAGATGTTTATAGCAGCTTTATTCATAGTTGCCAAAACTTGGAAGAAACCAAGATATCTTTCAGTAGGTGAATGAATAATTAAACAGTGGCACATCCCAACAATGGAATATTATTCAGTGCTAAAAAGAATGAGATATCAAGACATGGAAAGACATGGAGGAAACTTAAATGCATATTACTAAGTGACAGAGCATATCTGAAAAGGCTACATACGGTATGATTCCAACTACCTGATTTTCCAGGAAAAGTAGAACTATGGAGACAGTGAAAGAATCAGTGGTTGCCAAGGATTATAGGGGAGAGAGGGATGAATAGATGGAGCACAAAGGACTTGTGAAACTACTCTATGATACCATAATTAATGGTGGATATATGTCTTTACACATTTGTCAAAACTCACAGAATGTACAACAAGAGTGAGCCCTATGGAAACTAAGGACTCTGGGTGATAATAATGTGTTGATGTAGGTTCATCATCAATGTAGGTAATATGCAGGTACCTTTCTGATATGGGAATTTGATATTGGGGGAGGCTGTACATAGGAGCAGGAGATAAGTGGGAGAGCTCCATAATTTCCATTCACTTGTGCTGGGAACCTAAAGTTGTTATAAAAATTAAAGTCTATTAAAAAAAATAATAAACACTGGACAGAGTCCTGCTAAGGTCTGCCTCCCAGAGGCCCATCCTGCCTGTCCCAAAAGAGGCAACCTTTAAACCTAAGTAAAGAAGTCAGGCTCCCTCTGACTGGATCCCCCTACAAACAACAGCACCAAAAAGTCTTTCCTGGCTTCTTTGATGGTCATAAGCACCCTGCATGTGAGCGTCTCATATGCCACAGAACATCTGCTGAAATGCAAAGGCCTCAGGGAGAGAGGCTCATATTCATTATCCCACTCTGTGAATGAGTTAGAGCCTCTTTTGAGAGCAGGAAACAGGGACAGAGACACAGTACACCTTAAAGAGTCTTCAGACCCAGGACACAGGGCACCCAGCACAGTAAACCTTTGACTAACCAAGATTAATTCTCTAGGTTTTGGCTCACCACAACTGCCCAGTAAGGCACTGATCTCCAGGTCACAGATCTGCACATTTACACTGGCTTTCTGTGGAAATGCTTTATTCTTACGTGGGGATTATGGGCAGCATGCCAGCCAGTACAAGGCCAAGTTTGGGGAATACACAGCATTTTTGTGATTTTAAAGCCACACTCCATAAGGGCTGTCTACTCTTCTCATGTGTAGCTGGTTCCAAGTTCCCCCCACTCACTCCACCCACACTGTGAAGACAGAGGTTGCCATTAGGGATGAGAGGGATGGGAAAAGTTATCAAAGTCCCTGGAGAGAAGAAGGGGTTAGGAGTTAAGGAAGAAAAAAACAAATAAGAAAGGAAATGGATCTTTCCTGCTGTAAGTCCTATTGGAAGATATGTGAGAACCAAATTCAGAATTCCATGGAGCTCATTCTATGTGCATTAGGGTGTGAACAGCTGCCACCCCCAGCCCTCAACGTGAGTTAGACTTGTTTTTTCTGGCTCAGAACCCCCAGCCCATTTTGCCAGCCACCCCCAAGTCTGAACTTGCAAAGAGTGGGCTCAAGTTCTATCTTTGGAATTTATCCCTCTCTCACCACTAAAAATAAAACATCCCAGCTGTCCAATGTGGTTTGTGACAGACCCTCCCAGTGACCCCACTCCTACAACCAGTGAAAATAGAGATGATCTATTGAGTGTGGCATGGCTCCCCAGCCACTGCCTCATAACTGTCTCCTGCCCATAACCCACTTCTCTCTATCCAAGGCTTCTTGGAAACACTTGATTTCAAGAAAAAGTCATGTGGGTCTTAAGTCATGTGCAGTATGAAATGGTAAAGATGGCCCTTTGGTGCCACGTAGAATTTGAGATTCAAAAATATGAATTACCAGAGAGGAATAAATAGCCAGAATCAGTGGGAGACACAAGGATAGTCTTTTCTCTAGGAACAAGGAAAAAAAGGCCATTATGACTTGGATGGAAACAAAGGAAAGCAATTAATTGTGACCTTGAATTATGCTCATAAGTTCTTCCAGTGGTCAACTGTACTAAGCAAGAACTACTTGAGTGCATGTGATTCATTTCTGTAAATTTATTCTGACCTGAGCAGAATAAAGAGCAGATCCCAGTTAAATATTTCATGTGAACAGTCCAAGAATAAGGAAATGAGAAAAAAGGAAAGAAGAAAGGAATCCCTTTATTAGACAAATTGCAATACATATTCAACCAACATTCATGGAGTGCCAACGATAAATCAGGCACTATGCTCCAGATATTTTCATGTCCACTAAAGCCCTCGCCCCACTCTGCTATTCAAACTCATGCCATCTTGAGTACCACCTCCTCTGGAAAGAGACTACTGGTCCACTTATGCATGCAAAGTTTTCCTGAGTGGAGTTACCTCCTAACATGCCAGAACCTACCATGCCTGACTCCAAAGGAATTAATTTCTCAAAGTGATACAGCCCTAGGTAGACTGGGTATCAGAGATATCTGGGACAGCAGTCTTCCTGTAACTGTCTATAAGTCCTACATAGGAAGAGCAGGGTGGCCTGTTTCAACCCATCTCTCTGGGAGAGCTTATCTAAGTTCATATATTCCATGATCTGAGTGTCTACTATGGACAAGACAGCAATTGGGCTCTCAAGAGTCTTAACCATTATCTCTCCTGCTCCCAATCCTGACTCTAAGAGCAGCCCAAAGTGTGGTTTGGGAGGCTGTGAGCACCTCACAGGGTAAGGATGGACCTCATATTGTCTTTCTCCAAACCTCCTTTTTCCATGTCCAGACAGACCTCCCTGGGGGAATGAAAACTCCCCACAATCTCTCCATATTGCAGAGGCAATGAGATCTAGAGTCTGGCCTTCCAGAGTCCCCTCCCAGCTCCAGGGGCCCTGGTCCTAATTGCTGGGACTTGATGAATGAGTTTGATTTTCTTCTTGTAAGATTTTTCTAAAATTTTATATTATAAGCTTAGAACTTCACTCTATATTTAACCTCATTTGATCTTGGTGAGCTTTCAGTTTTAGGCGTTGTGTTGGGCTGTAGTTTTCATGGGGAAAAAATCCCCTCACTTCTCCTTTGCCTGCCCAGGGACAAGAAAGCCAATTGTTGGGAAACATCATTCCCACCCCTGGTACTAGGTTACTTTCTAATCCTAAAAGGCTCCACTAGAATCAGCCCCTGCCCAGTCCTCATGGAAATGCTGGAGCAAGGCTCCTGTGAACTGATTAATGTTTCTTGGGCCAGACAGGTTCCTCAGTGATAGTTTTTACCCATTAACTCACTTGGGGTTTTAGACAAACCCTATGGGCAGGACAATTCTTTTGCAACATACCACCGACAGACTATACATCCCACCACTGAAATTCATGTCCTATTTTTAGTGTGAGCTCAATAATGTAAAGTGCAATTGTTCATGAACCTATGTGGATCTCCCGGGCCTGAGTGAGGCCAGTGAGCAGGAAATACAAAGGGAAGAAATAGTTTGGTTGGAAGGCATCACCTGCAGACTCTTCCTCCCAAGCCTCCTTCTGGGTGAGTGGAGATGTGAACTGAGACCTTTTGGAAATAATCCAGGGTAGATCCAGGTGACTTGTCAGGGCTTCAGAGACAAGTTGTATCTGGATAGCAAGGAAAGGGCATGAGGGAAGAGAATTCTTTAATTTTACATCTATCATGTGCTAGGAACTACAAATGCATTACTTATCTCTGAAAACGGCCCCATTTTATACACATGACAAAATAAGTCTCAAAGAGTCAAAAATTTCCCTGTGGAACCAGGTGGTGGATCCAGGTTTAAAGATAGATCAGACCCAACCCAGGTACTTGTTCCAAGTGTTGTGCCTTATGGTGAATGAACTCATGGTGAAGCCTCAGCAAAGCTACTAGTATGCCCATCTTTGTCCCCAGGGCTCCAAACCTCCCTTTTCTTTAACTGAGACATTCTCTAGGAGTTGAGATCTCACAGTGTAATGGTCATTGGTCCTGAACATGTGGGAGAGCATTTCAAACCCTTGACATTTCAAACCCTTGACAGATGAGAGAAGTTAGAGCCTCCATTATTTCTCTGCACATCTCTTTCCCCATCACTGCTCTGAGCATCTGGGGAGGCCCTAGTCCCTTCTGAGCCTAAACTACCCATTTATAGGGCCTTCAGAGACATCTAGAACTAAACCAGCTTGTGCCTGAGTCAAGGCATTTGAGGATTTGTAATCCTGTCTCCCATCCCTGTAAAATTTGGAATCCATAAAAGAGCAACTCTCTCCCTGCCCTAGACTGGGCTCCTTCATTCTCTCTTCATTCTTTCTGGCCCTAAATCCCCTCAATAGATTCACCATACCACCCATTCCTATTCCCTCTCTGGAACCTTCCTTCCATTGTAAGCAACACCCCCCCGCCTCCATCATGTTCTAAGCCAACTGCAGGAATGCACTCTGAGGACGCCAGTCCCTTCCCAGTCCTCTTCAGTAGGAGATTATCTTTCTCCCACACCCACACAGCACTGGGTCACTCTCCTGACCTCCTTTACTCCTCTACCACTGAGTGGAAACACCTCCTCTGATGCCTTCATCCCCCAAGTCTATCACTCTCTGTTGCTCCTCTGGTTAATTTCATCTACCCACCTCCTGGCCCTGCCCTCATTCTCTGACCACTTGGCCTCTAGACTTCCTCTCCATGCAGTTTCTTAAGATTATTTTGGAAGATCCTAATGTGTAGGAAAGTGGCCCATCCTCATACTTTGTTTACCTCTCAGTCCTTGTACTCTCTCACTTCTACTCTATCTCAGCCTTTCACTTCCAGAGCCAAGACCTGAATCTTTGCTCTAGTCTAACACCCCATTCAACTGGTACTAGTGGGCTGTCCTCCACTCCTGGATCTTACCACTCCTCTCTTTCCACCTCATAGAGGTCCCATCCCTTGACACACCCTCCCCTATGTACCTAGTACATCTCTGCATCCTGGATGTTTTTCTTTTTTCTTTTTTTTTCCCCAGAATGAACACTTTGTTGGATTGTTCTCTAACCAGAACCCTCAATTTCCTTGCACACTCATCCTCTGCTTCAACTTTCCTACAAAATATCCATCCAAGATCCAGATTCCAATCTACGTTATCTACTTTTCTATGATGCCAAGGGTTTCTGGAGAAAACCAGTCATTACAAATCCAAATTCTCCAAACTTAGCTGGGCCCCAGGTGCCCTGAATTAAGCAATTCTGTTATTAATCCTTGGTAGTAGAGTTCATCTCCCACTGTCCCCAACTATTCTAACATTTTTTTCCTCACAAAACCCCTACTCAACTCTTTCCCCACTTCCCACCCTCAGAAAATGACCTTGACTTCTACCTTATGGAGAAAAAATGTCATCAGACATGAACCTCAATTTCCTGGCACACTTTTCTACCTCCACAGTCAGTTTCCTTCCCCCTGTACAAGGCCAGGCCCTCAATATACTCATTGCTCTTTCCCTTACACTTTCCATTTGTCTTTCTCTACCGGCAACTTCCTTTCAGACTCTAAACAAGCTGACATTGTTTAAATAATGTTTATTTCATATTGCCCTCTATCTGCTCTGTAATTCCCCTCCTTTCCCACTCATCTACACCTCCAAGAATACTTGTTACTGCTTTACCTATGAAATCAGAACCAAACCTGCTCCTACTATCCTTCCACAAAAGTCACACATTACCTCTATACCATGATCAGCCCTAATGTTGCTAGATTTCTTTACATCTTTAGCACCCCTTCCTCCTTTAAAAGCTCCATTCTCTTCCCTTCCATATCATTGCACCCTTCTGGTAGCTTTCTGGCCCTTCCTTCTCTATTTTGGGGCACGCTTTTCCTTTGCTTTCCCCTTGAAGATCAATCAAGACCCACTGCTCTCTGTCTCCTGCAATGACCTTATACTTTTCTAGTTTTAACTGCCACCCATATGCTGATAACTTCCAGATCCATCCCTCCAGTCCTGACCTTCAACAATTCACAGCAGATTCAGAGTCCTAAGCATTTCCACTTGTATGTCCCATGGATACAGATTTTAAATGGCTCTCAGTCTTCCCCACCTCAAAATTGCTTCTTGTTCTAAATTCTCTATCTCAGTGGCTTCATGATACACCCAGTCAACAAGTTAGAAACTTGAGGGTCATCCTTGAGCCCTTAATATTTCCAACGCTCTACATTTATTCTCTGACTCCAGTCTATCAGTTTGAGTTCCTCAAAGCCATTCAACTGAACAATAGCATGAAGACATTTAAACATTGAAGGGATTTTCAAATACAGTACAATTACCTCCTTAGTAAATTAAATGAGTCCCACATCCCCAACCAGAAAGAGTGTAAAATAATGCTTTTCAAGATGAAACTAATGAGGTTCTTTCTAAATGTAGAGAAAAGATTAAACCTGCAGAGGCAACATTCAAAATTTCATCCCTGATACAAAAAAATATCACACAATTACCAAGAAGCTGATAAAACCAGTTTCATAGTTTTAGCTTTCCCATTTTTGGTCTATGGTTCACATCAAATCAATTTTTATGCATAGTGTGAGGTAGGAGTTAATGGGATTTTTTTCCATATACATATTTGTTCCAGGACTATTTTTGAAATAGACTTTCCCATTCTCCATTAGATTGTTTTCATGCCTTTGTTGAAAATTAAATGACTATATAAGTGAGGTCTATTTCTGAGTTCTTTCTTCTGTTCCATATATCTCTTTGTTGATCCTTATGCCAGCATGACACACTCTTGATTACTGTAGCTTCATAGTTAGTCTCAAAGTCATGTAGTATAAGTTCTCCAATTTGTTGTTCTCTTTCAATATTGCTTTAATATTCTAGGGCCTTTGCATCTCCACATACAACTTAACAATTTATCAGTTTCTGGAAGAAAAAAAAAGACCCTACTGGGATTATAACTGAATGATACAGGATTTCTGTGAATGTGTCAAAACTCTTGCTCCAAATTTTCAGCTGTGCCTTTAGTAAAACTAATGCCACAAGTTACATTGGGGCAGCAATGGTTCCAAGTCCACCAACCTCAACCTGTATACTTGATTTTTCATGGCATTTTGTCGAAAAACCACTCAGGATTGTCTAACACTTTGACAAAGAGTCAAAGACCAAAGGACTATAGCTGACAAAAGCCTCAGTCAGAGCTGCCTTCTCTACACACTAAATGGTTTCCTATAGGGAAAAAATAGTATTAGTTTTCAAAGGAAGAAAGTTTCATTTGGGTCATGGGTCACTATGGTAACCCATCTTCTTCAGGCATACTGAATGACCTTTTTCTTGAAATAGCTATTCTTTCAAAGTTCCCAGTCCTGAGAAGCAGGGCCTGGCTGCTCTCTGATGTTCACTGGAGGAGGCCAACACAGGACAGAATAAGGAGATATGTCTTAAGACTTTACCCACAAGGGGACCTGTTTGGGAGAGAAAGGTATCTTGGACACTCTAAGGAGGCCATGAATTGCAGGGGTTAACCTCTCAGAATTTTGAGTGTGGGATGGGTGATAATGTGCATTGGTTCAAACTCATAATTCTTACCCTAATGGACCTTTCAGTCTACTTAAATAATTAAGAGAAAAACAAAGCAATCCAAATTGTTAAAAGGATACATTTTCCTTTCTGCAGAAAATCTCAGAGTCTTTAATAGATATATCTGCCTTGTGGCTCCCAAGAAGGAACATGGCATGTACAATTTCCCAAACTTATTTGACCATGGAACTGATCTATTAGAATGTTATTTGTATCATTCTCTTTCAGGAACCTCAACATCCCTGAGTGACAAATAGCCAACCTCTTTGGTAAATTCCATAGGCTGAAAAATTGTTTATAATCATGAAATAGTCTTTATTAATATTTCCTCTTGGAAGAATTCACAATATTACCTCCATTTGGTGTTACCCCAGAGGTCCACGATGACCCTTAAATGGTATGGATTTTGATGGTATTGTCCTATAGGCCTGTGCCCCTTAACATAATATTTATTTGAAGACATACAACAAAAGTATACCAAAGATGTCCCAGATGTTTAGACATGTGCCTTATATCCCAGCTAGAACTAATCTAGGCTGGAGCAGAAACTGGATCATAAAGGTTGAGAGAAGCCTTGCCAAAGGACCCATGCAGGTAGTGTCTTTCAGGGGTTGCTGGAGCATCTGTTGAGGAAGACCTAAGTTAGAGAGATTTCAAGGCTGAGTCCAAGAGAACAATTCCCATATCACATGATCTAGAGGCTGGAAGGAGAGTCCCCTTCTTAAATTTGTCCTGGGCCTTGAATGCCCTGCCATTAAATTTTGAAGAAAGTATAATTGGGACCTCAATTAGGCAAGAGGTGGAAAACATTTGTTTAACAAGGGTATTGATCCACTTAAAAGTTTTATTGAGGTTTAAAAAGAATAGAAAGCAAACTTGTTGGATTAGAAACACCCTCAAAGGAAATTGAGCCCTCATCTGTCAACCCCAGTAGTCTTGCTATAACTGTCCACCACTCTGCCCCTTTGGGCCTGCACTGGCCCCTTAGTACCAGAACATTCCCTATATGCAGTAACTCTAGTGGGGAACAAGCTGAACCAAAAGTCTCTAATTCAATATGACAACCAGCCAGGATATTCAGGTTTTTATTTGGAAACTGCCCTGGTCCACAAAGGTGTCAAGATCTATTAGCTATCCATAGGGCCAGGATTCCCAGTCTGAGCTCCCTACCTTTGGAAATCTGAATAACAGGAAAGAAGCTTGGGTTATATGCTGGGCACTTGCATTGGAGCCATACATTCTAAATTTCCTCAGCTAATCTGATTTTCTTCTGAAAAGAATCAGTTTTTGGTGTCTGAACAGCTAGCCCACATACTGAGAACTCCCTTTACTGAGGGCACCCCTCCACACACAAAAAGAGCCCTCCCTAATTATCCCAGCACCACAGTATTCCTTTCTCAAAAGCCCTGCAAAATTTGCTAGGCCCAGTTGTGTCTTAAGGCTTGAGCTTTATCTGAACTCTTCATCCTTAGTATGGACAGGTGGGGAGGAGAATCAATTCACTCTAGAGTAGGAGTGATATATATATATATATATATATAGCACCACCATTACCACCATTTCCCACGTCTTTATCTGTGACAGACAATATTAATCAATCATTGTTCTTTTCTGCTGAGCCCAGATATGGCATCAAAAATCCTCTGCACAGAAATTGATAGGAGCTAGAGTCTAAGATAAAGCATATTTTCCATCCCTGTTCTAGAGATTACAGTGTGCTATTAGAATGTACCATGAAAAAGATACAGGTTATGGTTGTTCTGATGAGGGAGAGATTTATTCATTTACTTAATTCATCGGATATTTATTGAGCATTAACTTTATGCCAGGCACTGTGCTCAGAAGAGGAAGGTAGAAAGTGTCATAGAAGTACAGAATAGGGGCAATCAAATCAGACTCGGGTTGGGGGGTCAGAGGAAACTTCCTAGGGGAGGTAAATTTTTTTTAATTAATTTATATGTTTTAATTTATTATTGGCTGCATTGGGTCTTCATGGCTGTGTGTGGGGGCTACTCTTCATTGCGGTGCACAGGCTTCGCATTGCAGTGGCTTCTCTTGGTGCGGAGCATGGGCTCTAGGCATGCGGGTTTCAGTAGTTGAGGCACGTGGGCTCAGTAGTGTGGCTCGCGGGCTCTAGAGCGCAGGCTCAGTAGTTGTGGCACACGGGCTTAGTTGCTCCACAGCATGTGGGATCTTCCCGGACTAGGGCTCGAACCCATGTCCCCTGCATTGGCAGGTGGATTCTTAACTACTATGCCACCAGGGAAGTCCCTATGGGAGGTACATTTTTAAGGAAGAAAAGAAATTAGATAAATTTGGAACCAGGGTTGTGGAGAGTGTAGCAGACAATAAGAACAATTTATGTAAAGACACAGATATACAACAGATATCCAGAAGTTTTGATGATTAAGGTAAAGGATATCAGATAGAAACAATAGGAAATGAGTTATGTGTATTTTTCAGAACACTAAAGTCACAAAGTATAGTAGAGGGAGTGTTTAAGAAGAATTCATGCTACTGTGTATGTGGAAGTGCATTGCAGAGAGGGTGACACTCTAAAACAGCACTAAAACAGTGTGGTTTGTCAAACAATAGCATCAGCATCACCTGGGAACTTGTTAGAAATGCAGATTCTCAGGCCCCACTCCAGACCCACTGAATCAGAAACTCTGAGGAAGAATCCTAGAGATCTGGGGTTTACCATGCCCTCTGGGGATTCTGATGCACCCTAAATATCCAGAAGCACTGCTCCAAAATAATAGTTGATGTTATTACCATCACTGATCCCACCCACTTCCAAGTCCCTTCACCATCCCAAATTGGAACAGCATTTCCCCCACTGCACTCAAATTCACCTACTCTTGATTTACCTGGCTCCATCAACACCAGTGCTGCCCAGGATTTCAGACTACATTTCAGTATGACTTTGATTCCCTCCTCCTCCACACTACCCAACACATCCCATCTGCCCTTATGCCCTGGAAGCATATTAGTCTGACTAATAACCTGAATCCACTAAACACAGATTAAAGTTCAAGAGATGAAGTGACAGTGGGCATAATAGAAAAGGTCATGTCAATCTAGTCTACCAGCCAGACGCACTTTTCCTCAACTTCCCTCTGGGCAAGGATGGAGAGCACAGGCTTTAAGCCAGCCTACATGGCCTCACATCCTGCCTTTTCCTCTTTCTTTCTGTGTCACTTTGGGTGAATTATCTAAGATTTCTGTGCCTCAGTCCCCTCAGCTGTAAACTAGAGATAATAAGGTATTTATCTCATTGAGTTATTATGGAGATGAATGAGTTCATACAGGTAAAGTACTTTGAACAGTGTCTAGCTCAATAAGTAGTAGTAGTAGTAGTAGTAGTAGTAGTAGTAGTAGTAGTAGTATCACCATTACATTATTCACCTATTGCACCAGTCTCCTGTCCTCCAGTCTGTCTTCACTGCTCTTGGTCTTGCATCCTGGCCCACTGGAAGTTGTTTAAATGGCAACTTCATGTTGAACATGTCATTCCCCTCATCAAAAGACTTCTGTCTTAGGCTGTCATTATCATTGATTTTAAATGCCCACCTCCTTTTTTAAAGAAATGGAATCCTTTGCTTCTAATGGGCTCTTACAGATAATAGTAGAACTGTTTTTTTTTTATTTATATCCATTTATTTGGGAAATTGCTTTGCCTGTAAACTCACAACTGATAAGGCACATTGTTGCAAAATCACGGGGGAGATGGGAGAGAGACCAATCCAAGGATCTGGATAAAGGGCAAAGGGCCATACTTTCAATAGTGTAGAGAGCTTCCTTGTGTCTCCCCTTCCCTCCTCCTACTTCACAACACAAAGAGCCACGGATCTCCAAGTCCAGTTGGCATCCTCCTCACTCCCACTCTTGTTATCAAGCTTCTTTTAAAGCAACACATCCTTAAAAATGAAGTCCTTGTTGTGTTTTTTGGATTATACCATGTCCAAAAAATACTGCTTGGAAATTCATTCTCTGTCATGAATTCCCAAGAATTCATGTAGAACAACTGGTCTACATTAAAGCCTTGGCAAGATTCTTGGCCAAGCCAAATCAAAAACCCAGCAGATGGTGCCCAGGGACAACAGTTCTGCTAAGAAATGATGAGTTACTCCTGTAGGGTACAGGATCCCAGAGCTGGTCATTTTAGGTGCCAAGGCCCTTCTGTCCTTGGAAGCATGAACAGGTCTGTGCCAATTCAACACTGCAGCCATAGGAAGCCATGACAGCTACAGATCATTAAAATGCAACACAACAAATTAATCCAAAACCAAATTTTCCCCTTAATTCACCTGAATTAAAAGATAAAATAGAATTATTCCCTCAGTTATTCTCAGGAAATGACAAAATGAAAAAAAGCATTCAGAGGGTATACTGGGTGATATTGGAGTGTACTGAATCCATTGTCCCAGCAAGACAGAGGAGGGATTTCCACACAGAAAGGACAGACTAGAAAATGTACTCACAATCATTTGGTTCAAGTGAGTCAAGGGTTCTGCCCATCCAGATGGGTAAGAACTTCTCCAGAGTATTCATAACGTACAGAGTTTGCTCCACTGATATTCAATAGTCTGTTTGCAATCAGCTGAATTGTCAGGACATGCAAACAAGAGGAGATGTGACATATGTGGTAACATCAGTGCGTCTGAACACAAAGAGCATCACAGCAATCACTGTGTTTTTGAGCTGTACATGGAAATTCCATGCAGTTTGTCAGCTTGTTTCCTCTGATTTATGGAAGAGGTAGGTCATCAGCAAAACAGTGCAGAAGGATCACTCTTCAGGAGACTAACAAGATGAAGAGTGGTGTCAGTGATGTGGGTTCACATGTCATTATCTACACTAATCATGTCCACGAGGGACGTAAAAGGATAACACCTGTCACAACAGCTGATCACTGTGCAGAAGAGGCGCCCTGGACAAGGGCAATCGGCAGCCTCTCCCGAAGCAGCTCAGGGCTTGGCCTGAGTTCCTTGTTATTCAGTAAAATACAAACAGGATTTGCTAGGAGGTCATCCATTTTGCAGAGTGTCCTGCTAAATCAGGGCTGCCTTGAGAACCTGATATAATTCACCTTCTAGAGCACAGAGTGTCCTTCATGACAAGACAGTGCACACAGAACAATAGTGTCTAAATCACCTGTTGAGAATAATTTAAAAACAATGAGGGGCTTCAGAGGACCACGCCCATTACACAAATAAATAAACAGTAGAGTCCAGGGACGAGGCAACCAAAGGATCCAGATCAGGTGTCCTTCCTACTATTTAGATGATGAGCGTTGCTCGTTTCATTCAAATGTAGGTCCTTCTGACTAAATTTTTTAATGAGGGTTCCAGGAACTAAGGCCACCAGGGCAATGGCCAACAGCTTAAAGGCAGTTTCCCAGGAGAAAAGAGCATCCAGAGAAGTCAGGGTTGACAGGATGGAGCCCGTCTGCACACAGATGAAATTATACGGAATCAAACCAGGAAGCTGGAGCCAGGGATGGCAAAGCCCTGTTTGTAGAGGTAGGCACTGCAGAAAAGCAGGAACACGTAGGCCTGATGCTCCTTCCGGTACTCTTGAAGGACCTCGGAGAGTTCCCGCAGCTCGGCCAGGTCCGAGGGGAACCACAGTGACCTGTCTCCAGCCTCCTTAGCTGTGCCCAGTGTCGACCCGCGGGGCAGTCGCGTCGACAGCAAGTACAGGGCGAAGGTGCAGCCGGCAAAGACCAGGAGGAGGCCGAGCACGGGGCGCATCTCGGCGCCAGCAGCACCCGGACCCGCCCCGCCGCGGAGGAGCCTGGAAGCAGCGCCAGGAACCTCGCTGCTAGCCAGTAGAACTGTTTTGATTGAAGTCAGGGAATAGGAAGTCCCTTCCAGCTTCTCCCTTGACCTTCATTGCACCTCAAGAGACATCCCTGTGGAACTCTGGGATATGAAGGGCCCAGCATATCCTCTGACCTGTGAAATCCAAATAGCAATCAAGTTGCCCATTTGCTACAAGATTATCTCCTCTCCAGAGAGGTACACCACAATGTGAAATTGCACCTTGTGAATTTACTCAAGCTGCTCACCTGATCTACCCATGATGGACCAGGATGCCTTTGGCTTGAACTTCCCACGTAACTGTCTGGTTTCACTCTGCTATATGTCCTCCTGGTCAGCCTAACCCCAAGGCACCACTACTTCCTCTTGGCCCTGGCCTCTCTTGTGCTTGTCAGACACCCTACTGAAGGCAAGGAACAACAGACCCTGGGGATCCCTGAGAACAGGGAAGCCCAGGAGGAGCTATGTCTAACTTAGAATGTTTTGGCCAGTTGCCGAGGCTTTGTTCCAATTTCTGATGTTCTTTAGAATCTTCTCATTACATCACTAAGAGAAGTACAATTAAGCTCTAATCTCTCCCTCTCTTTTTAGTAACTTTTAATTTGTTTTCTGATTATGAAAGCAATATATGGCTAATATATTAGAGTAAATATGTAATATACAGAAAATTATATTTTAAAAAATGCAAATAAAAATAAACTATAATGCCTCCACACAGAAACAGGCATTGTTAATACTTTGGTAGGTTTCCTTTGACTATTTTTGTATGAATACATTCACAATCATTCACACTCTTTACAGGATAATCGTATAACTATAGGATATACATCATTGAAAAGTCTTCAAAAACAGAATTTTAAATAGCAAAATAATATTCTTTCTATTGGATATACATTAATTCAATAAACAATAACTAACATTTATTGAACACTTATTATGTGTCAGGTCTTGTGTTTGGTATTGATATATACAGTAATGAACAGACAGGTGTTGTCCCCATGGAGCTAATAGTCTTAGGTGGGAGGTACATTTATAACAAATGAACATGAAAATTAAAATTAAAAATTACAAGAGGCTGGAGGGGAAGATGGCAGAAGAGTAAGACACGGAGATCACCTTCCTCCCCACAGATACACCAGAAATACATCTACACGTGGAACAACTCCTACAGAACACCTACTGAACGCTGGCAGAAGACCTCAGACCTCCCAAAATGCAAGAAACTCCCCACGTACCTGGGTAGGGCAAAAGAAAAAAGAATAAACAGAGACAAAAGGATAGGGACGGGACCTGCACCAGTGGGAGGGAGCCATGAAGGAGGAAAGGTTTCCACACACTAGGAAGCCCCTTCGCGGGTGGAGACGGCGGGTGGCGCATGGGAAAAGCTTCGGAGCCACAGAGGAGAGCACAGCAAAAGGGGTGCGGAGGGCAAAGCGGAGAGATTCCCGCACAGAGAATCGGTGCCAACCGGCACTCACAAGCCCGAGAGACTTGTCTGCTCCCCCGCCGGGGCAGGCGGGGCTGGGAGCTGAAGCTCGGGCTTCGGTCGGAGCGCAGGGAAAGGACTGGGGTTGGCGGCGTGAACACAGCCTGCAGGGGGTTAGTGCACCACGGCTAGCCGTGAGGGAGTCCGGGGAAAAGTCTGGACCTGCCAAAGACACAAGAGACTTTTTCTTCCCTCTTTGTTTCCTGGTGCACAAGGAGAGGGGATTAAGAGCTCTGCTTAAAGGAGCTCCAGAGATGGGCGCGCGCCGCGGCTAAAAGCACGGACCCCAGAGACGGGCATGAGACGCTAAGGCTGCTGCTGCTGCCACCAAGAAGCCTGTGTGCAAGCACAGGTCACTCTCTACACATCCCTTCCGGGGAGCCTGTGCAGCCCGCCACTGCCAGGGTCCCGGGATCCAGGGACAACTTCCCCGGGAGAACGCATGGCGCGCCTCAGGATGGTGCAACTTCACACTGGCCTCTGCCGCCGCAGGCTCGCCCCACGCTCCGTGCCCCTCCCTCCCCCTGGCCTGAGTGAGCCAGAGTCCCCGAGCAGCTGCTCCTTTAACCCCGTCCTGTCTGAGCGAAGAACAGACGGCCTCTGGCGACCTACACGCAGAGGCGGGGCCAAATCCAAAGCTGAGCCCCTGGGAGCTGTGAGAACAAAGAAGAGAAAGGGAAATCTCTCCCAGCAGCCTCAGAAGCAGTGGATTAAAGCTCCACAATCAACGTGATGTACCCTGCATTTGTGGAATATATGAATAGACAATGAATCATCCCAAATTGAGGAGGTGGACTTTGAGAGCAAGATTTATGATTTTTTTCCCCTTTTCCTCTTTTTGTGAGTGTATATGTGTATGCTTCTGTGTGAGATTTTGTCTGTATAGCTTTGCTTCCACCATTTGTCCTAGGGTTCTATCCGTCCGCTCTTTTTTTTCTTAATAATTATTTTCTATTTTAATAACTTTATTATATTTTACCTTACTTTATTTTATTATACTTTATCTTCTTTCTTTCTTTTTTCTTCCTTCCCTCCCTCCCTCCTTTCTTTCTTTCATCCTTTCTTTCTACTTCTACTAATTCTTTCTTTCTACTTTTTCACCCTTTTATTCTGAGCCATGTGGATGAAAGGCTCTTGGTGCTCCAGCCAGGAGTCAGGGCTCTGCCTCTGAGGAGGGAGAGCCAACTCCAGGACACTGGTCCACAAAACACCTCCCACCTCCATGTAACATCAAATGGCAAAAATCTCCCAGAGATCTCCATCTCAACACCAGCACCCAGCTTCACTCAACGACCAGCAAGCTACAGTGATGGACACCCTATGCCAAACAACTAGCAAGACAGGAACACAGCTCCACCCATTAGCAGAGAGGTTGCCTAAAATCATAATAAGTCCACAGACACCCCAAAACACACCAACAGATGTGGACCTGCCCACCAGAAAGACAAGATCCAGCCTCATCCACCACAACACAGGCACTAGTCCCCTCCAACAGGAAGCCTACACAACCCACTGAACCAACCTTAGCCACTGGGGAAAGACACCAAAAACAATGGGAAATATGAACCTGCAGCCTACAAAAAGGAGACCCCAAACACAGTAAGATAAGCAAAATGAGAAGACAGAAAAACACACAGCAGATGAAGGAGCAAGATAAAAACCCACCAGACCTAACAAATGAAGAGGAAATAGGCAGTCTAACTGAAAAATAATTCAGAATAATGATAATAAAGATGATCCAAAATCTTGGAAATAGAATAGACAAAATGCAAGAAACATTTAACAAGGACCTAGAAGAACTAAAGATGAAACAAACAATGATGAACAACATAATAAATGAAATTAAAAATACTATAGATGGGATCAATAGCAGAAAAACTGAGGCAGAAGAACGGATAAGTGACCTGGAAGATAAAATAGTGGAAATAACTACTGCAGAGCAGAATAAAGAAAAAAGAATGAAAAGGACTGAGGACAGTCTCAGAGAACTCTGGGAAAACATTAAATGCACCAACATTTGAATCATAGGGGTTCCAGAAAAAGAAGAGAAAAAGAAAGGGACTGAGAAAATATTTAAAGAGATTATAGTTAAAACTTCCCTAATATGGGAAAGGAAATAGTTAATCAAATCCAGGAAGCACAAGGAGTCCCATAGAGGATAAATCTAAGGAGAAATACACCAAGAAACATATTAATCAAACTGTCAGAAATTAAATACAAAGAAAACATATTAAAAGCAGCAAGGGAAAAAAAACAAATAACACAAAAGGGAACCCCCATAAGATTAACAACTGATCTTTCAGCAGAAACTCTGAAAGCCAGAAGGGACTGGCAGGACATATTTAAAGTGATGAAGGAGAAAAACCTACAACCAAGATTACTCTAGCCAGCAAGGATCTCATTCAGGTTTGATGGAGAAATTAAAACCTTTACAGACAAGCAAAAGCTGAGAGAATTCAGCACCACCAAACCAGCTTTACAACAAATGCTAAAGGACCTTCTCTAGGCAAGAAACACAAGAGAAGGGAAAGACCTACAATAATGAACACAAAACAATTAAGAAAATGGGAATAGGAACATACATATCAATAATTACCTTAAATGTAAATGGACTGAGAAGGCGGAAGATGGCGGAAGAGTAAGACGCGGAGATCACCTTCCTCCCCACAGATACACCAGAAATACATCTACACGTGGAACAGCTCCTACAGAACACCTACTGAAGGCTGGCAGAAGACCTCAGACCTCCCAAAAGGCAAGAAACTCCCCACATACCTGGGTAGGGCAAAAGAAAAAACAGAGACAAAAGAATAGGGACGGCACCTGCACCAGTGGGAGGGAGCTGTGAAGCAGGAAAAGTTTCCACACACTAGGAAGCCCCTTCGCGGGCGGAGACTGCGGGAGGCGGAGGGGGGAGCTTCGAAGCCGCGGAGGAGTGCACAGCAACGGGTGCGGAGGGCAAAGCGGGGAGATTCCCGCACAGAGGATCGGTGCCGACCGGCACTCACCAGCCCGAGAGGCTTGTCTGCTCACCCGCCGGGGCGGGCGGGGCTGCGAGCTGAGGCTCTGAGGCTCAGGTTTCGGTTTCGGACGGAGCGCAGGGAGAGGACTGGGGTTGGCGGCTTGAACATAGCCTGAAGGGGTTAGTGCACCACAGCTAGCCGGGAGGGAGTCCGGGGAAAAGTCTGCACCTGCCGAAGAGGCAGGAGACTTTTCCTTCCCTCTTTGTTTCCTGGGGCGTGAGGAGAGGGGTTTAAGAACGCTGCTTAAAGGAACTCCAGAGACTGGCGCGAGCCGCGGCTAAAAGCGCGAACCCCAGAGACGGGCGCGAGCCGTGGCTGAAAGCGCGGACCCCAGAGACGGGCGCGAGCCGCGGCTGAAAGCGCGGACCCCAGAGACGGGCGCGAGCCGCGGCTGAAAGCGCGGAATCCAGAGACAGGCGCAAACCGCGGCTAAAAGCGCGGACCCCAGAGGCGGGCGGGAGACGTTAAGGCGGCTGCTGCTGCCGCCACCAAGGGGCCTGTGTGCGAGCACAGGTCACTCTCTACACCCCTCTTCCACAGAGCCTGTGCAGCCCGCCACTGCCAGGTTCCCGGGATCCAGGGACAACTTCCCCGGGAGAACGCACAGCGCGCCTCAGGCTGGTACAAAGTCACGCCGGCCTTTGCCACCGCAGGCCCGCCACGCACTCCGTGCCCCTCCATCCCCGCCGGCCTGAGTGCGCCAGAGCCCCCGAATCAGCGGCTCTTTTAACCCCATCCTGTCTGAGCAAAAAACAGACGCCCTCCAGCGACCTACACGCAGTGGCAGGGCCAAATCCAAAGCTGAGCCCCTGGGAGCTGTGAGAACAAAGAAGAGAAAGGGAAATCTCTCCCAGCAGCCTCAGAAGCAGCGGATTAAAGCTCCACAACCAACTTGATATACCCTGCATCTGTGGAATACCTGAATAGACAACCAATCATCCCAAATTAAGGAAGTGGACTTTAGGAGCAAGATCTATGATTTTTTCCCTTTTCCTCTTTTTGTGAATGTGTATGTGTATGCTTCTGTGTGAGATCTTGTCTGTATAGTCTTGCTTCCACCATTTGTCCTAGGGTTCTATCCGTCCATGGTTTTTTTTTTTATTTTTTTTAAATTTTTTTTCTTAATAATTAATTTTAATAACGTTATTATACTTTACCTTCTTTCTTTTCTTTCTTTCTTTCTTTCTTTCTTTCTTTCTTTCTTTCTTTCTTTCTTTCTTTCCTTCCTTCCTTCCTTCCTTCCCTCCTTTAGACAACGAATCATCCCAAATTGAGGAGGTGGTCTCTGACAGCAAGATTTATGATTTTTCCCCATTTACCTCTTTTAGTGAGGGTGTATGTATATGCTTCTGTGTAAGATTTTGTCAGTATAGCTTTGCTTCCAATATTTGTCCTAAGGTTCTATCCGTCCCTTTTTTTTTTTTTCTAAATAAGAATTTTTTAACTCAATAACTTTATTATACTTTATTTTGTTTTTACTGTATCTTCTTTCTTTCTGTCTTTTTTCCTTCTTTCCCTCTTTCCTTCCTTCCTCCCTCCCTCCCTCCCTCCTTTCTTTCCTTCTTTCCTTCTTTGCTTCTTTCTTTCTTTCTTCCTTCCTTCCTACCCTCCTTTCCTTTTTTCTTTCCTCATACTTCTACTAATTCCCTCTACTTTTTCTCCCTTTTATCCTGAGCCGTGTGGATGAAAAGCTCTTGGTGCTCCAGCCAGGAGGCAGGTCTCTGCCTCTGAGGTAGGAGAGCCAACTTCAGGACACTGGTCAACAAGAGACCTCCCAGCTCCACATAATATCAAACGGCGAAAATCTCCCAGAGACCTCCATCTTAACAACAGCATCCAGCTTCACTCAACGACCAGCAAGCCACAGTGCTGGAAAACCTATGCCAAACAACTAGCAAAACAGGAACACAACCCCACCCATTAGCAGAGAGGCTGCCTAAAATCATAATAAGGCCACAGACACCCCAAAACACACCACCAGACGTGAACCTGCCGACTAGAGAGACAAGATCCAGCCTCATCCACCACAACACAGGCACTAGTCCCCTCCACCAGGAAGCCTACACAACCCACTGAACCAACCTTAGCCACTGGAGACAGACATCAAAAACAGGAGGAACTACGAACCTGCAGCCTGCAAAAAGGAGACCACAAACACAGTAAGATAACCAAAATGAGAAGACAGAAAAACACACAGCAGGTAAAGGAGCAAGATAAAAATGCACCAGACCTAACAAATGAAGAGGAAATAGGCAGTCTACCTGAAAAAGAATTCAGAATAATGATAGTAAGGTTGATCCGAAATCTTGGAGATAAAATGGACAATAGAATGGATAAAATGCAAGAATCAGTTAACAAGGACCTAGAAGAACTAAAGATGAAACAAGCAATGATGAACAACACAATAAATGAAATTAAAAGTACTCTAGATGGGATCAATAGAGAATAACTGAGGCAGAAGAACAGATAAGTGACCTGGAAGATAAAATAGTGGAAATAACTACTGCAGAGCAGAATAAAGAAAAAAGAATGAAAAGAACTGAGGACAGTCTCAGAGACCTCTGGGACAACATTAAATGCACCAACATTTGAATTATAGGGGTTCCAGAAGAAGAAGAGAAAAAGAAAGGGACTGAGAAAATATTTGAAGAGATTATAGTTGAAAACTCCCCTCATATGGGAAAGGAAATAGTTAATCAAGTCCAGGAAGCACAGAGAGTCCCATACAGGATAAATCCAAGGAGAAATACGCCAAGACACATATTAATCAAACTGTCAAAAATTAAATACAAAGAAAGCATATTAAAAGCAGCAAGGGAAAAATAACAAATAACACATAAGGGAATCCCCATAAAGTTAACAGCTGATCTCTCAGCAGAAACCCTACAAGCCAGAAGGGAGTGGCAGGACATACTGAAAGTGATGAAGGAGAAAAACCTGCAGCCATGACTACTCTAGCCAGCAAGGATCTCATTCAGGTTTGATGGAGAAATTAAAACCTTTACAGACAGCAAAAGCTGAGAGAGGTCAGCACCACCAAACCAGCTTTACAACAAATGTTAAAGGATCTTCTCTAGGCAAGAAACACAAGAGAAGGAAAAGACCTATAATAATGAACCCAAAACAATTTAGAAAATGGGAATAGGAACATGCATATCGATAATTACCTTAAATGTAAATGGACTAAATGCTCCCACCAAAAGACACAGATTAGCTGAATGGATACAAAAACAAGACCCTTATATATGCTGTCTACAAGAGACCCACTTCAGACCTAGAGACACATACAGACTGAAAGTAAGGGGATGGAAAAAGATATTCCATGCAAATGGAAACCAAAAGAAAGCTGGAGTAGCAATTCTCATATCAGACAAAATTGACTTCAAAATAAGGACTATTAAAAGAGACAAAGAAGGACACTACATAATGATCAAGGGATCTATCCAAGAAGAAGATATAACAATTGTAAATATTTATGCACCCAACATAGGAGCACCTCAATACATAAGGCAAATACTAACAGCCATAAAAGGGGAAATCGACAGTAACACATTCATAGTAGGGGACTTAAACACCCCACTTTCACCAATGGACAGATCATCCAAAATGAAAATAAATAAGGAAACACAAGCTTTAAATGATACATTAAACAAGATGGACTTAATTGATATTTATAGGACACTCCATCCAAAAACAACAGAATACACATTTTTCTCAAGTGCTCATGGAACATTCTCCAGGATAGATCATATCTTAGGTCACAAATCAAGCCTTGGTAAATTTAAGAAAATTGAAATTGTATCAAGTATCTTTTCTGACCACAAGGCCATGAGACTAGATATCAATTACAGGAAAAGATCTGTAAAAAATACAAACACATGGAGGCTAAACAATACACTACTTAATAATAAAGTGATCACTGAAGAAATCAAAGAGGAAATCAAAAAATACCTAGAAACAAATGACAATGGAGACACAATGACCCAAAACCTGTGGGATGCAGCAAAAGCAGTTCTAAGGGGGAAGTTTATAGCAATACAAGCCCACCTTAAGAAGCAGGAAACATCTCGAATAAACAACCTAACCTTGCACCTCAAGCAATTAGAGAAAGAAGAACAAAAAAACCCCAAAGCTAGCAGAAGGAAAGAAATCATAAAAATAAGATGAGAAATAAATGAAAAAGAAATGAAGGAAACAATAGCAAAGATCAATAAAAATAAAAGCTGGTTCTTTGAGAAGATAAACAAAATAGATAAACCACTAGCCAGACTCATCAAGAAAAAAAGGGAGAAGACTCAAATCAACAGAATTAGAAATGAAAAAGAAGAGGTAACAACTGACACTGCAGAAATAAAAGAGATCATGAGAGATTACTACAAGTAACTCTATGCCCATAAAATGGACAATCTGGAAGAAATGGACAAATTCTTAGAAATGCAGAACCTGCCAAGACTGAATCAGGAAGAAATAGAAAATATGAACAGACCAATCACAAGCACTGAAATTGAAACTGTGATTAAAAATCTGACAACAAACAAAAGCCCAGGACCAGATGGCTTCACAGGCGAATTCTATCAAACATTTAGAGAAGAGCTAACACCTACCCTTCTCAAACTCTTCCAAAATACAGGAGAAGGAGGAACACTCCCAAACTCCTTCTACGAGGCCACCATCACCCTGATACCAAAACCAGACAAAGATGTCACAAAAAAAGAAAACTACAGGCCAATATCACTGATGAACATAGAAGCAATAATCCTCAAAAAATACTAGCAAACAAAACCTAACAACACATTAAAAGGGTCATACACCATGATCAAGTGGGGTTTATTCTAGGAATGCAAGGATTCTTCAATATACGCAAATCTATCAATGTGATAAACCATATTAACAAACTGAAGGAGAAAAACCATATGATCATCTCAATAGATGCAGAGAAATCTTTCGACAAAATTCAACATCCATTTATGATAAAAACCCTGCAGAAAGTAGGCATAGAGGGAACTTTCCTCAACATAATAAAGGCCATATATGACAAGCCCACAGCAAACATCATCCTCAATGGTGAAAAACTGAAAGCATTTCCACTAAGATCAGGAACAAGACAAGGTTGCCCACTCTCACCACTCTTATTCAACATAGTTTTGGAAGTTTTAGCCACAGCAATCAGAGAAGAAAAGGAAATAAAAGGAATCCAAATCGTAAAAGAAGAAGTAAAGCTGTCACTGTTTGCAGATGACATGATCCTATACATAGAGAACCCTAAAGATGCTACCAGAAAACTACTAGAGCTAATCAATGAATTTGGTAAAGTAGCAGCATATAAAATTAAGGCACAGAAGTCTCTGGCATTCCTATAAACTAATGATGAAAAATCTGAAAGTGAAATCAAGAAAACACTCCCATTTACCATTGCAACAAAAAGAATAAAATATCTAGGAATAAACCTACCTAAGGAGACAAAAGACCTGTATGCAGAAAATTATAAGACACTGATGAAAGAAATTAAAGATGATACAAATAGATGGAGAGATATACCATGATCTTGGATTGGAAGAATCAACATTGTGAAAATGACTCTACTACCCAAAGCAATCTATAGATTCAATGCAATCCGTATCAAACCACCACTGGCATTTTTCACAGAACTAGAACCAAAAATTTCACAATTTGTATGGAAACACAAAACACCCCGAATAGCCAAAGCAATCTTGAGAACGAAAGAAGGAACTGGAGGAATCAGGCTCCCTGACTTCAGACTATACTATAAAGCTACAGTTATCAAGACAGTATGGTACTGGCACAAAAACAGAAAGATAGATCAATGGAACAGGATAGAAAGTCCAGAGGTAAACCCATGCACATATAGACACCTTATCTTTGATAAAGGTGGCAGTAATGTACAGTGGAGAAAGGACAGCCTCTTCAATAAGTGGTGCTGGGAAAACTGGACAGGTACATGTAAAAGTATGAGATTAGATCACTCCCTAACACCGTACACAAAAATAAGCCCAAAATGGATTAAAGACCTAAATGTAAGGCCAGAAACTATTAGAGGAAAACATAGGCAGAACAGTCTATGACATAAATCACAGCAAGATCCTTTCTGACCCACCTCCTAGAGTAATGGAAATAAAAACAAAAATAAACAAATGGGACCTAATGAAACTTCAAAGCTTTTGCACAGCAAAGGAAACCATAAACAAGACCAAAAGACAATCCTCAGAATTTGAGAAAATATTTGCAAATGAAGCAACTGACAAAGGGTTAATCTCCAAAATTTACAAGCAGCTCATGCAGCTCAATAACAAGAAAACAAACAACCCAATCCAAAAATGGGCAGAAGACCTAAATAGACATTTCTCCAAAGAAGATATACAGACTGCCAACAAACACATGAAAGAATGCTCAACATCATTAATCATTAGAGAAATGCAAATCAAAACTACAATGAGATATCATCTCACACCAGTCAGAATGGCCATCATCAAAAAATCTAGAAACAATAAATGCTGGAGAGGGTGTGGAGAAAAGGGAACACTCTTGCACTGCTGGTGGGAATGTGAATTGGTTCAGCCACTATGGAGAACAGTATGGAGGTTCCTTAAAAAACTACAAATAGAACTACCATATGACCCAGCAATCCCACTACTGGGCATATACCCTGAGAAAACCGAAATTCAAAAAGAGTCATGTACCAAAATGTTCATTGTAGCTCTATTTACAATAGCCCAGAGATGGAAACAACCTAAGTGCCCATCATCGGATGAATGGATAAAGAAGATGTGGCACATATATACAATGGAATATTACTCAGCCATAAAAAGAAACGAAATTGAGCTATTTGTAATGAGATGGATAGACCTAGAGTCTGTCATACAGAGTGAAGTAAGTCAGAAAGAAAAAGACAAATACCGTATGCTAACACATATATATGGAATTTAAGGGGAAAAAATGTCATGAAGAACCTAGGGGTAAGACAGGAATAAAGACGCAGACCTCCTAGAGAACGGACTTGAGGTTATGGGGAGGGGGAAGGGTGAGCCGTGACAGGGCGAGAGAGAGTCATGGACATATACACACTAACAAACGTAGTAAGGTAGATAGCTAGTGGGAAGCAGCCGCATGGCACAGCAATATTGGCTCGGTGCTTTGTGACAGCCTGGAGGGGTGGGATAGGGAGGGTGGGAGGGAGGGAGATGCAAGAGGGAAGAGATATGGGAACATATGTATATGTATAACTGATTCACTTTGTTATAAAGCAGAAACTAACACACCATTGTAAAGCAATTGTACCCCAATAAAGATGTTAAAAAAAATAATAATAACACTGTAACATCATAAAAAAAAAAAGTAAATGGACTAAATGCTCCCACCAAAAGACACAGATAGGCTCAATGGATATAAAAACAACACCCATATATATGTTGTCTACAAGAGACCCACTTCAGACCTAGAGACACATACAGACTGAAAGTAAGGGGATGGAAAAAGATATTCCATGTCAATGGAAACCAAAAGAAATCTGCAGTAGCAATTCTCATATCAGACAAAATAGACTTTAAAATAAAGACTGTTAGAAGAGATAAAGAAGGACACTACATAATGAAGGGATCGATCCAAATAGAAGATATAACAATTGTAAATATTTATGCACCCAACATAAGAGCACCTCACTACATCAGGCAAATACTAAGCCATAAAAGGGGAAATCGACAGTAACATATTCATAGGAAGGGACTTTAACACCCCACTTTCACCAATGGACAGATCATCCAAAATGAAAATAAATAAGGAAAGCTTTAAATGATACATTTAGCAACATGTAATTAATCGATATTTATAGGACATTCCATCCCAAAACAACAGAATACACATTTTTCTCAAGTGCTGATGATAGATTCTCCAGGATAGATCATATCGTGGGTCACAAATCAAGCCTTGGCAAATTTAAGAAAATTGAAATTGTATCAAGTATCTTTTCCGACCACAATGCTATGAGACTAGATACCAATTAAAGGAAAAGATCTGTAAAAAATACAAACACGTGGAGGCTAAACAATACACTACTTAATAATAAAGTGATCACTGAAGAAATCAAAGAGGAAATAAAAATATATCTAGAAACAAATGACAGTGGAGACAAGACGACCCAAAACTTATGGGATGCAGCAAAATCAGTTCTAAGAGGGAAGTTTATAGCAATACAAGCCCACCTTAAGAAACAGGAAACATCCTGAATAAACAACCTAACCTTGCACCTAAAGAAATAAGAGAAAGAAGAACAAAAATACCCCAAAGTTAACAGAAGGAAAGAAATCATAAAAATAAGATGAGAAATAAATGAAAAAAAAAATGAAGGAAACGATAGCAAAGATCAATAAAACTAAAAACTGATTCTTTGAGAAGATAAACAAATTGATAAAGCATTAGCCAGACTCAGCAAGAAAAAAAGGGAGAAGACTCAAATCAATAGAATTAGAAATGAAAAAGGAGAAGTAACAACTGGCACTGCAGAAATACAAAAGATCATGAGAGATTACTACAAGCAACTCTATGCCCATAAAATGGACAATCTGGAAGAAATGGACAAATTCTTAGAAATGCAGAACCTGCCAAGACTGAATCAGGAAGAAATAGAAAATATGAACAGACCAATCACAAGCACTGAAATTGAAACTGTGATTAAAAATCTGACAACAAACAAAAGCCCAGGACCAGATGGCTTCACAGGCGAATTCTATCAAACATTTAGAGAAGAGCTAACACCTACCCTTCTCAAACTCTTCCAAAATACAGGAGAAGGAGGAACACTCCCAAACTCATTCTACGAGGCCACCATCACCTTGATACCAAAACCAGACAAGGATGTCACATAGAAAGAAAACTACAGGCCAATATCACTGATGAACATAGATGCAAAAATCCTCAACAAAATACTAGCAAACAGAATCCAACAGCACATTAAAAGGGTCATACACCATGATCAAGTGGGGTTTCTTCCAGGAATGCAAGGATTCTTCAATACACGCAAATCAATCAACGTGATACACCATATTAACATATTGAAGGAGAAAAACCATATGGTCATCTCAATAGATTCAGAGAAATCTTTCGACAAAATTCAACACTCATTTATGATAAAAACCTTGCAGAAAGTAGGCATAGAGGGAACTTACCTGAACATAATAAAGGCCATATATGACAAACGCACAGCCAACATCATCCTCAACGGTGAAAAACTGAAAGCATTTCCACTAAGATCAGGAACAAGACAAGGTTGCCCACTCTCACCACTCTTATTCAACATAGTTTTGGTAGTTTTAGCAACAGCAATCAGAGAAGAAAAGGATATAAAAGGAATCCAAATCAGAAAAGAAGAAGTAAAGCTGTCACTGTTTACAGATGACATGATAATATACATAGAGAGTCGTACAGATGCTACCAGAAAACTACTAAAGCTAATCAATGAATTTGGTAAAGTAGCAGCATATAAAATTAAGGCACAGAAGTCTCTGGCATTCCTATAAACTAATGATGAAAAATCTGAAAGTGAAATCAAGAAAACACTCCCATTTACCATTGCAACAAAAAGAATAAAATATCTAGGAATAAACCTACCTAAAGAGACAAAAGACCTGTATGCAGAAAATTATAAGACACTGATGAAAGAAATTAAAGACAATACAAATAGATGGAGAGATATACCATGTTCTTGGATTGGAAGAGCCAACATTGTGGAAATTAATCTACTACCCAAAGCAATCTACAGATTCAATGCTATCCGTATCAAACTACCAGTGGCATTTTTCACAGAACTAGAACCAAAAATTTCACAATTTGTATGGAAACACAAAAGACCCCGAATAGCCAAAGCAATCTTGAGAACAAAATATGGAGCTTGAGGAATCAGGCTTCCTGACTTCTGACTATACTATAAAGCTACAGTAATCAAGCCAGTATGGTACTGGCACAAAAACAGAAATATATATAGATCAATAGAAGAGGATAGAAAGCCCAGATATAAACCCATGCACATATGGTCACCTTATCTTTGATAAAGGAGGCAGGAATGTACAGTGGAGAAAGGACAGCCTCTTCAATAAATGGTGCTGGGAAAACTGGACAGGTACATGTAAAAGTATGAGACTAGAACACTCCATAACACCATACACAAAAATAAGCTCAAAATGGATTAAAGACCTAAATGTAAGGCCATACACTATAAAACTCTTAGAGGAAAACATAGGCAGAACAGTCTATGACATAAATCACAGCAAGATCCTTTCTGACCCACCTCCTAGAGTAATGGAAATAAAAACAAAAATAAATAAATGGGACCTAATGAAACTTCAAAGCTTTTGCACAGCAAAGGAAACCATAAACAAGACCAAAAGACAATCCTCAGAATTTGAGAAAATATTTGCAAATGAAGCAACTGACAAAGGGTTAATCTCCAAAATTTACAAGCAGCTCATGCAGCTCAATAACAAGAAAACAAACAACCCAATCCAAAAATGGGCAGAAGACCTAAATAGACATTTCTCCAAAGAAGATATACAGACTGCCAACAAACACATGAAAGAATGCTCAACATCATTAATCATTAGAGAAATGCAAATCAAAACTACAATGAGATATCATCTCACACCAGTCAGAATGGCCATCATCAAAAAATCTAGAAACAATAAATGCTGGAGAGGGTGTGGAGAAAAGGGAACACTCTTGCACTGCTGGTGGGAATGTGAATTGGTTCAGCCACTATGGAGAACAGTATGGAGGTTCCTTAAAAAACTACAAATAGAACTACCATATGACCCAGCAATCCCACTACTGGGCATATACCCTGAGAAAACCGAAATTCAAAAAGAGTCATGTACCAAAATGTTCATTGTAGCTCTACTTACAATAGCCCGGAGATAGAAACAACCTAAGTGTCCATCATCGGATGAATGGATAAAGAAGATGTGGCACATATATACAATGGAATATTACTCAGCCATAAAAAGAAACGAAATTGAGCTATTTGTAATGAGGTGGATGGACCTAGAGTCTGTCATACAGAGTGAAGTAAGTCAGTAAGAGAAAGACCAATACTGTATGCTAACATATATATATGGAATTTAAGGGAAAAAAATGTCATGAAGAACCTAGGGGTAAGACAGGAATAAAGACACAGACCTACTGGAGAATGGAATTGAGGATATGGGGAGAGGGAAGGGTGAGCTGTGACAGGGCTAGAGAGAGGCATGGACATATATACACTAACAAACGTAAGGTAGATAGCTAGTGGGAAGCAGCCACATGGCACAGGGATATCGGCTCGGTGCTTTGTAACCACCTGGATGGGTGGGATAGGGAGGGTGTGAGCGAGGGAGATGCAAGAGGGAAGAGATATGGGAACATATGTATATGTATAACTGATTCACTTTGTTGTAAAACAGAAACTAACACACCATTGTAAAGCAATTATACCTCAATAAAGATGCTAAAAAAAAAAAGAACACAAATGACAAACATTGGTGAGGATGTGGAGAAAAGGGAATACTTGTACACTGTTGGTTGGAATGTAAATTGGTGCAGCCACTGTGGAAAACTGTATGGAGGTTTGTAAAAAAACTAAAAATAGAACTACTATATGACTCAGTAATTCCACTCTTGGGTATATATCCAAAAAAACCCCACAAAATCCCAAAACACTAATTCAAAAACATACATGCACCCCAATGTTCACAGCAGCATTATTTACAATTGCCAAGATATGGGAGCAACCTAAATGTCTAACAACAGATGAATCACTAAAGAAGATATGGTGTATATATACAATGGAATACTATTCAGCCATAAAAAAGAACAACATTTTGCCATTTGCAACAACATAGATGGACTTGGAAGACATTATGCTAAGTGAAACAAGTCAGACAGAGAAAGACAAATACTGTGTATTACTTGTATGTGGAATCTAAAAAGTTCAACAAACTAGTGAACGTAACAAAAAAAAGCAGCAGTCTCCAGGTAGGGAGAACAAACTAGTGGTTACCAGTGGGGAGGGGTAGGGAGGGTCAATATAGGGGTGGAGGAGTGGGAGGCACAAACTATTGGGTGTAAAATAATCTCAAGGATATATTGTACAACACAGGGAATATAGCCAATATTTTGTAATAATTGTAAATGGAAAGTAACCTTTAAAAACTGTATAAATATTTTTAATGTTTTTGAAAAAAAGACTTCATGCTGTATGGATCCATTTATGTGACATTCTCAAGAACATAAAATTACAGGTACAGATAACACATCAGTTCTTGCCAGGATCTGAGAGTGGGAATGATTACAAAAGGGTATCATGAAGGAATTTTGAGATTGCAGTAAAACCATTTTTTTTCCCCCGGTATGCGGGCCTCTCACTGTTGTGACCTCTCCCGTTGCGGAGCACAGGCTCCGGACGCGCAGGCCCAGCGGCCATGGCTCATGGGCCCAGCCGCTCCGCAGCATGTGGGATCCTCCCGGACCAGGGCATGAACCCGTGTGCCCTGCATCGGCAGGCAGACTCTCAACCACTGCGCCACCAGGGAAGCCCGTAAAACCATTTTATATCTTGACTAGTGTGTTGAAAATAAAGCCATCCATGATAGATGACTCCATGCATCTGTCCAACAGAACTATACACTTAAAAGGATGAGTTAATTTAACCTTAATTGTAAAAATGAAGAGAAATATAAATTTAAAATGCCCAGTGAATCCAGCCATATGGAAGTCAGTGATGACTTTCAGAAGAGCATTTTGCGGGGGATGACAGGACTGGAAACCAGCCTGAAGAGGCACATGGGTGAGTGGGGGTTGAAGAAGCAAAGACACAGAGTGCAGACACCCAGATATGAAAGGGAGGTAGAGGAAGGGCAGGAGCTGAAGAAGAAGATGGAGAAGAGGTATTTCTTAACCTCAAGAACCAAAGGTTGAATTGACCATAGTCCTTGGTTCATAGTCCACTTTCATCATCAGTTTGTGCAAGGCTGATATCTTGTCATTTCCCTTTAACTCCTGACCCACACAGGCTCCCAAGCCAATGTTTTTGATCATGTACTAGAATATGTATACATGCATCTTTGTAAAATATGAAATGTTACTCTACTAGTACTTGTGATTTCATTTACATAAATGGCATTATGCAGTTGGCCTCATTCTGTTTCTTCTTTCACTCAACACTTCTTTAAAAAGATCTCTTCTCTGGACTCAGATATAGAGAACAAACTAGTGGTAACCAGTGGGGAGAGGGAAGGGGCAATATTAGGAGGGAGGAGTGGGAGGAACACATTATTGGGTGTAAGATAGGATCAAGGACATATTGTACAACTTGGGGAACACAGCCAATATTTTGTAGTAACTGTAAATGGAAAGTAACCTTAAAAATTGTATAAAAAAATTTTTTTAATTTAAATAAAGTGATCCCAATTTCAGCAGTAATATTATTTTTTAAAGAGTCTAGGTAAAGACTATTGTGATTTTAAAAAATAGAAGTATAAAAATTATCATCTCCAAGTAAATATTAAGGTTTGATATAATACCATAGAATAATATATAATTTTATAGGCAGAACCCACATTTTCTTCCAATATTATTAGGCTGAATAATGAGTGCTTTAATCAAAATCAGCATGTATAAAATATAATTTTAGCATATCATATAGACTCTCAAGTGTTTTTAATCACCACTTTCCACCTAAATGAGAGCCAGATATTCAGGATCCTAAAATCAAGAGTAATATTTGTTGTAAATATTATCAAACACTAAAGCTAGCCTAGATGTATTCGATTCAAATACAGAGTGAGAGACTATATACAGAGAAAGAACTATATGAGGACTGAAAAAATACAGAAATGAACGTTTAACCTATTACAAATGGTTTTAAAAGAGGATTGTAGTAGGCCAAATAATGGCCACCAAAAGATAGCAGGTCCTAATCTCTAGAACATGTATATGTCATCTCTGGAACAGATGACCCCAAACTGCAAGAAAGACAGAAAAATATATAGAATACTGAATAAGTCTATAACAACCTGGAAAATGAGACTAACATCACTTGATTAAAAATGTTGACTAGACACTTAGGTTCATCATTGGATGAATGGATAAAGAAGATGTGGCACATATATACAATGGACTATTACTCAGCCATAAAAAGAAATGAAATTGAGCTATTTGTAATGAGGTGGATAGACCTAGAGTCTGTCATACAGAGTGAAGTAAGTCAGAAAGAAAAAGACAAATACCATATGCTAACACATATATATGGAATTTAAGAAAAAAAATGTCATGAAGAACCTAGGGGTAAAGCAGGAATAAAGATGCAGACCTCCTAGAGAACGGACTTGAGGTTATGGGGAGGGGGAAGGGTGAGCTGTGACAGGGCGAGAGAGAGTCATGGACATATACACACTAACAAACGTAGTAAGGTAGATAGCTAGTGGGAAGCAGCCGCATGGCACAGGGATATTGGCTCGGTGCTTTGTGACAGCCTGGAGGGGTGGGATAGGGAGGGTGGGAGGGAGGGAGACGCAAGAGGGAAGAGATATGGGAACATATGTATATGTATAACTGATTCACTTTGTTATAAAGCAGAAACTAACACACCATTGTAAAGCAATTATACCCCAATAAAGATGTTAAAAAAAGAAAAAAAAGAAGAAGATGTGGCACATATATACAATGGAATATTACTCAGCCATAAAAAGAAACGAAATTGAGTTATTTGTAATGAGGTAGATGGACCTAGAGTCTGTCATACAGACTGAAGTAAGTCAGAAAGAGAAAGACAAATACCTTATGCTAACACATATATATGGAATTTAAGAAAAAAAATGTCATGAAGAACCTAGGGGTAAGAAAGGAATAAAGACACAGACCTACTAAAGAATGGACTTGAGGATATGTGGAGGGGGAAGGGTAAGCTGTGACAAAGCGAGAGAGTGGCATGGACATATATACACTACCAAACGTAAAATAGATAGCTAGTGGGAAGCAGCCGCATAGCACAGGGAGATCAGCTCAGTGCTTTGTGACCACCTAGAGGGGTGGGACGGGGAAGGTGGGAGGGAGGGAGACATGGGAGGGAAGATATATGGGAACATATGTATATGCGTAGCTGATTCACTTTGTTATAAAGCAGAGACTAACACACCATTGTAAAGCAATTATACTCCAATAAAGATGTAAAAAAAAAAATGTTGACTAGAGAGATAATGAGTCATAGCTATGAAGGAAAAAAATGATTGGAAGCAACATGAACCAACAACACAGGCAGAGAAAACACTACAGAAGTAGAAGTTTTAGGAAACTCCAAGCTAAGAATGAATAGACACAGGAATGAGCAAGGGTTCTCAAGCATTTGCCAGTGTGATTATTTTGAGGAAAAGGATATACTCGCTTCCTAGGGCTGCCATAAGCTCCACAAAATGGATGGTTTAAACAAGAGAAATTTTTTGCCTTACAGTTCTGGAGATTAGAAGAACAAGATCTAGAGTTCAACAAGGTTGGTTCCCTCTGAGACTGGTGAGGAAGAATCTGTTCTGTGCCTCTCCCTTAGCTTCTGGTGATTTTCCAGCAATATTTGGTGTTTCTGACTTGTAGAATGATCACCCTGATCTCTGCCTTCATCTTCATGTGGCATTTTCCCTGGGTGCATGTCTACGTCCAAATTTCCCTTTTATAAGAATGCCAAACATATTGGATAGGGGCCCACTCTAATGACCTCATCTTAACTAATTGTATCTGAAATTAACCTATTTCCAAACAAGGTCACATTCAGAGTTACTGGAGGTTAGGGCTTCAACACATGAATTCTGGGTGGACACAATTTAACACATAACAGGGAGTCACTCAGCTGTTGGACCCTTCTTTTCCCCTACCTGTGCTAAGTAGCAGGAACAAGGTACCTACTTTTGCACCAAAGCAGGAAATTACACACTACAGCCAGAGGAAGCACAAAGTCCCAGGTGGCTACCTATTTTCAGTGAAATGGGAAATTCTCATTCCCATGAAACAAACTTTTACCAGCCCCTACCCAGAAGTGCGTCCTATCTTCCCTTTTTCCACAATCATGAGTGAAAAACTATTAATCATAGGAATAATTTTAGAAAATCAAAACCAATCACTTAATTATAACAATAATAATGGATTAAGACAAGCAGGGTTTATTCCAGGATTGTAAGGATGTTTCAACAATTGAAAATCTATTAATATAATTACATAACATACTAGGGTTGGACATAGAATCTATAAATATCTCAATGGATGCATGTGATCTATTGCATTCTTCTTCCCAGTTTTGTATGCATACCTGTATCCACACTTCTTGTTATGTGACTTTGAGTTCCTTCCTCCAGAGGCAATGTGCACCTCTCCCATCTTCATTGTTGTTGGTCTCAACCATGTGACTTGTTTTAGCTAATGGGAATTGGACAGATGTAGGAGTGTTCCAAGCCTAGGTCTTATGGGGTATCACTTGTTTCTGCTTCTCCCCTCTTATACTATTGCCATCATCATAGAAGAATATACCCTGTCTAGACTGCTGGCCTTAGAAGAATAAGAGACATTTGGAACAGTCCTGGATTGAGCCTTAAGCTTAGTCAAGCCACAACCAAGCTGGATTGTGTGTGAATGAGAAATATATTTGTTCTATTAAGCCATTGAATCCAGTGATGGTTGTTATGCAATATTATTATGACAATAACTGACTGATGCAATACAGAAAAGGCCCTTGGGAAAGTTCAACACTGGTCTCTGATCTAAAACATACCCTGCACATGTCACACAACTACCTGCAAACTACGGTCAGCTAATAGTACAAAAAAGCTCCCTTAATCTAAAAAAATAAAATAAAATAAAAATTCTACAAGTAACTTAAAACAAGCATTATACTGAATGGAAAAACATTAGAAGTAGTCATATAAAAGTCAGGAACAAGAAAAATTTGCCAGTCTTCAAGTATATTTTGCAGTAATAGGTCCTAGACAATAAATAAAACAAGAAAAACAAGAGGTGTAAATATTGGAAGGAAGAGAAAAATGTTCTTGTTTACAACAATACAATTGTTCGTCAAAAAAATATAAATCAATCAAAAACTTTTAGAACAAATATAAGAGTTCAGTAAATGACAAGACATAAGTTCTACATGAGAAATAACCAAATAGAAAATTAGAAAGTTTAATGGTAAAAAAAAAGACCCCATTTATGATAGTAACCAAAAAAAGAAAGAAATAGCAGTCATTACCTAGGAACAAATCTAAGAAGAAATGTGCAATACTTTTGAAGAAAAAGAACATATTGAGGCATAAAGGGACCTACAGAAACAGAGAGGCACACATGGACCCAACATGAAGCTGAGGAGCAAATACCTGCCAAGTCCATGCCAATGGATTTCACAGGACCCAGAGATGCACAGAGAATCAATATTGATGACAGTTCTTCCACACACTGATCTCTACATTCAGTTCACTCTCAGCCACAGCCCCAAAATGATACTTATTTTTTAGACACCCTAACAAGCTGATACTAAAATATATGTGAAAGAAAAAAATGTGTGTAAAATGACAAAGTAATGAATGTATAGGGGGCAGGAATAAAGCAGTAATACATACCCCAAAACATATTTTTAAATTACTTTAATTACAGGTATACCACACTTTATTGCACTTTTCTTTATCACACTTCACAGATGTTGTGCTTTTCTACAAATTGAAGTTTTGCGGTAACCCAGCATACAACAAATCATTGATGTCATTTTTACAACAGCATTTGTTCACTTCATATTTCTGTATCACATTTTGGTAATTCTTGAAATATTTCAAGCTTTTTCATTATTATTATATTTGTTATGGTGATCTGTGATCAGTGATCTTTGATGTTACTACTACAACTTGCTAAGGCTCAGAGGATGACTAGCATTTTTTAGCAATAAAGTATTTTTAAATTAATATATGTACATTCTTTTGGACATAATGCTGTTGCACACTCTTAATAGACCAAAGCATTGTGTAAACATAACTTTTACATGTACTGGGAAACCTAAAAATTTGTATGAATCACTTTATTGTGATGATCTGGAAACCATACTACCTCTGAAGTATGTCTGTATAATTCTATAGTAAACAATGAAGGCAAAATAAGAATGTCCAGATAAAAATGAGCTTAGAACATGCACTACCAGTAGATATTCATTAAAAGAACTTTTCAAGGACACACTTCCAATAGAAGGAAATGATCCCTGGAGGAAGGTCTGCAATGCAAGAAGAATGAAAGCACAAGGAGAAAGAAAAAAACAATGTGGGCAAATCTAAACAGAAATTGATGAAAAAAAGCAATAATCATATTAACTCCTGAGTTTTGTGCCAAATAAGAATACAGAAGTAAATTGCTGGATAAGTAGGGAGGCAAATGTCAGAGTTAAAGTGCTCAAAGATAACTGTATTGCTCAGAAGGAGTGTAAAGTTCATGATTAATTGCAGATATTGTTGAGGTAATATGCATGTTAAAATTTCTATAAGAAGGATAAAAGAATAGAACATATAACTTCAAAACTGAGGGGAAAATAAAATAAAGGGAAGTAAAAACCCTTACCAAGCCAAAAGTTGACAAGAATGAGAAAAGAATAGAAAAATTGGAATAAATAAAATGGCCCAAATAAAAAAGGTAGAAAAATGCAATTATACAAATAAAATAATAAATGAACATAAAGTAAAAATATATTATGTAAAAAAAAAGTTGGATTGAGCAGAAGCAACAAGAACTACAATAATGCAGCCTGTGGAACAAAAACCACATTCATAGAAAGATAGACAAGATGAAAAGGCAGAGGGCTATGTACCAGTTGAAGGATCAAGGTAAAACCCCAGATAAAAAATGAAATGAAGTGGAGATAGGCAACCTTCCAGAAAAAAATTCAGAATAATGATAGTGAAGATAATCCAGGACCTCAGAAAAAGAATGGAGGCAAAGATTGAGAAGATGCAAGAAATGTTTAACAAAGATCTAGAAAAATTAAAGAACAAACAAACAGATGAACAATACAATAACTGAAATGAAAATACACTAGAAGGAACCAATAGCTGAATAACTGAGGCAGAAGAATGGATAAGTGACCTGGAGGCAGAATGGTGGAATTCACTGCTGCAAAAAAGAATAAAGAAAAAAGAAGGAAAAGAAATGAAGAGAGTCTAAGAGACCTCTGGGACAATATTAAATGCAACAACATTCACATTATAAGGGTCCCAGCAAGAGAAGAGAAACATAAAGGACCTGAAAAAATATTTGAAGAGATTATAGTCAAAAACTTCCCTAACATGAGAAAGGAAATAGCCACCCAAGTCCAGGAAGCTAAGAGAGTCCCAGATACACCCAAGGAGAAAAACGCCAGGACACGTAGTAATCAAATCAGCAAAAATTAAAAACCAAGAAAAAATATTGAAAACAGCAAGGGAAAAATGACAACATACAAAGGAACTCCCTTAAGGTTAACAGCTGATTTCTCAGCAGAAACTCTACAAGCCAGAAGGGAGTGGCATGATATACTTAAAGTGATGAAAGGGTAGAACCTACAACCAACATTATTCTACCCAGCAAGGATCTCATTCAGATTCGATGGAGAAATCAATAGCTTTACAGACAAGCAACAGCTAAGAGAATTCAGCACCAACAAACCAGTGCTACAACAAATGCTAAAGGAATTTTTCTAAGTGGGAAACACAAGAGAAGAAAAAGACCTACAAAAACAAACTCAAAACAATTAAGAAAATGGTAATAGGAACATCCATATAGATAATTACCTTAAACGTGAGTGGATTAAATGCTCCAACCAAAAGACACAGGCTCACTGAATGGATTAAAAAACAAGACCCATATATACGCTGTCTACAAGAGATCCACTTCAGACCTAGGGACACATACAGACTGAAAGTGAGGGGATGGCAAAAGATATTCCATGCAAAAGGAAATCAAAAGAAAGCTGGAGTAGCAATACTCATATCATATAAAACAGACTTCAAAATAAAGAATGTTACAAGAGACAAGGAAGGACACTACATAATGATCAAGGGCTCAATTCAAAAAGAAGATATAACAATTATAAGTATATATGCACCCAACATAGGAGCACTTCAATACATAAGGCAACTGCTAACAGCTATAAAAGAGGAAATCGACAGTAACACAGTAATAATGGGGGACTTTAACACCTGACTTACACCAATGTACAGATCATCCAAACAGAAAATTACTAAGGAAACACAAGCTTTAAATGACATGATAGACCAGATAGACTTAATGATATTCATAGGATATTCCATCCAAAAACAGCAGATTACACTTTCTTCTCAAGTGCGCACAGAACATTCTCCAGGATAGATCACATATTGGATCACAAATCAAGCCTAAATAAATTTAAGAAAATTGAAATCATATCAAGCATCTTTTCTGACTACAACACTATTGGATTAGAAATCAATTACAGGGGAAAAAATGTAAAAAACACAAACACATGGAGGATAAACAATATGATATTAATAACCAAGAGATCATTGAAGAAATCAAAGTGGAAATCAAAAAATACCTAGAGACAAATGACAATGAAAACACGATGATCCAAAACCTATGGGATGCAGCAAAAGCAGTTCTAGGAGGAAAGTTTATAGCTATACAAAGCTACCTCAAGAAACAAGAAAAATCTCAAATAAATGATCTAACCTTACGCCTAAAGGAACTAGAGAAAGAAGAGCAAACAAAACCCAAAGTTAGCAGAAGGAAAGAAATCATAAACCTCAGAGCAGAAATAAATGAAATAGAAACAAAGAAAACAATAGCAAAGATCAATAAAACTAAAAGCTGGTTCTTTGAGAAGACAAGCAAAATTGATAAACCATTATCCAGACTCCTCAAGAAAAAGAGGGAGAGGACTCAAATCAATAAAATTAGAAATGAAAAATGAGAAGTTACAACAGACACTGCAGAAACATAAAGCATCCTAAGAGACTACTACAAGCAACACTATGCCAATAAAATGGACAACCTGGAAGAAATGGACAAACTCTTAGAAAGGTATAACCTTCCAAGACTGAACCAGGAAGAAATACAAAATATGAACAGACCAATCACAGGTAATGAAATTGAAACTGTGTTATAAGATCTTCCAACAAACAAAAGTCCAGGACCAGATGGCTTCACAGGTGAATTCTATCAAACATTTAGAGAAGAGCTAACACCCATCCTTCTCAAAATCTTCCAAAAAACTGCAGAGGAAGGAACACTCCCAAACTAATTTTATGAGGCCACCATCGCCCTGACTCCAAAACCAAAGATACTACAAAAAAAGAAAATTACAGATCAATATCACTGATGAATATAGATGCAAAAATCCTCAACAGAATACTAGCAAACAAATCCAACAACACCTTAAAAGAATCATACTAGCAAACAAATCCAACAACACCTTAAAAAGAATCATACAAAAGATCAAGTGGGATTTATCCCAGGGATTGAATGATTCTTCAATATATGCAAATCAATCAATGTGATACACCATATTAACAAATTGAAGAAGAAAAACCATATGATCATCTCAATAGATGCAGGAAAAGCTTCTGACAAAATTCAACACCGATTTATGATAAAAATTCTCCAGAAAGTGGACCTAGAAGGAACCTACCTCAACATAATAAAGGCCATATACAACAAACCCAAAGCAAATATCATTCTCAATGGTGTAAAAGTGAAAGCGTTTCCTCTAAGATCAGTAAAAAGACAAGGATGTCCACTCTCACCACTATTATTCAACATAATTTTGTAAGTCCTGGCCACAGAAATCAGAGAAGAAAAAGAAATAAAAGGAATACAAATTGGAAAAGAAGTAAAACTGTCACTGTTTGCAGATGACATGATACTATACATAGAGAATCCTGAAAATGCCACCAGAAAGCTACTAGAGCTAATCAATGAATTTGGTAAAGTTGCAGGGTACAAAATTAATGCACAGAAATCTCTTGCCTTTCTATACACTAATGATGAAAAATATGAAAGAGAAATTAAGGAAACACTCCATTTACCACTGAACAAAAAGACTAAGATACCTAGGAATAAACATACCTAAGGAGACAAAAGACCTGTGTGCAGAAAATTATAAGACACTGATGAAAGAAATTAAAGATGATACTAACAGATAGAGAGATATACCATGTTCTTGACTTGGAAGAATCAATATTGTGAAAATGACTATACTACCCAAAGCAATCTACAGATTCAATGCAATACCTATCAAATTACCAATGGCATTTTTTTTGGAACTAGAACAAAAAACCTTAAAATTTATATGGAGACACAAAAGACCCCGAATAGCCAAGGCATTCTTGAGGGAAAAAAACGGAGTTGGAGGAATCAGACTCCCTGACTTCAGACTATACTACAAACCTACAGTAATCAAGACAATATGGTACTAGCACAAAAACAGAAACATAGATCAATGGAACAAGACAGAAAGCCCAGAGGTAAATCTACGCACCTATGGTCAACTAATCTGTGACAAAGGAGGTAAGGATATACAATGGAGAAAAGACAGTCTCTTCAATAAGTTGTGCTGAGAAAACTGAACAGCTACATGTAAAAGAATGAAATTAGAACACTCCCTAACACCATACACAAAAATAAACTCAAAATGGATTAGAGATCTAAATGTAAGACCAGACACTGTAAAACTATTAGAGGAAAACATAGGAAGAACACTCTTTGACGTAAATCACAACAAGATCTTTCTTGATCCACGTCCTAGAGTAATGGAAATAAAAACAAAAATAAACAAATGGGACCTAATGAAACTTAAAAGCTTTTTCACAGCAAAGGAAACCATAAAGAAGATGAAAAGACAGCCCTCAGAATGGGAGCAAATATTTGCAAATGAATCAACAAAGAATTAATCTCCAAAATATATAAACAGCTCATGCAGCTCAATATTTAAAAAACAAACAGCCCAATCTAAAAATGGGCAGAGGACCTAAATGGACATTTCTTCAAAGAAGACATACAGATGGCCAAGAGGCACATGAAAAGCTGCTCACCATCACTAATTATTAGAGAAATGCAAATCAAAACTGCAATGAGGTATTACCTCACACCAGTTAGAATGGGCATCATCAGAAAATCTACACACAACAAATGCTGGAGAGGGTGTGGGCAAAAGGGAACCCTCTTGCACTTTTGCTGGGAATATAAATTGATACAGCCACTATGGAGAACAGTATGGAGGTTTCTTTAAAAACTAGAAATAGAATTACCATATGACCCAGCAATCCTGCTACTTGCATATACCCAGAGAAAACCATAATTCAAAAAGACACATGCGCACCAATGTTCATTGCAGCACTGTTTACAATAGCCAGGTCATGAGAGCAACCTAAATGCCCATCAACAGACAAATAGATAAAGAAGATGTGGTACATATATGCAGTGGAATATTACTCAGCCATAGAAAGGAATGAAATTGGGTCATTTGTAGAGACATGGATGGATCTAGAGACTGTCATACAGAATGAAGTAAGTCAGAAAGAGAAAAACAAATATCGTATATTAACGCATATATGTGGAACGTAGAAAAATGGTACAGATGAACCAGTTTGCAGGGCAGATATTGAGACACAGATGTAGAGAAGAGTATGGACACCAAGGGAGGAAAGCAGTGAGGGGTGGGGGTGGGGGTGTGATGAATTGGGAGATTGGGATTGACATGTATACACTGATGTGTATTAAATGGATGACTAATAAGAGCCTGCTGTATAAAGAAATAAATAAAATACAATGGGATAATAATAAAAAACAAAACTGGATTGTTTTCCAATCCAACATATTAGTTACACCCAATATGTAAGGCACAAAAATATTGTAATGGAAAGTATAGAAAAAGATACCCCAGCCAAATAACAACTAAAGTGTTAGTGTTCCTAGCTCTGTAGTTTTAATAAAAGACTAAACACAATACAGTTCCAGGCAGATAATTTTACTGGAAATAGACGGGCTTAGTTTGTACTGATGCAAGGTTCATTTCACCTGGAAGTTGAGTTCATATGCCTCTATAACATAGCTTCATAATGGATATGCTTGCGGTGCCCATGTCACATCCTCTCTCCCACCTTTGATCTCTGCTCCAGGGGTACTGGACAGCTCTGTTCAAGTTCAGACTTACATTGTCAGCATCCTAGCTCAAGCCCATCCCCACCCACGGGGCCAACACTTGGGGCCTTCATCAGAGCCTCAGAAATCTGTGGGCAAATGTAGTCCAGATATTTGGGGTAGTCAAGGTCCCCGGGAATAATCCCTGCAGAAGTTGAAGGATAAGTTCTCCCATCTCCTGTCCTTTGGATGGATGGTCTGGGAGATTTCTGCATGCTTATTGGTGAAATGGAGCCTCATTTCTCACAAGAGCAACCTTATCAGAATTTTATATGGCTTTTCCTCCTTCCTTACCACCTCCCATTTCCCCAAGTCCTGCTTCCTGGGATTGATTGTCTCCAAAATAAGCCACCTGCACCCAAGCATGTTCAGGCTCTGCTTTCAGGGAACCCAGCCAGGCAAAGCCAGCTTGGATGAGTGCTTTAGGAAATGTGCCTGAGGAGGTGGGACATAGCCCAGAGAAGTTTGGATAGGGTCTGGGAAGAGTAATTAAGACTCAGTGCTCTCAATCAGAGCATGCACTGGAGCTTAGGCCCTGGGGAAGAGGCCTCAGGCAGCTGGGGAAACAGTTCAGGTCAGAGGATGTTTGGGGAAAAGGAGAGGAGAGGATGGGCCCTCAGAAAAGGAGAAGGGCCACCAAGACCACCTCTGGCATCCTCCCTTCCTGTCAACCCTGGTACTCCTGAGGCCCAGGCATTCAGCAGAAATTCCCATCTCCTCTCTTTCTGGCTCTTACCCCACCTCACATTCCAGCAAAAGCTCAGTCTGGTGCAGAAATGCAACCCTTGCTCCTGGGCACAGGTATCACAAAATCAGAGACCTCCTCACTTCAGTGAGTTTTTTTTTAATTGAAGTACAGTTGATTTACAACATTGTGTTAGTTTTAGGAGGACAGCAAAGTGATACATATTTAATGTATATATCTATATTCTTTCTTTTTATTCTTTTCCATTATAAGTTATTACAAGATAAACACAAAGATTTATTGTATAGCACAAGAAACTATATTCACATCATATTTTGATTTGTTAACAAAATAATTGGAGTTTTTCACAGCCAACATAAACTAACAGTAAGTTCTCCCATGTGGAAAACCCAGCCTCCAGGCTCTGCAGTTCTCATGCAGCCTCCAAGTGAGAAAGGTCTTGGGCAGAGAGGCCTGGGTTCCAGACCCAGCTGGAGACAGCCTCCTGGCTTGATGACTTCAGGATAGTCACCAACCCTCTCATGTCACAATTTCTTAGCTGTGTAGTGGGAATAAGACTATTCAGGTCCCTTCCTACCCGGCAGGTACATGGTCCTGGAGTTTGAAAGCAAAGTGCTCTGTGGGGAGCCTCAAGTTATAAACTGAGCGGATGCCTTTTTCAATCGAAAAAAACATTGATGCCCACCAGATGTTAGGTTGTGTGCTAGGCGTTGTATAAAACACAAAATGCCAAAGCCAACTAACCAAGAGCCTGTAAACTCTCCCTTTTTTACCTGAATTACCTGGATTCTCACCCAACCCCTGTCCTTCCATCTTTTCCCCAAGCTCTTCCATCATGATGAAATGGAGCTGGGCTCTGTGGGGCCCTCCTGGGTACAAATATTTTAGTGTCCCCACTTCTTGTTTGTAGGAAATAAGCTTCATTCAGCTTCCTTGACCTTCCCTGAGTTCCAAAGGGCAGATTCAAACAGTTGCTAATCAGGGAAGGGAAAGGGTGGAGAAACAAAGGAGAAGCAGTCCAGAAACTAGTGCAGCAATAAAGCAAGGTCCTGGTTCCTACTCAAGGAATATACATAACAATACCTTTGAGCTCTTCTGCAGGAACTAAGGCTCCCACCCATGTGGAGGATGGTAACTTCAGGCTGAGCACAAGATTCCTGGAACACTGCCCTGTTACCTCATCATCAACCAATGAGAAGAAAGTCTGCACACAGTGGAAGATAATGTAGACCCTGACCCCTTCGTCAAATAATTCTTCCTTTAAAAATTTTCATGGTAGCTTCCTCTGCTGTAGGCCCGAGAGGTTGCTGCCGACATGGGCAAGTTCATGAAACCCGGGAAGGTGGTGCTGGTCCTGGCCGGTCGCTACTCTGGACGCAAAGTGGTCATCGTAAAGAACATTGATGATGGCACCACAGACCGACCCTACAGGCATGCTCTGGTGGCTGGAATTGATCACTATCCCCGCAAAGTGACAGCTGTCATGGGCAAGAAGAAAATTGCCAGGAGGTCAAAGATCAAGTCTTTTGTGAAAGTTTATAATTATAATCACCTCATGCCTACGTGGTACTCTGTGGATATCCCCTTGGACAAAACTGTTGTCAACAAGGATGTCTTCAGAGACCCTGCTCTCAAACACAAGGCCCGACGAGAGGCCAAGGTCAAGTTTGAGGAGAGATACAAGACTGGCAAGAACAAATGGTTCTTTCAGAAGCTGCGGTTTTAGGTCTGTCTTGTTTCAGTCATTAAAAATACAAAAATACAAAAAAAAAATTTCATGGTAGAGCAAATCTTGGGATTTAGCTTTTAGACATGAGTCCACCTTCTCCCCAGGTTGCCAGCCTCCTGAATAAAGCAATCTTTCCTTTCCAACCAACACTTGCCACTCGAGTTTTGGTTTTTGAGTGGCAAGCAGTCGAACCCGAGTTCAGTAACACTGACTCCATGCTGCTTCTCCCCCAGGATCTCATCCTGCCTTTCTTCCTATCAGTGTCTCCCTCAGTACTGGCTCTTGCCTTTTATCCTTCAGTACTCTCATATTTTTCACATTCTGAAGAAAAGTTCATCTTTACCTTTTCTTTGTCAATGTCTCCCCAGTATTGTCAACTGAACTGTGCTTTCAGCTCTTAACCCAATCCAAACCAGGAGATAGCAAACTTTTCCTGCAAAGGGTGAGATATTTTATGCTTTTCAGGCCATGTGGTCTCTGTTACAGTTACTTAACTCTGGCACTGTAGTCCAGGGGCAGCCATAGATAATACATAAACATGTAGGCATGTCTGTGTTCCAATAAAACTTTATTTACAAAGACAGGCTAGATTTGGTCCACAGGGTATAGTTTGTGGGCTCCTGACCTAGGCAGTGCTTCTTAAATGTTAGTGTGCACATGAATAACCTGGAAATCTTGTTAAAATGCAGTCTCTGATTCAGTAGATCTAAGCTAGGGCTCAGCAGTCTGCATTTCTAACAAGCTCTCAGGTGATGCTGATGTGGTTGGTCTCAGGAGTGATACTCTCGATGACTTCTGTGACAGGTACAGCTGACTCAACCACCATTCCAAGTCTCTTCTCTCTTTCTGCCTCCCAACAGAAAGGCTGGAAAAGCCCCCAAAAAGCACTTTCTCATCTACCCCTGTTGCCAGCGTGGCCATATGGGTCAGTTCTGGCAAATATGATGAAAGCAAAATTCTGGAGGTCTTTCAAGAAGCTCATGAATTGCACCTTTCTCTCCCTCCTGAGTTCTCAACAATTTGAGAATTAAGACAAAGGAGTAGCATTTGAAGGCCTGAAATATCACCCTTATTACTTAAAAAGGCTAAGTTATTGTAGAACACAGTTTATTGTGAAATGGACCTGTTAACTGAATTACAGAAGTCTGACTAACTCCTCCCAGGTTGACTAGAATAGGTTTCCCTATCTGGATAGAGAGATGTGGCTAAGACTTATGGCTCAAAGGAGCAGAGGAGAACTGGTAGCTGCAGGCAGGCTCTCTCCCTAGAGGAAAACTAGAGGTGCTTAGTTGAGCAAGCCCAGTTTATTCTTCCCAAATTTAGCAACCAGCCACATCATTCCATCTCCCCTGGGATAGGGTAAATACAGGGGTAGAGAGAAGCTGGAAGTGTATCAAAAAGAAGGAAACCATTTCAAGTGAGACAGCCACATCACTCCCCCTCCAATGATCTCTACTTTTTTGTTCTCTTAACATATTTGGTTTAACTACTAAACCGTCAGTCAAGAGGTGATGTGCAGAGTGATAGGGAAGTCCCACACCCACCTGCCTGAGAATGTAACAACAAATTTTTTTGCCTTTGGTATTTTTCTGGGAACACCAATGGGCAATTCCCACTTTTCCCACACCAAGCATCTGAAATGTGTCCTAAGACTACATTAAGTAAACCCCACATTTATTTTGAACACAGGACCAAAATTCATCCCCTATCTTACTTATTGCTCAAATTATATTCAGCCATGTTGTCCACATAACTAATCAGAATTTGTGAATGTATTCATTCAACAAATATTTTATGAGCATCTGCTTTGTTCCAGGCAGTGTTCCAAGTGCTAAAGATGCAACAGTGTACAAAGATAAACATTCCTGCCCTAATGTAGCTCATAGTCCAATGAGGGGAATAGATAAGAAACAATCATTATAATAAATAAGTGATATTCCATGTTTGAAATGGTAAGCATCATGGAAAAAAAGTAGAGCAGGGAAGAAGGATCAGGAGTGCTGCGGGGGAAGGTGGATGTTACAGTGTAAAAGGTTGTCAGAATAGGTCTCTTCAGGAAGATTGCATTGAGAAATTACTTGAAGTGGGGGGTTAGCAAAGCAGATCATTGGAGGAGTGTTAGTGAGGGGCAGATTGCCTGAAGTGGAGTGAACAAAAGAAGGGGAGATCAGAGATGTAATGCAGGGTCAGATCAAGAGGAGTCCTTGCAGAGGAATGGCTTGATCTAATTTGTACTTTTATTTTTTTAATATTTTTTTACATTTTTTTAAAATTGAGGTAACATTGGTTTATAACACTATATAAGTTTCATGTGTACATTATATTTAGACTTCTATATACATTACAGTGTGCTCACCACCAAAATTTACTTTCTATCCATCACCATACCTGATACCCTTTACCCATTTCTCCACCCCCGCCCACTCTGGAGTCACCACTCTGTTCTTTGTATCTATGTGTTTGCTTTTATTTAGTTTTGTTTGTTCATTTATTTGAGTTTTTTTTTTGTTTGTTTGGTTGGTTGGTTTTGTTTTTTATATTCCACATATGAGTGAAGCCATATGGTATTTGTATTTCTCTGTCTGATTTATTTCACTGAGCAAGGACCCTCAAGTTCCATCCATCTTGTCACAAATGGCAAGATTTCATCTTTTTAATGGCTGAGTAGTATTCTATTGTGTGTGTGTATATATGTGTGTATCACTTCTTCTTTATCCATTCATCAATTGATTGTTTCCATATCTTGGCGATTGTAAATAAAGCTACAATGAGCATAGGGGTGCATATACCTTTTCAAATTACTGTTTTAATATTCATCAGATAAATATCCAGAATTGGAATAGCTGGATCATATGTTAGTTCTATTCTTAATTTTTTGAGGAATCTCTATACTGCTGTCCATAGTGGCTGCACCAATTTACATTCCCACCAACAGTGTATGAGGATTCCCTTTTCTCCACATTCTCTCCAACCCTTGTAATTTCTTGCCTTTTTAAAATTGAGGTATAGTTGACTTACCATGTTGTGTTAGTTTCTGGTGTACAGCAAAGTCATATATATATATATCCTTTTCCATATACTTTTCCTGTATGGTTTATTACGGGATATTGAATATAGTTCCCTGTGCTATACAGGAGGACCTGGTTGTTTACCTATTTTATATATAGTAGTTTGTATCTTTGAATCCCAAACTCCTAATTTATCCCTCCCCCATCCCCTTTCCCCTTTGGTAAACATAAGTTTGTTTTCTATGTCTGTGAGTTTGTTTCTGTATTGTAAATAAGTTCATTTGTATCACATTTTAGATTCCACATGTAAGTGATATCATATGGTATTTGTCTTTCTCTTTCTGACTTACTTCACTTAGTATGATAATCTCTAGGTCCATCCATGTTGTTGAAAATGGCATTATTTCATTCTTTTTCATGGTTAATACTCTATTGTGTGTGTGTGTGTGTGTGTGTGTGTATATATATATATATATATATATGTACCCCACATCTTCTTTACCCATTCATCTGTCGATAGGCTGCTTCCATGTCTTGGCTATTGTAAATAGTGCTGCTATAGACATTAGGGTGCATGTATATGTTCAAATTAGTTTTCTCTAGATATATGCCCAGAAGTAGGATTTCTGGAGCATATGGTATCTCTATTTTCAGTTTTTAAAGTAACCTCCATACTGTTTTCCATAGTGGCTGCACCAATTTACATTCTCACCAACAGTGTAGGAGGCTTCCCTTTCCTCCACACCCTCTCCAGAATTTGTTATTTGTAGATTTTTAATGATGGCTATTCTGACTGGTGTGAGGTGATACCTCATTTTAGTTTTGATTTGTGCTTCTCTAATAGTGATGCTGAGCATCTTTTAATGTGCCTATTGGCCATATGTATGTCTTCTTTGGAGAAATGTCTATTTAGGCTTTCTGCCCATTTTTTGATAGGGTTGTTTATTTTTTTATTATTAAGTTGTATGAGCTGTGTGTATATTTTGAAAATTAAGCCCTTGTTGGCCACATCATTTGCAAAAGTTTTCTTCCAGTCCATAGGTTGCTTTTTCAGTTTGTTTATACTTTCCTTTGCTGTGCAAAAGCTCATAAGTTTGATTAGGTCCCATTTGTTTAGTTTTGGTTTTATTTCTATTGCCTTGGGCAACTGACCAAAGAAAACATTGGTACAATTTATGTCAGATAATGTTTTCCCTATGTTCTCTTCTAGGAGTTTTATGGTGTCATGTCTTACGTTTAAGTTTTTAAGCCATTTTGAGTTTATTTTTTGTGCACAGTGTGAGGGAGTGTTCCTTGCCTTTTTGACAATAGCCATTCTAACCTGCATGAGGTGATATCTCATTGTGGTTTTTATTTGCATTTTCCTAATAATTAGTGATGTTGAATGTCTTTTCATGTGTCTGTTGGTCATCTGTGTATCTTCTTTTGAAAAATGTCTATTCAGCTCCTCTGATAATTTATGCTTCTAAAGGATCACCCTGGTTACTGTGTCAAGAACAGAAAGCAGGAAAGAAAGAGTAGAAACAACTCAAAGGAGGAGGTTCTGACAGGTGAGAGGAGGTGGTGGCTTGGATAAGAATGATAGTAGTGGAGGAGGTGAGAAGAGGTTGAATCCTCAATAAATCTTCAAGGTAGAACCAAAAGGATTTCTTGGCCGTTTGGGTATGAGAAAGAAAAGAGTCAAGGATTTCATGATCATGCTTGCATTAAGATTGATAATATAAGATACTTTATCTTAGGGACTTCAGGAATGGCAGAGTAAAGAGCTTAGCAGACCCTCTCCACAGAAAAATAGCAAGTTAAGTGGCAAGAATTATTTTTTAAGAACATTTCGCAGTCTCTGGAATTGTCTTTAGGGCATACAGTAAGTGGAGAAAGATTCACTGAGAAAAATCAATAAAATCTCAGTAAGAACAGCAAGAGCCATGACCTGCTCCCTCTTTCCTCATCTCTTTGTATGGAAACTCTACTCCAGGTGAATGTGGTCAAAAGATAGGGGTTTCCTTTTCCTTCAGTTCCTAAAGTTTCACTCTGGGTAGGGCAAGTCTCCAGTGTTTCTCATGTTCTTCTAGCCCTCATGTTCCTCCAGCCCCATATTCTAGGTGAGTGTGGATGAAAGGACTGAGATGCTCTTCCCCCCACACAGACCCTATTTGTATAGTGGAAGCTTTAGGTGTGGCAAGCTGAAAATACTGAGGCTTTAATTACCCTTGCCCCTGTTCATTCATCAGGTAGAGGTTCCATGCTGAGAGGGGAAATCTAAGAATACAAAAGGCTACCACCCCTCCTGATACTACTTACATAGAAAGAGTATCATTCCAAAAGAAATAGGCCACTCTCCCTCCTCCAGGTCCTGTGAAGTGGTACAAAATTTCTTTCCAGGGGAAGAGACAGGAGAATGAGAAGCTCCATAGTATGGCCCAAGAGGACTATTTGGAAGATAATAGGGAAAAATGCATGCGTAAGAGTGTTGTTGAAAACAAGGAGACCTTTGTGAAGGCTAATTGAGTGGGGGCTGGCAGCTCCACAATACTGGTAGCAACAAGTGAAGTGGCAGAGTGACTAGAAGTCTAACAGAAAGTTTAACAGAAGTTTAACAGGGTAAAACAGCCAAGAAGAACACTCCTGGGGTCAAAGTTGTCTCTGGAGGTCAGGAGGCTGTGCACATGTCATAGTCTACATGCACTGGAGAGCAATCAAAGGTAGACATGGATCAAACTTGTAAGCATTCCCCAAGCCACACACAGATTAATTAACAAAGGGCAGAAGACTCACAGGCACAGTGTGTTTAAGCACAACCTCTTATGAAACAGTGGCTATACAATAACCTACTCTGACTCAAAGGAAATTCTAAGCAGCCAGGATTAAAAATAAAACCACACACATCCCTAGAAGTCTTGACAAACGTATTTAAGCTAAGGCTGTGTTCTTTCAGGAGTGATAAATAAAGAACTTCCAAGCAGCTAGCCTCTGGCTAAATATGGGATCAAAACATAAATTCCCTGGACAGTAATAGCAACCTCCAACCTGCACACATATACAAAAAAAAGAGAGAGAGAGAAAGAAAAATCTAACTGGCTGAAGGGGCCTAAGCACAAGCTTTGACTGATAAGTAACTTATGTGGATTCAAGGATAACCCTTCGGTAGCCATAAAAAAATCTGAGCAGGGACATCAAATGCTGCCCACTGCAAGGGAAATCTACCACAAAATTAGCCCAGCCAAGTCACTAAACAAATAAATGAACTATCAAAGCAAACAACAATGTTAACCCCAGAGGAAGAAAGGAGTCAGTATCCAGAGTTGCTATATAATCTAAAATATCTACTTTAAAAAAAAAAGTATGAGACATACAAAGTAAATTGTGGCCTATACATAAGGAAGAAAGCAACTGCAAATAGAAATTACCTTTGAACAGGCCCAGATGATGGACAAAGCAGACAAAGACTCCAAAGTAACTATTATAAATATGTTGAAAGAATTGAAAGGAGCCATGCCTAAAGAACCAGAGGAACATGTAAAAAAATAATGCCCCATCAAATAGAGAACATGAATAAAAAATAGAAATTATAAAATAGAACCAAGTGGAAATTGTGAGGGTAAAAATTACAATAACCAAAATGAAAAATTCACTAAAAGGTTTCAACCATAGATTTGAGCTGGTAAAATAAAGAATCAGAAAACCAGAAGATAGATCAGTAGATACTACATAATCTGAAGAACAGAGAGGGAAAAAAATATTGAAGAAAAATTTACAGAGCTTTGGAGAAATGTAGAATACCAATAAGTGCATCCACATACATGTAATGGGAGTACCAGAAGAGGAAGCAAAAAGTGGGGTGGGCAGAAAAAACATTCAAAGTGGCTGAATACTGACCAAATTTGATGAAATATATTAATCTACACATCCAAGAGTCTCAACAAACTCCTGTAGGACAAACCTAAACAAATCTATACCCAGATATATCACAGTCAAATTGTTGAAATCCAAATATAAAGAAAAAATTTTGAAAACAGTAAGAAAAAAGGACTCATCACATAAAACAGGATGCCAATAAGATTAACAGCTGACTTCTCATCAGAAAGAGTGGAGGCCAGAAGTTAGTGAGATAAAGTATTCAATGTGCTGAAAGTTAAAACCTTCAACCAAAAATATTATAGCCAGCAAAACTATCTTTCAAAAATGGTGGCAAAAGAAAGACATGACCAGATAAACAAAAGCAGAGAATTCATTGATAGCAGACCTACCTTATAAGAAATACTAAAGGCAGTTCTTCAGGATGAAGCTTATAATTCTAGACAGTAATTTAAAGCCATAGCAAAAAACATAGAGTGCCAGTAAAGGTAATTTATAGATAATTATAAAAGACATTATAATAGCATATTTATTCTCTTATCTTTCTTTTAAAGAGTGATTGCATAAAGCAATATGTATATAATTGTATTAGTGAATGTGTAAAATGTAGAAATGTGATATATTTAACAATAACAGCAAACAGAAGGCAGGTAGAAACAAGATGCATTAGGGTGAAAAAATTAATTAAACCAGATGGTAACTGGAATCCATAGGACTAAATTAAGAAAACCAGAAATGGAAAATAAGAAGATTAATACAACAAACATAAATACGTTTGTTTTCCTTTCTTGTCTTGGTTTCTATAAAAGACATACAATTATATAAATTAATAATTATAGCAATGTATTTTTAGATGTAATTTGTGCAACAATAAAAGGGGAGAGGGTATGGAGCTATATAGGGCAACATTTTTTGAATTCATTGGAATTATGCTAATGAAATCTGAAGTAAATTTAATAAGTAAGCTGTATATTGTAAGCCCTGGAGCAACTGCTATCTCCCCATCTCCCCTACACTCAAACCCCTGGTAATTACATTCTACTTTCTATTCCTAAGAGTTCAACTTTTTTTTTCTTTTAGATTTCACATATAAGTGAGATCATACAGTGTTTGTCTTTCTCTGTCAGGCTAATTTCACACTGGGAAAAGAATAGTCCTTTTAACAAACGGTCCTGAAACTATTGGAATCCACATGCAAAAGAATGTATTTGGACCCTTACCTCACACCATACACAAAAATTAACATGAAATGGATCATAGACCTAAATGTAAGAGTTAAAATTGTAAAAATCTTAGAAAAAAATCATAGGTGTAAATTTTTGTGACCTTGGAAATTATTCCTTAGGTATGACACCAAAAGCATAAGCAATGAAAGAAAAAATACATAAATTGGACTACATTAATAAAAGAAAAACACAACTTCTGTGCTGCAAATGAATGCTGCCACCAACAAAGTGAAATGATAATTCACAATATGGGGGGGGGATTATCAAATCATATGTCTGATAAGGGACTTATATCCAGAATATATAAAGAATACTTCAATAATAAAATACAACACAATTTTTAAATTGGCAAACAATTTGAAGAGATATTTCTCCAAAGAAGATATATAAATAGCCAATAAACACATAAAAAGACACGACAGCATTACTCATTAGAGAAATGCAAATAAAAACTACAATGAAATGCCACTTCATGCCCCCTAGGATGGCTATAATAAAAAAAGCAGGCAATAAAATGTGTTGGCAAAGATGTGAAGAATTTGGAACACTTGCACACTATTGGTGGGAATTTTAAATGGTGCAGCCACTTTGGAAACAATTTTTTCCTCAAAATGTGAAACATAGAATTAGCATATCCCCCAGCAATTCCACTCCTTATACACTTGAGGTATATACTCAAGAGAAATGAAAACATTTACATCCTCACAAAAACTTGTACATGAATGTTTATAGCAGCATTATTCATAATAGTCAAAAAGTGGAAACAACCTAAATGTCCATCAACTGATGTATGGAGAAGCAAAATATGTTTATTTTCAAACAGTGTAACATTATTCAGCAATAAAAAGGAGTTAAGTATGATACATGCTACAACATTGTTGAACCTTGAAAATATGCTAAACGAAAGAAGCCAGTCACAAAATACCACATATTGTATTATTCTATTTATATGAAAAGTCCAGAATAGGCAAATCTATAGAGACAGAAAGTAAATTAGTGGTTGCCTTGGACTGGGGGGCATGGAATGGAGGAATGGGGAATGACTGCTAATGGGCATAGATTTTCTTTTAGAGGTAATGAATACAATCTAAATTTATATGGTATTAAAATAGATAGCTAGTGGGAAGCAGTTGCATAGCACAGAGAGATCAGCTTGGTGCTTTGTGACCACCTAGAAGGGTGGGAAAGGAAGGGTGGGAGGGAGATGCAAGAGGGAGGGTATATGGGGATATATGTATACATACAGCTGATTCACTTCGTTATACAGCAGAAACTAACACAACATTGTAAAGCAATTATACTCCAATAAAGATGTTAAAAATTTTTTTTACATGGTGTTGATGTTTGCACAACCTTGTGAATAAACCAGAAAACACTTTAAGTGGGTGAAATTTATGGTGCATGTAATAAGTCTCAGCAAAGATGTATTTAAATGTTCATATTAAGATGTTCCAATAATTAAATGCATAGCCGTTTCAGTAGTAAAATGCTAACATATAGTGTTGTCCCAAATTTGAAAATAAACCCACTTTCTTCAAATATTTATTCTTCAAATATATTTTCTTCAAAAAATACATCCAGCCCTGACCTCTTTCTGAATTCCAGTCCACATTTTCTACTGCATGTAGGGCTCCCCATCTGGATTTCATTGGCCTCTCATGCTCACAAATTTCCCCCAAATCTGGTCTACCTCTTAGGTGCTTCTCTCTAATGATAGCCCCACCATTTTTGCAATCTTCTACACTGAAAATCTCAGTGCCATCTCTGATTACTATATCTCCCTTGTTCATAAGTCCAGGTGATTTCACTTCTGCCCAAGTTCACCCATTCTCTACCTCACCTCCATGCCAGCTATTGCTGCCTTAGTTCAGACTCTTAGGTTTGTTCCTGAATTAGTGAGACCTCTACTTTCACCAACCAACCTGTGCCAAAGCCAGATTAACATTCTCAAGAAGAGCACTGGTCATGTCACACTAAAGCTCAACAGCTCTCAGTGGTTTCCTGTGCTTGTTGAACAAAGTCCAAATTCCTTCTTCTGGAAAATCAGAATTTGGGGATATTTTATCCCCAAGCTATCTTTATCTGACTCTGATGATTCCCTTCAAAAATACTTTACATTAAAAACTATCTACTCTTTCCTTTGAGTGTCACTAAATGTCTCCACTTCCTTGCCTTTGCCTTATACATCATTTCTTCTTGTCCAAGAATCTCCAAAATTCCTGGTCAGGCTCCTCCATGAAGTTTTTCCCAAGCTGGAAGTGATTTCTCCTTCTACTAAACTCTCTTCAAACTCTATCATACACCAGCATGCCACAGATTACTCTCTATCAGATATTATAACTCTCTAGGTCCATTATGTATTTTGTTGTTATCTCTAACCTTCTTCTTCACTTCATCTCTTTTCTTTCTTCAATATTGCATCCAGCCCTTGCTATGGGATTCTTAAGTGCCTAATTTGTGCCTGACTTGTAATTCTCAGAGCCTCTAGCCCAGTGCCAGACACTTAAGAGGTACTCAGTAAATGCTCATGGAAACAAAGGAGGGAGGAGAAACAGAAGGTGTGCTTCCTGACTTTAAGGAACTTAGTTCATGTAGAAGCTGAACAAAAATTTTTTGATGCTTGACAGGATGAGGAAAGTATGACAATAAACATGTCTCACAAAGGTGACATTTAACAACACTGAGAGGAACTAGAAGAGGTTACTGATTGGGGTGAGATTTTAATACATGGATATGGAATGAAGAACATTCCAGGTTAAGGGAATAGCACCAACAAATAGCCAAGTTCACACATTTGCAAGAGGTGAACTGTGAAATATGATTGGTGAGTAAGGTGCATGCTTGTATGAAAGAGGGAAGGGTTCTGTAGTTGGACATAAGCCTTGAAAATTACATTGGAGACTGATCATAGAAAGTGTTGGATTGCAGGGTAGAGAATTTGGACTTTATTCTGCACGCAATGAGTAACCCTTAAGATATTTATTTGACCAATGAAAGAGCTCAGGGTTTAAAGGAGGCAGAAAGGTAACTTCCTATAAAACAGCTTAGTGACCAGCTGCCAATTTGCCTTATTTGTAAATTCAGCTATGGGTGCCTGGAAATATAGGGGATGATGGGATTACATTTTAAAGGGACATCAAAAAATTCAGCTTCACTTTTTAAAAAATTATAAAAACCTCTATTTTCTTAAAGTACATGCAAGTTAACCAAAGTCTCCAGGGTCTGTTTGGATCATGTTTACTTTGGTACCTTGAAAGCTTGGCAGTTGTTTAGAAACTCAACTACAACTCACTTTTAAACAAAATCACCCTTGAGAATGGTGGGTTTGAGCTATCTCAATATATTAACTTGACATTGTGAGGCAGTTATGCTGCAGGTTCAGAGGGCTGATTAAATCTTAAAACGAGCACAGAACAGGTGCCAAAAAGCACACACTTTAATTGGATCCTTCAATAGAAGAGACAAAGAGGAAAAAGCAGCAACATAAATGGAGGCTATTTTATTCGTTAAAAGGAGACCTCCTCTGTGTCAGACAGGAAAATCTAGCATCAGATCCCATGTCTTTTCTTTAAGACTGTGGATATACAGAGAAAAGCACAAATTGACAGTCAGGGATAGAAGGAAACTGAGGCTCCAAGCTACATGTAAACCATTTGGAAGGAAGAAACGAATGTTAAATACTAACAAAGGATTCAGTGAGAATTTCAATTTGCTATAGAAATTAATCATTGTATATATAATTTTTAATCAAATTCAACAGTTTTAACCTATAAGGCAGAGATACTTTTGCTCATTGGTAATAATCACATGCTTCTCCACATTTCACACCCTCCCTGTTAGTTAGGTAGAGGCTAGGTGCCTGGTTCTGGCCAAGGGGCGGAGAGCAGAAATGATGTATGTTACTTGTAAGCTGAGGCATTTAGGAGCTGGTGTCCTCCCCTCCATGTTTTCTCTTCCCTTGTTACAACTGTCTTGGAGGCCCTAGGTTCTAAATAAATCAGCTGAGAAATAGTGGCCTATCTATTAACCTAGGTTCTGGAGTGAAAAATAGTTATGTTAAGCCACTGAGATATTAAGGTTTATTTGTACCATATCATAGCCTAGTCTATTCTACTAATTCATTCTACTAATTCATCCACCATTTCTTTCATTGTGTTAAGTCCCCTAATTTGGGGCTGGACATGTGACTACCCAAAATGAAGATTATATTTCTCAACCTCCCTAATGGCTGAGAGAAGCAATATGTTTAAAATCCAGCCAAAGGTCTGTAAGTCAATGTACTGTCTCTTCCTTAAAAGCAGCTGTAATATACCTTTTGCTCTTCTTCTTTGTCCTCTTCTTTATCTTTCTAGCTGGAATGTAGATACTGCTATCTTGGACTAGAGGTCAAGGCCACAAGTACAGCAGCAACAGTAAAAGAAGCCAGAGTCCCTGATAGCATGGAGCACCATACCAACTGTGGACAGCCTGCCCAAAAATTTATGTGAGTAAGAAATAAATTTTTACCTTATTTAAGCCATTGTTGTTTCCAGAATCTTCCATATATTCAGATGTGTGACCATGTCAACCAGACCTATATCCAGTGGATTATCTGGCTTTTTCACTTCTGCAAGAGAGTGGCAAAAGGCCAGAATCAGCACCAGCACTGCTCAGTCAAGAGGATAGTTTAAATAGATCCCTCAGGTTGTGTAGGAAAGCTCGACAACCCTTCAAGCAAAAAGATCCAGAAGCAGAGGATATTTGAGGATGTAGGTATGGTTAGCACAGAAGAGAGTCTCTGATTTACTTAGAAAGACAGTCCTACCTAGGAGGAAGAGGCCATAATTATTAATAACAATTTAGAGTCCATTCCTCTTCATCTTCTTGTCCCTGAGGTCAAATCCCAGAAGAAATAAAAACCTACATCCTCTCCCTGATTTGATTTTATTTTTATATTTTTAGGTTTCCCACTTCTCAGAAGAAATTCTTCCCCCATTTTGATTGAAACTCATTGCTACTTATTTCCCAGGCTTGCATTCATTTCTTAGTTTTTCCCTTCATGGTAAATGGTCCCTTCTACATAGTAAAATCTCAGTGGGTATGATATTTCCTTATTCTCTGTGTCCATTTCATTCCCATAATCCATGGTTTGATATTGAGAATATTATTCTACTATGGAATGAAATGACCCCTGTATCTAATGAACAACCTAGAAGGAAGGAAAGCTCCACAAAGACAGGGATTCTTATCTGTGTATTTCTAGTACCTAGAAAAGTACCTTGCATATCATAGGAATTCTACAAATATTTGTTGAATTTAATATCTACTAGTCTTCTCTACTTAGCCTCACCACTATCCTACTATTTATCTCTAAGTTATATCACCTTATGCGTGTTCAATGTACAGAAATATCCTGAGTGGCCAACTGCCAGAATCTACAAAAAATAAATTTTGGACTTAAATAAACTATTAGACATCTCTTTTTTTAGAGTAAACTTCATATACAGAATTTTAAGCAGTAGATAAATTAAAATATGAGCTTATTTTAAATTATAAAGCCTTGAAAATATATTTCTAAGTGTATTATTCAGCCCAATCTAGAATCAACCTGCAAAAAAGACAATCTCCCAAATTCAGTAGCATATAACAATAAGCATTGATTCTCATATACATCTGCATGTTGACTTATCTAAGCCAGCCTCAGCTGAGCATGGTTCCAAGCTATAGGCCAGGTCTAGATCTGCTCTATGTGTCACCATATCTTCCGTGTCTAGTGGTTACCCAGGAAATGTTCTTCTCATGGCAAAGGCAGGAGCACAGATACAACTCCAACTACAAATGCACATTTCAAGCTTCTGCCTGTGTCCTGTCTGCTAACATCCCATTGGCCACAGCAAGTCACAATATCATGCTCAAAATCAAGGGGTCAGGAAACAACTCTGGCTACCATAAAGCTTTAGCAAGGGAATGAATGCATAAAACAGGTACTGTATAAATGTATAAAAACAGATATTGAGGAGAGGGGGAAGATGGCGGAAGAGTAAGACGTGGAGATCACCTTTCTCCCCACAGATACACCAGAAAGACATCTATACATAGAACAACTCCTATAGAACACCTACTGAATGCTGGCAGAAGACCTCAGACATCCCAAAAGGCAAGAAATCCCCCCATGTACCTGGGTAGGGCAAAAGAAAAAAGAATAAAGAGAGACAAAAGAATAGGGACGGGACCTGCACAAGTGGGAGGGAGCTGTGAAGGAGGAAAAGGTTCCACACACTAGGAAGCCCCTTCGCGGGCGGAGACTGTGGGTGGCGGAGGGGGGGAGCTTCGGAGCCGCGGAGGAGAGCACAGCAACAGGGGTGCGGAGGGCAAAGCAGAGAGATTCCCGTACAGATGATCCGTGCCGACCGGCACTCACCAGCCCAAGAGGCTACTCTGCTCACCCGCCGGGTCAGGCAGGGCTGGGAGCTGAGGATCGGGCTTCGGTCGGAGCGCAGGGAGAGGACTGGGGTTGGCGGCATGAACACAGCCTGCAGGGAATTAGTACACCACGGCTAGCTGGGAGGGAGTCCGGGGAAAAGTCTGGACCTGCCGAAGACACAAGAGACTTTTTCTTCCCTCTCGGTTTCCTGGTGCGCAAGGAGAGGGGATTAAGAGCGCTGCTTAAAGGAGCTCCAGAGATGAGCGCAAGCCGCGGCTAACAGCGCAGACCCCAGAGATAAGCATGAGACGCTAAGGCTGCTGCTGCCGCCACCAAGAAACCTGTGTGCAAGCACAGGTCACTATCCACACATCCCTTCCAGGGAGCCTGTGCAGCCCGCCACTGCCAGGGTCCCGGGATCCAGGGACAACTTCCCCAGGAGGACGCATGGCGTGCCTCAGGATGGTGCAACATCCCGCCGGCCTCTGCCGCTGTAGGCTCGCCCCGCATCCGCACCCGTCCCTCCCCACGACCTGAGTGAGCCAGAGCCCCCAAAGCAGGGGCTCCTTTAACCCCGTCCTGTCTGAGCGAAGAACAGACGTCCTCCTGCAACCTACAAGCAGAGGCGGGGCCAAATCTAAAGCTGAGCCCCGGGAGCTGTGCGAACAAAGAAGAGAAAGGGAAATCTCTCCCAGAAGCCTCAGCAGCAGCGTATTAAAGCTCCACAATCAACTTGATGTACCCTGCATCTGTGGAATACATGAATAGTCAACGAATCATCCCAAATTGAGGAGGTGGACTTTGAGAGCAAGATTTATGAGTGTTTCCCCTTTTCCTCTTTTTCTGAGTGTGTATGTGTATGCTTCTGTGTGAGAATTTGTCTGTATAGCTTTGCTTTCACCATTTGTCTTAGGGTTCTATCCTTTCTTTTTTTTTTTAAACAGATTATCTTAATAATTATTTTTTATTTTAATAACTTTATTTTATCTTACTTTATTTTATTTTATATTATCCTCTTTCTTTCTTTCCTTCCACTTTTTCTCCAATATATTCTGAGCTGTGTGAATGAAAAGTTCTTGGTGCTGCAGCCAGGAATCAGTGCTGTGCCTCTGAGGTGGGAGAGCCAACTTCAGGACACTGGTCCACAAGAGACTTCCCAGTTCCACATAATATCAAATGGTGAAAATCTCCCAGAGATCTCCATCTCAACACCAGCACCCAGCTTCACTCAATGACCAGCAAGCTACAGTGATGGACACCCTATGCCAAAAAACTAGCCAGACAGGAACACAACACAACCCATTAGCAGAGAGGCTGCCTAAAATCATAATAAGTCAACAGACACCCTGAAACACACCACCAGACGTGGACCTGCCCAGCAGAAAGACAAGATCCAGCCTCATCCAGCAGAACACAAGCACTAGTCCCCTCCACCAGGAAGCCTACACAACCCACTGAACCAACTTTAGCCACTGCGGACAGACACCAAAAACAATGGGAACTACGAACCTGAAGCCTGCAAAAAGGAGACCCCAAACACAGTAAGATAAGCAAAATGAGAAGACAGAAAAACACAGAGCAGATGAAGGAGCAAGATAAAAACCCACCAGACCTAACAAACGAAGAGGAACTAGGCAGTCTACCTGAAAAAGAATTCAGAATAATGATAGCAAAGATGATCCAAAATCTTGGAAATAGAACAGAGAAAATGCAAAAAACATTTAACAAGGACCTACAAGAACAAAAGATGAAACAAGCAACGATGAACAACACAATAAATGAAATTGAAAATACTCTAGAAGGGATAATTGCAGGATAACTGAGGCAGAAGACCAGAAAAGTGACCTGGAAGATAAAATAGTGGAAATAACTACTGCAGAGAAGAATAAAGAAAAGAGAATGAAAAGAACTGAGGACAGTCTCAGAGACCTCTGGGAAAACATTAAATGCACCAACATTCAAATTATAGGGATTCCAGAAGAAGAAAAGAAAAAGAAAAGGACTGAGAAAATATTTGAAGAGATTATAGTTGAAAACTTCCATAATATGGGAAAGGAATTGGTTAATCAAGTCCAGGAAGCACAGAGAGTCCCATACAGGATAAATCCAAGGAGAAACACACCAAGACAAATATTAATCAAACTGTCAAAAATTAAATACAAAGAAAACATATTAAAAGCAGCAAGGGAAAAATAACACACAAGGGAATCCCCATAAGGTTAACAGCTGATCTTTCAGTAGAAACTCTGCAAGCCAGAAGGGACTGGCAGGACATATTTAAAGTGATGAAGGAGAAAAACCTACAACCAAGGTTATTCTACCCAGCAAGGATCTCATTCAGGTTTGATGGAGAAATTAAAACCTTTACAGATGAGCAAAAGCTGACAGAGTTCAGCACCACCAAACCAGCTTTACAACAAATGCTAAAGGACCTTCTCTAGGCAAGAAACACAAGAGAAGGAAAAGACCTACAATAACAAACCCAAAACAATTAAGAAAATGGGAATAGGAAAATACATATTGATAATTACCTTAAATGTAAATGGATTAAATGCTCCCACCAAAAGACACAGACTGGCTGAATGGATACAAAAACAAGACCCATATATATGTTGTCTACAAGAACCCATTTCAGAGCTAGAGACACATACAGACTGAAAGTGAGGATATGGAAAAAGATATTCCATGCAAATGGAAATCAAAAGAAAGCTGGAGTAGCAATTCTCATATCAGACAAAATAGACTTTAAAATAAAGACTATAAGAAGAGATAAAGAAGGACACTACATAATGATGAAGGGATCGATCCAAATAGAAGATATAACAATTGTAAATATTTATGCACCCAACATAGGAGCACCTCACTACATCAGGCAAATACTAACAGCCATAAAAGGGGAAATCGACCATAACACATTCATAATAGGGGACTTTAACACCCCACTTTCACCAGTGGACACATCATCCAAAATAAAAATAAATAAGGAAACAAAAGATTTAAATGATACATTAAACAAGATGGACTTAATTGATATTTATAGAACATTCCATCCAAAAATAACAGAATACATATTTTTCTCAAGTGCTCATGGAACATTCTCCATGGTAGATCATATCTTGGGTCACAAATCAAGCCTTGGCAAGTTTAAGAAAATTGAAATTGTATCAAGTATCTTTTCTGACCACAATGCTATGAGACTTGATGTCAATTACAGGAAAAGATCTGTAAAAAATACAAATACATGGAGGCTAAACAATACACAACTTAATAACGAAGTGATCACTGAAGGAATCAAAGAAGAAACCAAAAAATACCTAGAAAAAAATGACAATGGAGATATGACGACCCAATACCTATGGAATGCAGCAAAAGCAGTTCTAAGAGGGAATTTATAGCAATACAATCCTACCTGAAGAAACAGGAAACATCTCGAATAAAAAACCTAACTGTGCACCTAAAGCAATTAGACAAAGAAGAACAAAAAACCCCCCAAAGTTAGCAGAAGGAAAGAAAGCATAAAGATCATATCAGAAATAAATGAAAAAGAAATGAAGGAAATGATAGCAAACATCAATAAAAGTAAAAGCTGGTTCTTTGAGAAGATAAACAAAATTGATAAACCATTAGTCACACTCATCAAGAAAAAATGGGAGAAGACTCAAATCAATAGAAAAAGGAGAAGTGGGGCTTCCCTGGTGGTGCAGTGGTTGAGAGTCCACCTGCCAATGCAGGAGACACGGGTTCATGCCCCAGTCCAGGAGGATCCCACAAGCCATGGAGTGGCTATGCCCGTGAGCCATGGCCACTGAGCCTGTGCATCTGGAGCCTGTGCTCCACAATAGGAGAGGCCACAACAGTGAGAAGTCCGTGTACCGCAAAAAAAAAAAAAAAAAAAAAAAAAAAGAACAGAAAAATGAGAAATAAAAACTGACACTGCAAAACTAGAAAATATCATGAGAGATTACTAAAAGCAACCCTATGCCAATAAAGTGGAAAACCGAAGAAATGTACAAATTCTTAGAAATGCACAACCTGCCGAGACTGAATCAGGAAGAAATAGAAAATATGAACAGACAAATCACAAGCACTGAAATTGAAAATGTGATTAACAATCATCCAACAACCAAAGCCCAGGACCAGATGGCTTCACAGGCGAATTCTATCAAACATTTAGAGAAGAGCTAACACCTAACCTTCTCAAACTCCTCCAAAATATAGCAGAAGGAGGAACACTCCCAAACTCATTCTATGAGGCCACCATCACCCTGATACCAAAACCAGACAAGGATGTCACATAGAAAGAAAACTACAGGCCAATATCACTGATGAAAATAGATACAAAAATCCTCAACAAAATACTAGCAAACAGAATCCAGCAGCACATTAAAAGGATCATACACCATGATCAAGTGGGGTTTATCCCAGGAATGCAAGGATTCTTCAATATATGCAAATCAATCAACATGACACACCATATTAACAATTTGAAGGAGAAAAACCATATGGTCATGTAAATAGATGCAGAGAAAGATTTTGACAAAATTCAACACCCATTTATCATAAAAACCCTACAGAAAGTAGGCATAGGGGGAACTTTCCTCAACATACTAAAGACCATATATGACAAAACCACAGCCAACATCATCCTCAATGGTGAAAAACTGAAAGCATTTCCACTAAGATCAGGAACAAGACAAGATTGCCCACTCTCACCACTCCTATTCAACATAGTTTTGGTAGTTCCAGCCACAGCAATCAGAAAAGAAAAAGAAATAAAAGGAATCCAAATTGGAAAAGAAGAAGTAAAGCTGTCACTATTTGCAGATGACATGATACTATACACAGATCATCCAAAAGATGCTACCAGAAAGCTACTAGAGCTAATCAATGAATTTGGTAAAGTAGCAGTATACAAAATTAATGCACAGAAATCTCTGGCATTCCCATACACTAATGATGAAAAATCTGAAAGTGAAATTAAGAAAACACTCCCATTTACCATTGCAACAAAAAGAATAAAATACCTAGGAATACACCTACCTAAGGATACAAAAGACCTGTATGCAGAAAATTATAAGACACTGATGAAAGAAATTAAAGATGATAGAAATAGATGGAGAGATATACCATGTTCTTGTATTGGAAGATTCAACATTGTGAAAATGACCCTACTACCCAAAGCAATCTACAGTTTCAATGCAATCCGTATCCAAATACCACTGGCATTTTTCACAGAACTAGAACAAAAAATTTCACAATTTGTATGGAAACAAAAAAGACTCCGAATGGCCAAAGCAATCTTGAAAATGAAAAACAGAGCTGGAGGAATCAGGCTCCCTGACCTCAGACTATACTACAAAGCTACAGTAATGAAGCCAGTATGGTACTGGCACAAAAACAGAAAGATAGATCAGTGGAACAGGATAGAAAGCCCAGAGATAAACCAACGCATATATGGTCACCTTATGTCTGATAAAGGAGGCAGGAATGTACAGTGGAGAAAGGACAGCCTCTTCAATAAGTGGTGCTGGGAAAACTGGACAGGTACATGAAAATGTATGACATTAGATTACTCCCTAACACCATACACAAAAATAAGCTCAAAATGGATTAGAGACCTAAATGTAAGGCCATACACTACAAAACTCATAGAGGAAAAAATAGGCAGAAAACTCTATGACATAAATCACAGCAAGATACTTTTTGACCCACCGCCTAGAGAAAAGGAAATAAAAACAAAAATAAACAAATGGGACCTAATGAAACTTAAAAGCTTTTGCACAGCAAAGGAAACCATAAACAAGACCAAAAGACAACCCTCAGAATGGGAGAAAATATTTGCAAATGAAGCAACTGACAAAGGATTAACCTCCAAAATTTAGAAGCAGGTCATACAGCTCAATAACATAAAACAAACAACCCAATCCAAAAATGGCAGAAGACCTAAAAAGACATTTCTCCAAAGAAGATATACAGATTGTCAACAAATACATGAAAGAATGCTCAACATCATTAATCATTAGGGAAATTCAAATCAAAACTGCAATGAGATATCATCTCACACCGGTCAGAATGGCCATCATCAAAAAATCTAGAAACAATAAATGCTGGAGAGGGTGTGGAGAAAAGGGAACACTCTTGCACTACTGGTGGGAATGTGAATTGGTACAGTCACTATGGAGAACAGTATGGAGGTTCCTTAAAAAACTACAAATAGAACTACCATATGACCCAGCAATCCCACTACTGGGCATATACCCTGAGAAAACTATAATTCAAAAAGAGTCATGTACCAAAATGTTCATTTCAGCACTATTTACAATAGCCAGGAGATGGAAGCAACCTAAGTGTCCATCATCAGATGAATGGATAAAGAATAAGTGGCACATATATACAATGGAATATTACTCAGCCATAAAAAGAAGCGAAATTGAGTTATTTGTAGTGAGGTGGATGGACCTAGAATCTGTCATACAGAGTGAAGTAAATCAGAAAGAGAAAGACAAATAACGTATGCTAATACATATATATGGAATGTAAGGAAAAAAATGTCATGAAAAACCTAGGGGTAAGAAGGGAATAAAGGCACAGACCTACTAGAGAATGGACTTGAGGATATGGGGACGGGAAGGGTAAGCTGTGACAAAGTGAGAGAGTGGCATGGACATATATACACTACCAAACATAAAATAGATAGCTAGTGGCAAAGAGCCGCATAGCACAGGGAGATCAGCTCGGTGTTTTGTGACCACCTGGATGGGTGGGATAGGGAGCATGGTGGGAGGGAGACGTGGGAGGGAGGAGATATGGGAACATATGTATATGTATAACTGATTCACTTTGTTATAAAGCAGAAACTAACACACCATTGTAAAGCAATTATACTCCAATATAGATGTAAGAAAAAACAAACAAAAAACAAAAAAACAGGTATTGAGATGCTTCCCTGGTGGCGCAGTGGTTGAGAGTCTGCCTGCCTATGCAGAGGACATGGGTTCGTGCCCCGGTCCAGGTAGATCCCACTTGCCGCGGAGCAGCTAGGCACGTGAGCCATGGCCACTGAGCCTGGGCGTCTGGAGCCTGTGCTCCATAACGGGAGAGCCCACAACAGTGAGAGGCCTGTGTACCACACACACACACACAAAAAAACAAAAAACAAAAAGAAAACAGGTATTGAGACTAAGGATTCACTCTATCACACTATCACACTAGGTGTGAAAAATATCAAATGTAAATTTGGGCCATTTTCTGATATCAGTTCTACTCTGTAAAACATTGTAAACTGTCACAAGAAAGGAAAGTGGGGCATGAAATCCCCAGAACTTAACTCGGGTCCCTATGTCTGGAAAACATTCCTTTGTTTCTGAATGAACAACACTTGCTGGGTAAATGTGGTGGAGAATGCACCTTAGGTTCACACCCTCTCTCAAGCCTACAGTGTTCCAGAACTCAGTCCTAACTCCATCCGTGCTCAAAGATTTTCTCTCTTCTAGTAGAAACTCTCCTAGTAGAATGGTTCTCCAGGTCAATAATAGTAGTAAATGGCAGGGAAAATTTTAAGTCAAGAAATTTTGTTTACTACCAGCATCCTCTCTGGGATGATGGTTTCATGTCAGATTAAAAAGAAAGTGCATTGAATGCCAGAGCAATTATGGAAGGTAGGGAATATCATATACTCTCACCAGACCCCAATCTATAACATGAGTCATTTAATATCTGATTCAATTAGTGGTCCCCAGCCCCCACCTACTCCCTACTGTGTACTCCCTACTGTGGTCACTCAAGGGATCCTTACTAGTCTTCCTCTTACTGGTCTTCTTTAACCTGGGGTCCTTAGACTGAATGTGTGTAGAATTTAGGGGATCCTTGAATTTGTGTGGGGAAAATGTTTACTAATGTTTAACTAAATATTTAGTTAACTAACATTTAGCACTTCCTTCAATTATGAATGTAAGCAACAAACCACGATAGTACTAGCAATACCTGTGTCTTTGTCACAAATAGAAATCACATTTTTTTCTTATTATTGATGCTTGTAGATATGTTTTGTAACACCGTTAGAGGTAATAATTTGTGTTTAACACTACTTTGAAAATGAAGTAGTTATTAGATCCACTGCTAGAGCTGGTTCTTTAATGTTCATACTATCAATATATCACAGATTTGTTTTTCTAATATTTTGATAACAGTTTTCATAATCTAAGTATTTTGTTTTGTGCATGTAAAAACATACTGAAAAAAGTCCATAGGCTTCACTAGGCTGTTAATTGGCTCCACTGAACAAGTAAGGTTAAAACTTGCTCCCTAGAGTTTCCGTCCATGGGTGAATTTTTAGACTTTCAGGAAACACATCGTGGGGTCATCATGTGCTTATATACAACAGCAGGTCATGTGGCCAAAAATATCTTGGACATATGGGATCAGTTCATTCCCTTTTATCCATATCTCAAACACTTCCCCTTTTGATTCCTGTGACTATCTTCTGCAGACACTCTCCCAATCCCATTCTGGTTTCTTCTTCTGTCTTATAGTTTCCAGAAAATCTGTAAAAATCTCTTCTTTATCATTCCTTTATCATATCTTAGTCTCCAACTATAAGGTAAGGTCAAGGTAAGTTTAACCTAGCAATGTCTCCTGATTTAATTTTTAAAGTTTCCTCCTGATCATGTAACCTCTCTTAAGCCATTGCCAGGGAAGAAAAGTTCACCACCCCCCTCCCTTGTCTAGTAATTCTTACCTTAGAAACTGTTGCCTGATACTAACATGATGTTTTCCTTTCATTGAGGTTGGTTCTGCCTTTTTCTCTAGATCCATTTTAAGACAGTTTCCATGTCTCCCCTCTCTCTTCTTCTCTACACCAAGTAGCCATTGACTCCTCAGCCATGGTAAAGATCTGCCTGGTTTCCAGACTTTGCCTCATACTTGTCCACTCTTCAGGCCACTCTCAGTGTGGGGGTCCCAGATGGGTGAGTGATGCATTGAGCATCTGCCAAAGTCAAGACTGCTCATTTCACTACAAATATGTCATGTCTCTCTGGGCAGTCAAAGATGAGTTAATTTTAAAAGTGCCTCACTGATGATCAGTAAGGATGATCCAATCAACTAACCACTTATTGATTCACTTCACATTTAGGATCTTGTACAGAATGACCCTATCCAGCCATATTTTTCATCACTAACTGCCATGGTTTGAATGTTTGCATCCCTCTAAAATTTGTGTGTTAAAATCCTTATGCCAAGGTAATGGTATTAGAGGTGGGGCCTTTGGAGGTTATTAGGTCCTGAGAATGGAGCCCTCATGAACAGGATTAGGGCTCTTATAAAAGAGACCCCAAAAAGATGCCTCAACCCGTTCCACCACTGCAGAACTTGGTAGTTTGCAACCAATAAGAGGGCCACTACCATGTTGGCACTCTGATCTTAGACTTCCAGATTCAAGAATTGTAAGAAATAAGTTTCTGTTGTTTATAAGCTTCCCAGTCTGTAGTTTTTCATTATAGCAGGCGAAGCAGACTAAGATACTACTTGTACATGTAGTGGACACTGTGATGCAAATCTCTGGTTCAGTTTTGGGAGATTGTACCTTTCTAAGAATTTGTCCATTTCTTCTGGGTTGTCCATTTTATTGGCATATAGTTGCTTGTAGTAGTCTCTTATGATCCTTTGCATTTTTGTGGTGTCAATTGTAACTTCTCCTTTTTCATTTCTAATTTTATTGATTTGGTCCCTCTCCCTTTTTTCTGGCTAAAGGTTTATCAATTTTGTTTATCTTCTCAAAGAACTAGCTTTTTGTTTTATTGATCTTTTCTATTGTTTTTTAAGTCTTTATTTCATTTATTTCTGCTCTGATCTTTATGATTTTTTTCCTTGTGCTAACTTTGGATTTTGTTTGTTCTTCTTTCTCTAGTTGCTCTAGGTGTAAGGTTAGGTTGTTTATTGGGGATTTTCTTGTTTCCTGAGATAAGATTGTATTGCTATAAACTTTCCTTTTAGAGCTGCTTTTGCTGCATCCCATTTTCTCTAGGTATTCTTTGGTTTCCTGTTTAATTTTTTCAGTGATCCATTGGTTGTTTAGTATCACGTGTTTTTGTTTTCTACAATTTTTTCTTGTAGTTGATTTCTAATCTCAGAACATTGTGCTTGGAATAGATGCTTGATATGATTTCAATATTCTTTAATTTATTGAGTCTTGCTTTATAGCCCAGCATGTGATCTATCCTGGAGACTGCTCCATATGCATTTGAAAAGAATGTGTATTCTGCCTTTTTCAGATGGAATGCTCTATACATTTCAATTAGGTCCAGCTGGCTTAATGTGTCATGTAAGGCCTGCATTTACTTATTGATTTTCTGTCTAGATGTTCTGTCCATTGATGTAAGTCGGGTGTTAAAGT